>NC_091079.1:16417500-17042500 GCF_032405125.1 Capricornis sumatraensis | reverse complement strand
CCCCATGCTTGAGGAATTCAGATCTCTTGTTTATGGTCTTTAAATGCAGCCCTATACCCATCAGTATTTAGTTACTTACTATCTCTCCCAATTGATACTCTAAGCCAAATCATATCAATATTTTTTGTTTATGATACATTTTTGTCTAACCCTTAATATATATCTGGTCTTTTACTTCATATAAATAATTTATAGAAATTAACAATCTACACATCTAAGAATGTAAAAATCAGAGTAATGCCCTAAGTCTAATATAAGAGGTTAAAAAAGGGCACTAATTTGTAATTAAATACTTATGCATAACAAATATATCTTTAATAGAAATGACTGAACTAAAAAACACATTGAAGTGATGAGCTGTTTGCATCCAAAGGCAGTTTTGCTATGAGTGTGGCAATAATAACTGGAGACCAAGAATAGTGCTTTGTTATTAGAAATTCAGAGTAGGATGATATAATATTCCAGTGTGGTTGACATTTTTAAACACATTTTTAACATTTTTTGGAAATTGTACAAACTATGAAACACTCCTTTTTTATAATCAGGGGATTATCCTGTGCATTGAAAAATGTATAGAATTCATCATCCACCAATTACCTGATAAATGCCAGCTGTTGCAGCCAATAATACTGAATATCAGAATGACCCTGGGAATTCCTGAAATGTCCCCAGAATACAAAATCACTTATTTGAGTGATCATGTACATAAATTTCCCCAGTTTTCTAGAGCACTCACCATTTTCATCTAATCATGTATGTCAAGCATTTCATCATAATTAATTAATAATATGCATATACATGCTTATAGATATGTACATGGATACACAGTCCTAAGTTAAACTGCTATTAATTGAAAGCTATTCAGTGACAAATATACCAGTTTTGTAAAGATATACTTATGAAAAATTAGTGGTCCACATATATTATTTATAGTTTAAATCAAATATTTTTATATTTTATTATGATTCTTACATTGTAAGAATTAAATATTTTTATAATTTCTAAGAATATTTACCTTGATAAAATAAATTGAGCTAATGGAAAACTTTGCAAATGAGATAATGGAGTAACTATTATTAAATAGTAAATAAATTAAATTGATTAATACTTAAATTTGAAACAAATACTATACATGAGAGAACAAAGAAACACATTAGATGAAACCTATACATTGAAAATATGGCCTCATTTTTAAATATTGTAATTTAGTGTTCACCATTAAAAACTTTTTATTGGACAGGTATTCTAGAAATAGAAGACATTAAATATATCACTCTGCTTATTATTCTAAGTCTTAAGATTATTTTCCATATGTCATATACAGGGCTTTCCAGGTGGCCCTAATGGTAAAGAATCCACCTGCCAATGCAAGAGACACAAGTTAGATCCCTGTGTTAGGAAGATCTCCTAGAGGAGGGAATGGCAATCCACTTTAGTAATCTTGCCTGGAAAATTCCATGGACAGAGGATCTTGGCAGGTTACAGTCCATAGGTAGCAAAGCGCCAGACAGGACTGAGCACAGCAGATGCTCAATTAATACTGTTTGACTAGATAATCATCAATGAAGTGAAAAGAAAGTCACTCAGTCATGTCTGACGCTTTGCAACCCCATGGACTATACATTCCATGGAATCTCTAGGCCAGGATATTGGAGTGGGTAGTTTTTCTCTTCTCCAGGGGATCTTCCCAACCCAGGGATTGAACCCAGATCTCCCGCATTGCAGGCAGATTCTTTACCAGCTGAGTCACAAGGGAAGCTGAAGAATACTGGATTGGGTAGCCTATCCCTTCTCCAGCATGCTCCCAACCCAGGAATTGAATTGGGGTCTCCTGCATTGCAGGCGGATATTTTACCAACTGAGCTATCAGGGAAGCTTTGGTATATGTAGTCATCACATATATCTTAAAATTGAGTGATGCTCAACAGAAAGGTCATCAAAAGGTTCTGAATAAAAAGCTTCATAAAATTTCAACTCTTAAAAGATAATTTGAAAAGCAATGGAAAAAAGGTTAAACATAAAGCTATTTAGATATTATTAATGAAAATAAAAAGTATAACCCAGGTAACACAAAATCACCTAACATGCATAAAAACATTTTTATTTCTAACATATGAAAAGCATGAACAGTTACAAAACCTGAAGCTATAATATAGTCAAACTTTGACTTTTTATGGCTAACAAAAATATTGATTTACTTTCAAGGGTAAGAAAAAAGATACATGAGAAATAATTGTGGATATGTTAGCTAAATTTCAATCCATGCTATAGTTGAAACAATTATATAAAAATATTTTCTCTAATTGTTTGTTAGAATTAATTTTGATTTGCAAATGGACAGTATAATTTTGGAATTGTTTAAATAAGTAATGACTTCTATATCATTTTATTAGAAAGATTAAAGAAGCAAGGCAATCTAATTTTCTGGTGGACAATAAAGAGGAAAAACGTATCCATGCAGGTAAATGAAATAGTCAAAAGAATCCAATCACTAGAGAAAATGTAGTTTAGTTGTGCCAAGACTAATCAAAACCAAAAATACATACATACACATATGCAATAAGCCACTTTTTATATATAGTCCAGTTTCTTTTCCTTTTTCCAAAAGTAAAATGCAAAACAAAAATGTTTGCCAGAGAGGCAGCAAAATTTACATGTTAAATCCCCAATTAAAAACAAACACACAGCAAGAAATTCATATTTTAATTTAAAAAGTTACTGATGGCAGAATTTACAAATCTTAGTTATTAATAATCATATGTCTTCTCTGTTTAAGCAATTTTTAAAACCCTGTGTAAAATACATTGCTGTGGCAAATTCAGATAAATATATATGTATACAAGTTTCCTAACTCTACAGACATAGGTCTTGAAACTAATTGTTTTTATCATAGACTTTTAAATTTCACACTTTAAACTAGAACTCTTGCTTATGACTGAAAAAAAAAAAATAGTGTTTGGGGTTATATTTCTATTACATGGACATTCTCTCACAAAATAGAATGTAGAGAAACAGGTTTAAAATTCCAGAAAGCCATATAATTCATTGCTAATAAATAAATTTTTTGTGTCTTTGCTTAGTCACTAAGTCGTGTTGTCTGACTCTTTTTGACCCCATGGATGGGAGTTCATCAGGCTATTCTGTGCATAAATTTTTCCAGGCAAGAATACTGGAAATTCTTGAATACTGGAGTAGGTTACCATCTTCCCCTCCAGGGGATCTTCCTGGCCCAGGGATTGAATCCACATCTCTTTGTGTTTCCTGCATTGGCAGGAGGGTTTGTTATGACTAAGACACTGGGAAGACCATTTGTGTCTTTAAAGAGTGAAAATAACAGTTATTTTAGTTTTTTTTTTTTTTTCTTTTAAAATGGAATTGAATGAACATGAGATGTATTTTGAGGAGATTATTAATTTACCTGTCTGTGGTACATTACCTGGTCTCATTTAACATTTTACACAGTGTTTCCATATACAGTGTGCTTAAATGTTTGGTAAGTGTGTGAAATAGATTTTTTCTTGTTATATTTCTTGTAGCAAGGGGGACTGGTGACCTGGGTATAAAGTTGTAGATTCATAAATGAGATGGAGTCATGAATACCTCAGAGTTGGTCCTGATTTTCAGAAACTACAATCTGAATAAAACCAACTTAATGTCCTTAGTGACAATACATTTTTATATTTTTTAATTGGAGTATAATTACTTTACTATGCTGTGCTGATCTCTGCCATACAACACAAATCAGTCATAATTATATACATATACACCCTTCCTCTGGAGACTCTCCCCTCATCCCACCCTGTAGGTTGTCATAGAGTGTCAGTTTGGGTTCACTGTGTTATATTGCAATTTCACACATTTTATCTATTTTTTCTTGTGACTGTGTAAATAGGTCAATGCTACTTTCTCATTTTTTCCTACCCTCTCCTTCCCTCACTGTGACCACAAGGCCATTCTCTACATTTGAGCCTCCATTTCTTCTCTGTAAATAAGTTCATCTGTACTTTTTTTCTAGATTCCACATATACATGTTAACATACAATATTTGCTTTCCTCTTCCTGACTTACTTCACTCTGTATTACAGGCTCGATGTTCATCCACATTACTAAAATGACCTCAAATTCATTCCTTTTGTGGCTGAGCAATATTTCATTGTATAGATGCATTACATATTTATCCATTCATCATGTAACAGTACTTTTGGTGGGATTTTTTGTCTCATTAAGTATTTTCAAATTCCTAGAAAATATTTTTGAACATTTTTGGGCAAAATGTTATCAGGCTGAAACCTGTGTTAAAAACCTCATTTATATTATGTACTGTAAGTTGCACTATTATGAAGTATATATCAATAGAAACACATTTATGCCTTATTGATGATACATCTTGGGCCACCCACGATGGATGGGTTATGTTAGAGATTTCTGACAAAATGTGGTCCACTGGAGGAGGGAATGGCAAACTACTTCAGTATTCTTGCCTTGAGAACCCCATGAACGGTATGAAAGGGGAAAAAGATATGACACTGAAAGATGAACTCCCCAGGGCTTCAAAATCACTGGAGATGGCGTCTGCAGCCATGAAATTAAAAGACACTTATTCCTTGGAAGAAAAGCTGTGAAAAACCTATAGGCATATTCAAAAGCAGAGACATTACTTTACCAACAAGGTCCATATGTCTAGTCAAAGGTATGGTTTTTCCAGAAGTCCTGTATGGATGTGAGAGTTGGACTGTAAAGAAAGCTGAGCACCGAATAATTGATTGTTTTGAACTGTAGTGTTGGAGAAGACTCTTGAGAGTGCCTTGGACTGCAAGGTGATCAAACTAGTCAATCCTAAAGGAAATAAGTCCTGAATATTCATTGGAAGGACTGATGCTGAGGCTGAAGCTCCAATATTTTGGTCACCTGATATGAAGGGCTGATGCACTGGAAAAGACCCTGATGCTGGGAAAGATTGAAGGCAGGAGGAGAAGGGGATGGCAGAGGATGAGATGGTTGGATGGCATTACCAACTTGATGGACATGAATTTGAGCAAGTTCTAGGAGTTGGTGATGGACAAGGAAGCCTGGCATGCTGCAGTCCATGGGGTCACAAAGAGTGGGGCAGGACTGAGTGACTTAACTGAACTGAATTATCCATTAATATTATTATTGCTTATTATTGCTGCCATTTATTTTACTGTTATTCATTTGAAAGAAATCCCTAAATTAATTCCTATTACAGTACTATAAGTTGTATGTTGTGAATTTAGTTTTTAAAGTTATTCATCTTCAAATCATGGAGATATTTCTCTACATTTCTTTCATTTACATCAAAATGTTGCCTTTTAATTTTAGAACACTGAACACATTCAGATTCTGATCCCATAAAGTATAAGGTAGAAATTAATCCCCATCTGTTTTTTTCTTTGTGAGCCTTTTCCTCAATAACTTGTACTAAAGCACTCCATGTAATATAATTAAATTGTGCCCAGATTTCCTATGTATCAGAATCTTGTATATGTGAGCTTATTCTCAGAGGTTTGAGTTGGCTCACTGTTGCTTTTCACAGTGGTACCATGTGGAGTTTGTAGTCTGAGTACATAAAGCTCACCTCATTAATCTTCCTTTTCAAAGAAGATGTAGCTTTTTATAAGATATAATTTTAGTGTATAGATTTAGAATGTGTTCATCAGTTTCTAAAATAATGTATGGTACTTTGATATAGCAATGAATGTGTGAATTAACTTGAAAATAATTTGTATTTTGACCAGATTATGGCATATTATCTAAGATTATATTTCAAGGAGTTCAGAGCATCTATTATTTTCTCTTTTTCACTGAAGTTAATAGTGTGATAGAACTTTGGAATAGATAACTTGAGCATCTTTTGCAAGTTAAGTCTAAGATTTTGTTTATCTTTTCTATTATAGTAGATGATATATAATTATTTCTAGACATTGTTAGTCCTATAGAGAAACCAGCTTTATATGAACTACACACTACTTTTAATTAAAATGAATTTTATAAGAAGTGCTGCTAATTTTCTATGAAGTGCTGCTAATTTTCTATGAAGTATTTATATTTGTAAATATTGCTAGGCACTATTTTAGTATTAATTTATCAGAGAATGTCAAGAAGCCCAAAATTTTTGACAATTTCAGCAGCAAAAAATTCAAGATGTTTTGGTAATAAAATAAAAATTACCATAAACAGAGAGAAACACAAAGTCAGAAATAATACAGTTATATTATAAAAGGATACTTTTTTAATAATTAAAAATCCTAAGAAAGATTTCTTTATTAAATGAATATTTATTTACTTCAAATTGTGTTATTTGTGACTGACTTCCTTACTGTAGCATAAAGTTTTCAAGATGCATTAATGTTGTGGCATGTGTTAATAATTCATTAGTTTTTATTGCTGAATAATATTCTATTGTGTTAACATGAATACAAAGTATTTGTTTTCCATTTAGTGCCATGATAAATATTTGGGTTGTTTCAAATTTTTGATCATTATGAATAAAACTTTACTAACACTAATGTAGAAGCTTTTGTATGGAAATATATTTTCTTTCTTTCTTTTTCTTTTTGAGTATCAACTAGAAATTCAATTGCTGCATTTTATGGAAATTTTTCATTTGAAGAACTCGCAGACTTTTTTCAAACCACCTGCATGCACAATTTTGCATTTCACCAGTAGTATATGAGGGTTCTGATTTCTCCAGATCCTCACAATTCCAATATTTTCTATTAATCTTTCTTTTTGATCATACTGTTGTTGTTGTTTAATCACTAAGTCATGGTTCTGCTGTCAATGGATTTCCCAGGCAAGAATACTGGAATGGGTTGCCATTTCCTTCTCCAAGGAATCTTCCCAACGCAATTCGTGTCTCCTGCATTGGCAGGGGGATTCTTTACCACTGAGACACTAGGGAAGCCTATACTAGTGGATAGAAAATAGTATTTAAGTTTTTCACTTGCATTTCCATTATATCATCATTGAATTTGTTGGTTATGTTTTCTCTCCCTCTTTTAAAATTAGTTTAAAATTAAAATTCTCTCCCACTTTTTCTTTTTTTTTATTAGGTTTAGAAAGTTTCATTATATTCTTTCACTTTTTTTTTTTTTTTGGTTGTTTCTATCATGAAAAAATTCTGATTCTGTCAAATTCCATTTTTCTCTACATGAAAGTTAAAACAGCTTTTCAGTCCTATGATGAATCCCATATGGTCGTGGTGTGCAAACTTTTTTACATGTTGCTGTATTTGCTGTGTAAATTGTATTGAGAGAATTTGTGTTCATATTAATTAGTTTTGCAGTTTTCCTTTCTTGTGATATCTTTGGTTTTGATATCAATGTAATGCTGGCCTCATAGGAACAAGTTGAAAAATTTCCCTCTTCACTTATCTTTATAAAAATTAATAATTTCTATTAATTCTGCTTTACATGTTTCAAATATTCCCCAGTGAAGTCACTTTAGTTTTGGATATTCTTGGTACGATTTGTCTGTTTGCTCATTGAATTAATAATTCAACCTCTTTACTCTTGAAAGATGTACTTAGATTTTCTGTTCCTTCTGGAGTCAATTTCAATAGTTTATGTTTTTCTATGAATGTCTCTATTTAAACATGATTACCTAGATTTTTTTTTATATTGAGCTTTTCATAATGTTTCTTTGCAATTATTCTTCTTTCTGCAATTCCAGTAATAATACTTTCTTCCTCATTCCTAATTTGGTACTCTGATTCTTCTTTCTCTCTTAGTATATACAAGATCTATTATTTTTTCATAATTTCCGAAGACAGACTTTTTTTAAGTTTCTCTCTTCTTTGCCTATACTCTCTTTAATTAATTTCACTCTACATTTTGTGATTTTCTTCTACATTTTTTCAGTATGTGAATGTGAAAGTTTAGGTATTGGTTGAGAGCACCCTAACCTTTTATAGCTATAATTTTTACTCTAAGCACTGCATCACCTACATTACATGAGTTTTGTCATGTTGTGTCACCATTTATATAATCTCAAATGATTTTCTTGTTTCTCTTATGATTTATTTCTGATTCATTGGTTTAAATTATGTTAATTTACACTTAATTTGTCAATTCATTGAATTGAATTATGTTTTTGGATTCTAAATCTCATTTCACTGTTGTAAAAAGTACATATTTTTTATCATTTCAATATTTTAAAATTTATTGTAGCTTGTATTAGCATTCATGTACCTTGGAAAACATTCCATGTGCTTTTGAGCAGAATGCAATTCTCCTGTTGTTGAATAGAGAGTTTATCTGCTAGTTCTACATGATTTATACTTTTGTTCAAATATTTTATAGACTAGATTTGATAGACTACTGACAGTGCAGAAATGGAGTCTTCAACTATCTGTTGAAGACTTTAACTATCTGCTTTTATTTCATCTGTTTTTGGTCTCTGTTTTGAGTCTTCAACTATCTGTTTATATGTCATCTGTTTTGGGTCTCTGCTGCTAGGTTCACATGCTTATAATCTTCTGATACATTGCCATTTTATCATTATAACATATTCTTTGTTTTCTCTAGTGATTATTTTTTCTGTTAGTGTTTTTTGATTCTGATCTTAACATAGTAACTTCGATTTTCTATGCTTGTTATTTGAATGATATGTCTTTTCTCAACCTTTTGCTTTCTCTTTCTACATTCAAATATAGAGTGTACCTTATGTAAGCATTATACACTTGTATATATTGAGAAATTATCTAATATGAACATTTCTGCCATTTTATTGGACTTTTACCATGGAGATCAAACCAGGCAATCCTAAAGGAAATCAACCCTGAATATTCGCTGGAAGGACTGATACCGAAGCTGATGTTCCAATAGTTTGGCCACCTGATGTGAATAGACAACTCATTGGAAAACAAACAAACAAACAAAAAAGCATGTTGCTGGGAAAAATTGATGGCAAAAGATAAAGGAAATAACAGAGGATGAGATGGTTGGATGATATCACTGAATAATGGACATGAGTTTGAGCAAATTCCAGGAGATAGTGATGGACAGGGATTCTTGTCATGCTGCAGGCCATGGGATTGTGAAGAGTCAGACATGACTGAGAGACTGAACAACATATTCTACTTGATTGTAATGTTATTATTGGAATAGTTGGATTTATGTTTGTCATTTTTATTTTGTTTTTGCTTATATCTCATTTTAAAAAATCTCTGTTCTTCTGATACCACTATTCTTTTTATTTTAAGAAATGACTTTAAGGGTAAAATTTTAATACCACAATATTATCTTTGTTGTATTATTTCATTTATTTTCTTAATAGCTACCCTGGACATTATTATAAACATCTTAACATAGCAGAATACATCAGAAATTTAATCTCCCACAAATATTAGCTTAATCTTTTGCTATTGTCAAGTCTCTAACTCATATGCACATCTGTAACCCCATGAATTGCAGAAAACCAGGCTTCTCTGTCCTTCACTATCTACATGATTTTCCTCAAATCATGTCCATTGAGTCAGTAATGTCATACAACCATCTCATCTCTGTCACCCCCTTATCCTCCTGCCCTCAATCTTTCTCAGCATCAGGGTCTTTTCCAGTGAGTCAGCTCTTCAAACGAGGTGGCTGTTATCAGAGCTTTAGTTTCTACATCAGTCCTCCCAATTAATATTTAGGGTTGATTTCCTTTAGGATTGACTGGTTTGATCTTCTTGCTATCCAAAGGACTCTCAAAAGTCTTCTCCAACACCACAGTTTGAAAGCATCAATTCTTTAGCACTCAGCCTTCTTTAAGGTTTAACTCTCACATCCTTACATGACTACTGAAAGGCTGGGCATACACAGCGAGGAAACCAGAATTGAAAGAGACACATCTTCCCCAATGTTCATTGCAGCACTGTTTATAATAGCCAGGACATGGAAACAACCTAGATGTCCATCAGCAGATGAATGGATAAGAAAGCTGTGGTACATATACACAATGGAGTATTATTCAGCCATTAAAAAGAATACGTTTGAAGCAGTTCTGATGAGATGGATGAAACTGGAGCCTATTATACTGAGTGAAGTAAGCCAGAAAGGAAAACACCAATACAGTATACTAACACATATATATGGAATTTAGAAAGATGGCAATGATGACCCTGTATGCAAGACAGCAAAATAGACACAGATGTGTATAGCAGACTTCTGGACTCAGAGGGAGAGGGAGAGGGTGGGATGATTTGGGAGAATGGCAATGAAACATGTATACTATCATGTAAGAATCGAATCACCAGTCTATGTCCAATGCAGGATACAGCATGCTTGGGGCTGGTGCAAGGGGATGACCCGGAGGGATGTTGTGGGGAGGGAGGTGGGAGGGGTGTTCATGTTTGGGATCACATGTACACCTGTGGTGGATTCATGTCAATGTATGGCAAAACCAATACAGTATTATAAAGTAAAATAAAGCAAAAATAAAAAGTTAAAAAAATAAATAAATACATAAATAAAGTATATTAAAAAAAAGACTAAAGCTTTGTCTATATACATCTTTCTTACCAAATTATGCCTCTGCTTTTTTTTTTCTTTTTTCTTTTTCTTTTTCTTTTTTATTTTTTTATTAATTTTTAATTTTTTTTTTTAAATTTTAAAATCTTTAATTCTTACACGTGTTCCCAAACATGAACCCCCCTCCCTTCCCTCCCCATAACATCTCAGTGGGTCATCCCCATGCACCTACCCAAGTAAGCTGTATCCTGCGTCAGACATGGACTGGCGATTCAATTCTTACATGATAGTATACATGATAGAATGTCATTCTCCAAAATCATCCCACCCTCTCCCTCTCCCTCTGAGTCCAAAAGTCCATTATACACAGCTGTGTCTTTTTCCTGTCTTGCATACAGGGTCATCATTGTCATCTTTCTAAATTCCATATATATGTGTTAGTATACTGTACTGGTGTTTTTCTTTCTGGCTTACTTCACTCTGTATAATCGGCTCCAGTTTCATCCATCTCATCAGAACTGATTCAAATGAATTCTTTTTAACGGCTGAGTAATACTCCATTGTGTATATGTACCACAGCTTTCTTATCCATTCATCTGCTGATGGACATCTAGGTTGTTTCCATGTCCTGGCTATTACAAACAGTGCTGCGATGAACATTGGGGTACATGTGTCTCTTTCGATTCTGGTTTCCTCCGTGTGTATGCCCAGCAGTGGGATTGCTGGGTCATAAGGGAGTTCTATTTGCAATTTTTTAAGGAATCTCCACACTGTTCTCCATAGTGGCTGTACTAGTTTGCATTCCCACCAACAGTGTAGGAGGGTTCCCTTTTCTCCACACCCTCTCCAGCATTTATTGCTTGCAGCTTTTTGGATCGCAGCCATTCTGACTGGTGTGAAGTGGTACCTCATTGTGGTTTTGATTTGCATTTCTCTGATAATGAGTGATGTTGAGCATCTTTTCATGTGTTTGTTAGCCATCTGTACGTCTTCTTTGGAGAAATGTCTATTTAGTTCTTTGGCCCATTTTTTGATTGGGTCATTTATTTTTCTGGAATTGAGCTGCATAAGTTGCTTGTATATTTTTGAGATTAGTTGTTTGTCAGTTGCTTCATTTGCTATTATTGTCTCCCATTCAGAAGGCTGTCTTTTCAACTTGCTTATAGTTTCCTTTGTTGTGCAGAAGCTTTTAATTTTAATTAGATCCCATTTGTTTATTTTTGCTTTTATTTCCAGAATTCTGGGAGGTGGATCATAGAGGATCCTGCTGTGATTTATGTCTGAGAGTGTTTTGCCTATGTTCTCCTCTAGGAGTTTTATAGTTTCTGGTCTTACATTTAGATCTTTAATCCATTTTGAGTTTATTTTTGTGGGCGGTGTTAGAAAGTGATCTAGTTTCATTCTTTTACAAGTGGTTAACCAGTTTTCCCAGCACCACTTGTTAAAGAGATTGTCTTTTCTCCATTGAATATTCTTGCCTCCTTTGTCAAAGATAAGGTGTCCATATGTGTGTGGATTTATCTCTGGGCTTTCTATTTTGTTCCATTGATCTATATGTCTGTCTTTGTGCCAGTACCATACTGTTTTGATGACTGTGGCTTTGTAGTAGAGCCTGAAGTCAGGCAAGTTGATTCCTCCAGTTCCATTCTTCTTTCTCAAGATTGCTTTGGCAATTCGAGGTTTCCCTAAAGTCAGGAACAAGACAAGGGTGTCCACTTTCACCACTACTATTCAACATAGTTCTGGAAGTTTTGGCCACAGCAATCAGAGCAGAAAAAGAAATAAAAGGAATCCAAATTGGAAAAGAAGAAGTAAAACTCTCACTGTTTGCAGACGACATGATCCTCTACATGGAAAACCCTAAAGACTCCACCAGAAAATTACTAGACCTCATCAATGAATATAGTAAAGTTGCAGGATATAAAATCAACACACGGAAATCCCTTGCATTCCTATACACTAATAATGAGAAAGTAGAAAAAGAAATTAAGGAAACAATTCCATTCACCATTGCAACGAAAAGAATAAAAATACTTAGGAATATATCTACCCAAAGAAACTAAAGACCTATATATAGAAAACTATAAAACACTGATGAAAGAAATCAAAGAGGATACTAATAGATGGAGAAATATGCCATGTTCATGGATTGGAAGAATCAACACAGTGAAAATGAGTAAACTACCCAAAGCAATCTACAAATTCAATGCAATCCCTATCAAGCTACCAGCCATATTTTTCACAGAACTAGAACAAATAATTTCAAGATTTGTATGGAAATACAAAAAACCTCTAATTGCCTCTGCTTTTTAAAGTGCTGTCTGGTTTGTCATAGTTTTTCTTTCAAGGAGCAAGGGTCTTTTAATTCCAAGGATGCGGTCAATGTCCGCAGTGATTTTGGAGCCCAAGAAAACAAAATCTGTCACTATTTCTACTTTTCCCCCATCTATTTGCCATGAAGTGGTGGGAATCCTTGCCATCATCTTGTTTTTTTTCACTACTGAGTTTTAAGCCAGCTTTTCCACTCTCCTCTTTGACCTTCATCAAGAAGCTCTTTAGTTCCTCTTCACTTTCTGCTATTAAAGTGGTATCATCTGCATATCTGAGATTGCTTATATTTCTCCCAGCAATCTTGATTCAAGCTTGTGCTTCATCCAGCCTGGCATTTCTCATGATTTACTCTGCATATAAATTAAAAAAGCAGGATAGTAATATAAAGTCATGACATACTCCTTTCCTGATTTTGAACCAGTATATTGTTTTATCCCTGGTTCTAACTCTTGCTTCTTGTCCTGCATCTCAGGAGACATATAATGTGATCTGGTATTCCAAACTCTTTAAGAACTTCCAACACTTTGTTGTGATACACACTGTCAAAGTTTTTAGCTTAGTCAATAAAGCAGACATATACACAGTTTGTATCGCCAACCAAATCCACTGACGTCTCAAAACTCATTACTGGACACTTCATTGCACTCCAGAGAGAAGAAATCCAGCTCCACTCACCAGAACACCAACACAAGCTTCCAGGAAACATTGACAAGCCACACGTCCAAACTCACCACAGTGAGGAAACTCCACAATAAAGAGGAACCACAAACTGACAGAATACAGAAGAGCCACCCCAAACACAACAATATAAACAAGATGAAAAGGCAGAGAAATACACACTAGGGAAAGGAACAGGATAAATGCCCACCAAACCAAACAAAAGGAAGAGATAGGGAATATATCTGATAAAGAATTCCAAATAATGATAGTGAAAATGGTCCAAAATCTTGAAAACAAAATTGAGTTATAGATAAATATCCTGGAGACAAGGATCAAGAAGATGCAGGAAAGATTTAACTAGGACCTAGAAGAAATAAGAAAAAGAGTCAATATATAATCAATAATGCAATAAATGAGATAAAAAACACTCTGGAGGGAACCAACAGTAGAATAAGAGAGGCATAAGATAGGATAATTGAGGTAGAAGATAGAATGGTAGAAATAAATGAAACAGAGAAGAAAAAGGAAAAACGAATTAAAAGAAATGAGGACAAACTCAGAGACCTCTGGGACAATGTTAAATGCCTCAACATTCGAATCATAGGAGTCCCAGAAGAGGAAGACAAAAAGAAATACCATGAGAAAATACTTGAGGAGATAATAGTTGAAAACTCTCCTAAAATGTGGAAGGGAATAATCACCCAAGTCCAAGAAACCCAGAGAGTCCCAAAGAGGATGAACCTAAGCTGAACACCCCAAGACACATATTAATCAAATTAACAAAGATCAAAAACAAAGACAAATATTAAAAGTGGCAAGGGAAAAACAACAAATAACACACAAGGGGATTCCTACAAAGATAACAGCTGATCTTTCAATAGAAACTCTTCAGGCCAGGAGGTAATGGTAGGACATACTGAAAGTGATGTAGGAAAATAACCTACAGCTCAGATTACTGTACCCAGCAAGGAGCTCATTCAAATATGAAGGAGAAATCAAAGGCTTTACAGACAAGCAAAAGGTGAGAGAATTCAGCTCCACCAAACCAGCTCTCCAACAAATGTCAAAGGATCTTCTCTCAACAGGAAACACAAAAAGGGTGTATAAACTCAAATCCAAAACAACAAAGTAAATGCCAACGAGATCGTACTTATCAATAATTACCTTAAATGTAAATGGGTTGAATGTCCCAAACAAAAGACAGACTGGCTGAATGGATACAAAAACAAGACCCCTATATATGTTGTCTACAAAAGACCCACCTCGAAACAAGAGACACATACAGATTGAAAGTGAAGGGCTGCAAAAAAATATTCCGTGCAAATAGAGACCAAAAGAAAGCAGGAGTAGCAATACTCATATCAGAAAAAATAGACTCTGAAACAAAGACTGTGAAAAGAGACAAAGGAGGACACTACATAATGATAAAAAGTATCAAGAAGAAGATATAACTAAATTATATATGTACCAAACATAGGAGCGCCACGTATGTAAGATCAATGCTAACAAGTATGAAAGGGGAAATTAACAATAACATAATAATAGTGGGAGACTTTAATACCCCACTCACACCTATGGATAGATCAACTAAACAGAAAATTAACAAGGAAACACAAACTTTAAATAATACAATAGACCAACTTGACATAGCTGATATCTATAGGACATTTCACCCCAAAACAATGAATTTCAACTTTTTCTCAAGCGCACATGGAACCTTCTCCAGGATGGATTACATCCTGGGCCATAAATCTAGCCTTGGTAAATTAAAAAAAAAAAAAAATTGAAATCATTCCAAGCATCTTTTCTGACCACAATGCAGTAAGATTAGATCTCAATTACAGGAAAAAAAAAAAAAAAAACTATTAAAGTTTCCCACATATGGAGACTGAACAACACACTGCAGAATAACCAACAAATCACAGAAGAAATTTAAAAAAAGAAACAAATCAAAGTATGCATAGAAATGAATGAAAATGAAAACACAACAACCCAAAACCTGTGGGACCCTGTAAAAGCAGTGCTAAGGGGAAGGCTCATAGCAATATAGACATACCTCAAGAAACAAGAAAAAAAGTCAAATAAATGAACTAGAAAAGGAAGAAATGAAGAACTCCAGGGTTAGTAGTTGGAAAGTGAAAGCGAAGTCACTCAGTCATGTCCAACTCTTTGCGACACCGTGGACTGTAGCTCTCCAGGCTCCTCCATCCATGGGATTCTCCAGGCAAGAATACTGGAGTGGGTTGCCATTTCCTTCTCCAGGGGATCTTCCCAACCCAGGGATCAAAACCAGGTCTCCCACAATGCAGGCAGACGCTTTAACCTCTGAGCCACCAGGGAAGCCCAGTAGTTGGAAAGACATCTTAAAAATTAGAGCAGAAATAAATTCAAAAGAAACAAAAGGGACCATAGCAAAAATCAACAAAGGCAAAACTGGTTCTTTGAGAAGATAGATAAAATCGACAAACCATTAGCCAGACTCATCAGAAACAAAGGAAAAATTATCAAATCAATAAAATTAGAAATGGAAATGGAATGATCACAACAGACAACACAGAAATAAAAAGGAACATGAGACTATTATCAGCAACTATATGTCAGTAAAATGAACAACTTAGAAGAAATGAGAAAATTCTTAGAAAAGTACAACTTTCCAAAACTGAACCAGGAAGAAATAGAAAATCTTAACAGACCCATCACAAGCACAGAAACTGAAACTGTAACCAGAAATCTTGCAGCAAAAAAAAAAAAAAAAAAGCCCAGGACCAGATGGCTTCACAGGTAAATTCTACCTAAAATTTACAGAAGAGTGAACATCTATCCTACTCAAACTCTTCCAGAAAATTGTAGAGGAAGGTAAATTTCCAAACTCATTCTATGAGGCCATCATCACCCTAATATCAAAACCTGACAAAGATGCCACAAAAAGAGAAAATTATAGGCCAATATCACTGATGAACATATATGCAAAAATCCTTAACAAAATTCTAGCAAACATAATCCAACAACATATTAAAAAGATCATACATCATGACAAAGTGAACTTTATCCCAAAGATGCAAGAATTCTTCAGTATCCGCAATTCAATCAATGTAATACACCACATTAAACAATTGAAAAATAACAGTCATATGATTATCTCAATAGATGCAGAGAAAGCTTTTGACAAAATTCAACATCTATTTATGATTAAAAAAAAAAAAAAACCCTTCCAAAAGCAGGAACATAAAGAACATACCTCAACATAATTAAAGGTATATATGGCAAACACACAGCAAACATTTTCCTCAATGTTTGGTGAAAAATTGAAAGCATTTCCCCTAAAGTCAGGAGCAAGAGAAGGATTCCCACTCTCACCACTACTATTCAAAAGAATTTTAGAAGTTTTGTCCATGCAATCAGAGCAGAAAAAACAAATAAAAGAATCCAAATTGGAAAAGAAGAAGTAAAATTCTCACTGTTTGCTGATGACACGCAGTGTATCTCTATGTAGAAAACACTAAAGACACCACTAGAAAATTGCTAGACCTGATTAATGAATATAATAAAGTTACAGGATATAAAATTAACACACAGAAATCCCTTGCATTCCTATACACTAATAATGAGAAAATTGAAGGAGAAATTGAAGAAACAATTCCATTCACCATTGCAATGAAATAAATAAAATTCTTAGGAGTATCAGTTCAGTTCAGTCGCTCAGTCGTGTCCAACTCTTTGCGACCACATGAATCACAGCACGCCAGGCCTCCCTGTTCATCACCATCTCCCAGAATTCACTCAGACTCATGTCCATCGAGTCCGTAATGCCATCCAGCCATCTCGTCCTCAGTCATCCCCTTCTCCTCCTGCCCCCAATCCCTCCCAGCATCAGAGTCTTTTCCAATGAGTCAACTCTTCACATGAGGTGGCTAAAGTATTGGAGTTTCAGCTTTACCATCATTCCTTGCAAAGAAATCCCAGGGTTGATCTCCTTCAGAATGGACTGACTGGATCTCCTTGCAGTCCAAGGGACGCTCAACAGTCTTCTCCAACACCACAGTTCAAAAGCATCAATTCTTCGGTGCTCAGCCTTCTTCACAGTCCAACTCTCACATCCATACATGACCACAGGAAAAACCATAGCCTTGACTAGACGGACCTTAGTCAGCAAATTAATGCCTCTGCTTAGGAGTATATCTTCCAAAATAAACTAAAGACAAATATAAAGAAAACTATAAAACACTGGTGAAAGAAAAAAAAAAAAAGAGGACACTAAGAGATGGAGAAATATACTATGTTAATGGATTCAAAGAATCAATATAGTGAAAATGAACATACTACTCAAAGCAATCTATACATTCAATGCAATCCCTATTAAGCTACCAATGATATTTTTCACATAACTAGAGCAAATAATTTCACAATTTGTATGGAAATACAAAACACCTCAAATAGCCAAAGCGATCTTGAGAATGAAGAATGGAACTGGAGAAATCAACCTGCCTGACTTCAGGCTCTACTACAAAGCTACAGTCATCAAGACAGTATGATACTGACACAAATACAGAAATATAGATCAATAGAACAAAACAGAAAGCCCAGATATAAATCTACACGACTATGGAAACCTTAGCTTTGATAAAGGAGGCAAGAATATACAATGGAGGAAAGACAATCTCTTTAACGATTGGTGCTGGGAAAACTGGTCAACCACTTGTAAAAAATGATACTAGGACACTTTCTAACACCACACACAAAAATAAACTCAAAATGGGTTAAAGACTTAAATGTAACACCAGAAACTATACAACTCCTAGAGAAGAACATAGGCAAAACACTCTCCAACATATATCACAGCATGATTTTCTATGATTCACCTCACAGAATATTGGAAATCAAAGCAAAAGTAGACAAATGGGACCTTATTAAAATTAAAAGTTTCTGCACAACAAAGGAAACTATAAGCAAGGTGAAAAGACAGCCTTCAAAATGGGAGAAAATAATAGCTAATGAAGCCATTGACAAAGAACTAATCTCAAAAATATACAAGCAACTCCTGCAGCTCAATTCCAGAAAAAACAAACTACCCAATCTAAAAATGGGCCAAAGAATTAAACAGACATTTTTTTCAAAGAAGACAAACAGATGGATAACAAAAAGCATGAAAAGATGCTAATTTGATTTGCATTATCAGAGAAATGCAAATCAAACCCAAAATGAGGTACCATCTCACGCTGGTCAGAATTTTTGCTATCCAAAAGTATACAGGCAATAAATGCTGGAGAGGGTGTGGAGAAATGGGAACCCTCTTACACTGTTGGTGGGAATGCAAACTAGTACAGCCACTATGGAGAACAGTGTGGAGATTCCTTAAAAACCTGGAAATAGAGCTGCCTTATGACCCAGCAATCCCACTTCTAGTCATACACACTGAGGAAACCAGACCTGAAAGATGCACCTGTACCCCATTGTTCATTGTAGCACTGTTTATAATAGCCAGGACATGGAAGCAACCTAGATGTCCATCAGCAGACAAATGGATGAGAAATCTCTGGCACATATACACAATCGAGTATTACTCAGCCATTAAAAAGAACATGTTTGAATCAGTTCTAATGAGGTGGATGAAACTGGAGCCTATTATACAAAGTGAAGTATGCCAGAAAGAAAAACACCAATACAGTATACTAATGCATATATATGGAATTTAGAAAGACAGTGATGATAACCCTGTATGCGAGACAGGAAAAGAGACACAGATGTATAGATCAGTCTTTTGGACTCTGTGGAAGAGGGCGAGGGTGAGATGATTTGGGAGAATGACATTGAATCATGTATATTATCATATGTGAAATGAATCACCAGTCCAGGTTCGATGAATGATACAGGATGCTTGGGGCTGAGCACTGGAATGACCCAGAGGGATGGGATGGGGGCTGATGTGGGAGGCGGGTTCAGGATGGGGAACACATGTACACCAGTGATGGATTGATGTCAATGTATGGCAAAATTAATACAATATTTTAAAGTAACTAGCCTCCAATTAAAATAAATAAATTTATATAAAATAAATCTAAGTCACTAATATAAAATAAGATATTGAAAAAAAATGTTTTAACAGCAGAGAAAAATAGTGCAGATTCAGATTATGACAATTACCTCCTTTAATATGCTTTGTTTTGCTTTACCAGGATTTAAGAAAATATGAAAGACTGAAATGAAAATTTGCCTAATAGATTATCTTTATACTGTATTCCAAAATGCAATACTTTCCCTAAGAATTGTGATTTGTTGTTCTTCACTCGCTAAATTGTTTCCAACTATTTGTGACCCCATGCACTGCAGCATATCAGCCTTCACTGTTCCTCACTGCCTCCCACACTTTGCGTATATTCATGTCCATTGAGTCGATGATGATGACATCCAACCATCTCAGCTGCTGTCACCCCCTTCATCTCCTGCCTTCAATCTTTTCCAGCATCAGGGTGTTTTCCAATAAGTTGGTTGTTTGCATCAAATGGCCAAAATATTGTTGCCTCAGTTTCAGCAACAAACTGTTCAATTAGATTCAGGTTGTTTTCCCTTATGTTTGACTAGTTTGATCTCTTTGCAATCCAAGGAATTATCAAGAATTTTCTTCAGCACTGGAATACAAAAGCATCAGTTATTCAGCTCTCAGCCTTCTTTATGGTCCAATTATCTCATCTGAACATGGGAAAACCAGAGCTTTGATGATACAGACATTTATTGGCAAAGTGATCTCTCTGCTTTTTAATATGTTGTTTAGTTTTTTTTTTTTTTTTTTTTTTTTCCATAAATTACTTCCATTCTTCTTTATCAAGGTTGCTTTGGCTATTCGAGGTTTTTTGTATTTCCATACAAATTGGGGAATTATTTGTTCTAGCTCTGTGAAAAATACCGTTGGTAGCTTGATAGGGATTGCATTGAATCTATAAATAGCTTTGGGTAATATACTCATTTTCACTATATTGATTCTTCTGATCCATGAACATGGTATATTTCATCACAACACTGTTTATAAAAGTCAGGACATGGAAGCAACCTAGATGTCCATCAGCAGATGAATGGATAAGAAAGCTGTGGTAAATATACAAAATGGAGTATTACTCAGCCATTAAAAAGAATACATTTGAATCAGTTCTAATGAGGTGGGTGAACCTGGAGCTGATTATACAGAGTGAAGTAAGCCAGAAAGAAAAACCACCGATACAGTACACTAATGCATATGTATGGAATTTAGAAAGATAGCAATGATAATCCTGTATGCAAGACAGCAAAAGAGATGCAGATGTATAGAGCAGTTTTTTGGACTCTGTGGGAGAGGGCAAGGGTGGGATGTTTTGGGAGAATGACATTGAAACTTGTATAATATCATATATGAAATGAATCACCAGTCCAGGTTCGATGCATGATACTGGATGCATGGTGCACTGAGATGACCCAGAGGGACGGTATGGGAAGGGGAGTTCAGGATGGGGAACACGTGTATACCTGTGGCAGATTCATGTTGATGTATGGAAAAACTAATACAATATTGTAAAGTAATTAACCTCCATCAAAAATAAATAAATTTATACTTAAAAAAAGGCAATTTTTTTTTCCTTCCAAATAACAAGGGTCTTTTAATTTCATGGCTGCAGTCACTGTCTGCAGTGATTTTTGAGTCTAAGAAAATAAAATTTGTAACTGTTCCTCGTTTTTTCCATTAAGTGATGGGATCAGATCTCACTTTCTTGAATGTTGAGTTTCAAGCCAGCTTTTTCACTCTTCTCTTTCACCATCAACAAGAGGCTCTTTAGTTCTTTTTCACTTTCTGCATTAAAGTGGTATCATCTGCACATCTGAGATTGCTGATAATTCTCATGTCAATCTTGACTCCAGCTTTTCATTCATCCAGCCAGGAATTTCACATGGTGTACTCTGCATTTAAATTAAACAAGCAATGTGACAATATACAGCCTTGTCATATATCTTTCCCAATTTTGAATCAGTCCAGAATACCATGTCTGGTCCTAACTGTTGCTTCTTGACCCAAATACAGGTTATACATATAGACTGCACATACAGTTTAATAGGACTGTGCATTCTAAAGTATAATATGTGATGAAGGAAAAAGTGAAAGTATTAGTTGCTCAGTCATGTCCAACTCTTTGTGACGCCATGGACTCTAGCCTGCCAGGCTCCTCTGTCCATGGAATTCTCCAGGAAATAATACTGGAGTGGGCCACCATTACCTTCTCCAGGGGACCTTCCCAACTTAGGAAATGAACCCGAGTCTCCTGGTTTGCAGACAGATTCTTTACAATCTAAGCCACTGATCTAAACACCTAAATTGTATTTAAATATTTTTTAGTTGCTTTCATCATACAGACAAACCAAAACCATACTCACAGAAAATTAGTCAGTCTAATCACACTAGGACACAGCCTTGTCTAACTCAATGAAACCAAGCCATGCCTGCAGGGCAAACCAAGATGGGTGGGTCATGACGGAGAGGTCCGACAGAATGTGGTCCACTGGAGAAGGAATGGCAAGCCACTTCAGCATTCTTGCCTTGAGAACCCCATGAATAGTATGAAAAGGCAAAATGATAGGATACCAAGAAAGAATCTCCCCAGATCAGTAGGTGCCCAATATGCTACTGGAGATCAGTGGAGAAATAACTTCAGAAAGAACGAAGGGATGGAGCAAAAGCAAAAACAATAGCCAGTTGTGGATGTGACTGGTGATAGAAGCAAGATCCGATGCTGTAAAGAGCAATATTGCATAGGAACCTGGAATGTCAGGTCCATGAATCAAGGCAAATTAGAAGTGGTCAAACAAAAGATGACAAGGGTGAACGTCGACATTCTAGGAATCAGAGAACTAAAATGGACTGGAATGGGTGAATATAACTCAGATGACCATTCTATATACTACTGCGGGCAGGAATCCCTCAGAAGAAAAGGAGTAGCTATCATGGTCATCAAAAGAGTCCAAAATGCAGTACTTTGATGCAATGTCAAAAACGACAGAATGATCTCTGTTCATCTCCAAGGCAAACCATTCAATATCACAGTTATCCAAGTCTATCCCCCAATCAGTAACACTGAAGAAGCTGAAGTTGAATGGGTTTATGAAGACCTACAAGACCTTTCAGAACTAACACCCCCAAAAGATGTCCATTTCATTATAGGGGACTGGAATGCAAAAGTAGGAAGTCAAGAAACACCTGGAGTAACTGGGAAATTTGGCCTTGGAAAGTGGAATGAAGCAGGGCAAAGACTAATAGAGTTTTGCCAAGAAAATGCACTGGTCATAGCAAACACCATCTTTCAATGACAAAGGAGAAGACTCTACACATGGACATCACCAGATGGGCAACACCAAAACGAGATTGATTATATTCTTTGCAGCAAAGATGGAGAAGCTCTATAGAGTCAACAACAACAATAACAAAAAGACCAGAAGCTGATGGTGGCTCAGATCATGAACTCCTTATTACCAAATGCAGACTGAAACTGAAGAAAGTAGGGAAAATCGCTAGACCATTCAGGTATGACCTAAATCAAATCCTTTATGATTATACAGTGGAAGTGAGAAATAGATTTAAGGGCCTAGATCTGATACATAGAGTGCCTGACGAACTATGGAATGAGGTTCGTGACATTGTACAGGAGACAGGGACCAAGATCATCCACATGGAAAAGAAATGCAAACAAGCAAAATGGCTGTCTGAGGATGCCTTACAAATAGCAGTGAAAAGAAGAGAGGCGAAAAGCAAAGGAGAAAAGGAAAGGTATAAGCATCTGAATGCAGAGTTTCAAAGAATAGCAAGAAGATATAAGAAAGTGTACTTCAGCGATCAATGCAAAGAATTAGAAGAAAACAACAGAATGGGAAAGACTAGAGATCTCTTCAAGAAAATTAGAGATACTAAGGGAACATTTCATGCAAAGATGGGCTCGATAAAGGACAGAAATGGTATGGACCTGACAGAAGCAGAAGATATTAAGAAGAGGTGGCAAGAATACACAAAAGAACTGTACAAAAATATCTTCACGACCAAGATAATCATGATGATGTGATCTCTAATAGAGCCAGACATTTTGGAATGTGAAGTCAAGTGGGCCTTAGAAAGCATCACTACGAACAAAGCTAGTGGAGGTGATGGAATTCCAGTTAGGCTCTTTCAAATCCTGAAAGATGATGCTGTGAAAGTGCTGCACTCAATATGCCAGCAAATTTGGAAAGCTCAGCAGTGGCCACAGGACTGGAAAAGGTCAGTTTTCATTCCAATCCCAAAGAAAGGCAATGCAAAGAATGCTCAAACTACTACACAACTGCACTCATCTCACATGCTAGTAAAGTAATGCTCAAAATTCTCCAAGCTAAGCTTCAGCAATATGTGAACTGTGAACTCCCTGATGTTCAAGCTGGTTTTAGAAACGGCAGAGGAACCAGAGATCAAATTGCCAACATCCGGTGGATCATGGAAAATGCAAGAGAGTTGCAGAAAAACATCTATTTCTGCTTTATTGACTATGCCAAAGCCTTTGACGGTGTGGATCACAAAAAACTGTGGAATATTCTTAGAGAGATAGGAATACCAGACCACCTAACCTGCCTCTTGAGAAATCTGTATGCAGGTCAGGAAGCAACAGTTAGAACTGGATATGGAACAACAGACTGGTTCCAAATAGGAAAAGGAATACATCAAGGCTATATATTGTCACCCTGCTTATTTAACTTCTATGCAGAGTACATCATGAGAAAAACTGGACTGGAAGAAGCACAAGCTGGAATCAAGATTGCCGGGAGAAATATCAATAACCTCAGATATGCAGATGACACCACCCTTATGGCAGAAAGTGAAGAGGAGCTAAAAAGCCTCTTGATGAAAGTGAAAGAGGATAGTGAAAAAGTTGGCTTAAAGCTCAACATTCAGAAAACAATGATCATGGCCTCTGGTCCCATCACTTCATGGGAAATTGATGGAGAAAGAGTAGAAACAGTGTCAGACTTTATTTTTTTGGGCTCCAAATTCACTGTAGATGGTGACTGCAGCCATGAAATTATAAGACGTTTACTCCTTGGAAGAAAAGTTATAACCAACCTAGATAGCATATTCAAAATCAGAGACATTACTTTGCCAACAAAGCTCCGTCTAGTCAAGGCTGTGGTTTTTCCAGTGGTCATGTATGGATGTGAGAGTTGGACTGTGAAGAATGCTGAGCATCGAAGAATTGATGCTTTTGAACTGTGGTGTTGGAGAAGACTCTTGAGAGTCCCTTGGACTGCAAGGAGATCCAACCAGTCCATTCTGAAGGAGATCAACCCTGGGATTTCTTTGGAGGGAATGATGCTGAAGCTGAAACTCCAGTACTTTGACCACCTCATGTGAAGAGTTGACTCATTGGAAAAGATTCTAATGTTGGGGGGGATTGGGGGCAGGAAGAAAAGGGCACAACAGAGGATGAGATGTCTTAATGGCATCACGGGCTCGATGGACATGAGTCTCAGTGAACTCTGGGAGATGGTGATGGACAGGAAGGCCTTTTATGCTGTGATTCATGGGGTCGCAAAGAGTCGGACAGGACTGAGAGACTGAACTGAGCTGAACTGAACTGAACATCATACATTGATCACTCTGAACTCTTCTACTAATTATTTACTAAGCCTAAATATCATTGAAAGTAGTCACGGGCACTGAGAATTATTTTAACCCAGTACGTCAAGATTTTCTCATCTATTCAAGCCTAATCTTCTATTAGAATTTTAGTTTTTTATAATTAAATTTAGAAATCAGACGGGCTCGCTCAGAAAAACTTATAAGACTGTAAATAATATCAGGGATATAAGTGGAAAAATTGTAACGTTGAATCAATCTTGGTATATAGTAGAAACTTTTCTCAATTTTTAAATCTATACAAAATCAAGGAATCTACTAAAATGGAGTCCGATTACCTTGTCAAATTTTGGAAAAACAGTGTTTGGATAAGCTATTGTGAGGGAACTTTTTTCGGTTTTCATCAGATTCTCAACGAGCATTTTAGTAAAAAAGAGAAAACTATGAGATCTACACATATATGTGTATGATTAGAGTAAAATCTGTAAATAAAGCTGTGAGTTACTCCGGAAAACCAGGTATTTACATATAGTGTTAAATCTGATAAATGCTATATTAGCAAGCATGCTGCTGCTGCTGCAATTATGATGTAATTAACCTTAACTTTTATTGCAAAATATTTATAATTAAAATTATAATCAAGTATTAACTTGTATCATGATACAAAAAACCTTCATTAAAATACACAAAAATGGAACATTTTATTTTGTTCTTAATATTATACAACATTTATTTGATGAAGAAATGTAATAAAATTGCAATCTAGGCTGTGGACGATCTTTTCTTTTCAAGGAGAATAGAGGAAAACAAGTCTTCTGGAATTTCTTTTTTGGAAATTCATTAGTACTCGTGCATATATATGATATATGTGTATATGTACATACATACATATTTATATAACAGAATATTGCTACAGATATTAACTTCTGCTGGGTACAAGCTACATGTATATTTACTACATACTTTGGGAAATAATTTGCATGTGAAAATAAACAACTTTATTTAAATAATGATGATCATCATTTCATAGAATATTTTGTATGTCTCTATAAATTTTTTGTCATCTCTACATTAAATAAAGTCAGTCAGAAAAGAGATCTTATGGAGAAAAAGCCTAAAGCTTAATATTTGACTAATATTTTATTATTTGTGGCCCTTGTTAACTAAATAGATAGGCAAAGAGACTTCAGGGATAGCAGTGAATGACCCATCTTTATCACAAGATGTAGAAACCTGGCTTCTTAGAAAAGTATTAGTCAAAGTAAAATTTCATTGTACAAAGTTAAACAGGAAGAAGAAACTTTATTCAAGATCATTTTAATAGGAGAGAGATGAAACTCAACTCTGCAGAAACAATACTCAGGTGCACTTTTAAAGATTGGTATGAGCTAGTGGCAAATTACTAGAGGAATTTAGATGAGAGCCTGATCAATGAAATGTGTGGTGCACACTGTTATTTCTGAGTTTGCAATATTTTGCTCTAAGTGAGCCTTCTATATTTGCTTATTGTTTTCCCTGAAGTTAGTTTTTCTTCATCAGCAGAATTGTTTGGTGGTCTTTTGGAGAGTCAAAAGTGAACAAACACAAAATTCTTCAAAGATCAAATTAAAATAGCTTCTCTAACAAAACTCAGGATCCCAAACTGCAAACTGTGCCCTGCTCTGAAAGATCTGAGATTTCTTCTCTCGAATGCTGATAGTATGAATTTTTTGATTATGTGTTCTAATTTGATCTAAAGAGAGGAAGTTTCTTTCTGTCAGCATAACTTCAGTTCTGGTCAGTTGTTCAGTTATGTCCAACTCTTTGCACCTACATGGACAAGATGGACTGCAGTACCTTCTTGTCCACCACCAACTCCCTCAGCTTGCTTAAACTCATGCCCATTGAGTGGGTAATACCATCCAACCATCTCACCCTCTGTTGTCCCCTTCTCCTCCTGGCTTCAATCTTTCCCAGAATCAGGGTCTTTTGCAATGAGTCAGTTCTTCACATCAGGTGGACAAAGTACTGAAGTTTTAGCTTCAGCATCAGTTCTTCCAATGAATATTCATAGCTTAATTGGGAGAAACCATAAGAAGATGTGTAAGTCATGTAACTTCATCATCCAGACGACCTTAGGTTCATCATATGGGTGATGATTTCAGATGGTCATATCAGTCTATATTCCTTAAAAATAATATTCTTCCAGCATAAATCATGTAGAATGCACATGAGAAAGGCAATACTCTCGTTCATCTGTTAATATATTTATCCATGCACCATGTAAATAGCACTATGCATAATAGTGAAGATCATGGCATGAAGCTTGCCTGTGTGGGAATAGCTCCTACTTCTGACACAGGAGAGTTGTATAAAACTTTAAACAAGTTGGTAGATTACCCTGTATTTCAGTTCCTTGGTTTGTGAAGGATAATAACAATCCTTCCTGGGTTGTTGGGAGGATTAAATGATGATAGAGAAAATAAGAACAATAGATTACAAGGCACCTACAGACACACAGTGCCTAGAACAGAGACTGGCCAATGTGCTATCTAAGTGTTAGATGTTGCTATTAGTTTCCAGGTGCTGTGCTAGCTGCCAGCAATACAATATTTGGTAAATGAAATGTAGTTTAAGATCATATCATACAGAGTATGATAGGGAAGATTATGGAACCTTACTTAATCCTAAAAATACAAGGGAGCTGCTTAAAGCTTTGAAATGGCAGGTCAAATGGTCACCTTTGTTTATTCTAAAGATTATTCTGGCTGCAGTGAGATGAATGGATTGATTATGGAAGGGAATAAATTGACACAAAGAGAAACAAGTGAAAGGTATTAAATGCCAAAACCAGTTGCAAAGGAAGGTTGAAAATTTCTTCTTTTGTGAAAACGTGTTGTGTGTCTGTGTGCATGTCTCCATATGTGTGTTTATTGCGACTAAATTATCTGTGGGATCAACTCTGCATTAAGAACTAGAATAAGTTACTCTCTGAGCTTTGCAAAGTTTATAACCTTCTCTAAGAATTAATTTCCTCTTTTCGTAAAATGTATATGCACAGCATTTTTGTGAGAACTAAATAAAAAATTGTATGCAGAAAAAAAAAAAACACCAATATTCTTTGAGTCATCTTATTCAAAATATCATTAAAACTTTTGTTGGCTTCTCTGGGGAGGCTCTGGAAATATAACACTGCACCGATGCCTGATACATTTTCAAGGGTCCACTTGATGCCTCAGGCTTTGGCATACACAATTTTCCCTTCCTGTTGTAAGTCATAGATATTTCTCCAAGTGTTACAATTTCTCAAAGGACAATGTGAAACTGCAGTGGCCACTCAGGGGGAATTTTTACATGAATAAGATTATTTATTTGACAGATGCTTTAGAACAAAAAGAGAAAAGTTCTCAGAAGCTGTGTCTCCTGTGTCTGATAGATATTTTAATACACAAGAACCCGTCTTTAATCTTTATAAATCTGGGATTAATAAGCACTAGATTTTTAATTATATGATTATATGGTATTATCTAGGATATGTTATTGCATAAATGATTCCTAACAAAAATGTGTGTGTGTATGTTTGTGTGTGTGTGTGTGTGTGTGTGTGAAATGTTTTCTGTGTTTGAGAAGTCTACTGCTCCTTGCAGTGAGAAGAAAAGTTAACTTTAAACTATCATGATTGTGTATCTGGCTGAAGCTACATTTTCTTTACTTCATTTTCACTATTTCTTCCTTTTTGCTTCTGCTTGGGAAATTTTAAAATTAATTAATCATAAATAATTTTCTATAGTGATAAGTGCACTAGAAGATTATTGTTCACATATTCAAAAATACAAGGAAAAGAAACTGAGTAACTGTTTTAGTTCTGTTTTCCCTTTGCCCAAAATTAAACAAAGTAGAAAAAGAATAACTATTTTGCATGCAATTTAATTAATCATTTAGATTAAAAGAACATTAGGCCCTTAGAGTGTTGCCATGAACTCAGAAGTCCTGATTTTTTAAAAATACCTGAACACAGAGGTTTATTTAAATAAAAAAGATCTTATGTAATTTTCCAATATAGAAATGACTTTTTAGGCAAATTAGAAGAGTTTAATACCCAGAGGGATGGTACAGGGAGGGAGGAGGGAGGGAGGTTCAGGATGGGGAACATGTGTATACCTGTGGTGGTTTCATGTTGATGTATGGCAAAACAAATACAATATTGTAAATTAATTAACCTCCAATTAAAATACATAAATTTATATTTAAAAAGATTTAAAAAACATTCTATTATTGTTTCCTCAGATATTTTATAATTATAAAAACTTGAATTTGCATAATTGAAAACATTTTGAAATGTTAATAATGAATATCATTTAAAAGTTCAATCTTATTCATTTTCACTGACTTTACAACATCAATGTACTGGAGTGTTTGATGATACTACAAATTATAAGAACTTAACATAATATTGTAAATTGTAATTCCAAGTCTTTGGAAGACTATACACTGATTTTAAATTGAATTAATAAATTATATTTGGATACATAACAATTTTTAAAGTAAGAAATATATATACAAATCTCTGATAAGGAAATGGACACCCACCTCAGTATTCTTGCCTGGAGAATTCCAAGGACAGTGGAGCCTGGTGGGCCACAGTTCATGAGGTCACAAAGAGTCAGAGATGACTGAGCAACTAACATATATATATATATATATATATATATATATATATATATATATATATGCACACACACACAGAAATAGTACTCTCCAAATATAGTTTTAAATTACCATGCTTCTTATAGAATGGAAATTAAAATATGCACATGTCATTAAGTGATGTGTAATACGTCTTGTTGTTCAGTCACTTAGTCATGTCCAGCTGTTTGCAACCCAATGGACAGTACCTGATCTTCACTGTCTCTCAGAGTTTGCTCAAATTCATTTCCACTTTGTCAGTGATGTCATAGATATCACATAGATATATTTATTTATGATTCACATAGATATATTTATGCTTATTTTACCTAACAAACAAGTTCTGAGAGTGATATAAAATGGAAAAAATAAAATAATTGAAAAGTTACTAGATTGCTAGCTTTGTTTTTTCTCTTAACCAGAAACAAGCAAGTTTTAGTTACTTTATTTAAAGTTGACAATTATTTTAAAAGAATAGAGAAATAGAAATACATATATAAGATAAATGGTTAGCTTATGTGTTTCCTAGAACAGTTACAAATTAGTTCATTTAGTGTAGTACATATTGTTGATTATCTTTAATCATCTAAACACATATGCAAAAAAGTATATTAATCTTAATACACATGTTCATAAATTTAAAAAAATATCAATATTTTTGAAAGTAAACTTGAAATCAAAAGCTCTGAGGAGTTTGAAGTCTGTTTGTATTTGTAATGCCTCTCTAGATGGGTATATTTTAAGTAAACAAAATTTGTTTTATTTTTTTATAAAGTTGGCTCAATGCTAAAAAAAAAATCTATAGATAGTGAAAAGACTTATGAATCTTTTTTGAAAATTTTACATGAATGATACTCCAAAAAGAAAATTAAAAGTTGTTTTTCATTTCTATAAAATCACCACATTAGTATGCCTCAATACAACAAAGCTAACAAATATTAGGTTAACTTTCTAAGCATTTTGGAAAACTATATAATCATTTGGAAAAAAAAGTTCCTTATCTAATTAAATTCTAAAATTTCTGTTTCTTACTCCTTTGTTTGGAAATATCTAATTTGTACAAGATAGAAGTGAGATGGTGAAGACGAGTGTCACTCTGTATTCTTGCCTTAGGCCCCACAATTATCAGTGGTAAAACTGATCAGGGACAGGACCCTTCCAGAGCTTTAACTATTCCAGAGACAATGGTAGTTCTTTGTGATCTATAAATAAAACTGTGACTTTATCACAACTTGATGAGATGACTGGATGGCATCACTGACTCAATAACATGAGTCAGTCAGGATTGCTGCAGTTCATGTGATTGCAAAGAATTCGACATGACTTAGTGACTGAACAGCAACAAAGAAGACATCCAAGTACATTCATGAGAATTTGTTTATGAAGTTACATTTAAGCTATTCACAATTCAAACACTGAATCTGCAACCTTCACATTTCCAGCGTTTTCCAAAACAGACAATTTAAAATTAAAGGGGGTGCCCACTCTCACCACTACTATTCAACAGTTTTGGAAGTTTTGCCCACAGCAATCAGAGCAGAAAAAGAAATAAAAGGAATTCAGATTGGAAAAGAAGTAAAACTCTCACTGTTTGCAGATGACATGATCCTATAAATAGAAAACCCTAAAGATTCCACCAGAAAATTACTAGAGCTAATTAATGAATATAGTAAAGTTGCAGGATATAAAATCAACACACAGAAATCCCTTGCATTCCTATACAAAAAAAAAAAAAAAAAGAGAAAACAGAAAGAGAAGTTAAGGAAACAATTCCATTCACCATGCAACGAAAATAATAAATACTTAGGAATATATCTACCTAAAGAAACTATAAAACACTGGTGAAAGAAATCAAAGAGGACACAAACAGATGGAGAAATATAAAGTGTTCATGGATTGGAAGAATCAATATAATGAAAATGAGTATACTACCCAAAGCAGTCTATGGATTGAATGCAATCCCTATCAAGCTACCAATGGTATTTTTCACAGAACTAGAGCAAATAATTTCACAATTTGTGTGGTAATACCAAAACCTTGATTCACCAAAGCAATCTTGAGAAAGATGGGTGGAACTGGAGGAATCAACCAGCCTGACTTCAGGCTCTACTATATAGCCACAATCATCAAGACAGTATGGTACTGGCACAAAGACAGATATATAGATCAATGGAACAAAATAGAAAGCCCAGAGATAAATCCATGCACCTATGGACACCTTATCTTTGAAAAAAGGCAAGACTATACAATGGAGAAAAGACAGTCTCTTTAACAAGTGGTGTTGGGAAAACTGGTCAACCACTTGTAAAAGAATAAAATTAGAACACTTTCTAACACCATACACAAAAATGAACTCAAAATGGATTAAAGATGTAAAAGTAAAACCAGAAACTATAAAACTTCTAGAGGAAAACATAGGGAAAATACTCTCCGACATAAATCACAGCAGGATCCTCTATGACCCACCTCCAAAAATATTGGAAAAAAAAGCAAAAGTAAACAAATGGGACCTAATTAAAGTTAAAAGCTTCTAAACAATGAAGGAAACTACAAGCAAGGTGAAAAGACAGCCTTTGGAATGGGAGAAGATAGTAGCAAATGAAGCAACTGACAAAGAATTAATCTCAATACTATACAAGCAACTCCTGCAGGTCAATTCCAGAAAAATAAACGACCCAATCAAAAGATGAGCCAAAGAATTAAACAGACATTTCTCCAAAGAAGACAAACAGATGGCTAACAAATTAAAAGATACTCAACATCACTCATTATCAGAGAAATGCAAATCCGAACCACAATAAAGTACTATTTCATGCCAGTCAGAATGGCTGCAACTCAAAAGTCTACAAGAAATAAATGCTGGAGAGGGTGTGGAGAAAAAAGAAACCTTTTACACTGTTGGTAGGAATGTAAACTAGTACAGCCACTATGAGGAACAATGTGAAGATTCCTTAAAAAACTGGAAATAGAACTGCCTTATGACCCAGCAATCCCACTGCTGGTCAAACACACCAAGGAAACCAGAATTGAAAGAGACACATGTACCCCAATGTTCATTGCAGCACTGTTTATAATAGCCAGGACATGGAGGCAACCTAGATGTCCATCAGCAGACGAAAGGATAAGAAAGCTGGGGTACATATACACAATTGAATATTACTCAGCCATTAAAAAGAGTACATTTGAATCAGTTCTAATGAGGTGGGTGGAACTGGAGCCTATTATACAGGTGAAGTAAGCCAGAAAGAAAAATACCCATACAGTATATTAACACATATATATGGAATTTAGAAAGATGTTAATGATAACTCTGTATGTGAGACAGCAAAAGGGACACAGATGTATAGAACAGCCTTTTGGACTCTGTAGGAGAGAGCAAGGGTAGGATGGTTTGGGAGAATGCCATTGAAACATGTACATTATCATATGTGAAATGAATTGCCAGTCCAGGTTTGATGCATGAGACAGGGTTCTCAGGGCTGGTGCACCGGGATGACCCAGAGGGATGGGATGGGGAGGGATGTGATAGGGGGGTTCAGGATGGGGAACACATGGACACCTGTGGTGGATTCATGTCAATGTTGACAAAACCAATACAATATTGTAAAGTAATTAGTCTCCAAAAAAAAAAAAAAGGCAAAGAAAAGAAAGAGTTAAAGAGATAATGCAAAGCTACTACACAAATGTACCTTACCTCCCTTGCTGTTTCATTAGAAACCTATGTACCTGACCAAGGACTTCATTGGTTCAGAGAGATGGTGCCTTCAGTGCAGCTGCGAGTGAGAAAGAAGTAGGCACCAGTTACCATTTCATGATTTTCACCTTCAGATCCTTTCAAACAAACAGATGAAACAGTAAATAACCTTTCACAAACTTGAATTAACGTTGAATTATTAAAGGCAGTTGTCACAATACTTGATAAAATAAATTTGACAATATCTAACACACAAAAAAAATGTTGAGCTTAAAGCTCAACATTCAGAAAACAAAGATCATGGCATCCGGTCCCATCACTCCATTGGACATAGGTGGGAAAACAGTGGAAACAGTGTCAGATGTTACTTTGGGGGGCTCCAAAATAACTGCAGATTGTGATTGAAGCCATGAAATTAAAAGATGCTTACTCCTTGGAAGAAAAATTATGAGCAACCTAGATAGCATATTCAAAAGCAGAGACATTACTTTGCCGACTAAGGTCCATCTAGTCAAGGCTATGGTTTTTCCTGTATTCATGTATGGATGTGAGAGTTGGACTGTGAAGAAGGCTGAGTGCCGAAGAAGTGATGCTTTTGAACTGTGGTGTTGGAGAAGACTCTTGAGAGGCCCTTGGACTGCAAGGAGATCCAACGAGTCCATTCTGAAGGAGATCAACCCTGGTATTTCTTTGGAAGGAATGATGCTAAAGCTTAAAATACAATACTTTGGCCACCTCATGCGAAGAGTTGACTCATTGGAAAAGACTTTGATTCTGGGAGGGATTGGGGGAATGAGAAGAAGGGGAAAACAGAGGATCAGATGACTGGAAGTCATCACTGACTCGATGGATGTGAGTCTGAGTGAACTCCCAGGAGATGGTGATGGACAGGGAGGCCTGAAATGCTGTGTTTTATGGGGCTGCAAAGAGTCGGACACGACTGAGCAACTAAACTGAACTGAACTGAACACAAAATAGCTGCTATATTTGTAAAATATTAGATTTCAAAGAGACCTAAATAGAACAAGGCCCAACCTCTCTCATCTAAAAAATGGATTAAAAATATAACAGAAAAATACACATCTTCCAGGCCACACTCTCTTTCAAAATAATCAAATGCCAAACAAGTTTCAAATTGAGAGTATAAAAATAATGTAATTATGAACAGATACATTTTTCACATAAATATGTATTATGTATATATGGTAGCTGTATATGGAAATACTTCAAAATAAATTTGAAGAAAAAATTTTTTTTAATATTTGCACTAGAAAAATAGTCAACACCTCATCCTAGTCTCTTCATCAGAAGGAAGAAAGATAATTTGTCTGTATGTTTGTATTCAAAGATGTAGATGTTTGTAAACACTTTCAATATACACATATATGATACAGCTATTTCATTTTCTGATGTTAAATATCATACCCATGATACAATACACAATGAAATTACACACACACCAAATGAATGTTCCATATATTCAAGAGGAAACAATAAAATCAGATATACATATAATTCAGGTTTAGAACTATACAAAGACTGTAAAATATCTGTTTACCAGTTATATTAATCTTTTCCTAGGAAGACTTCAAGACAGTTATCACAATATCTATGATAAATATGTAAACAGGGAATTATGGGATGAGAGTTTTGGAAACAGTAAAGAAAAAGAGAGAAAACTCAAGTGGAAATTCTAGAATTATAGGAGAAAGGAGTTAATTTATTCGAGCTGAGTACTTGTCATCTTTCATTACTAATGTAATATATCCAGGTAATGAAAGAATGTGGGGGGCCTGACAGAATCTCCTTGTACTTATAACTAAATCTCTTGGTAAGGAGACAATGCTATTTCTTAGGGAGATAGTATTTATCTACAAAATATTCTGACTGATAGCCCTGTTGTACAATTGCTTTTGGTTGGAAACGTGTGATTTGTGAGACAAGACTTCTTGCTAAATACTGTCCAAGCTATGTGACTTACAACCGAATTACTAAACAGAGAGTATTCACAAGCTGAAATCTCCCTGCTGGGTGCACATCTCATTTAGAAATCTCACCTATCACCCTGGAGAAAAAAAGGAAAAAGTGAGGAAGTCATGCAGATTTTTTTAAACATTTTCAACCTTACCAGTGTTTCTTGATTGCTTATATTCTTAAGATTATAAAAAAGTGTCACACAATTAGAGTAAAATAATCAATAGATAAGATTTTTAGCAGAGAAAGCACAAGAAGGAGAAATAAATGCATTGAAGTAAATAAAAATCAAATCTTCATTGTGCTGAGTGAAAATAACTTATTAGATGATTATGCCTGTCTGGCACAATGAATTCTCTTATTTTCTGAAGAAAATAATATTACATTTCACACTTTATTCAATATTTCATAGAACTTATATATAAGACCATATTTTTCCAGTATTCCTCATCATTAAAATATTTTAAAAACTATTTTATCTATTTATTTGAGTTTATAGGAGTATTTAAATTTTATATTTATTATTGAATCAGTTTTCCAAGTAGTATTTTTCTAGGGATTCATTCATTTAATCTGAGATGTCCAATTTACAAAGTTCTCTAAGTGATCTATCTGATTAGACATTTGGATTTAACTGAGGCATTTTGTCTCTTCCTCTCAAGGCTTCAAAAAGAAGGTAATGAAAATAAATAAGTAAAAAAAGAAAAAAAAAAGAAAAAAAAGCTAAGCCCAGGAAGAGAAGAATAGTGTCGAAAACCAATTTTGAAAAACTGAAAAGATAGTGGAGTTGTGCTGACTGTGTTAACAGAATGAGAACAGTCAAAACACAGAAGTTTAATTTGAAAATATGTTTATGAAAAAAAGTCATCTACCTAGAAAACCTTGAGAAACTCAAAGATATCCAAGAATCTGGCATTGAAGTGGTTTCTGGAGACAGAGAGTTTAATCACACAGCTTCTCTCCAAAATCACAAATTTGGATATTATTTCTGACTCTGCTCACCTCCTCAGACCCCGAAACAAATAATTTTTAAGATTTATTCTTTGGAGGAAGATAATCTTTATAAGTCCTCACCATAAATACAATTAACTGAAGTTGGCAGAAAGATTCAAAATGAGAAAGGAAGAAAAAACCTTTTTTCAAATGGCAGAAAACTGACATACTGAATGGAACTGAACAAAAGTAAAATATATCAAAAGGTGATAGAATTATAAGAAGCTATTTTTTAATAAATAATAGAATTTCATGAAAATATTTAATTTGGGGGACTTACTTGGTGTAGCAGCAGCTAAGACTTCATGCTGTTAATACAGGGGGTCAAGATTCAATTCCTTCTTCTTCTTGTTCAGTCACTTGGTCATGTCTGACTCTTTACAACACCATGGACACCAGGCTTTCCTGTTCTTCACCATTACCCAGAGCTTGTTCAAACTCATGTCCATTGAGTTAGTGATGTCATCCAACCATCTCATCCTCTGTCGTCCCCTTCTCCTCTTGCCTGCAATCTTTCCGAGCATCAGGATCTTTTCTAATGATCACATCATTAGAGCTTTTCACATCATCAGAGCTTCAACTTCAGCATCATTCCTTCCAATGAATACTCAGGACTGATTTCCATTCGGATTGACTGGTTTGATCTCCCTGCAGTTCAAGGGATTCTTAAGAGTCTTCTCCAATACCACAGTTCAAATGTATCAACTCTTCAACACTCAGGCTTCATTATGGTCCAACTTTCCCATCCATACATGACTACTGGAAAAATCACAGCTTTGACTAGATGGACCTTTGTTGACAAAGCAATTTCTGTGCTTTTTAATATGCTGTCAAGGTTGGTAATAATTTTTCTTGCAAGGAGAAGTGTCTTTTAATTTCAAGCCTGCAGTCACCACCTGAAGTGATTTTGGAGCCCAGAAAATATAAAGTCTGTTACTGTTTCCAGTTTTGTTTTTTTTTTTTCTCTTCTATCTGATATGAAGTGATGGGGCCAGATGCCATGTTCTTAGTTTTTCCAATGTTAAGATTTAAGCCAGGTTTTTTCACTCTTCACTTTCACCTTCAACAAGGGTATCTTATTTCCTTTTTGCTTTCTCTCACAAGGGTTGTGCCATCTGCATATCTGAGATTACTGGTAGTTCTTCCAGAAATCTTGATTCCAGCTTGTGCTTCATCCAGCCTGACATGGCACATGATACTTTGCATAAAGAGATGGCAACCGATTGCTGTATTCTTGCCTGGGGAATCCCTTGGACAGAGGAGCCTGGCAGACTGCAGTTCGTGAGGTTTCCAAGACTCAGACATGACTGAGTGACCAACACACACACACACACACACACACACACTCACACACTGCATATAAGTTAAATAAGTAGGGTGACAATATACAGCCTTGATGAACTTCTTTTCCAATTCAGAATCAGTCTGTTATTTCATGTACAGTTCTAACTGTTGCTTTTGACCAGTACACAGGTTTCTTAGGAGACAGGTAAGGTGGTTTGATATCCCCATCTCTTTAAGATTTCTCCACAGTTTGCTGTGTTCTACACAGTCAAAGGCTTTATTGTACTCAGTGAAACAGAAATAGATGTTTATTTCTGGAATTCTCTTTATTTTTCTATGATCCAATGGATGTTTGAAATTTGATAACTGGTCCATCTGCCTTTTCTAAATCCAGCTTGAACATTTGGAAGTTCTCAGTTTATGTACTGTTGAAGACCGGCATGGGGAATTTTCCGTATGACCTTGCTAACATGTGAAATGAATGCAATTGTGTGCCAGTTTGACCATTCTCTGGCATTGCCTTACTTTGGGTAAGGAATGAAAACTGACCTTTTCCAGTCCGGTGGCCACTCATTGGTTTTCCAAATTTGCTTGTATATTGAGTTCAGCATATAAACAGCATCATCTTCTAGGATTTGAAATAGCTCAGCTGGAATTCCATAACTTCCACTGTTTGTTCATAGTGATGCTTCAGTTCAATTCAGTTCAGTCACCTGTCCATCTTTATGGTCTAATTCTCACATCCATATATGACTACTGGAAAAACCATAGCTCTGACTATGTGGATCTTTGTTGACAGAGTGATATCTTAGATTTTTAATATGCTGTCTAGTGTCCTCATAGCTTTTCTCCCAAAGAGCAAGTCTCTTTTAATTTCATGGGTGCAATCAGGGTCCACAGTGACTTTGAACACAAGAAAATAGTCTATCACTATTTCCATTTATTCCCCACATTTTTGCTATAAAGTGATCGTACTACAGGCCATGATCTTTGTTTTTTTTCAATGCTGAGTTACAATCCAACGTTTTCACTCACCTCTTTTAAATTCATCAAGAGATTTTTAAAGTCCTCTTCACTTTCTGCCATTTTGGTGCTGCCATCAGTATATCTGAGGTTATTGGTATTTCTCCCAAATATATATATATATATATATTCAGTTCAGTTCAGCAAGACAGTCATGTCCAAATCTTTGCATCCCCATGGGCTGCAGCATGCCAGGCCTCCCTGTCCATCACCAACTCCCGGAGTTGGCTCAAATTCATGTCCATTGAGTTGATGCCATCCAACCATCTCATCCTCTGCCATCCCCTTCTCCTCCTGCCCTCAATCTTTCCCAGCATTAGGATCTATTCCAATGAGTCTGTTCTTCACAGCAGATGGCCAAAATATTGCAGTTTCAGCTTCAACATCAGTCTTTCCGTGAACACTCAGGATGTGTTTCCTTTAAGATGGACTGGTCAGTCCAAGGGACTCTCAGGAGTCCTCTCCAGCACCACAGTTCAAAAGTTTCAATTCTTCAGGGCCCAGCTTTCTTTATAGTCCAAATCTCACAACCATACGTGACTACTGGAAAAACCATAGCCTTGACTAGATGGATCTTTATTGGCAAAGTAATGTCTCTGCTTTTTAATATGCTGTCTAGGTTGGTCATATATATATATTTTTTTTCCTCCAAGTAGTAAGCATCTTTTTATTTCATGGCTGCAGTCAACATCTGCAGTGATTTGAGAGCCCAAAATATAAAGTCTGTCACTGTGTCCACTGTTTCCCCATCTATTTGCCATGAAGTGCTAGGACCAGATACCATGATTTTAGTTTTCTGAATGTTGAGCTTTAAGCCAACATTTTTTCACGCTCCTCGTTCACTTCCATCAAGAGGCTCTTTAGTTCTTCTTCACTTTCCTCCTTAAAGGTGGTGTCATCTGCATTTCTGAGGTTATTGGTATTTCTCCCAGCATCTTGATTCCAACCCATGTTTATCCAGCCCAGACTTTCTCATGATATATTCTGCATGTAAGTTAAATAAGCACAGTGATAATTTATAACCTTGACATACTCTTTTTCCTATTTGGAACCATCTGTTGTTCCATGTCCAGTTCTAATTGTTGTTTCCTAACCTGTATACAGATTTCTCAAGAGGCAGGTCAGGTGGTCTCATATTCCCATCTCTTGAAGAATTTTCCACAATTCATATATATATACACATACACACACACACACACACACACACACACACACACACATGTTGCTGCTAAGTCACTTCAGTCGTGTCCAACTCTGTGCGACCCCACAGACAGCAGCCAACCAGGCTCCCCCGTCTCTGGAATTCTCCAGTCAAGAACACTGGAGTGGGTTGCCATTTCCTTCTCCAATGCATGAAAGAGAAAAGTGAAAGTGAAGTCACTCAGTCATGTCTGACTCTTAGCGACCCCATGGACCACAGCCCACCAGGCTCCTCCATCCATGGGATTTTCCAGGCAAGAGTATTGGAATGGGGTGCCATTGCCTTCTCTAATACACACATGTTTAGTTGGTAGAAATGTGGTTTCAGTTTTTGCATTGTTTATATTCCCATTTTATATTAGAATATATTCTCAGTTAATGTGGTTATTTTATACTTAATTTTAATGTGCATTTCTTGTTTTATGACTTATTGCTATTTGTTTTAAATTCATTTTAGACAAGGAATGTTATATTAGACAGAAAACAAATTCGAGTGATTTTCTTATTAGAGTTCAAAATGGGTCATAAAGCAATGGGTCATAAACTAGTAACAATAATAACAAGTAATAAAAACAACACATTTGATCCAGGAACTGCTTAAGAATGTACAATGCAGAGGCGGTTCAACAAGTTTGGCAAAGGAGACAGGAGCCTTGAAAATGAGGAGCATAGTGGCTGGCAGCTATCAGAAGTTTACAGTGACCAACTAAAAACCCTTCTTGAAGCTGATCATCTCTTAACTACAGGAGATGTTGCCTAAAACTCAATGTAGACCATTCTTGTCATTTGGCATTTGAAGCAAACTGGAAAAGTGAAAAAGCTCAGTAAGTGTGTGGCAGGAGCTGACAACAAATAAAAAAGTTCATCATTTTGAAGAGCTGTCTTCTCTTATTCTATGAAACAACCAAGAATCATTTCTCAATTCTATTCTGATGTGTGATGGAAAGTGGATTTTATACAATAACTGGCAATGGTCAGTTCAGTGGATGGACCAAGAAGAAGATCCTAAGCACTTCTCAAAGTCAAACTTACACCAAAATAGGTCATTGTCACCGTTTTGTGGTCTGCTGTGGGTCCAATCCAGTACAGCTAGAAATAATGAAACTGAGAGATATGCTCAGCAAATCATTGAGATGCACCAAAACCTGCAATATCTGCAGCAAACTTTTGTCAAGATAATGGGCCCAACTCTTCTCCATGATAACACCCAACTGCAGGTCACACAAGCAATGCTCGTTATTGACTCATTCCCATATTCAACTGACCTCTTGCCACCCAACTACCACTTCTTCAAGCATCTCAAAAGCTTTTTGTGGGGAAAACATTTCCATAGTGCTTCCACAAGAGGAGGCCAAAAATGTTTTTCCAAGAGTACATTGAATCCTTGAACATCAGTTTTCATGCTACAGGAACAAACATATTTATTGTTGTCAAAAAAAGTGTGTCTACTGCAATGATTTCTATTTTTATTAATAAAAATGTTTGAGCCTAGTTATAATGATTTGAAATTCGAGGCCTGAAAACATAATTACTTCTGCACCAATCTAATATATACTCAGCCACAGAAAATAATGGAATTTTTCCTTTTAACATGGGTAGACCTCAAAGGCATTATGCTAAGTGAAATAAGTCAGAGAAAGACAAATGCAGTGTGATCTCATTTGCATGTGGAATATTACAAAAATGAAATCATAGATACAGAGAACAATTTGGTGATTGCCAGAATTGCAGGTTATGGGTGGGTGAAATGGGGTATGGTGGTCAAAAGGTTCAAACTTCATTAAAAAAAAAAAAAAAAAAAGGTACCAGTGATGCAGTATGAAACATGGTGACTATGGCTAATATAACTGTATTGTACATTTGAAAATTGTTAAAGTAAATCTTGAAAGTGAAAGTGAAGTTGTTGAGTCATGTCTGACTCTTTGCGACCCCAGGGACAGTAGCCTACCAGGCTCTGCCATCCATGGGATTTTCCAGGCAAGAATACTGGGGTGGGCTGCCATTTCCTTCTCCAGGGGATCTTCCCAACCCAAGGATTGAACCCGGGTTTCCTGCATTACAGACAGGTGCTTTACTGTCTGAGCCACCAGGGAAACCCAAGTAAATCTTAAGAGGTCTCATTACAAGAAAAAATGTCTTGTGATGAATGTCAACTGAACTTTTTGTGCTGATAGTTTAACAATACATACAAATTACAGAACAATTGTGTTGTACACCTGAAACTCATATACTGATATATTTCAATGATATTTCATTCTTTTTAAAAAGAATGTACTTCTCAAAAGTTTCAATAGTGTTAAATTTTATAACACTGAGACAAAGAGCATATAAAAGGCTTCAAGAAGTATAATCCCCAAGTGGAGTACAAAGAATCATGTGCAGTATATTATATATATAGTTCTTCAGTATTATATGTCTTCCTTTCTTCTTCCTGTATCATACATCTCATAAATCATCAAATAAGTATTAAGAGTGTTTCACAGCCATTTTTACATCTCTGTTCACTCTTTTGATCAAAGAGAAAATGACACCATTGGACTTGTGTTCCTCAGCAGGTGGATGGGACACATGTGGTGGGAGTGCTAGGTTAAGCAGGATATATGTTTATAGTACTGATAAATAATGCAGAATTACTCTGCTCAGATATTACAGGGATTTTATATTTCATCAACAATAAAGAAAATCACCAAGTTGTCAAACTCTTAAAATTTTGCCAGACTTACAGGAGAAAAAATATATTAATCAATTGACATAATTCTGTCATTGAAAACTGTTTTGAAAGCATTAATATATGCATTATATGTGAAAAGAAGTAAATTATGTTTGGTTTTTATTTTATTTTATTTTATTTTTATTTTTTATTTTTTTTTAAATTTTAAAATCTTTAATTCTTACATGTGTTCCCAAACATGAAACCCCCTCCCACCTCCCTCCCCATAACATCTCTGTGGGTGATCCCCATGCACCAGCCCCAATCATGCTGTATCCTGCGTCAGACATAGACTGGCGATTCAATTCTTACATGATAGTATACATGATAGAATGCCATTCTCCCAAATCATCCCACCCTCTCCCTCTCTCTCTGAGTCCAAAAGTCCGTTATACACAGCTGTGTCTTTTTTCCTGTCTTGCATACAGGGTCGTCATTGCCATCTTTCTAAATTCCATATATATGTGTTAGTATACTGTATTGGTGTTTTTCTTTCTGGCTTACTTCACTCTGTATAATCGGCTCCAGTTTCATCCATCTCATCAGAACTGATTCAAATGAATTCTTTTTAACGGTTGAGTAATACTCCATCGTGTATATGTACCAAAGCTTCCTTATCCATTCATCTGCTGATGGACATCTAGGTTGTTTCCATGTCCTGGCTATTATAAACAGTGCTGCGATGAACATTGGGGTACATGTGTCTCTTTCAATTCTGGTTTCCTCGGTGTGTATACCCAGCAGTGGGATTGCTGGGTCATAAGGTAGTTCTATTTGCAATTTTTTAAGGAATCTCCACACTGTTCTCCATAGTGGCTGTACTAGTTTGCATTCCCACCAACAGTGTAGGAGGGTTCCCTTTTCTCCACACCCTCTCCAGCATTTGTTGCTTGCAGATTTTTGGATCACAGCCATTCTGACTGGTGTGAAGTGGTACCTCATTGTGGTTTTGATTTGCATTTCTCTGATAATGAGTGATGTTGAGCATCTTTTCATGTGTTTGTTAGCCATCCGTATGTCTTCTTTGGAGAAATGTCTATTTAGTTCTTTGGCCCATTTTTTGATTGGGTCGTTTATTTTTCTGGAATGGAGCTGCATAAGTTGCTTGTATATTTTTGAGATTAGTTGTTTGTCAGTTGCTTCATTTGCTATTATTTTCTCCCATTCAGAAGGCTGTCTTTCCACCTTGCGTATAGTTTCCTTTGTTGTGCAGAAGCTTTTAATTTTAATTAGATCCCATTTGTTTATTTTTGCTTTTATTTCCAGAATTCTGGGAGGTGGATCATAGAGGATCCTGCTGTGATTTATGTCTGAGAGTGTTTTGCCTATGTTCTCCTCAAACCTGACAAAGATGTCACAAAAAAAGAAAACTACAGGCCAATATCACTGATGAACATAGATGCAAAAATCCTCAACAAAATTCTAGCAATCAGAATCCAACAACATATTAAAAAGATCATACACCATGACCAAGTGGGCTTTATCCCAGGGATGCAAGGATTCTTCAATATCCACAAATCAATCAATGTAATTCACCACATTAACAAATTGAAAAATAAAAACCATATGATTATCTCAATAGATGCAGAGAAGGCCTTTGACAAAATTCAACATCCATTTATGATAAAAACTCTCCAGAAAGCAGGAATAGAAGGAACATACCTCAACATAATAAAAGCTATATATGACAAACCCACAGCAAACAGTATCCTTAATGGTGAAAAATTGAAAGCATTTCCCCTAAAGTCAGGAACAAGACAAGGGTGTCCACTTTCACCGCTACTATTCAACATAGTTCTGGAAGTTTTGGCCACAGCAATCAGAGCAGAAAAAGAAATAAAAGGAATCCAAATTGGAAAAGAAGTAAAACTCTCACTGTTTGCAGATGACATGATCCTCTACATGGAAAACCCTAAAGACTCCACCTGAAAATTACTAGAGCTCATCAATGAATATAGTAAAGTTGCAGGATATAAAATCAACACACAGAAATCCCTTGCATTCCTATACACTAATAATGAGAAAGTAGAAAAAGAAATTAAGGAAACAATTCCATTCACCATTGCAACAAAAAGAATAAAATACTTAGGAATATATCTACCCAAAGAAACTAAAGACCTATATATAGAAAACTATAAAACACTGATGAAAGAAATCAAAGAGGACACTAATAGATGGAGAAATATACCATGTTCATGGATTGGAAGAATCAATATAGTGAAAATGAGTATACTACCCAAAGCAATTTACAAATTCAACGCAATCCCTATCAAGCTACCAGCCATATTTTTCACAGAACTAGAACAAATAATTTCAAGATTTGTATGGAAATACAAAAAACCTCGAATAGCCAAAGCAATCTTGAGAAAGAAGAATGGAACTGGAGGAATCAACTTGCCTGACTTCAGGCTCTACTACAAAGCCACAGTCATCAAAACAGTATGGTACTGGCACAAAGACAGACATATAGATCAATGGAACAAAATAGAAAGCCCAGAGATAAATCCACACACATATGGACACCTTATCTTTGACAAAGGAGGCAAGAATATACAATGGAGTAAAGACAATCTCTTTAACAAGTGGTGCTGGGAAAACTGGTCAACCACTTGTAAAAGAATGAAACTAGATCACTTTCTAACACCGCACACAAAAATAAACTCAAAATGGATTAAAGATCTAAATGTAAGACCAGAAACTATGTTTGGTTTTTAAAACTGAGATATGCTTTTCTTTCATTCTTGAAATAAGGATCTAACATCTTCAATATATATAGAAATAACAGAAGGTAATTATCAAAAACAGGCTTAAAAGTGGAGTAGTATGGTGAGAACAAATACTTTTGATAAAGACTTCTTTGGAGATTCAAGATCTTTTACTTTCACAGAAATCATTGCAAAATTGCAAAAGTAACTAATAATGAGTTGATTATAATTAATATATTGAAGCATCTTCTATCACAAATATGATCCACTACTTCATGAAGGAAAAAAAAAAAAGTGAGAGAAATCAAAGTAAATATTGGTTTGCAATATCAATTCACAAATACATCAATCATGATTCATTTAGAACAGTTCACTGGCATATATTACATGTTGTAAATGTATATGTTTAATGTAACTAACCAAACAATAAGGATCACAAGCTTTAAAAAGAAAGATATTCAGAGTGAACTTAGCTTTCTTTTTTTTTTTTGCTATGATTTCATTTTTTTCCTAACCATTATTCAAATTATCTTATTTCATTTCAAACTTATTATCCACTCTGTCAGTATCTCCTTTTTTCAAATCTAATAATACATATAATGAACATAGATGATAACATTATAAAGAAACTGCATGTCAGCTCTTTTTCAAGTTGTGCACCATATACCAATTGTCCTTGAAGGGGCTTCTTCTAATTAATTGCCATCCTTTCTTTGTAGAGCAGTCACATTGGCAAGAATTGATTGGGTATGTGAGATGCTTCATTTAGTTGGTAGAAAAATCTCTTATTTAAAATAATGTTATCATCAGTAAAACTAATGCACCCTATGCAAATTTACCAGTTTGATTTTTAATGTTCATTTTCAATGATATTTTATAAGAAAATAAATTCTTAACAAGAACCAAAAAAAATGAATTACAGAAAATGTGTAATTGTGTTTATATATATAAAATAAAAAAAGCTTATCCTAAATTCTGTTTTACTTTCAAAACTTTACTGAGAATAATTACATTGTCTGTACTGATATTTAAAAGAATTTGATTCACTCTTCTCAAATATTTTTTTTTTTGACTATTGAGTATTATCACTCTAGCTTCTTTCACTTGGACAGCCCAGGACATTAAGTACTCACACTTGGAGGCTATATAATTCTTATTTTGTGAGAATTAGCTATGTTCCATAAGTTCAGAACTTAGATTTATGAAGTGGTAATGACTAAATATGATTTCATTACTTCTATGATCATTTCTCAAAGCTGATTTACCCATGAGCAATTTTTACTTCATATTACCCTGTGTCCTAGGAAATATACATCATACCACTCTCACTCATAAAATAACTACATTTGCTCAGAGATGACTTATTCACTAGTAATTATATTTCCTATTACTCCCCTTATTTTTCTTAAAATCAGTATTTGTTATTTTATTTTTGTATGTTCTTTTTACCCATTTTTAGTTTTCAAATAATTTCAGTGTTTAAAATTAAGTGATTGTTCATATTGCATTATATGTACTTTGAGAGAAAGGAAAATCAAGTATAAAAACATTGCAAAAGAGACACAGATATGTAGAGCAGACTTTTGGACTCTGAGGGAGAGGGAGAGGGTGGGCTGATTTGGGAGAATGGCATTGAAACATGTATACTATCATGTAAGAAACGAATTGCCAGTCTATGCTTGATGCAGGATACAGGATGCTTGGGGCTGGTGCACGGGGATGATCCAGAGAGATGATATGGGGTGGGAAGTGGGAGGGGGGTTCTGTTTGGGAACTCATGTACACCAGTGGTGGATTCATGTCAATGTATGGCAAAACCAATACAGTATTGTAAAGTAAAATAAAGTAAAAATAATTTTTTTTTAAATTGCAGATTTTGAACTTCATTAACTGACTTGGCTGGTAATAGTAGGGTATGTTTCTCATCCTGAATATAAGATATATTTTATGGAAACTAAAAGATCTAGAACTGCCTTATGACCCAGGAATCCCACTGCTGGGCATACACTCTGAGGAAACCAGAATTGAAAGAGACACATGTACCCCAATGTTCATCGCCACACTCTTTATAATAGCCAGAACATGGAAACAACCTAGATGTCCATCAGCAGATGAATGGGTAAGAAAGCTGTGGTACATATACACAATGGAGTATTACTCAGCCGTTAAAAACAATACATCTGAATCAGTACTAGTGAGATGGATGAAACTGGAGCCGATTATACAGAGTGAAGTAAGCCATAAAGAAAAACACCAATACAGTATACTAACACATATATATGGAATTTAGAAAGATGGCAATGATGACCCTGTATGCAAGACAGCAAAAATGACACAGATGTGTATAGTGGACTTTTGGACTCAGAGGGTGAGGGAGAGGGTGGGATGATTTGGGAGAATGGCATTGAAACATGTATACTATCATGTAAGAATCGAATCACCAGTCTATGTCTGATGCTGGATACAGCATGCTTAGGGCTGGTGCATGAGGATGACCCAGAGAGATGTTATGGGAGGGAGGTGGGAGGGGGGTTCATGTTTGGAAACGCATATACACCCGTGGTGGAGTCATGTCAATATATGGCAAAACCAATACAATATTGTAAAGTAAAATAAAGTAAAAAAAAAAAATAATAATAATAAATAAAAATAAAAGATCTAGGTCCACCGCTGTAAAATTCCAGTTTGACTCTTTCATAGTGAAAGTCTATGAGGATATTTTAAAAACATTTAGGGTGCTTCTGCTATGTGACCAAAATTTGAAGACCACTGAAAATTTAAAAATCCCTGAAGCAACTCTTGAGAGTCCCTTGGACTGCAAGGAGATCCAACCAGTACATTCTGACGGAGATCAGCCCTGGGTGTTCTTTGGAAGGAATGATGCCAAAGCTGAAACTCCAGTACTTTGGCCACCTCATTGGAAGAGTTGACTCATTGGAAAAGACTCTGATGCTGGGAGGGATTAGGGGCAGAAAGAGAAGGGGACAACAGGGTATGAGATGGCTGGATGGCATCACTGACTCGATGGACGTGAGTTTGAGTGAACTCCGGGAGTTGGTGATGGACAGGGAGGCCTGGTGTGCTGCGATTCATGGTGTCGCAAAGTCGGACACAACTGAACGACTATACTGAACTGAACTGAACAGTCCTGACACCAGTATTTCAGATAACTTCTCCAGCCTCATATGTTATTCTTGCTTGTTTAGTTTGATTGTGATTCACACTATACTAATGAATGATAGGTATTTATACCAGAGACTATGAGATGATTGGATGGCATTGCAACACGATAGACATGAGTTTGAGTACACTCGGGTAGTTGGTGGTGGACAGGGAAACCTGGTGTTCTGCAGCCCATGGGGTCACAAAGAGTCGGACATGACTGAGCAAATGAACTGAACTGAACTGATACCAGAGCCTCTGAAGTTCCTTTTTGTTATATGATGATATAATTAACAAGTCATTGCTCTTTTCCATCACTTCTGATTTTGAGTATGATTGGCTTAGTTAATCACTAACTGTTTTTGTCATGAGGTGTTGTTAACTCTCCAGCACACCATCTTATGAGAATATTGAAATAAATTACTATGTCTTCTGTTTAAAAGGTTGATCTGTTAATTAACTTTAGCATTGTTTTAATGTAATGGTACTCATCTAAGTGCAGCTGTTGGAGGTTGAATAAAATTAGTCATTGATTAATAATAGAAATATCAAATATATTATCATGCTGATTGTTGATAAACCATAAAGCTAAAAAATCATTGACAGACGAAATATTTTTCTTTGAAAATAATTAATTGAAGTGTCTTGCAATCTCAAGAATATGGATCAATTTTCCTGTTAAGTCAAATAGAATTCAAAATGTAATCAAACAGAAAATTAGGTTTATCAAAATATTTTGAATAGGAACTGTCTTTGTATAAAATAATTAGTAACAAAGTTAATCAAATATGTGTTGCATTTTTTTTTTCTTTCAAGAGTTAAAGCCAAGAAGCCAGAATTCCTCTTGAAGGCTCTATTATGTTCTCTCTGTATAAAATTCATAAAAAAAGACATCCCATCACCTCACAGTATGAACACAAGTGTTAGTAAATGCACCATCTCCCCAAATCTGTTTCTCTGCTTGATGTTATTTTTCTAGTTTATCAAGTTTAAAAGGGCTTTCTATTTCTTGTAAACAAGAGAGTTCCAGAAAAACATATATTTCTGCTTTATTGACCATGCCAAAGCCTTTGACTGTGTCGATCACAATAAACTGTGGAAAATTCTGAAAGAGAGGGGAATACCAGACCACCTGACCTGCCACTTGAGAAAGCTATATACAGGTCAGGATGCAACAGGTAGAACTGGACATGGAACAGCAGACTGGTTCCAAATAGGAAGTGGAGTGCATCAAGGCTGTATAGTGTCACCCTGCTTATTTAACTTATATGCAGAATACATCATGAGAAACGTTGGGCTGGAAGAAGCACAAGCTGGAATCAGGATTGCTGGGAGAAGTATCAATAACCTCAGATATGCAGATGACACCACCCTTATGACAGAAAATGAAGAGAAACTAAAAAGCCTCTTGATGAAATTGAAAGTGGAGAGTGAAAAAGTTGGCTTAAAGCTCAAAATTCAGAAAACGAAGATCATGGCATCTGGTCCCATCACTTCATCGGAAATAGACGTGGAAACAGTGGAAATAGTGTCTGAGTTTATTTTTGGGGATTCCAAAATCACTGCAGATGGTGATTGCTGCCATGAAATTAAAAGACACTTACTCCTTGGAAGAAAAGTTATGACCAACCTAGATAGGATATTGAAAAGCAGAAATATTGCTTTGCCAACAAAGTTCCATCTAGTCAAGCCTATGGTACTTTCAGTGGTCATGTATGGATGTGACAGTTGGACTGTGAAGAAAGCTGAGCACTGAAGAATTGATGCTTTTGAACTGTGGTGTTGGAGAAGACTCTTGGGAGGCCCTTGATTGCAAAGAGTTTCAACCAGTCCATTCTGAATGAGATCAGCCCTGGGATTTCTTTGGAAGGAATGATGATAAAGCTGAAACTCCTGTACTTTGGCCACCTTATGCAAATATTTGGCCCATTGGAAAAGACTCTGATGATGGGAGAGATTGGGGGCAGGAGGAGAAGGGGACGACAGATAATGAGATGGCTGGATGGCATCACTGACTCGATGGATGTGAGTCAGTGAACTCCAGGAGTTGGTGATGGACAGGGAGGCCTGGCATGCAGCGATTCATGGGGTCGCAAAGAGTCTGACACAACTGAGCAACTGAACTGAACTGAACTGAGGGCTACCTACTCTCTCCTGACCTCTTACTATGGAAACTTCTCCCCCCACACCTGTGCCATTTTAGTTGCTATAGGGAAAGCAGTTACGAAAAGATTCACTCAAGCTCTTGTTTGTTGCTGGGATGGGCAGATATATTTTCACCAGTTCCTGGTTGTCCCTGAGTGCTCTACTCCCTTATTAGAAAGTTATATACTTACTAACCTACGGACCACCCTTTTGGTGGGAATCTTTTCAACTTCTAGAGCTCTACAACTCCTAGTTGCCACTAAAGAAGTCACTGTGGCCTCTCCAATAGTAAGGTACCAAAAACTATGGGAAGAAAAGTTTAACCTCCAGGTGTGGGACCAACTCCTGGATGAGCACACTGAGCTAAACTGTTAGTCATTGTCCTCTGAGATCCCACTCAGTTTCCAAATTGGAAGCTATATCATCTCAAAAAGAAGCTTGAGAAGGACTGCAACCTCTAATAAACAAGTTTCTTAAATGTGGGCTATTGGTTCCCACCAATTCACCATTTAACACCTCATACCTCTAGAGACTCAGGGTTTATATCTTCTTCGTCTTTGTAATGTAACTCTTCTCCTTGAGTTCTCAGGACCTGCCTGATTCATCTGCAATTCCCCTAACTAAAGAAAAGGAAAAAAAAAAAGTGCTATTTTAAATTCAGGCAAGAAAACTGTGAGATCTCTGATGGTTCTGTAAAAATTAGCTTGTCTGATTTAAGCTTGTGAATTTAACTAATACAAATATATCTTTGGAATCTTCAGCCTCTGTGCAGGTGATGTAACTCCACCCAGTATACCATTAGAATACTTCAACTGTTACTATAAGGGGTTGGGGGAAGAAATTAATGATTACTTTGCCCGGTTCCAAGTCTCAAAGTGTAGGTTGTGGATTGTTTTTTGTTTCCAGCTGAGGTGAGCCACTTCTTCTATTCAGACTCATCTGACACCCCTGCTTAGGGACAAAACCTTACCCAGAACTATCACTGGAGACCTTGGGGATGCCCAACAACTCCAGTTCTGTAGCTGGAGTTCTGGGAGCTTGACATGCTTTGACCTGCTCAAGATCATCCAGTTCTTTCTATAGGAACATTTTACTTCAATTACACACACACACACACACACACACAAACATATATCATTGTGAGTATTTGCCCAGTAAGTCCCTCTAAAAATAAATCTGTGTAAGTAGGGGATAATTTTAATTTTCTTCACAATTATATATCTTTCACCAAGCAGAATTCCTGGGATATTTCAGATGTTAAGCATATGCATGTCTTTTAATGGAGCACATGAGAGAATAGAGTATTAAACATATTTTTACTTTATTTTGTGTTCTGAGTTATAAAGTGTTTTGTGTTTAGAAAATACATACCTACTTTGTAAAATTTTAATTGACTTAAACTAATTAAAAAGAAAATACACTTTAACTGGATTACCTGTAGATATTGATTTTCATACGTATTTAAATTGAGGAGGGTTTGTAATTTCATCTTGATAAATATCATGGCTGATGGCTCCATAGTAGCAGGTAAACAAATGAAGTAAGCAAGTGTTCTTCACAAACCAACATGAATTTCTTGTGTAATCTGAGGTGTATATATACTATAAAAGAGAGGTAATAAATGGTTCAAAACTTTATTGAAACATGTTTTAGTGTAGAAAATTTTGCACAGGAAAACACACAGTTAATTTTGACAACTACTAAGATTTTAATAAATGTCTATAGGAAATGCTTTTTATATCACTCTTTTCTTTCTCTTTCCTTTCACTTCTCTTTCTAACCATCTTTCTTCATGGTCACTGTTCAAACTTGTTTTCTTAAATGTATATTATTTGAAAGTATTTTAATATGATCAGGCCATATCTTCTAGTAATATGATTTATACATGGCAATCTCTATTATTTTCAAAGATATAATTCATATATGGTAATATCCACAATAAAATTAATTAAATGTAAACAATTTTACTCTCACTCAAGGCATTATTATATTCTCAGGTGGCTCAGTGGTAAAAACTCTGCTTACTAATGCAGGAGATGCGGATTCAACTTCTGGTTCAGAAGGATCCCTTGGAAGGGGGATAAACAACCCACTCCAGTATTCTTGCCTGGAAAATTCCATGGACAAAGGAGCCTGGTGGGCTACAGTTCATGGGGTGGCAGGGAGTTGAACAACACACACACACACACACACACACACACACACAAGAGATCATTAAGTTTTAACACACGCTACTTCACTGAAACCTTAGGATGACATAAGACATCCAAAAAGAGAAATTTCAGCCCTGGAGACAGACTATTGCCATATATTCTGTTTAGAACACGCCATAAGTCATTTCCACTTATCTTAATTTCCAACAAGTGAATTCCCCGAGTTTGGGAGAGGGAAGCACAGCTGAATCACGAGACACAAGGAACCACTAGCATCTTGACGTTTTCTTAAATGCAATTATTATACTAAGCAAGCTTTGTTCCCATATTTTCAGGTTATGACAGTCTTCTACCTAGATTTACATATGTGATTCTTAATGGCTAGACAAACTATGAATCTTACAGTATTAGTCTTTATATAAGTTAATAAATAACCATATACCTAACCAAAATCAACACTAAATATTAAAAATAATCTGAAAAAAAATATCATTTCATTACTTTGGCTACCAAAAGAACACAGTTGTATAATACATGTCTATGACTTAGATCACCAAAAGCTTCAATCCATCATTTTTATACTAAGATATGGAATTTAAACTCCAAAAATGGTATTAACCAACCTTCAATATCAGTGGATTTGTGTCATGGCTTGTAGTTCGTGTCAGACTTGATGCTAACACACACACAACAGCAACAAGAAAATAAGAGAAAACAGATGAATAGTAAAGTAAGATACAAGATTCTCAGGAGGCACTAGTGGTAAAGAATCTGCCTGCCAATACAGGAGACATAAAGTATGGTATGTTCAGTCTCTAGTTCAGAAAGATCCCCTGGAGAAGGAAATGGCAACCCGCTACAGCATACTTTCCTGGAAAATTCCATAGACAGAGGAGCTTGTTGGGCTACAGTTCATAGTGTCTCAAGAATCATACATGATTGAGCACTCATGAATGCAAAATAAAATAGGGGGATTGAACAGTAGAGGCTTTCAGGCAAGTAAAATGAAATCTTCATCTCTGAATAGCTCTGAGCTTTCTGTCAACGAAGTCAAAATATAAACCTGATAATATAGTGTAGCTCTTCTTATTAGAAGAGGTGGATTTGCATTTTGGTGGATTCATTTTAGTTTGTTGGAAGAACCATATTTCCAGGTGAACTCCTTAGGGATAACTGTCGTATTGTGGAGAATGTTATACAAGTGACAACACTGTAATGATCAGATGATCTTTTGTGGAAAATTATTTAATGATTGACCATGAATTTATAAACATTTTTCTGCATAATGGTACTTTTTCCAAGTAAGATGGCTTTAAATAAATTGATTCTTTTCTTTTTCAGTAGAAATTTTGAAAATGCCATTAATGGAAGAAATTAATCATTCTGAATTCATGTGGACGTGGTGAATAAGGTAATACTTATTGTCCATTAGAACACGACATTATTAATTTTCATAAGCCTAAGAAAAATATAATTTAACAATTCAGAATCATTTGTATGACAAGATAAGTGTCTTCGTGAATTCAGTGGCTCTAAAGTGACCTCTTTTTTTAATATCAAAGTTAATTTTCAATAGAATTAATAGTACTCTATGTCATTAAGTTATCTAGAGTTCTAGGTTGACCCCAGGTACTGAAGTAATACTAATTTTTCTCCATTAATCTTATTTGGACCAAAGGGGACTCACAATTTTACATAGAAATGATCCTTTAGGTAAATTGATGTTTTAATTCTCTCCAAATTAATTGATGAATTAATATTTTACAAATTAATTCATGGATTAAGTAACAAGTATATATCAGCATTTATAAGTCTCAAACTCCATCATTAAATAGAAATATCAGTCAGTTCAGTCACTCAGTCATGTCTGACTCTTTTTGACCCCAGAAATAGAAATATGGCTCCTCTGAAATAAAATGATTTTACTTGCATTGCTAAAGTGGATTTACAGTGATCGACTTACCTGTTTGTCAGGGACTTAAAATTTTAGCATTGAAACCCCGGTGTCTAATGAAGGCACTCAGTCCTCAGCAAACTGGGATGGTTGAGTGCCCTAAACTGATTATATTCAAACCATTATTCCTGAAATGAAGAAAGATGAAAAACAGAGATACATTTGATATATGATGAGAGAAAGAAAAGTGATCTTCTGTTGTTTTAGACCTCTGAAATATGTATTTGTATATCAATACACATCCTTGTGGGGGATTACCATGGCATAACCTAATACACTTATCAAAAGTTTCCTCTTTCTATAAGTGAGGAAAAACATATTTGCTGAACATTGTTTCACATGTGATATATCTATCAACTGTATTCCACTAGCTCTAATCTTATAGTTAATAGCTGACATATCTGCAAGAAAATTAACACCACATTTATTGCAGTTAATTATAGGTGTTTATAAATTGCTAATAAAGTAAACATGGAAAATAGCAATGCTAGACCCTCCTGTAGTTAACTGCCCAGTTTATATATAAAAATTAAAAATGGCAAACAATCCAGCATTCGTGTTATTTCTCTTGGAATTGAATAAGGTGCCAGGGGTGGAGATAAACAAACATTCATTTGAAAGTGAACATCTATCTTATTGTTGACAGCGAACTAATTAACTGTCACATATTACAAAACTAAACTTGAACTGACTCTGAAATTCAATAAGACTGTGAAAGCATAATTTTGGTAAGCAAACAGTGAAATTAAGACAATGAAAAAGCAGTTACACAATGACAATAAAAAGAAGCAAGAGAATCAAGAAAACTATCCATAAAAAGGAAAGCAATTTATAGGTTACATTAGTGAGAACAAATTTTGCAATACCAAAGTTTTGTGACTTTTCCTTGACTGACACAAATATATATTCATACAATTTTATAGCCCTAACCAACTGATCTGACATATCATGTGACACAGCTTTTTATCAATATTTCTTAAGGCCTTTATTTTTTTATAAAGGGAAATAATTGTGATTGATAGTATGAGAGGATTTAAAAACAATTTTCTATTGACTTAACAGCTATATTTCTTAGGGAAGATGATGACATTTTAGATACTCTGCTTCCTGTGCTGTAGAAGTATCTTAAACTTCTTCCTTTCAAAGATACTGCAAACCCAAATCATGGCTTATAACTATCATAGCAACATATGGAACTACTAATGATTCTATGTATATTCATTTTAAGCATTTATACCAGGATTTAGAAACTGTATTAAAAATATAGAGATGTTGTCTTCTCTTTCTGTAATTAAGATATTAATAATAGGGCTACCACATCTCTCTCCCTCTTCTTCCAGTGCACTGTTTGTGTGTGAGTGACAGAAAGACAAAGGGAAAGAGAACACTTTGATTATGTATAAGTTATCATTATTCAAATTAGTTCAAAAACTTTGTCGAATTCATTGCTTTTGAATTATCAGCATCCTTGATAAGGTCCTTTTATATTTCATTTATGCTTCAGATAAAAAGGCAACACTTATGAGGTTTTTTAAAAGTTCATATACCTCAGTTCGCAAAAGGCCAGGACATAAACCCATATACTAGGGTTTCAGATCATTTTACTTTCTTTTTATTCTCTTTTGCAACTTTCTAATAAAACTATTACATGTACAAGTCTTAACTAGTTTGCACTAAACACTAAGCCATGCTGTGTGGGGCCAACCATGACGGGAGGGTCATGGTGAAGAGGTCTGACAGAATGTGGTCCACTGGAGAAGGGAATGACAAACCACTTCAGTATTCTTGCCTTGAAAAACCCATGAATAGTATGAAAAGCCAAAATGATAAGATAATGAAAGAGGAACTCCCCGGGTCGGTACGTGCTTAATATGCTACTAGAGATCAGTGGATAAATAACTTCAGAAAGAATGAAGGGATGGAGCCAAAGCAAAAACAATATCCAGTTGTGGATGTGACTGGTGATAGAAGAAAGACCCGATGCTGTAAAGAGCAATATTGCGTAGGAACCTGGAATGTCAGGTCCATGAATCAAGGCAAACTAGAAGAGGTCAGACAAGAGATGGCAAAAGTGAACGTAGACATTGTAAGAATCAGAAAATTAAAATGGACTGAAATGGGTGAATTTAACTTAGATGACCATTATATCTACTATTGTGGGTAGGAATCCCTTGGAAGAAATGGAATAGCCATCATGGTTAACAAAAGACTCTGAAATGCAGAACTTAAATGCAATCTCAAAAATAACAGAATGATCTCTGTTAGTTTCAAAGGCAAACCATTCAATATCATGGTAATCCAAGCCTATGCCCCAACCAGTAATGTTGAAGAAGCTGAAGTTGAAAGGTTCTATGAAGACCTACAAGATTTTTAGAATTAAAATCTTCACGACCCAAAAAAGATGTCACTTTCATTATAGGGGACTGGAATGCAAACGTAGGAAATCAAGAAACACCTGGAGTAACAAGTAAATTTTCCCTTTGAGTACAGAATGAAGCAGAGCAAAGGCTAATAGAGTGTTGTCAAGAGAATATTCTGGTCATAGGAAACATCTGCTTCCAAAAACACAAGAGAAGACTCTACACATGGACATCACCAGATGATCAACACCAAAATAAAATTGATTATATTCTTTGCAGCCAAACATGGAGAAGCTCTATACAGTCAGCAAAATCAAGACTAGGAGCTGACTGTGGCTCAGATCATGAATACTTTATTGTTCAATTCAGACTTAAATTGAAGAAAGTAGGGAAAACCACTAGACCATTCAGGTATGACTGAAATCAAATTCCTTATGATTATACAGTACAAATGAGAAATAGGTTTAAGGGACTAGATTGTATAGATAGAGTGCCTTATGAATAATGGACTGAGGTTCGTGACATTGTACAGGAGACAGGGATCAAGACCATCCCCATGGAAAAGAAATGGAAAAAAAATAAAAATGGCTGTCTGGGGAGGCCTTACAAGTAGCTGTGAAAAGAAGAGAAGTGAAAAGCAAAGGAGAAAAGGGAAGATATAAACATCTGAATGTAGAGTTCCAAAAATAGCAAATAGAGATAATAAAGCCTTCCTCAGTGATCAATGCAAAGAAATAGAGGAAAACAACATAATGGGAAAGACTAGAGACCTCTTCAAGAAAATTAGAGATACCAAGGGAACATTTCATGCAAAGATGGGCTCTATAAAGGACAGAAATGGTATGGACGTAACAGATGCAGAGAATATTAAGAAGAGGTGGCAACTATACACAGAAGAACTGTACAAATAAGATCTTCACGACCCAGGTAATCACGATGGTGTGATCACTCAACTAGAGTCAGGCATCCTGGAATGTGAAGTCAAATGGGCCTTAGAAAGGATAACTACAAACAAAGCTAGTGGTGGTGATGGAATTCCAGTTCAGCTATTTCAAATCCTGAAAGAGGATGCTGTGAAAGTGCTGCACTTAATATGTCAGCAAATTTGAAAAGCTCAGCAGTGGCCACAGGCCTAGAAAAGGTCAGTTTTCATTCCAATCCCAAAGAAAGGCAATGCCAAAGAAGGCTCTAACTACCGCACAATTGCACTCATCTCACACACTAGTAAAGTAATAATCAAACTTCTCCAAGCTAGGCTTCAGCAATACATGAACCAGGAACTTCCTGATGTTCAAGCTGGTTTTAGAAAAGGCAGAGGAACCAGAGATCAAATTGCCAACATTCACTGATTCATAAAAAAAAAAAAAAAAAAAAAAAAAACAAGAGAGTTCCAGAGAAACATCTATATCTGCTTTATTGACTTTGCCAAAGCCTTCGACTGTGTGGATCACAATAAACTGTGAAAAATTCTGAAGGAGATCGGAATACCAGATCACCTGACCTGCCCCTTGAGAAACCTATATGCAGGTCAGGAAGCAACAGTTAGAATGGGACATGGAGCAACAGACTGGTTCCAAATAGGAAAAAGTACATCAAGGCTGTATATTTTCACTCAGCTTATTTAACTTATATGCAGAGTACATCACGAGAAACACTGGACTGGAAGAAGCATAAGCTGGAATCAAGATTGCTGGAAGAAATATCAATAACCTCAGTTATGAAGATGACACCACCCTTATGGCAGAAAGTGAAGAGGAACTAAAAAGCCTCTTGATGAAAGTGAAAGAGGAGAGTGAAAAAGTTGGCTTAAAGCTCAACATTCAGAAAACAAAGATCATGGCGTCTGGTCCCATCTCTTCATGGGAAATGGATAGGAAAACATTGCAAACAGTGCCAGATTTTATTTTGGGGGGACTCCAAAATCACTGCAGATGGTGACTGCAGCCATGAAGTTAAAAGATGCTTACTCCTTGGAAGGAAAATGATGACCAACCTAGATAGCATATTCAAAAGCAGAGACATTACTTTACCAACAATGGTCCGAATAGTCATGACCATTTTCCAGCGGCCATGTATGGATGTGAAAGTTGGACTGTGAAGAAAGCTCAGTGCCGAAGAATTGATGTTTTTTAACTGTGGTGTTGGAGAAGACTCTTGAGAATCCCTTGGTCTTCATGGAGATCCATCCAGTCCATTCTAAAGGAGATCAATTCTGGTGTTCTTTGGAAGGAATGATGCTAAAGCTGAAATTCCAGTACTTTGGCCACCTGATGTGAAGTGTTGACTCATTGGAAAAGACTCAGATGCTGGAAGAGATTGTGGGGAGGAGGACAAGGGGATGACAGAGGATGAGATGGCTGGATGGTATCACCGACTGGATGAACATGAGTTTGAGTGAACTCCAGGAGTTGGTGATGGACAGGGAGCCCTGGTGTGCTGCAATTCATGGGGTCACAAAGAGTCTGACACTACTGAGCGACTGAACTTAATGAAGTGAAAGATATATCATCAGTAAAATCATATGAATCTGAAATTGTATTGTTTTCATCACACCCTCTTATTTTAGTATCATTTATTTTCACTCATTCATCTCGAGCTAGTACTAAAGAACCCTATTGACATCTAATTTATATGTAGCATGTCTTATTCCAACTACTTTTAAAAAAATAGTGATTTTGAAAAAGCAGTGATAAATACACAGAAAAAAAAAAAAGTTGAAAATATCCAATGACATGATTTTCCTGCAGGAAACTCACTTTAACTTTTAGGACAGACACACACCGAGTGGGAAGAGTGGGAATAAATATTTCAAGCAAATTTTCATCAAAAGAAAAAAAGGGTAGCTATGCTTATGTCAAACAAAATATAGTTTAAATAAAAATTGGTCAAAAAACCAAACTTTATACAATACTAAATGAAATCATTATGAAGACAAAACATTCATAAATTTTCTGCACTAAACACTGGAGTAAATATATAAAGAAAGTATCAAAACAACTAAAAGGAGAAATAAATAGCAATACAATAATGCGTGGATACTTTAACACCCAATTGTCAACAGCAGTTAGATCCAGATACAAAATCTGTAAGGAAACGTAAGATTTGAACACCAAAGATCAATTGGATCTATCAAACACCTACATAAAATTCCAGAGTGGCGGAAACACTCTTCAATGTGCACATGAAACATTTTATATAATAGATCATATGTTAGACTACAAAACAAGTTTCAGTATTTTCAAACATAAGGAAATTATATCAAGTATTTTTTGAGCATAAAGATACAAAACTAATATTAGTAACAAAAGAAAAAAAAAGCAATTTCCATATATATATACACACACTCTTCAACAACTAATGAACCATAAGTAGATATCAAAAGGCAAGTTTTTAAAATCCTGAAATAAATGAAAATAGAAACACAGTATACCAAAACTTATGGGATGCTGCAAGAACAGTTCTAAGTGGGAAGTGTATAGCAATAAACACATAAGTCAATAAAAGGATCTGAAGTAAACAACCTAACTTTGTGCCTTAAGGAACTATAAAACAGTGAAATAAGAACAAAGTTAACAGAAGAAAAAATAATAATAAAGATTATGAGATATAAATAAAATAGAAAATCAAGAAAGAATAAAAATGATTGTTAGAACAATATTAAGATGTCATGTTTTGAATAAACAAGCAAAGTCATTAACTCTTAGACATATCAACCAAAACATTACAAACAAACAAACAAACAAAAAAGACTCAAATAAATTAAATTATAAATGGAAAACGAAAAGCTACAAATATAAATAAAATGAAAGTCAAAGTCACTCAGTCATGTACCACTCTTTGTAACTCTATGGACTATTGTGTTATAGAACACAATGGAATTCTCCAGGCCAGAATACTGGAGTGGGTAGCCTTTCCCTTCTGCAGGTAATCTATCCAACCGAGGGATTGAACCCAGGTCTTTTGCATTGCAGGCAAATTCTTCACCAGCTGAGGCAAAAGGGAAGTCCAATAAAAATGGATGCAAATAAAATGGATACATAAAATGGATGAAAACAAAATAATCGTAGGAAACTACTATAAATAATTGTATGTGAACAAACTGAAGAACATAGGATAAAGCAAAATGGATAAATACCTAAACACATACAACTGACGAAGAAGGAATCATGAATAATCAAAATATATAAACAGAAAAAAATAAATATTAAGGAATTTGAGTGAGCAATTAAAACTTCATAAAAATAAATTTTCAAAGCTAGATGGCTTCACATTCTACCAAACAAAAATAAATAATACCAGGCCTTATCAAACTCACACACAAAAAAGAAGAGAGTAGAATCCTCTCAATATCATTTTATGTGACCAATGTTACCCTGGTACCAAAAACCAAACAAGGATGCTACATAAATGCAAAAAAATATCAACAAGTTGTTAGCAAACCAAATTCAAAACACAAATAGATAAATCAATTTTTTTTAAAAAAGAGATCATATACCATAATCAAGTGAGATTCAACCCTGGGATATAAAGATAGCTTAATGTATAGAAATCAAATGTGATATATTACATTAACAGAATCAGAGACAACACTAACATGATCACCTCAAAAGATGCATAAAAATGAATTTGTCAAAATTCAGCATTCATTTATGGTAAAAACTCTCAAAGCTGTGTGCAGAAGAAATATATCTTAACATAATAAAATCCATATATGATGAGCATACAGCTAACATACTCAGTAGTCAAAGGCTAAAAGCTTTTCTCTAAGATCAGAAGCAAGAAAAGTATGTTCAATTTCAATACTTTTATTGAACATACTACTGAGAGTTCTAACTAGAGAAATTTTTCAAGAAAAAGGAAATGGACTCTTCCAAATTAGAAAGGAAAATTGTGTCTGTTTGCAGGTGACATGATTTAATATAATAAAAATCCTAAGGACTCCACCAAAATACCATTAGAAATAGTAATCAATTTAATAAAGTTACAAGACACAAAATCAGCATACACAAACCCATGCTTCTGTACACTAACAATAAATTATCATAACAAACAAAGACAATCCCATTTACAATAATAACATATTTAAGAATCAGTTCAGTTCAGTCGCTCAGTTGTTTATGACCCCATGAATTGCAGCATGCCAGGCCTCCCTGTCCATCACCATCTCCCGGAGTTCACTCAGACTCACGTCCATTGAGTCAGTTATGCCATCCAGCCATCTCATCCTCGGTCATCCCCTTCTCCTCCAGCCCACAACCCTCCCAGCAGTAGAGTCTTTTCCAACGAGTCAACTCTTCACATGAGGTGGCCAAAGTACTGGAGTTGCAGCTTTAGCATCATTCCTTCCAAAGAAATCCCAGGGCTGATCTTCTTCAGAATGGACTGGTTGGATCTCTGTGCAGTCTAAGGGCCTCTCAAGAGTCTTCTCCAACATCACAGTTCAAAAACATCAATTCTTCGGTGCTCAGCTTTCTTCACAGTCCAACTCTCACATCCATACATGACCACTGGAAAAACCATAGCCTTGACTAGATGGGCTTTTGAGTTTAGCCAAAATCATAGATCTGTATACAGCAAACTTTAAGACATTGATTAGAGAAATATTGAAAGACACAAGTAAATGGAAATAAAACCTGTGCTCATGAAATGGAGAATAAGCACTGTTAAAATGCCCATACTACCCAAAGCTATCTATGGAGTCAATACAATCTCTATGAAGATTTCAAGGGTTTATTATCATTTTTTTTGTAGAAATAGAAAAAAAAAAAATCGTCCTAAATTTTGTATTGAAGAACAAAGGATCCCAAATAGTCCAAGCAAGCCTGAGAAAAAATGAAGTTGAAAGCATAACAGTTCCTGATTTCAGACTATACTACAAAAGCATAGTACTCAAAATAGAGTGGTATTGTTTTAAAAACAGACAGCACAATGGAAAAAAATAATGAGAGTCAAGAAATTAGCCCATCCATATATGGTCCACTAATAGTTGACAAAGGAGGTAAGACTATTCATGCAGGAAAGATAGTCTCTTCAGTAAGTCATTTGGAAAACTAGATATTTATCTGTACATGAATGGAACTGGACCCCTATATATTACCATTCAACAAATTTAACCTGAATTATGTAAATATTTAAATATGACCTAAAACAACAACAATACTGCTAGAAGGAAATATAGATAAAACCATATTCAATATTGGTCATGGCAACGGCAATGATTTCGTATATATGATCCCAAATGAACCATTTAAAAAAATACAGGTAAGAATAAATAACTGTGGTCCATCAGATGAAAGAGCTTCTGTACAGCAAATATACATCATACAAAAAGAAAGACAACTTTTAGAATGGGAGAAAATGTTTGCAAACCACATAATTGATAAGAGGCTAATATCCAAAATATATTAAGAACCCATACAGATGTTTTTAAAAAGAGAAAAATAACTTAAATAGGCATGTTTTTCAAAGATAATATTCAAATGGCTATTAGGCACATAAATATTATTCAGCATCAATAATCACCAGGGAAAAGCAAATCATAAACACAATGAGACTATGTGTCTGTGAGGATGTGAAGAAAAGGGGGCACTTGATGATGTAAATGTAAACTTGTATATTTGTATATTCACTATGAACAACAGTATGGACATTCCTTAAAAAAAAAAAAAAGCTTAATAATAGAGCTACTTTATATTCATGCAATATCATTTCTTGGTGTATATAAAAAGGAAATGAAAAGACACTATCTCTCATGGAGATATATGCACACTGATGTCCATTGCAGCATTATTAACAACAACAAAACATGGAAGCAAAGTAAGCGTCCACTATTACTCAAAAACAAAGACTATATATGATACATATTATATATTATTGCACTTATTAGTAATAAGAATAAATATATGATACATATTATATATGTGCCACATGATAAAATAATGTCACAAATTTTAATATGCTGCATGACACAAAATATAATTGTGTATTAATATATCATATATTAATAATTAATATATAGTATGTACTATATATTGTATAATTGTGTTATATATCTCTATATATAAATAGTATATATTGGGTCTCCTGCATAACAGGCAGATTCTTTACCATTTGAGACATGAGGAAAGCCTAAATAATATACATTATATATATGTTCTACTGATACACACATAACTGTATATAGTTAGTTATTCTATATTTTAAGTATATAATGAGATATATAATGGTTATATGCCATAGTCACATATAATAATTATATAATATTATACATTTTATAAATAATTAGGGCTTCTCAGATGGATCAGTGGTAAAGAATCTATCTGCCTACCAATGCAGGACACACAGGAAATTGGGGTTTGATCCTGTGTCTCAATGAACTCCCAGAGGAGGAAATGACAACAGATGACTGTACTCTTGCATGGAAAATCCCATGGGCAGAGGAACCAAGTGTGCTACAGTCCATAGGCTTGCAAAGAGTCAAACATGACTATGCAGGCATATTTAATAACATATGTATAATGCAGTATATTTGATATATATAATCATATAATATATGTTTCCATTTTTTTTCCCCATCTATATGCCATGAAGTGATGGGACAGGATGCCGTAATCTTGGTTTTCTGAATGTTGAGTTTTAAGCCAATTTTTTCACTCTCCTCTTTTACTTTCTTCAAGCAGCTCTTTTGTTCTTCACTTTCTGCCATAAGGGTGGTGCCATCTGCATACCGGAGATTATTGATATTTCTCCTGGCAATCTTGTTTCAAGCTCTGTTTTTTTTTTTTTTTTTTTGGGGGGGAGGATTACAAAATCACTGGAGATGATGACTGCAGCCATGAAATTAAAAGACACTTGCTCTTTTGAAGAAAAGCTATGACCAACGTAGACAGTATATTACAAAGCAGAGACATTACTTTACCAACAATGGTCCAACTAGTCAAAGCTATGGCTTTTCCAGTAGTCATGTATGGATGTGAGAGTTGGCCTACAAAGAAAGCTGAGTGCTGAAGAAGTGATGCTTTTGAACTGTGGTATTGGAGAAGACTCTTGAGAGTCCCTTGGACTGCAAGGAAATCAAACCTGTCAATTCTAAAGAAAATAAATCCTGAATATTCATTGGAAGGATTGATGCTGAAGGTGAATCTCCAATACTTAGGCCACCTGACTCATTGGAAAAGAGTACTGACTCATTGGAAAAGACCCTTATGGTGGGAAAGATTGAAGGCAGAAGAGGGGCCATCAGAGGATGAAATGGTTGGATGGCATCACCGATCCTTTGGACATTAATTGAGTAAGCTAGGTGAGTTGATGATTGACAGGGAAGCCTGGCATGCTGTAGTCCATGAAATAGCAATGAGTTGGATAAGACTGAGCAACTGAAATAAACTGACATAATATATGTAGCCATATACTATATAAAATAATGTAATATATGTAAACCATGTGTGATTTACATATATTACATAATTAAAAGTATGATAAATGCATCATATAAAATATGATAAAATATATTGTATCATATGTGTGTACATATTTGAATGCCATATGCATTATATATAATTACATACATCACTAAAGTATAAAATTACATATGAATTTTATGTGAATATTTTATACATATTTTATATGCAATATACTATATATAATTATATATGATATATAAGACATGACATATATATAGTGTTATACTACTATACTGTATCATATGATATTATATAATACTATAGTGTACTGTACTCTAAATAATCATATATATAGTTATGTTAATTACATTATAGTATATTGATATTAATTATAGAATATTACAATATGCTATAATTATATATAATATATAACTTGTATATTGCAATTAAGATACTTATATATTATATACAACATACTAGTAGAATACTTATTATATATGAGATAAACAATACTATGCATTATATATGATATAACATTTATAGCATACTCTATATAACAATACTATATACTAGCTTTAATAAAGCATGTATATTATTTCACCATAAAAGTGAAGAAAATCCTGCTATACACAGCAACATGGATGAACCTGAAAGCGTTTTTTAAGTGAAATACGTCAGACAAAGAAAGATGAATACTCTATGAGCTAACTTAAATGGGGAATATAAATGAAAATAAAAGAAAAAACTCAGAGGTGCAGAGCTTAGTGTTGATTTCCTGGGTCAGGGAGAGGAAAACGGAATAAAGTGGTCAAGAGAGACAAAATTCCAGTTACAAGATGTATAAGTTCTGGAGATGCACTAATGTAATGCACATTAGGGTGATTATCCTGAATATAGTCACCAATATTCTATTGTATATTTGAAACTTGCTAAGTGAGTTGGTCTTCAAAGTTCTCACCACACACAAAACTTGTGAATATGTGAGCTGATGAAGGTACTAACTAACATTATCATGGAAATTTGTTTCACAATACAGTTACTCCTTGTATACTGCACTTTACTATGCTTCACAAATGTATCAGTTCAGTTCAGTTCAGTTCAGTCACTCAATCGTGTCCGACTCTTTGTGACCCCATTAACCTCATCATGCCAGGCCTCCCTGTCCATAACCAACTCTCGGGGTCCACCCAAACCCATGTCCATCTAGTTGATAATGCCACTCAACTATCTCATTCTCTGTTGTCCCCTTCTCCTCCTGCCCTCAATCTTTCCCAGCATCAGGGTCTTTTCCAATCAGTCAGCTCTTCACAGATGTATGTTTTTCATAAATTGATGATTAGTGGCAAACCTGAATTGGTCAAGGCTATTAATACCACTTTTCCAACAGCATTAGCACACTTCCAGTCTTCATGTCAAAATCTGGTAATTCTATCAATATCCCAAACGTTTTCATCATTATTATATTTCTTATTGTACTCTAAGATCAATAATGTTGATGTATGGCAAAACCATTACAATATTGTAAAGTAATTAGCCTCCAATTAAAATAAATAAATTTATACTTACAAATAATATTTAATATGATTGCCAAAAGATTATTTTTTGGTAAAGGCTCAGATGATAGCATTTTTTAGCAATAAAGTGTTTCCTCACTGAACTATTCACAATTGTTTTAGACATAACACTATTACACACTTAATAGACCTTGGTACAGTATAAAAATAAATTTTATGTATGCTGAAAATACCCCAAAATCAGTGGACCTTGCTGTATTGCCATATTCAGATTTACTTCAGTGGTTTGGAAACAAATCTATTAAAACGTGGAGGTATACTTGCATATGCATGTATCAAATCATTGTGTTGTACATATTAAATCTGTACAATGCTACATGTCAATTATATGACAATAAAGCCATAAAAAATTCCTATTTGAAAGTTAAGAAAAATCTAACATAAATAGTATATATATATATGCATATATATACATATAATAAAATAAATACTTGTATATATATATTAAGTGTATAAATATAAATTTCAATTCAGTTCAGTTGCTCAGTCGTGTCTGACTCTTTGCGACCCCATGAATTGTAGCACGCCAGGCCTCCTTGTCCATCACCAACTCCCAGAGTTCACTCAGACTCGCATCCATCGAGTCAGTGATGCCATCCAGCCATCTCATCCTCTGTCGTCCCCTTCTCCTCCTGCCCCCAATCCCTCCCAGCATCAGTCTTTTCCAGTGAGTCAACTGTTCGCATCAGGTTGCCAAAGTACTGGAGTTAGAGCTTTAGCCTCATTCCTTCCAAAGAAATCCCAGGGTTGATCTCCTTCAGAATGGACTGGTTGGATCTCCTTGCAGTCCGAGGGACTCTCAAGAGTCTTCTCCAACACCAGAGTTCAAAAGCATCAATTCTTTGGTGCTCAGCCTTCTTACAGTCCAACTCTCACATCCATACATGACCACAGGAAAAATCATAGCCTTGACTAGACAGACCTTAGTCGGCAAAGTAATGTCTCTGGTTTGAATATGCTATCTAGGTTGGTCATAACTTTTCTTTCAAGGAGTTAGTGTCTTTTAATTTCATGGCTGTAATCACCATCTACAATGATTTTGGAGCCCCCCAAAAAATAAAGTCTGACACAGTTTCCACTGTTTCCCCATCTATTTCCCATGAAGTGATGGGACCAGATGCCATGATCTTCGTTTTCTGAATGTTGAGCTTTAAGCCAACTTTTTCACTCTTCTCTTTCACTTTCATCAAGAGGCTCTTTAGTTCCTCTTCATTTTCTGCCATAAGGGTGGTGTCATCTGCATATCTGAGGTTATTGATATTTCTCCCAGCAATCTTGATTCCAGCTTGTGTTTCTTCCAGTCCAGCATTTCTCATGATGTACTCTGCATAGAAGTTAAATAAGCAGGGTGACAATATACAGCCTTGACGTACTCCTTTTCCTATTTGGAACCAATCTGTTGTTCCATGTCCAGTTCTAACTGTTGCTTCCTGACCTGCATACAGATTTCTCAAGAGGCAAGTCAGGTGGTCTGGTATTCCCATATCTCTCAGAATTTTCCACAGTTTATTGTGATCCACACAGTCACATATTGCAAACATGTAATTTCAGTTTGCAATTGTTTCAGTTCAGTCACTCCATCGTGTCTGACTCTGCAACCTCATGGACTGCAGCACACCAGGCTTCCCTGTCTCTCACTATCTCCCAGAATTTGCTCAAAACATGTATCTATTGGGTTGGTGATGGTTCCAAACCACCTCATCCTCTGTTGCCCTCTTCTCCTCTTTCCTTCTTCAATCTTCCCAGCATCAGTGTCTTTCCTAATGAGTCGACTCTTTGCATCAGGTGGCCAAAGAATTAAAGCTTCACCTTCAGCATCAGTCCTTCCAATGAATATTCAAAGTTTATATCCTTTACAATTGACCAATTTGATCTCCTTGCAGTTAAAGGGACTCTCAAAAGTCTTCTCTAGTACCACAATTTCAAAACATAAATTCTTTGGTGCTCAACCCTCTTTGTGGTCCTATTCTCACATCCATATGTGACTACTAGACCTTTGTATAACTTTGACTATACAGACATTTGTTGGCAAAGTAATGTCTCTGTTTTTTTAATACACAGCCTATGTTTGCCATAGCTTTCCTTCCAAGGAGCAAGCATCTTTTAACTTCATGGCTAAGTCACCATCCACCGTGATTTTAGAGCCCAAGAAAGTAAAATCTGTCACTGTTTCTATCTTTTCTCATTTATTTGCCATGAAGTAATGGATTAGATGCCATGGTCTTTTTTCTTTGTTTGTTTTTTCCTTAATGCTGTTTTTGTATTTTGAATTAATTTATTTATTTTAATTAGAGTCTTGAGTTTCAAGCCAGCTTGTTTAAATTAAGATTCTCTTGTTTCCCTTTCATTAAAAGGCTCTTTAGTCCTCTTCAATTTCTGCCAATAGAGTGGGGTCATCTGCACATCTGAGGTTATTGATATTTCTCCTAGATGTCTTGATTCTATATTATGATTCATCCAATTTGGCATTTCACAGGATATACTCTAAAATAAGCAAGGTGACAATATGCAGCCTTGACATGCTCCTTTCCCAATTTTCAACCAGTTGTTTTTCTATGCCTGCTTCTAATTGTTGCTTCTTGATCTGTGTACAGGTTTCTCAGGAGACGGTTAAGGTGGCCTGGTATTCCCATCTATTTATGAATTTTCCACAATTGGTTGTGGTCCAAACAGTTAATGAATACATTTTGTTAAAAGCTATAAAGCATCAATTTTATACATTATTTTTTAAATTTATACATGTCAAAAACTTTAATGTATAAATTTATAATGTATGATTTTTGTTAACATTATACCATATCAATTATTTAAATGAGTATGAATGAAGCATAATATCTTCCAATTGACTTTTGTATTTATTCATTTAACAGACTTTGTTTCTGTTTCTTTAATACAATGTCTATTGTTAAACTCCTACCATTGCTTTAAATAAAGAAAGAAAATTAGAAAAGGCATGGAAAATCTTCAAAGAGTGGAGTTACTCTTTTTTATTCAAACAGTGAATCAAAATAGTTTCAAAGTATTAAATAGGTATGACTGTTTACTTCTAAATTAACTTCCATCTGCCAGTTTAAAAATGTCTTTTGTGGTGCTGGTTTAGTCACTAAGTTGTGTCTGACTCTTGCAATCCCGTGGACTGTAACCTGCCAGGCTCCTCTGTCCGTGGGATTTCCCAGATAAGAATACTGGAGTGGATTGCCATTTCCTTCTCCAGGGGATCTTCCAGACCTAGGAACTGAACCTGGGTTTCCTGCATTGCAGGCGGACTCCTGCATTGTAGGCAGATTCTTTACCACCTGAGCCAGATGGAAAGCACCAAAAATGTATTTGCCATGATACTAAATCCAGTGGTTGTGTCATACATTTTATGTCCTTGAATGTCAAATATTACTCAGTTTCAGAAAGGTATTTGATAGTCTTAGAGAGAGGAGAAATAATTACCCTTACCATTTACAATAATATTAAAACTCTTCCTTTTTTAAGTGGATATCTCCTTTTATTTTTTTAATAGACAAGATAACATTCATTTGTCTTATATTTGATCAAATAAATCAGTTTGGAAATCCAGCATCCTTATTCAACTTTCTAGTGTAAACTTCCTGCTATAGGGTATAACATTAAATAAAATAATTAATTTATTAAATAGTTTCAGTTTTATTTTTCTGGATAACATATTTACTCAGTGTTTGTATGTTTGTTTGTTTTGCTATAGCTAAATTTCACCTTTTCTAGTGAAAGAATAATCTCTCAACTTCTCTTAATATATATATATTTTTTTTTTCCACAGCACTTTCAATTTCCTAACTGACACTGATTTTCATGCAAAGTCAAACATTTCTGATAGTATCACCATCCCAGGAAAAGTGCATCCTTAACAGGCTGAGAGTAGCTGAAATATCCTTTTTTACTTGCTTAAGTAGTTGAAAACTTAGTTAATATGTAATCATTCATCTTCTTTAATACAAAATCAAGTTTGTTTTTTTAGCATTTTGCTATTTCAGCTTACCTATTTTTGCACTGCGTTTTGCTACCACAAACACATTATTTATGCTAAGTATATTTTCCATCTGTTAATATATATATTTAAATGAATATATTTTCCTAAAAGACCTGTAATATTTTTAAATAATCAGTCTTTATCTCACTGGTTTCTGTTTTTATATCCAGAAACTTAAGAATTAAACTTGTTTTCCCAAATTATGAAAATTTTAAATGTACTTTATATGTCAAATATTTTAATAATTTATCATATGAATATTGATTTTGTCTATATAAACCTCTGCAACTGTTGGGTATTCCTTCTAATAAATTGCCATTGGAGTGACATGGTTTTCCTCTGATTTTGGCTCAAAGTATAACCAACTAAATGGTTTATTTTTACTTTTTTTAAAGCTATGCTGGACGTTTTGAGGCAGTCTTTCAAAAGTAAACATTATAGGTTTAGAAATGTGATTAAACTGTATTATTTTCAAATACAGTTTTAAAGCGGTTAAAAAGTCTTATCACATGAAAATATTTAAAAATAAATATATGCATTCTCCAATTAAAATAAATAAACTTAAAAATAAAAAAAAAATATTCCCCCAAAATAAATATATGTATTTGATTAACTATTAAGTAGAAAACACTTATAGATGTGCTAGGTTAATTGTACTGAAATACAAAATGAATAAAGCTTTGAAATATGTCAGCCTGTCATGAGCTGAAATAGCCCACTTCTTGTTGGGTATGAGTTTAAGACATATTCTAACTCTTAGACCTCATAAAAGAGACCAAGTTGAGCCATGTTAAAAATCCCAAAATTCTTTATGACAACATTCCATTTGGGGGTAATTCTAGGTAGCTTTATATTTCCTTCAGGTGTTTCTTTTATCTACTTTTTATATCAGGAGAAAATGAGGAAATTCAAGACAATATGCTCCTTTAGGTCAATTAAAATAATTTGAAGTTTAGCTCATTTACCCTGGACGATACCACTGAGCTCTTAACATCATTGTTAAAGTAATTGAAAGTTTATATTTAAAGTATACAATTTGCCTACTAGAATGTTGTGGAGTAAGAATAAGGGAGGCATCTAATTTTTTTAAAAATGGAACTTATATTACATTTCCTTATTTATTGTTTAATTGGAAGGAGTAATTTTAGTTTTCTTTGCATGAAAATTTAATTAGGTAATATCACACCTTTGGGGTACAACTATGTATTCAAACTTTGCACCTGATTTTAAGAGTCCCAGTCATTGTCAGAATTTTGCAAGTTGAGATGAAATGCTGGCAAAAAAGACATACTGATTTTGTCAAGACCAGCTAGAAACATAAATGGAGTTAGAACTCAGGTGATCCTTTGCTGAGGAAATTTGGTTATTGACAAAGAATCAGTGAAGTAAATTCATTTCTTGGTTCTCATAACAGATACAAAGATATACAGATTTTCTGACAGTAAACCTATTCAAAATATAATGATAACAATCAACAAAACACTGACACTCCAATTCTTATAGTACATTTATATAATGACCATCATCTGCCTGAACTTCTTATTCCCTTTTCTGCCCAATCACAGATTTATGTCAGAAATGATGATAAAGAGCTGAGAAAAGGAGATAGAATATCCACATACTATATTTCATTCTACTTAAATATGATTAAGCATCTGAATCTGCTTTCTCTCTCTTACTTGCTTTGCAGTCTGAGAAAATGATGATTCTTCATCATAGATGGACGCTAATTAATATATCTGAACTTTAAGTGATGTGGCTCAGAGAGTTTTCTAATCAAGTTCACCTAGTACATTTATTTTTGTGTTAAAGTAAATTTTCTTGAAATCTGTTTGTTTGTCTTCTGATGTTGCTGTAATAAATTACTAAAATCTTAGTTGTTTAAAAACATATATTTATTTATCTTTCTGGAGGTCAGATATCTGAAATATGTCCTACCAGGATCAAGTCAAATTTTACGAGGGCTCTGAGGATCTAACCTATGAGATTTTCCAAGAATAGACCTCTACCTATGTCTTCCACCTACCTTTTGTTTACAGAAAAACTTTAGTCAAATAATAAATTTAATTAGAGAACTGAGAAGATGCAGAAAGAAAGAAAAATAGTCAAAAAAAAAAAAAAAAAGACTTCAGTCATTAAACAAAGTCAAGGATTTTCAGTTCTTCCTGAAGGACTATAGATAGTATTCTAAGTCAGGTAGTTTAAGTTCTTTTGCAGATACAGAAACCACACTAGATGGAAGAATTTAATTGTCTGTTACCCACAAGTACTTAGATCCCATAACCATTGGAACTAGAAGGTTGATGATGCTGACTCCTGATCATCTCACCACCTACCAGTCAAAAGAATGTTCATAAATTGATCATACCCTGCTCTTTCAACACTATAAGACTCCTCACTAACCGCTACAGGATGGAATACACAGTTTTGATAGCATAGCCCATTGTGGCCCCCTTTGACTGGCAAACAAAATAATAGTTTTCTACTTCTCCCAAAACTCAGTCTTCAGGTTTCTATTTAGCATTGGTGAACAGAGGCTGAATTTCATTTACAAGAGGAGACTGTTTCCATGTTTTCCAACAACTAGTGACCATTTATTAAGGCTTCCTAGCTGGCTCAGTGGTAAAGAACACTCCTGCCAAGATATGGAGCTTTAATCCCTGATAAGGAAGATTCTCTGGAGAAAGGAATGGCAACCCACTCTAATATTCTTGCTTGGAAAATCCCATGGACAGAAGATCCTGAAGGGCTAAAGATCATGGGGTGATAAAGAGTCAGATAACTGAGTGACTGAGCACAGTATTCATCTATATCTTGGCCTGTGGACTTTTCCTGCATCTTCAAAAATATCACTCAAATTTATGTCTGTCATCATGTCATTTTCTCTGTCCCTGACTCCCTCTCAGTTCAGTTAAGTCGCTCAGTGGTGTCCAACTCTTTACGATCCCATGAATTGCAGCACTTCAGGCCTCCCTGTCCATCACCAACTCCTGGAGTTCACTCAAACTCATGACCATCCAGTCAATCATGCCATCCAGCCATCTCATCCTCTGTCATCCCCTTCTCCTACTGCCACCATACCCGCCCAGAATCAAAGTCTTTTCCAAGGAGTCAACTCTTCACATGAGGTGGCCAAAGTACTGAAGTTTCAGCTTCAGCATCAGTCCTTCCAAAGAACAGCCAGGGTTGATCTCCTTCAGAATGGACTGGTTGGATCTCCTTGCAGTCCAAGAGACTCTCAAGAGTTTTCTCCAACACCACAGTTCAAAGGGATCAATTCTTCGAATCTCAGCTTTCTTCACAGTTAAACTCTCACATCCATACATGACCACTGTAAAACCATAGCTTTGACTAGACAAATTTTGGTGGCAAAATAATATGTCTACTTTTGAATATGCTATCTAGGAAGGTCATAACTTTCCTTCCAAGGAGTAAGCATCTTTTAATTTCATGGCTGTAATCACCATCTGCAGTGATTTTGGAGCCCCAGAAAATAAACTCTGACACTGTTTCCACTGTTTCCCCATCTACTTCCCATGAAATGATGGGACCAGATGCCATGATCTTCATTTTCTAAATGTTGAGCTTTAAGCCAACTTTTTCCCTCTCCTCTTTCATGTTCATCAAGAGGCTTTTTAGTTCCTCTTCACTTTCTGCCATAAACGTGGTGTCATCAGTATATCTGAAGTTATTGATATTTCTCCCAGAAATCTTGATTCCAGCTTATGTTTCCTCCAGCCCAGCATTTTTCATGATGTACTCTGAATATAAGTTAAATAAGCAGGGTGACAATATACAGCCTTGATGTGCTCCATTTCCTATTTGGAACCAGTCAGTTGTTCCATGACCAGTTCTAACTGTTGCTTCCTGACCTGCAATAGGTTTCTCAAGAGGCAGGTCAGATGGTCTGGTATTCCCATCTCTTTCAGAATTTTCCACAGTTTATTGTGATCCACACAGTCAAAGGCTTTGACAGAGTCAGTAAAGCAGAAATAGATGTTTTTCTGCCACTCTCATGCTTTTTCCATGATCCAGCGGATGTTGGCAATTTGATTTCTGGTTCCTCTGCCTTTTCCAAAACCAGCTTGAACATCAGGAAGTTCATGGTTCACATACTTCTGAAGCCTGGCTTGGAGAATTTTTAGCATTACTTTACTAGCGTGTGAGATGAGTGCAATTGTGCAGTAGTTTGAGCCTTCTTTGTCATTGCCTTTCTTTGGGATTAGAAAGAAAACTGACCTTTTCCAGTCCTGTGGCCACTACTGCATTTTCCAAATGTGCTGGCCTATTGAGTGCAGCACTTTCACAGCATCATCTTTCAGGATTTTAAAGAGCTCAATTGGAATTCCATCACCTCCACTAGCTTTGCTCATAGTGATGCTTTCTAAGGCCCACTTGACTTCACATTCCAGGATGTCTGACTCTAGTTGAGTGATCACACCATCGTGTTTATCTGGGTCATGAAGATCTTTTTTGTACAGTTCTTTCATGTATTCTTGGCATCTCTTCTTAATATCTTCTGCTTCTGTTAGGTCCAGACCATTTCTGTCCTTTATCGAGCTCATCTTTGCATGAAATGTTCCCTTAGTATCTCTAATTTTGTTGAAGAGATCTCTAGTCTTCCCCATTCTGTTGTTTTCCTCTATTTCTTGGCATTGATCCCTGAGGAAAGCTTTCTTATCTCTCCTTGCTCCTTTGGAACTCTGCGTTCAGATGCTTATATATTTTATTTTCTCCTTTGCTTTTCACTTCTCTTCTTTTCACAGTATTTGTAAGGCCTCCTTAGATGTAATTTTGCTTTTTTTACATTTATTTTTCTATGGGGTTGGTCTTGATCCCTGTCTCCTGTACAATGTCACAAACATCTGTCCATATTTCATCAGGCACTCTATCTATCAGATCTAGTCCCTTAAATCCATTTCTCACTTCCACTGCATAATCATAAGGGTTTTGATTTAGGTCATACCTGAATGGTCTAGTGGTTTCCCTAATTTCTTCAATTTAAGTCTGAATTGGGCAATAAGGAGTTCATGATCTGAGACACAGTCAGCTCCTGGTCTTATTTTTGCTGACTGTATAGAGCTTCTCCATGTTTGGCTGCAAAGAATACATTAAATTTTATTTTGGTGTTGACCATCTGGTGATGTCCATGTGTAGAGTCTTGTCTTGTGTTGTTGAAAGAGGGTGTTTGCTATGACCAGTGGGTTCTCTTGACAAAACTCTATTAGCCTTTGTCCTGCTTCATTCCGTATTCCAGGGCCAAATTTTCCTGTTACTCCAGGTGTTTCTTGACTTCCTGTTTCTGCATTCCAGTCCCCTATAATGTAAAGGACATCTTTAAGGGGTGTTAGTTCTAAAAGTTATTGGAGGTCATCATAGAACAGTTCAAGTTCAGCTTCTTCAGTGTTACTGGTTGGGGCATAGACTTGGATTACTCTGATATTGAATTGTGGCCTTGAAAAAGAACAGAGTTCATTCTGTCATTTTTAAGACCGTATCCAAGTACTGCATTTCAGACTCTTCTGTTGACCATGATAGCTACTCCATTTCTTCTAAGAGATTCCTGCCCACAGTAGTAGATATAATGGTTATCTGATTTAAATTCACCCCTTCCAGTCTGTTTTAGTTCATTGATTCCTAGAATTTAGTCATTCACTGTTGTCATCTCCTGTTTGACTACTTTCTTTTCTTTTTTATTATTATTTTTTTTAATTTTAAAATCTTTACTTCTTACATGTGTTCCCAAACATGAAACCCCCTCCCACCTCCCTCCCCATAACATCTCTGTGGGTCATCCCCATGCACCAGCCCCAAGCATGCTGTATCCTGAGTCAGACATAGACTGGCGATTCAATTCTTACATGATAGTATACATGATAGAATGCCATTCTCCCAAATCATCCCACCCTCTCCCTTTCCCTCTGAGTCCAAAAGTCCGTTATACACAGCTGTGTCTTTTTCCTGTCTTGCATACAGGGTCGTCATTGCCATCTTTCTAAATTCCATATATATGTGTTAGTATACTGTATTGGTGTTTTTCTTTCTGGCTTACTTCACTCTGTATAATCGGCTCCAGTTTCATCCATCTCATCAGAACTGATTCAAATGAATTCTTTTTAATGGCTGAGTAATACTCCATTGTGTACATGTACCAAAGTTTTCTTATCCATTCATCTGCTGAAGGACATCTAGGTTGTTTCCATGTCCTGGCTATTATAAACAGTGCTGCGATGAACATTGGGGTACATTTGTCTCTTTCAGTTCTGGTTTCCTCGGTGTGTATGCCCAGCAGTGGGATTGCTGGGTCATAAGGTAGTTCTATTTGCAATTTTTTAAGAAATCTCCACACTGTTCTCCATAGTGGCTGTACTAGTTTGCATTCCCACCAACAGTGTAGGAGGGTTCCCTTTTCTCCACACCCTCTCCAGCATTTATTGCTTGCAGATTTTTGGATCACAGCCATTCTGACTGGTGTGAAGTGGTACCTCATTGTGGTTTTGATTTGCATTTCTCTGATAATGAGTGATGTTGAGCATCTTTTCATGTGTTTGTTAGCCATCCGTATGACTACTTTCAATTTGCCTTGATTCATGGACTAACATTCCAGGTTCCTATGCATATTGCTCTTTACAGCATCAGACCTTGCTTCTATCTTCAGTCACATCAACAACTAGGTATTGTTTTTGCTTTGGCTCCATCCTTTGTTTTGCTTTGTCTTCATTCTTTCTGACTCCCTCTGTAGCCCTCTTTTAAGGATCTCTGGGTTTAAATTAGCTTCATTGGGATAATTAAGGATATTATCCTTATATTAAGATCCTTGTTTCAGTCACATCTGCAAAGTCCCTTTTTCCATACAAGATGAAAATTGTATATTCTTGGGCTTAGGACAAGGGATATTTTGGGTGTTTTTATTTAGATAACCATAGTTTGGACCCCAGAAACTCTGCATGGAATTTATGCTTTCACTTTATTTAACACCTACTTCTGATACACCTATATGCACTCTTATCATGAGCATTTTTGGGAGGCAAGTAACTATCTTAAGGATCCAAAATATAATGAGAAGGGATTCGTATACACTTTAAAGAATAGTTTCACCAGTGATTTCTCCTTGATTTTTTTTTTTATTTATTTTTAGTCATTGAGAACTTATATCTCCTTAAAACTCAGAAAGTATTTTCTCCCTTCATTTTCTTGAAAGGCATGTCTACTTAGGTCTTAATAAATGTTAAATCAATTTATTCATGCTTTCATAAACTTTAAAGTACATAAACATCTCAAAAATACTGTAAAAGTATATATCATAACATAGTAAAAATGCATTATTATTATTACAGTTAGAACTGATATTCTCAATGACCTAAAAAAAAAAAAAACTTGGAAATATATTTGTAAACATTTACATCACCTAAACAATGAAAGGAGAAGGCAATGGCACCCCACTCCAGCACTCTTGCCTGGAAAATCCCATGGACAGAGTAGCCTGGTAGGCTGCAGTCCATGGAGTCGCTAAGAGTTGGACATGACTGAGCGACTTCATGTTCACTTTTCACTTCATGCGTTAGACAAGGAAATGGCAACCCACTCCAGTGTTCTTGCCTGGAGAATCCCAGGGACGGTGGAGCCTGATGGGCTGCTGTCTATGGGGTCGCACAGAGTTGGACACAACTGAAGCGACTTAGCAGCAAACAATGAAAATAGTAGTAATTTTCCAAAACAGTTGTTCAAAGGTGTTTCATTTCTTTGTTGTCTGAGTTCTTCATTAATTTTTTTTTATATAATCTCGTTACTTCATTTTTTTCTTTTTTTTTAATTTTTTTTAAATTTTGAAATATTTAATTCTTACATGTGTTCCCAAACATGAACCCCCCTCCCACCTCCCTCCCCATAACATCTCAGTGGGTCATCCCCATGCACCCACCCCAAGCATGCTATATCCTGTGTCAGACATAGACTGGCAATTCAATTCTTACATGATAGTATACATGATAGAATGCCATTCTCCAAAATCATCCCACCCTTTCCCTCTCCCTCTGACTCCAAAAGTCCATTATACACAGCTGTGTCATTTTTCCTGTCTTGCATACAGGGTCGTCATTGCCATCTTTCTAAATTCCATATATATGTGTTAGTATACTGTATTGGTGTTTTTCTTTCTGGCTTACTTCACTCTGTATAATCGGCTCCAGTTTCATCCATCTCATCAGAACTGATTCAAATGAATTCTTTTTAATGGCTGAGTAATACTCCAATTCTTTTTAATGGCTGAGTAATACTCCATTGTGTATATGTACCACTGCTTTCTTATCCATTCATCTGCTGATGGATATCTAGGTTGTTTCCATGACCTGGCTATTATAAACAGTGCTGCGATGAACACTGGGGTACACGTGTCTCTTTCAAATTCTGGTTTCCTCGGTGTGTATGCTCAGCAGTGGGATTGCTGGGTCATAAGGCAGTTCCATTTCCAGTTTTTTTTAAGGAATCTCCACACTGTTCTCCATAGTGGCTGTACTAGTTTGCATTCCCACCAACAGTGTAAGAGTGATCCCTTTTCTCCACTCCCTCTCCAGCATTTATTGCTTGTAGACTTATGGATCGAAGCGTTTCTGACTGGCATGAAATGGTACCTCATTAGTGGAGGTGATAGAATTGCAGTAGACCTATTTCAAATCCTGAAACAGGATGCTGTGAAACTGCTGAAGTCTATATGCCAGCAAATTTGGAAAACTCAGCAGTGGCCACAGGACTGGAAAAGGTCAGTTTTCATTCCAATCCCAAAGAAAGGCAATGCAAAAGAATGCTGAAACTACCACGCAATTGCACTCATCTCACATGCTACTGGAGTAATGCTCAAAATTCTCCAAGTCAGGCTTCAGCAATACGTGAACTGTGAATTTCCTGATGTTCAAGCTGGTTTTAGAAAAGACAGAGGAACCAGAGATCAAATTGCAAACATCTGCTGGATCATGGAAAAAGCAAGAGAATTCGGAAAAAAAAAAAAAAAACATATATTTATGCTTTATTGACTATACCAAAGCCTTTGACTGTGTGGATCACAAAAAACTGTGGAAAATTATGAAAGAGATGGGAATACCAGACCACCAGACCTGCCACTTGAGAAATCTGTATGCAGGTCAGGAAGCAACAGTTAGAACTGGACATAAAGCAACAGACTGGTTCAAAATAAGAAAAGGAGTACTTCAAGGCTGTATATTGTCACTTTGCTTATTTAACTTCTATGCAGAGTACATCATGAGAAAAGCTGGCCTGGAAGAAATGCAAGTTGGAATCAAGATTCCCGGGGGAAATATTAATAACGTTAGATATGCAGATGACAACACCCTTATGGCAGAAAGTGAAGAGAAACTAAAAAGCCTCTTGATGAAATTAAAAGAGGAGAGTGAAAAAGTTGGCTAAAAGTTCAACATTCAGAAAATGAAGATCATGGCCTCTGGTCCCATCACTCCATGGGAAATAGATGGGGAAACAGGGGAAACAGTGTCAGACTTTATCTTTTGGGGGCTCCAAAATCACTGCAGATGGTGATTGCAGCCATGAAATTAAAAGACACTTACTCCTTGGAAGAAAAGTTATGACCAACCTAGATAGTATATTCAAAAGCAGAGACATTACTTTGACGAATAAGGTCTGTCTAGTCAAGGCTGTGTTTTTTCCAGTGGTCATGTATGGATGTGAGAGTTGGACTGTGAAGAAGTCTGAGCACTGAATAATTGATGTTTTTGAACTGTGGTGTGGGAGAAGACTCTTGAGAGGCCCCTGGACTGCAAGGAGATCCAACCAGTCCATTCTGAAGGAGATCAGCCCTGGGATTTCTTTGGAAGGAATCATGCTAAACTGAAACTCCAGTACTTTGGCCACCTCATGTGAAGAGTTGACTGATTGGAGAAGACTTTGATGTTGTGGGGATTGGGGGCAGGAGGAGAAGGGGACGACCGAGGATAAGATGGCTGGATGTCATCACTGACTCGATGGACGTGAGTCTGAGTGAACTCTGGGAGTTGGTGATGGACAGGGAGCCTGGCGTGCTGCAATTCATGGGGTTGCAAAGAGTCGGACATGACTGAGCGACTGAACTGAACTGAACTGAACTGATACGAGTGATTCTGAGCATCTTTTCACGTGTTTGTTAGCCATCTGTATGTCTTCTTTGGATAAATATCTATTTAGTTCTTTGCCCCATTTTTAGATTGGGTCGTTTATTTTTCTAGAATTGAGCTTCAGGAGTTGCTTGTATATTTTTGAAATTAGTTGTTTGTCAGTTGCTTCATTTGCTGTTATTTTATCCCATTCTGAAGGCTGTCTTTTCATCTTGCTTATAGTTTCCTTTGTTGTGCAGAAGCTTTTAATTTTAATTAGGTCCCCCCCCCTTTTTTTTTTTTAATTTTTGCTTTTATTTCCAGTATTTGGAGAGGTGGGTCATAGAGGATCCCGCTGTCATTTATGTTGGAGAGTGTTTTGCCTAAGTTCTCCACTAGGAGTTTTATAGTTTCTGGTCTTACATTTAGATCTTTAATCCATTTTGTGTTTATTTTTGTGTATGGTGTTAGAGAGTATTCTAGTTTCATTATTTTACAAGTGGTTGATCAGTTTTCCCCGCACCACTTGTTAAAGAGATTGTCTTTACTCCATTGTATATTCTCGCCTCCTTTGTCGAAGATAAAGTGTCCATAGGTGTGTGGATTTATATCTGGGCTTTATATTTTGTTCCATCAATCTATATTTCTGTCTTTTTGCCAGTACCATACTGTCTTAATGACTGTGGCTTTGTAGTACTGCCTGAAGTCAGGCAAGGGGATTCCTCCAGATCCATCCTTCTTTCTCAAGATTGCGTTGACTATTCAAGGTTTTTGTATTTCTATACAAATTGTGAAATTATTTGTTCTAGCTCTTTGCAAAATACCACTGGTAGCTTAATAGGGATTGCATTGAATCTATAGATTGCTTTGCGTAGTATACTCATTTTCACTTTACTGATTATTCTGATCCATGAACATGATATATTTTTCCATCTATCAGTATCCTCTTTGAATCATTTCACCAGTGTTTTATAATTTTCTATATATAGGTCTTTAGTATCTTTAAGAAGATATATCCCTAAGTATTTTATTCTTTTTGTTGCAATGGTGAATGGAATTGTTTCCTTTATTTCTTTTTCTATTTTCTCATTATTAGTGTATAGGAATGCAAAGGATTTCTGTGTGTTGATTTTATATCCTGGAACTTTACTATATTAATTGATTAGCTCTAGTAAATTTCTGGTGGAGTCTTTAGGGATTTCGACAGTGCAAGAAGGGCCGAGAGGAGCTACCCCATATCCAAGGCCAGGGACAGTGGCCAGGAGAAGCTACCCCCCATCCGAGGTCAAGGGCGATGGCAGAGAGGAGCCACCCCATGACCAAGGCCAGGGGTGGTGCCCGAGGCCAGCCCAACAACCAGGAGGAGCAACCCCATGCCCAAGGACAGGGCCAGTGGTCAGGAGGAGCTATCCCACCTCCAAGGAGTGGTGGCTGTGCGGGAGCAGGAGGACCTAGAGGAGCCATCCCACGCTGAAGGTCAGGAAGGGCAATGGGAGGAGATACCCCTTATCCAAGGTAAGGAGCAGCGGCTGTGTTTTTCTGGAGCAGCTGGGAAGAGATACCTCACGCCCAAGGTAAGAGAAACCCAAGTAAGATGGTAGTTGTTGCAAGAGGGCATCAGAGGACAGACACACTGAAATCATACTCACAGAAAACTGATCAATATAATCACTCTAGGACCACAGCCTTGTCTAACTCAATGAAACTAAGCCATGCCTGTGGGGCAACCCAAGAAAGGCTGGTCATGGTGAAGAGGTCTGACAGAATGTGGTCCACTGGAGAAGGGAATGGCAAGCCACTTCAGTATTCTTGCCCTGAGAACACCATGAACAGTATGAAAAGGCTAAATGATAGAATACCAAAAGAGAATCTCCCCAGGTCATTAGGTGCCCAATATGCTACTGGAGGTCAGTGGAGAAATAACTCCAGAAAGAATGAAGAGATGGAGCCAAAGCAAAAACAATACTCAGCTGTGGATGTGACTGGTGATAGAAGCAAGGTCCAATGTTGTAAAGAGCAATATTGCATAAGAACCTGGAATGTCAGGTCCATGAATGAAGGCAAATTGGAAGTGGTCAAACAGGAGATGGCAAAAGTGAACGTCAACATTCTAGGAATCCTCAAACTAAAATGGACTGGAATGGGTGAATTTAACTCAGATGATCATTATATCTATTACTGCGGGCAGGAATCCCTCTGAGGAAATGGAGTGGCCATCATGGTCAACAAAAGAGTCTGAAATGCAGTACTTTGATGCAATCTCAAAAATGACAGAATGATCTCTGTTCATCTCCAAGGCAAACCATTCAATATCACAGTTATCCAAGTCTATGTCCCAACCAGTAACGCTGAAGAAGCTGAAGTTGAACGGTTTTATGAAGACCTACAAGACCTTTAAGAACTAACATTCAAAAAAACATCGTTTTCATTCTAGGGCACTGGAATGCAAAAGTAGGAAGTCAAGAAACACCTGGAGTAACAGGCAAATTTGGCCTTTGAATATGGAATGAAACTGGGTAAGGACTAATAGAGTTTTGCCAAGAAAATGCACTGGTCATAGCAAACACCCTGTTCCAACAACACAAGAGAAGATTCTGCACTTAGACATCATCAGATGATCAACACCAAAATCAGATTGATTATATTCTCTGCAACGAAAGATGGAGAAGCTCTATACAGTCAACAAAAACAAGACCAGGAGCTGACTGTGGCTCAGATCATGAACTCCTTATTACCAAATTCAGACTTAAATTGAAGAAAGTAGGGCAAATCGCTAGACCATTCAGGTATGACCTAAATCAAATCCCTTACGATTATACAGTGGAAATGAGAAATAGATTTAAAGGCCTAGATCTGATAGATAGAGTGCCTGATAACTATGGAATGAGGTTCAGCAAAGAAATAGAGGAAAAGCACAGAATGGGAAAGACTAGAGATTCCTTCAAGAAAATTAGAGATACCAAGGGAACATTTCATGCAAAGATGGGCTCAATAAAGGACAGAAATGGCCTGGACCTAACAGAAGCAGAAGATATTAAGAAGAGATGGCAAGAATACATGTAAAAACTGTACAAAAAAGATCTTCATGACCTGGATAATCATGATGGTGTGATCACTCATCTTGAGCCAGACATCCTGGAATGTGAAGTCAAGTGGGCCCTAGAAAGCATCACTACAAACAAAGCTAGTGGTGGTGATGGCATTCCAGTTGAGCTATTTCAAATCCTGAAAGATGATGCTGTGAAAGTGCTGCACTCAGTATGCCAGCAAATTTGGAAAACTCAGCAGTGGCCACAGGACTGGAACAGATCAGTTTTCATTCCAATCCCAAAGAAAGGCAATGCCAAAGAATGCTCAAACTACCGCACAATTGCACTCATCTCACACACTACTAATATAATGCTCAAACTTCTCCAAGCCAGGCTTCAGCAATACATGAACCATGAACTTCCTGATGTTTAAGCTGGTTTTCAAAAACACAGAGGAACCAGAGATCAAATTGCCAATATCTGCCGGATCATGGAAAAAGCAAGAGAGTTCCAGAAAAACATCTATTTCTGCTTTATTGACTATGGCAAAGCCTTTAACTGTGTGGATCACAAAAAACTGTGGAAAATTCTGAGAGAGATGGGAATACCAGACTACCTGACCTGCCTCTTGAGAAATCTGAATGCAGGTCCGGAAGCAACAGTTAGAACTGGACATGGAACAACAGACTGGCTCCAAATAGAAAAAGGAGTACATTAAGGCCGTATATTATCACCCTGCTTATTTAACTTCTATGCAGAGTACATCATGAGAAACCTTGACTGGAAGAAACACAAGCTGGAATCAAGATTGCTGGGAGAAATATCAATATTAATAACCTCAGATATGTCAATGACACCACCCTTATGGCAGAAAGTGAAGAGGAACTCAAAAGCCTCTTGATGAAAGTGAAAGTGGAGCTTGAAAAATTTGGCTTAAAGCTCAACATTCAGAAAATGAAGATCATGGCCTCCGGTGCCATCATTTCATGGGAAATAGGTTGTGAAACAATGGACACAGTGTCAAAATTTATTTTCTGCAACTTCAAAATCACTGCAGATGCTGATTGCAGCCATGAAATTAAAAGATGCTTACTTCTTGGAAGAAAAGTTATGACCAACCTAGATAGCATATTCAAAAACAGAGACATTGCTTTGCCAACTAAGGTCCATTTAGTCAAGGCTATGGTTTTTCCAGTAGTCATGTCTGGATGTGAGAGTTGGACTTTGAAGAAGGCTGAGTGCCAAAGAATTGATGCTTTTGAACTGTGGCGTTGGAGAAGACTCTTGAGAGTCCCCTGGACTGCAAGGAGATCCAACCAGTCTGTTCTGAAGGAGATCAACCCTGGGTTTTCTTTGGAAGGAATGATGCTAAAGCTGAAACTCCTGTACTTTGGCCACCTCATGTGAAGAGTTGACTCATTGGAAAAGACTCTGATGCTGGGAGGGATTGGGGGCAGGAGGAGAAGGGGACGACAGAGGATGAAATGGCTGGATGGCATCACTGACTCGATGGATGCGAGTCTGAGTGAACTCTGAGAGTTGGTGATGGACTGGGAGGCCTGGCGTGGTTCGATTCATGGGGTCGCACACAGTCGGACACGACTGAGCGACTGAACTGAACTGATGTAGAGTATCATGTCATCTTCAAACAGTGAGAGTTTTACTTCTTCATTTCCAATTTGGATTTCTTTTATTTCTTTTTTCTGCTCTGATTACTGTGGCTCAAACTTCCAGAACTATGTTGAATAATAGTGGTGAACGTGGGCACCATTTTCTTTTTCCTGACTCTAGGGGAAATGCTTTCAATTTTTCACCATTAAGGATAATGTTTGCTGTGGGTTTGTCATATATAGCTTTTATTATGTTGAAGTATGTTCCTTCTATTCCTCCTTTCTGGAGAGTTTTTATCATAAATGGATGTTGAATTTTTTCAAAGGCTTTCTCTGCATCTATTGAGATAATCATATGGCTTTTATTTTTCAATTTATTAAAGTGTTGTGTTACATTGATTGATTTGCACATATTGAAGAATCCTTGCATCCCTGGGATAAAGGCAACTTGGTCATGGCATATGATCTTTTTAATGTGTTGTTGGATTCTAATTGCTAGAATTTTGTTGAAGATTTTTGCATCTATGTTCATCAGTGATATTGGCCTGTAGTTTTGTGTGTGTGTGTGTGTGTGTGTGTGTGTGTGTGTGTGTGTGTGGCATCTTTGTCAGGTTTTTTTATTAGGGTGATGGTGGCCTCATAGAATAAGTTTGGAAGTTTACCTTCCTCTGCAATATTCTAGAAGAGTTTGAGTAGGATAGGTGTTAGCTCTTCTCTAAAGTTTTGGTAGAATTCAGCTGTGAAGCCGTCTGAACCTGGGCTTTTGTTTGCTTGAAGATTTCTGACTACAGTTTCAATTTCCGTACTTGTGATGGGTCGGTTAAGATTTTCTTTCTTCTTGGTTCAGTTTTGGAAAGTTTTACTTCTCTAAGAATTTGCCCATTTCTTCCACGTTGTCCATTTTATTGGCATATGATTGCTGATAGTAGTCTCTTATGATTTCTCTGTTGTCTGTTGTGATCTCTCCATTTTCATTTCTAATTTTATTGATTTGATTTTTCTCCCTTTGTTTCTTGATGAGTCTGGCTAATGGTTTGTCAATTTTATGTATCCTTTCAAAGAACCAGCTTTTGGCTTTGTTGATTTTTGCTATGGTCTCTTTTGTTTCTTTTGCATTGTTTTCTGCCCTAATTTTTTAAGATTTCTTTTCTTCTACTAACCCTGGGGTTCTCTATTTCTTCTTTTTCTAGTTTCTTTAGGTGTAGAGTTAGGTTATTTATTTGACTTTTTTTGTTTGTTTGTTTCTTTTTTTCTTGAAGTATGCCTGTAGTGCTATGAACTTTCCACTTAGGACTGCTTTTACAGTGTCCCACAGGTTTTGGGTTGTTGTGTTTTCATTTACATTTGTTTCTATGCATATTTTGAATTTTTAAAATTTCTTTTGTGATTTGTTGGTTATTCAGAAGTGTGTTGTGAATCCTCCATATGTTGGAATTTTTAATAGTTTTTCTCCTGTAATTGAGATCTAATCTTACTGCATTATGGTCAGAAAAGATGCTTGGAATGATTTCATTTGTGTTGAATTTACCAAGGCTATATTTATGGCCCAGGATGTGATCTATCCTGGGGAAGATTCCGTGTGCATTTGAGAAAAGTTGAAATCCATTGTTTTCGGGTGAAATGTCCTATTGCTATCCATTAGGTCTTACTGGTCTATTGTCTCATTTAAAGTTTGTGTTTCTTTGTTAATTTTCTGTTTAGTTGATCTATTCATAGCTCTGAGTGGGTTATTAAATTCTCCCAAAATAATAAATAAATTATCCCACTATTAATGTGTTATTATTAATTTCTCCTTTCATACTTGTTAACATTTGTTGTACATATTGCAGTGATCCTACGTTGGGTGCATGTATATTTATAACTGTTATATCTTCTTCTTGGATTGATCCTTTGATCATTATGTAGTGTCCTTCTTTGTCTCTTTTCACAGCCTTTGTTTTAAAGTCTATTTATCTGATATGAGTATTGATACTCCTGCTTTCTTCTGGACTCTATTTGCATGGAATATCTTTTTCCAGCCCTTCACTTTCAGTCTGTATGTGTCCCTTGTTTTGAGGTGGATCTCTTGTAGACAACATATATAGAGGTCTTGTTTTTGTATCCATTCAGCCAGTCTTTGTCTTTTGGTTGGAGCATTCAACCCATTTATGTTTAAGGTAATTATTGACAAGTATGATCCCATTTCCATATACTTTATTGTTTTGGGTCCGGGTTTAAACACCCTTTTTGCATTTCCTGTCTAGAGAAGATCCTTTAGCATTTGTTGGAGAGCTGGTTTGCTGGTGCTGAATTCTCTCAGCTTTTACTTGTTTGTAAAGCTTTTGATTTCTCCTTCATATTTGAATGAGATCCTTGCTGGGTACAGTAATCTGGGCTATAGGTAATTTTCTTTCATCACTTTAAGTATGTCTTGCCATTCCCTCCTGGCCTGAAGAGTTTTCTATTGAAAGATCAGCTGTTATCCTTATGGAAATCCCCTTGTGTGTTATTATTTTTTTTTTCCCCCTTGCTGCTTTTAGTATTTGTTCTTTGTGTTTGATCTTTGTTAATTTGATTAATGTATATCTTGGCGTGTTTCGCCTTGGGTTTATCCTGTTTGGGACTCTCTGGGTTTCTTGGGCTTGAGTGATCATTTTCTTCCCCATTTTAGGAGAGTTTTCAACTATTATCTCCTCAAGTATTTTCTCATGGTCTTTCTTTTTGTCTTCTTCTTCTGGGACTCCTATGATTCGAATGTTGGAGCGTTTAATATTGTCCTGGTGGTCTCTGAGATTGTCCTCATTTCTTTTAATTTGTTTTTCTTTTTTCCTCCCTGATTCATTTATTTCTACTATTTTGTCTTATACTTCACTAATCCTATCTTCTGCCTCCATTGTTCTACTATTTGTTGCTTCCAGAATTTTTTTGATCTCATTTATTGCATTATTCATTATATATTGACTCTTTTATTTTTTCTAGGTCCTTGTTAAACCTTTCTTGCATCTTCTCAATCCTTGTCTCCAGGCTATTTATCTGTGATTCCATTTGGATTTCAAGATTTTGGATCATTTTCACTATCATTATTCGGAATTCTTCATCAGGTAGATTCCTTATCTCTTCCTCTTTGGTTTGGTTTGGTGGGCATTTATCCTTTTCCTTTACCTGTTGGTTATTCCTCTGTCTCTTCATTTTGTTTATATTGTTGCATTTGGGGTGGCCTTTCTGTACTCTGCCAGTTTGTGGAGTTCTCTTTATTGTGGAGTTTCCTCACTGTGGGTGGGGTTGCATCAGTGGCTTGTCAAAGTTTCTTGGTTAGGGAAGCTTGTGTTGGTGTTATAGTGGGTGGAGCTGGATTTCTTCTCTCTGGAGTGCAATGAAGTGTCCAGTAATTAGCTATAAGGTGTCAATGATTTTGGGGTAACTTTGGGCAGCCTGTATATAGAAGCTCAGGGCTGTGTTCCTGTATTGCTGGAGAATTTGCATGGTATGTCTTGCTCTGGAACTTGTTGGCCCTTGGGTGGTGCTTGGTTTCAGTGTAGGTATGGAGACATTTGATGAGCTCCTATTGATTAATGTTCCCTGGAGTCAGGAGTTCTCTGATGTTCTCAGAATTTGGACTTAAGTCTCCTACTTCTGGTTTTCAGTCTTATTTTCACAGTAGTCTCAAGACTTCTCCTTCTATACAGCACCATTGATAAAATATCAAGGTTAAAGATGAAAAGTTTCTCCACAGTGAGGGACACTCAGAGAGGTTCACAGAGTTACATGGAGAAGAGAAGATGTAGGAGGGAGTTAGAGGTGACCCAAATGAGATGAGGTGGAATCAAAAGAGGAGCACGTTAGCAAGTAATAATTTCCTTATGTGCTCTCCACAGTCTGGACTGCTCAGAGATGTTCATGGAGTTATACAGAGAAGAGAAGAGGGAGGAAGGAGACACAGGTGGCTAGGAGGATAAAAGGGGTAAATGAAAAAGAGAGAGACAGTTCAAGCCAGTAATCAGTTCCCTAAGTGTTCTCCACCATCTGAAACACACAGAGATTCACAGAGTTGGGTAGAGAAGAGAAGGGGGAGGGAGGAGACAGAGGCGGCCTGGTGGAGAAAAAAGAGAGTCCAAAACAGGAGAGAGCAGTCAAGTTAGTAATCTCGCTCCCAAGTAGTCCTCAGAGGCGTACACTCAGTTGGGCCTGAGTTTTGTGCCCGTCCCAGGTAAATCCCAGGGACAGAGGAGCCTGGTGTGCTGCCGTCTATGGGGCCAAACAGAGTCAGACAGGACTGAAGTAACTTAGCAGCAGCAGCAGCAGCAGCAGGTCCGAGTAGCTCAGGTGATTGGTGAGCATGGTCACTGCCACTTATCGCCTCTCCCATCCCTGCTGCTTGGTTTTCTGGGTGTACAACTGGCACGCCTTCTCAGGTGGATGATGACTGACCAAAACCCCAAGAAGTCTTAGTTAGCAAAGAAGTCTGCTTGCAGTTTGGTAGATAATGAACCTCTGGGGCTGCGATTGCCCCTTCCAGCTCTTCCGGCTCTGGCTGCCTGTCACCGGAAGGGGATGGTCTGCAGCCGGCTAATTCTGTTCCATCCTTTGTTCTGTGCACAGTCTTGGCAGTGTCTTATGTTAGAGCTTTTTGCATGGAAGCTATCCCACCGTCTGGTTTGCTAGCCCAAGTTAGTTCATTCTAATTACACTCAGGGCATTCGGGCTGATCTTCACTCTAAGCAATGCAGCCTGCCCCTCCTCGCCCAGCCCCTGCTTGCTAGTGGTGGATGCAGGCGTCTGCACTTCTTCTCCACTTGGGGAGTTACCATTGGGCTTGTAAATTGTGGGTTTTAACTTATTTATTTTTACTCCCTGTTATGTTGCCCTCTGCACTTCCAAGGCTCGCCACAAACTCGGCAGTGAGAATGCTTCCTGGTATTTGGAAACTTCTCTCTTTTTAAGACTGCCTTCCCAGGATGGAGCTCCATCCCTATCTCTTTTGTCTCTCTTTTGTCTTTTATATTTTTTCCTACCTCTTTTCGAAGACAATGAGCTGCTTTTCTGAGTGCCTGATGTCCTCTGTCAGCATACAGATGTTGTTTTGTGGTATTTACTCAGCATTTAAATGTTCTTTTGATGAATTTGTGGGGGAGAAAGTGGTCTCCCCGTCTTATTCCTCTGCCATCTTCAATAGTGAATATTTGTATTGTGTTTTTGCCTGCCATTTGTATAAGGGTAATATTGCCTCATAACATGTGTTCAAAAGTCTCCCTTTCTCTTCTACATTTTGTACATTTTGTAAGGATTATGATTAACTATTTGGCAAATTGGCATCAATTTTCTGTTTCCTCTTAAGACAATTTTAGTAATTTATATCTTTCCAAATTTGCCCATTTCATGTAAATAGTCTAATTTCTTGGCTTAATGGTGTTCATAGTATTTCCTTATAATACTTTTAATTTTTAATGATAATTATTTTTGTCTCCATGTTAAATTCTGATTTTGTTAATATTTGCCTTATCTTGTTTATTTCTTGGTCAGTCCAACTGAAACCACATCAGTTTTGTTTTTCTAAAAAAAATAGTTTTTTTCCAATTTTTTTTTTTCTTATCAGTTTTAATGATTTTTCATAAATCTTATTGTTTTATTATTTTGTGGGTTTTAGGTTCAGTTGCTCTTCTTTTTGTAGTTATTTAAAGTAGAAACTTGTAATATTGACTTAAGATTATTTTTTCCTTTTTAATGTAGGGATATAGAATGACAGTGGAGAATGCAATGCCACCCCACCCCAGTACTCTTGCCTGGAAAATTTCATGGGCAGAGGAGCCTGGTAGGCTGCAGTCCATGGGGTCGCGAAGAGTTGGACTGACTGAGTGACTTCACTTTCACTTTTCACTTTCATGCATTGGAGAAGGAAATGGCAACCCACTCCAGTGTTCTTGCCTGGAGAATACCAGGAATGGAGGAGCCTGGTAGGCTGCCATCTATGGGGTCACACAGAGTTGGACACGACTGAAGTGACTTAGCAGCAGCAGAATGATAGATGTCCTTGAAAACATTGTTTTAGCTGCGTTTTGCAAAAATTCATGTGCTGTGTATATGTGTATTCAATTTTAGTTACTTCTTGACTCAGGTTATTTTAGAAATATGTTTTATTTCCAAATATTTGGAGTTTTCTCATATTTTTTTTGGCAGTCAACTTCTCTTTTAATTCAGTTCAGATTGGAGGGTGTATATCATATGATTTTTTCCTTCATACTTATTGTTACTGGTTTTGTGTCCACAATAATTTATATTGTTTGTTGTCCATAATCATGTTTATGTTGTATAACGTCTATCAACAGCAGAGTTGTGTCTGCACACTTGGCACTGGATGCAACATGAGTGAGGATTCCCTAAAGCCTGTGCCTTAGTAAAGACACCTGCCTTCCTCTAGTCCCTACCCTAAGATAGTGCAAAAAGAACAAATAATGTAGCCATGATAAGGCCCAAGTCTGGCAGTTTGACTGTAAATTTCATGAAACTGGATAAACGAACACACGCTTCTTCTTCTTTTTTTTTTTTCTTCTGTTGTTTTTATTTTTTATTATTATTATTTTTATTTAAATTGATTTATTTTAACTGGAGGTTAATTACTTTACAATATTGTATTGCTTTTGCCATACATCAACATGAATCAGCCACAGGTGTACATGTGTTCCCACTCCTGAAACCCCCTCCCACCGCCCTCCCCATACCATCCCTCTGGGTCATCCCAGTGCACCAGCCCCAAGCATCTTGTTTCCTACATGGAACCTAGACTGGTGATTTGTTTCTTATATGATATTATACCTGTTTCAATGTCATTCTCCCAAATCATCCCACCCTCGCCCTCTCCCACAGAGTCCAAAAGATTGTTCTCCACGTCGGTGTCTCTTTTGCTGTCTCGCATACAGGGTTATTGTTACCATCTTTCTAAATTCCATATATATACATTAGTGTACTGTATTGGTGTTTTCTTTCTGGCTTACTTCACTCTGTATAATCGGCTCCAGAATCATCCACCTCATTAGAACTGATTCAAATGTATTCTTTTTAATGGCTGAGTAATACTCCATTGTGTATATTTACCACAGCTTTCTTATCCATTCATCTGCTGATGGACATCTAGGTTGCTTCCATGTCCTGTCTATTATAAACAGTGCTTCAGTGAACATTGGTGTACATGTGTCTCTTTCAATTCTGATTTCCTTGGTGTGTATGCTCAGCAGTGGGATTACTGGGTCATAAGGCAGTTCTATTTCCAGTTTTTTTAAGGAATCTTCACACCGTTCTCCATAGTGGCTGTACTAGTTTGCATTCCCACTGACAGTGTAAGAGGATTCCCTTTTCTCCACACCCTCTCCAGCATTTATTGCTTGTAGACTTTTGGATCACAGCCATTCTGACTGGCGTGAAATGATATCTCATTGTGGTTTTGATTTGCATTTCTCCAATAATGAGTAACGTTGAGCATCAAACACCTGTTTCATTGCAAAGTTGAGAAACTTTTGTTGGATTCCTTGAGGCAAATTGTTATTAGCCACCTCCTAGTCGGGCACGATTGAGCAACTTCACTTTCACTTTTCACTTTCCTGCATTGGAGAAATAAATGGCCACCCACTCCAGTGTTCTTGCCTAGAGAATCCCAAGGATGGGGGAGCCTAGTGGGCTGCCCTTTAGGGTGTCGCACAATCGGACACGACTGAAGTGACTTAGCAGCAGCAGTGGCAATAAAAGGTACCTGCAGTACTGGCTTGACATCCCTTGCCATAACTATTTAACCTGGTATTTCAAAAGCAAAAATTATTCTTTAATTTCCTATTGGGTAAGGAATGGGTCTTTAGACAATTCTTACTTGCTTGGAAGAGATTAATTAAGAAATATTTGAATTCCTATTAAAAATGGCATAACTTGTTTCCAGAAATTTTCTACTGAAATTTAAAAAATTTATACTTCAAGTTCTTAACTTTGTCAACCAGACACTATGTAACCCAAGGCCAACAAGTATATAACATACTAATTGAAAAAATATTTTGTACAAAATCAGTTAATTATTATGTGAACAAGAGTATCAAGAAACAGCTACAAAATGTTGTTATTCAGCAACAGTATACAAACCAAAAGAAGAAAAAAATAAAGCAAGCAAAACAAAAACTCACTTGGAAGATATGATATCAATTAATTGATAATTGATTTGAAGTTTGAATTCTGTTCTCAATTCTGAAATATAAAGGCAGCATAAAATGCTGAATGACCACACCATTGACATTATTATAATAAAATAACTCAATTTCTCATAACAGGGCACTAGTACCTGAGTAATTATTTTGATTGCAAGAACAAGAATGAATATAAAGTCCTCAGTGTTGTAATGCATGAACGTATTATCCTATTAATAATTATAAGGAATGACAGATGATTACATATAAGACATCAATTTTAATTAACATCATGGTTAGATTTTGTTTGAATGATACTACCTCTTATGTGTGTATTTTATAAGATATTTAAGACAAACAGATATAAAAGGTCATTTTTATCCAGTTTTATAATTGAATTTTAACTTAAAAAACAAGTTTTACCACATGTTAAGCAACTTACAACATGTCACACTGTCGCTTAGTTAATGGTAGATAAGTAATAAAAATGTATGCATTCTACCTAACCCTATTATAGTTAACCACAATATATGCCTACTAGATTAGCTCTGTAAATACAGATACAGAGCATGAAGGCACAGAACCAAAAATGGCTAGAAGTGTTGAGGAGGGAGTCAACCAGATTGCCAGCTGAAACCTCTCTAAAGACAGCCACTATTTGGGGGACAATGTGGTGGAGACAGTAAGTCAAACTATTATTCCAAAGGTTTCCTATAATCTGAAGCCATCTTCACCTGCTGTATGTGTTCTAGCCAATGAAATTCCAGCAGAAATTCAAGGTATTCAGTTCAGGTCCAAGCCTTTCCATCTCTCACCTTTCCTGTATGGGCCACCAGGAAGCCATGTGTGCCAGCTGGTGCACCTAAAATCTTTCATAAGGTTGAATCCCTGAGTCTCTACTTGGAAAAATTTACCAAGAGATGGGAATATCAGACCACGTGACCTGCCTCTTGAGAAATCTGTTTGCAGGTCAGGAAGCAACAGTTATAACTGGACACAAAACAATAGACTGGTTTCAAGTAGGAAAAGGAGAATGTCAAGGCTGTATATTGTCACCTTGATTATTTAACTTATATACAGAGTACATCATGAGAAATGCTGGGCTTGAGGAAGCACAAGCTGGAATGAAGATTCCTGGAAGAATAGCAATAACCTCAGATATGCATATGATACAACCCTTATAGCAGAAAGTGAAGAAGAACTTACAGAGCCTTTTGATGAAAGTGAAAGAGGAGAGTAAAAAAGTTGGCTTAAAGCTCAACGTTCAGAAAATTAAGATCATGGCTTTTGGTCCCGTCACTTCATGGCAAATAGATAAGGAAAAAGTGGAAAGAGTGGCTGACTTTATTTTTTGGGGATCTTGAAGGACTTGAGATACATGTTTATTCAACTGCTATAGCAGAAAAGGATAGAAAACAGAGTTTGTAGAATATTTCAGTTGCTATTTACTGCTTTTGGTAAGATGGTAAATACTCAAAAGAGATAGATATACTATAGATTGTCTGCATATAAATAAAATAATAAATATATTCAAAATATTGGGGGCCACTATTAAGAAGAAAAAAAAAAAACTATGGCTATTTATGGACATGCATTGTTAGAGCCTAGAATAAATGAGCTATCTTTCTGTTTCTTCAATGTATTAAAGTGTTTTCATGAGTTTCCATGTGAAAATAAACCCCTTTACATAAAACTATGGAGCATTAAAAAAATCTGTTCAATGTAAGAATTATTGGAGGGTACATGCAAAAGCAGGTGATGTATATTTTCATTTTAGACTGATGAAAATATACATATAACCATGCACATATAACACACATAACCAAAATAATTTAAACTAGGATATTAAGCAGAAATCTTATTAAATTAGTCTAAATTATATTTTACTTAATGCCAATGATAAGGGGTTTCTAAGAGAAAACTAGTTTCTGCTATTCTAATATGGTGCATATATCCAAAAAAATCACAATATATGGAAGATCATTTTACACTGCTATGATTTATTATTACTTAAGTAAGTTTCTTTGGTCAATCCTGTAATGAAGTGTTGAAAATTTCTAAAGTAACCCTGTGGAAAATAATACACAGCAGTTAGCTGAATATTTTATTCACGTTGATTCATTTTAGTCTACTTTCATGTAAGAATAAAGCTATTATACTCTAAGGATAGGCAACACAAAGACATCACCAGATAGAAGAATAATTTCCCTTTCATTCTTATGGGAAGAAAAGGAAGTGGTTGCTAGGAGCTCTGCTTAAGAACAAGAAAAATGAAATAAACAGTAAATAAGAGAACTGAAGAAAGATAGCTAACTTGTTGACTAATATTTGATTACAGCTTTAAAATTTTGTCACACTGAAGGATTGCTTCAAAATAAGAAAGGATATTCGATACAAACATTTAATATTCATACATGTTGAAAATCTACGGAAAGATGATATTTAAGTGTTTCAGATAAATAGAAAATAGATTTAAGTTATTCACTTTATGTGTGCTTTAAAAATACATTTTAATACTATTTTTCTCATATTATTAATTCAGTTTCAACCATGTATTGCATGACATTTTAAGAGTTATTAACTTTGTTAAATTCCTGAAATGTGCCTCTCACTACTCTGAACTTCTACTCAAATCCCCACAACAAGGATTGAACCCATAACAAGGAGCTGAATCCTTAATATTTTCGTTTATAGCAAGTATCTGTATTATTTTGCTCTAAAAATCTAGAAAGTAATTATTTTAGATTTTGAGGGCTATGGCATTTCTTGAACCACACAGTACTACTGTTTCATGGAAAACAGTAAATGTATATGCAAATGGCTGAGAATCGTTGTGTTCTTTGCTTGAATTTATTTAATAAAAGCAGACAGTTTTTAAATACAATTTATTAGTTATTATTATAGCAATTTTGTGATACAAACATTGCCATTATGCTCATTTATTATATACTAAATGTTTATGCCCCCAACACTCAAATTTATATGCTGATACCCTACCCTAATGGGCTTCCTAGGCAGTACAGTGACAAAGAATCTACCTGCCAATGCAGGACACTCAGGAGATATGAATTGGATCCCTGGGTAGAGAAGATGCCCTGGAGGAAGAAATGGCAGCCCATGGACAGAGGAGCCTGGTGGGCTCCATAGGATCCCCATAGTTTTGCAAAGAGTCAGACACAACTGAGCACACACACATAATGCTACCTAATGTGATGCTATTAGGAATTAGGGCCTTGGAACTTAATTTGGATTATATGTGTACATGACAACGGAGACCTCACGAGTGTGGTTAGTGATTTATAAGAGTCCTGAGAGCATTTTCTTCCTCTCTCTGTTGTCCACCATGTGAGGATATCAAGAGGAGTTGGCAGTCTGCAAACTGGAAGAGGACCTTCACCAGAACTCACCATGTCCATACACTGATCTTGGACTTTCAGCCTCCAGAACTGTGAGAAATAAATTCCTGTTGTTTTTAACTACCCAGTCTATGGTATTTTTGTTAGAGCAGCCTGAACTGACTGAGACATCCAATATTGGTGAGGTAACTGAGGCACAGGGAGAGTAGTCAGTAAATACACCTATTCCTCTGTCATTCATCAGAAACCGAGCAGTGTCTGCAGGAAGCACAAAGTGCAAGACTGCATTAGAGAAGAACACAAAGATACATGAGTCATGCCAAGAACAAAATAAGTCACACAGGAACAAAGGGATGAGTGCTAAGTCACTTCAGTCATGTCTGCCTCTTTGCGACAATGTGAACTGTAGCCCACCAGGCTCCACTGTTCATGGGAATTCCCTTCTCCAGGGTAGCTTCCCAACCCAGGGACCAAACCCACATTTCTGATATCTCCTAAACTGGCATATGGATTCTGGTGCCACTTGGGAAACCCTTAAAATAAATAGTCTCCCAATTTTCAATTTTGAAGTAGCAAGAAATAGAAATTAGGATGGTGTCTAAAATGCTCTGTTAGTGTGTGTGGAGAGTGTTGTTGTTGAGTCTCAATGTCATGTCTGATTTGTTTGTGACCCCATGGACTAATGTCCATGAGGCTTCTCTGTCCATGGAATTTTCCAGGCAAGAATACTGGAGTAGGTTGCCATTTTCTTCTCCAGGGAATCTTCCTGAACCTTAAAGTTTCAAACAGGAATCTGTTTAATCTCCGAACTCACCTCAACATGAAAATCCCAGATAAATGTACACATTTCTCAAAGAAACTGATAAAACAGAGAAAAGTGAAATCACAGTTGTGAAGTCAGTATTTCAAAAGAAGACTTGAAAAATAGGGTGACTTATTCGCCCTTCTATGGAGCAGAGATACTGCTAGAAGGAGAATGAAATAAAAATCTACAAATTTATGATTCATAAATCAAAATTAGTTGTTTTAAAAAATTAAAAATTAAAGCCAATCTTTTAGTAATTCTTATCAAAACCTGGTGTCTCCTGCATTGGCAATAGAATTATTTACCTCTGAGGTACCTGACAAGCTGTGTAGAGGTTGTGCATGCACACATGCTGAGTCACTTCAGTTGTGTCCAACTCTTTGTGACACTGTAGACCATAACCCACCAGGCTTCTCTGTCCATAGGATTCTCTAGACAAGAATATTGCAGTGAGTTGCCATTCCCTCATCCTGGGAATCTTTCCAACCTAGGGATCAAACTTGCTTCTTAGAACCCAAATCATATTCGGTTATTGTTGTCCAGGCACGAAGTCTTTTCTGAATCTTTGCAGGCCCATTTGTTGTTCAATCACTCTGCTGCTGCTGCTGCTGCTCCTGCTGCTGCTGCTGCTGCTGTTAAGTCGCTTTAGTCATATCCGACTCTGTGCAATCCCATAGATGGCAGCCCACCAGGCTCCCCTTTCCCTGGGATTCTCCAGGCAAGCACACTGGAGTGGGTTGCCATTTCCTTCTCCCACGCATGAAAGTGAAAAGTGAAAGTGAAGTTGCTCAGTCGTGTCCGACTCTTAGCGACCCCATGGACTGTAGCCCACCAGGCTCCTCTATCCCTGGGATTTTCCAGGCAAGAGTACTGGAGTCAGATGCCATTGCCTTCTCTATCAGTCACTCAGTCATGTCCAAATATTTGCAACCCCTTGGAATGGAGCATGCCCAGCTTCCCTGTCCTTCACTGTCTCCTGGAGCTTGCTCAAACTCATATCAATTGAGTCAATGGTGCCATCCAGCCATTGTGTCCTCTGTCATCCCTTTTTCCTCCTGCCTTCAATCTTTCCCAACATCAGGTTTTTTTTTTTTTTTTTTTTTTTAATGAATTGACGCTTTGTGTCAGGTAACCAATGTATTGGAACTTCAGCTTCAGCATCAGTCCTTCTGGTGAATATTCAGGATTGATTTCCTTTAAGATGGTCTGGTTTGATCTCCTTGCTCAGACTTGTGTCCAGTGAATTGTTGATGCCATCCAACCATCACATCTTCTGTTGCCCCCTTCTGTCTCCTGCCCTCAATCTTTCCCAGCATCAGAGTTTAGGTATGCATTGAAAAGAGGGACATAGTTTACATGTTCTAGTGTGCAGTTTTAAGTTTGGATGCAAGAGACTAAGTACTATCCATCAGCCAAAGTTCTTACTTAATATGTGCAAGTTCTCCTAGTAGAAAAACTGTACTTCTAGTTAGAGAACTACTTTAAAAAAAATATTATTATTATTATAAATTTACTTATTTTAATTGATGGCTAACTACTTTTGAGCAGCAACAAGTAGACACTAACAAAAAGAAAAGGAAAAACAATCTGCCACTTATTCTAAAAATGTCAATCTTAAGCTCACAATTAGTGGATCTTCAATTAGGGAAGAGAGTAAAGCCTCTAAATATCTATTTCCACTTTTCTGTTTAATCAAAGGCTTAAATGTTCGAACAGGGATCTGCTTAATCTCTGAAAGCACCTCAATATGGAAATCCCAGACAAACTTACATTTCTCAAAGAAACTGAGAAAACAGAGAAATGAGATCACAGTTGAGAAAAGTCAGTATTTCAGAATAATACTTGAAAAACAAAATAGGGTGATTTCTTCACCCTTCTATGGAGCAGATATGCTGCTAGGAGGAGAATAGAATAAAAATCTGCAATTCCTGATTTATAACTAAAAAATGATATTTTTTTCAAAAATAAAAGTTAAGCTCAATCTTTTCATAATTATTTTCAAGTGAGAGAATAGATCTGCTTGAGATTAAGGGCATTGAAATGGTGATTTATATATGCATATTTGATTATATGCAATGAAAGTATAATAAAATATAATAAAACAACAATTTTATGCTAAGAAAAACTGAGAAAACAATGTACCAAAATTATCACAGATAAATGTAAAATGGATGAATATACTAATACATACAGTCACTCAGCCATATCTGAAACTTTGTGACCCCAAGTACTATACAGTCCATCAAATTCTCCAGGCCAGAACACTGGAGTGAGGAGCCATTCCCTTCTCCAGGGGACCTTCCCAACCCAGGGATCAAACCCAGAACTCCCATATTGCAGGCAGGTTCTTTACCAGTGGAGCCACCAGGGAAGCAAATATACTAATAAAATAACATAAATATTTAAAAAAAAAACGTAAATATAAAAAAATTATATAATTATCTAAAAGTACAAATATCCTGAATTTTCTAAGACTGTGAAAATTTCAAAATTAAAATAAATATGTTGTAGAACAACAACATTCAAAGATAAAATGTCATTGACAATTGAACATTTCTAGTAGCCACTTTAAAAAACATAACAAAATAAATGAAATTAATTTTAATAATAGTTTATCCCTATATATCCCAAGTACAATTATTTCAATCATCATCAATATAAGATATTATTAACATATTTTAATTTTTAAATATGTTTATTTATTTTAATTGGAGGTTAATTACTTTACAATAATGTATTGGTTTTGCCATACATCAACATGAATCTGCCACAGGTATACACGTGTTCCCCATCCTGAACCCTCCTCCCTCCTCCCTCCCCGTACCATACTGAGCTTTGTAGTTAAATTGAGAAAAATGTCTTTTGTACTTATCACAGTTAAGTGGTTGTTTGGCACTATCTGGATAGCACATTTCTAGAGCACAGAAAACAATATAAATATTCCAGTTTCATTTCAGAAAGTTATTCTGAAATTGAAGGAAAATAGCTTATGGTGCATCCAGTTCCATGCCTAAGGATGAGATTTTGAATGAAATATGATAAACTACATTATTTCTGAAAAGTAGTAACAAAACATAACCAAGAGAGATCTATTTAAGATTAAAATTCTGCTTCAATGACTACACTAAAGCATTGGACTGTGTGAATCACAAAAAAAAAAACCTGAAAAATTCTTAAAGAAATGGGACTACCAGATCACCTTATCTGTCTTCTAGGAAATTTGTATGCAGGCCAGGAAACAACAGTTAGAATTGGATATGAAAGAACGGACTGGTTCAAAATTGAGGAAGGGTTATCTCAAGCCTGTATATTGTCATCTTGCTTATTTAACATCTTGCAAAACACTAAGCTGGATGAAGCACAAGCTGGAATAAAGTTTGCTGGGAGAAAAATCAATAACATTATATATGCAAATAACACCACCCTTATGGCAGAAAGCTAAGAGAAACTAATGAGCCTCTTGATCAAGGTGAAAGATGAAAGTGAAACAGCTGGCTTAAAACTGAACATTCAAAAAATTAAGAACATGGCATGTGGTCCTATTCAGTTCAGTTCAGTCACTTAGTCATGTCTGACTCTTTGCAAACCCATGAGTCACAGCACGCCAGGACTCCCTGTCCATCACCAACTCCTGGAGTTCACTCAGACTCACGTCCATCAAGTCAGTGATGCCTTTCAGCCATCTCATCTTCTGGTGTCCCCTTTTCCTCCTGCCCCCAATCCCTCCCAGCATCAGAGTCTTTTCCAATGAGTCAACTCTTCGCATGAGGTGGCCAAAGTACTGGAGTTTCAGCTTTAGCATCATTCCCTCCAAAGAAATCTCAGGGCTGATCTCCTTCAGAATGGACTGGTTGGATCTCTTTGTAGTCCAAGGGACTCTCAAGAGTCTTCTCCAACACCACAGTTCAAAAGCATCAATTCTTCGGCACTCAGCCTTCTTCACAGTCCAACTCTCACATCCATATATGACCACAGGAAAAGCCATAGCCTTGACTAGACGGACCTTAGTCAGCAAAGTAATGTCTCTGCTTTTGAATATGCTATCTAGGTTGGTCATAACTTTTCTTCCAAGAAGCAAACATCTTTTAATTTCATGGCTGCAGTCACCATCTGCCATGATTTTGGAGCCCCCCACCCCAAATAAATTCTGACAATGTTTCCACTGTTTCCCAATCGATTTCCCATGAAGTGATGGAATTGGATGCCGTAATCTTCATTTTCTGAATCTTGAGCTTTAAGCCAACATTTTTGCTCTCCTCTTTCACTTTCATCAAGAGGCTTTTGAGTTCCTCTTCACTTTCTGCCATAAGGGTGGTGTCATCGGCATATCTGAAGTTATTGATATTTCTCCCGGCAATCTTGATTCCAGCTTGTGCTTCTTCCAGCCCAGAATTTCTCATGATGTACTCTGCATATAAGCTAAATAAGCAGGGTGACAATATGCAGACTTGACATACTCCTTTTCCTATTTGGAAACAGTCTATTGTTCCATGTCCAGTTCTAACTGTAGCTTCCTGACCTGCATACAAATTTCTCAAGAGGCAGGTCAGGTGGGCTGGTATTCCCATCTCTCTCAGAATTTTCCACAGTTTGTTGTGATCCACACAGTCAAAGGCTTTGGCATAGTCAATAAAGCAGAAATAGATGTTTTTCTGGAACTCTCTTGCTTTTTCCATGATCCAGCAGATGTTTGCAATTTGATCTCAGGTTCCTCTGCCTTTTCTAAAACCAGCTTGAACATCAGGAAGTTCAAGGTTCATGTATTGCTGAAGCCTGGCTCGGAGAATTTTGAGCATTACTTTACTAGCATGTGAGATGAGTGCAATTGTGCGGTAGTTTGAACATACCTTTGGCATTGCCATTCTTTGGAATTGGAATGAAAACTGACCTTTTCCAGTCCTGTGGCTACTGCTGAGTTTTCCAAATTTACTGGCATATTGAGTGCAGCACATTCACAGCATCATCTTTCAGGATTTAAAATAGCTCCACTGGAATGCCATCACCTCCACTAGCTTTGTTCATAGTGATGCTTTCTAGGGCCCACTTGACTTCACATTCCAGGATGTCTGGCTCTAGATGAGTGATCACACCATCGTGATTATCTGCATTGTGAAGATGTTTTTTTTTTTTTTTTTTTTTCGAGTTCAAAATCACCAGAGGGTTTGTGCAAACATTTTTGGGCTCTGTTTCCAAAGCGTGTGATTCAGTGTGTTTGCATTTGGTGTCCAAAATTGACTTTTTTTTTTTTTTTTGGTTTGTTTCCAATTACTTCCCAGGTAATGCTGATGCTTCTATGCTGGACTGCACATTGTAAAGTACTGGTGTTGCTACTGTCTTTGAAATAGACTTTCCTTCATCCCTAGACACCTAAGTGAATCACCCTTGCACGGATCTTCCCAACCCTGGGATTGAACCTTGATCTCCCATATTGATCGGCTGATTCTTTATCATCTGAACTACCTGGGAAGCCCTGCATTCATCCAGACCCAGCTTAACATGATTTAGGTTTCCCTTGCCCCACCTACTATGTTCCATAGTATTTTCCTTGGAGATTTATCTATCCATTTTATTTTTGCATCTAGGTTTTTAATTTCCCTACTATATACCAGCATATCTGTTGAGGTCCTTTAATGGACCAGAACCTGGTCTGGTGTCCGGTGGTCGTCCAGAGTCGACTGATAAGAAAGTAAAGGAGAGAGAAAGAAGCTGATATTCCTTGGTTTATGCGGAAAGCCAATAAATCCCCTGCACGGGGCTTGCTCTGTTCACGAAGGCCTCAGGTGCCCTCTCGATGGAGTGAAGGAGCAGAGCACCTTCTCAAGAGGGTCTTAGAAGCCCGGGCAGGAAAGTGAACTCAGAGAGCCTCTGTGCTCCAGGGAATCAGCCTGACAAAGAGAGAGAGGAAGAGAGAGAGAGAGAAAGAAAGAAAAAGAAAGAAAGAGACAGGGACCAGAGCTCTAATGGAGCAGAGGTGTTTTAATAAACCTGGTGTTGGCATATATACTGTCTTACAAGGTAGTTATTTTCAGCAAAGATAAAGATTAAAATTCCAGACTTACAAAACATAGGTGATCCATATTAAAGAGAGAGAGAGTCGTAAACAATCACTTTTACCTTATGGTTCACAAGAAAGAAGAGGGTGCTTATCACTGTATAGAAAAACTAATGAATGAAATGCCTGGATTCCTCAGCCCCCAGAAGAGGCTTGCCTCTCCTCTTAATTCCTGAGTATTCAGAAATTAATAAGGAACAGAGAATTCCTGACAGATCCAAAACAGCACACAGGAAGCCTCCTATTAAATGCTTCCTGACACATATCTTAGTGTTTATTTTAATCTCAAGAATGATTCTTGCTTTGTCTATTGAATAAATATATCTCACTGAGTTCATAATTTTCTTTGTGGCTTAATTTTTTTTTTTTTTTCTTTTGGGTTCTTGGGCTACTTGTCTTCAGTTCTATCTTTTTTTAGTCAGATGTATAATCAGATTTCCATCCATGGGATTTTCCAGGCAGGAGTACTGGAGTGGGGTGTCATTGCCTCCTCCGATAATCAGATTTCTTAAGACCCCCTTCCTCCTCTCTCCTTAATATGTAGTGAATTGATGACACTTGTGCCTAGCAACTTCTTGCCTTACTCAGATGGAGATTGTGAAGGTTTTTTTCTATATATAAAATCCTGCCCTGGCTGAGGGCACTATTTCTCTCAGTAAATTGCCAGGAAATTAACAATTCATTGCTTTCCTTTCATTAGCCCCCCCCAGCAATTGTATTTGCATTTTTATTTTCTCCTTTTCTCATCTAACCTTGATCTTAAGACTCCTCTTAATATTTTGAATTATATATATATTATTTATTCTAGATTTTATTGGGCTTCCCTGGTGGCTCAGTGGTAAATAATCCACATGACAATGCAGGATACATGTGTTCAATCACTGGGTTGGGAAGAACCTCCGGAGAAGAAAATGGCAACCCACTCTAGTATTCTTGCCTGGGAAATCCCATGGACAGAGGAGACTGGCTGGCTAAGTCCATGGGGTCTCAAAAGTGTTGGAAGCTACTTATTGACTAACAAATCTAGCCTTTGCACTATAGCATTTCCATAGAAAATAACTAATTATAACTGTGTTCTGTATCCTATACTTTCAGAACCAATGCCTCCCTTGCCATGTCCTTTCCCATCTTCTTTCTGGGCCACCAAAACCTGTTTTTAGTATATACTATTACATAAACAGAGTCATCCTCTTGCACTTGAAAAATATTATGCTTTCTATGTTTAATGAAAAGTCTTTGGTTTATATATTGTATACGTTTATGAATCAGTATATAATTACATTTTTAAAGGAGAAACACTAAGGAATATATCTCAGCTTTATAAATGCTTTGCAATTTTGTTTCTATCACAGAAGTATTCAGATATTTTGGTATTCAGATCATGTGTTATATATTAATTTGGTTGTGTATAGGTAATGGGTCCATCACATTTTTATGAATATTGCCAAAAGGTCTTCAGTTACATTTACATTTAGAAGGTATTATCAATAAGGGGAAGGGACACTTTGTCTGCCTTTCCAACTTTGAATGCTTATAAATTACTCTACATTTTCTGCTCAAATATAATTCATTCCAGGAAGATAAGCCATAAATAAAGTTATCTTTTTTTTTTTCCTTTGGTTTCTCTATATCTAAGAATGTCTTTCCTAAATGTTTATAACCAACAAAAATGAATGGCTAGTGTAATTAAATGTGCATTTCAATTACAAAGCTCTCTCTGACTAGCTGTCTTTGTCAGTTGCAAAGTCTTTAGTTGAATACATTTGTTTAATTAGTAACATATATTTTCTTATCTTTTCTTTCAAAAAGGTAGGAAGCCACTTTTTTTTATTACTAAAAAGATCATATTTAAAATCCAAACAAAAATTAAATTACAAACTAATTATGCCCTATATTTGTTCTCTATGAGCAGTGAGAAGAAGTTACATACATTTTACAAATAAAATTTTGAAATATGGCTTAAGGTTCAAAACTGTGTCCTCCATATTGAAATAATGGCTATAATTTACTCATATTAAGGAATACCAAAAATCAACAGACCCATGAGAGCAAAGAGACTGAGTAGGTAATTTAACTGTTTGTTTTTCTGTAACTGTTGAGGGTAGCATTTCTGCCTTATAACAGAAGATAGCTTCACTACTAGTCTATGTGATTTAGAGGCAGGAACAAAAGTTAGTGTTAAAATCAATTTTGGTTTGCTTTGATTTCTTCTCATATGGCTTTCCTTCTTCCATAAAAAAGAGTTTTTAAAATGAACAGAGGCCAAAAAATTTTTATAAAATACAGGTCTTTTGCTTTTTATAAAATGCTGGTTTGATGGACAGGTGTTTGCAGTTCTCGGTTAGGGACTGTACTTTTACTTCTTTTTCAGTCTTCACCAAAGTCTATTCATGGATATGGCTGGTCATTACAGCTACTATTGGAACACTTGAGGCTTTAAGACAGTACAGTTTTCTTTCTGGAATACTAATGGCAGAGATGTAAGGTATTTAATAGCTATATTTACAAAACCAATTGCATACAAACTAGAGATTATAATATATACATTTTTAGATAAATTAAATGGAAGTCCCATTATTATTATTACTATTTTAACTTTTTCCTCATATTAAAATGCATTGCTGTTTATTTAACTGGTTACTAGATAAAATACAGAAATAACCTTGCATTTAGTGACTCACCTATAGAAGTGGGCTTTCCAGGTGGCACTAGTGGTATAGAACCCACCTGCAAATACAGGGACATAAGAAATGCGAGTCCTGTCCTTGAGTTGGGAAGATTCCCTGGAGCAGAGCATAGCAACCCACCAGTATCCTTGCCTGGATCCCATGGGCAGAGAAGCCTGCCGGGCTTCAGTCCATAGGGTTGCAAAGACTTGGATATGACTGAAGAGACTTAACATGCACACATGCATGCATAGAAGTAAATTTATAGTTAAATAAATTATATTCTTAACATTAAAATGACATGCAAAAAATGATTGCCCAAATGTGGATCATTCAAAAAGAAAATGGTTACCTACTCCAGTATTTTTGTCTGAAGTATTTCAGGGACAGAGGAGCCTGGTAGGCTACAGTCCATGGAATAACAACGAGTCAGACACGACTAAGCAACTAACACTAATTTTGGTCACAGGCAATGCAATGAAATGCCTGTAGACAGAACAGGTCAACTCTTCCATGTTATACTCATGGAGACATGTTTCAGTGAGAAGACTAGTCTGTTGTCATCTCTAGTTTTCATTCTTTTTCTTAATTTTTAATGATATCCATCTTAACAGTCCTAAGGTAATAACTTACTGTGGTTTTGATTTGGATTCCCCTAATGACTAGAGATGTTGAGCATCTTTTTCATTCATGTATTAGTTATTTGCATGTCTTAACTTGGGAATCCCAGGTGGCTCAGTGGTAAAAAATAAACCTGTCAATGAAAGAGACACAAGGCACATAGATTCAATCTCTGAGTCAGGAAGATACCTTGGATTAGAAAATGTCAATTTACTTCAGTATTCTTGCCTGGAAAATTTCATGGACAGGGAAGCATGGTGGGCTACAGTGCATAGGGTCACAAAGAGTGGGACATGACTGAGACATGACTGAATGGCTGAGCACCCATGCATGGATTTCTTCTTTGGAGAAACATCAGTTCAGGTCCTTTGCTCACTTTTTCACTGGATTATTATGTTTTGATTATGAACTGTAGAAGGCTTATATATATATATATATCTCCTTATCAGATATAGGGTCTGCAGATAATCTCTCCCATTCCATAGCTTGCCTATTCATTTCATTGATGGTTACCTTTTGTGTGAAGCTTTTTAGTGCATGTAGTGCACTTGTATAGTTTTGGTTTTGTTGTCTCCACTTTTTAAATTGTCCTGTTTCTGTCACTATCAAAACTTATTTTATGAAAGAATTGCAGGAAGCAAGGAAAATATAATAAATAACTTGGAATTTCTTCATCATATATACTTCTATATTTTTAGAAACATATGCAAAAATTTAGAGTACAAATTATAATGTAACAATTTGTTTTAGGAGTTTAAGTATAAATTAATGTTTTAAGTGTTTTCTTACTAATTTATGTAATTTAATATAAAAGCTAATTATTAATTTTTATTATTTATATGTATTGAAAGTTCTACTTGGTGACTTTGCTTAAATTTTGGTGTTTTAGTTATTAGAAGTATTTAATATTAATGTAGTCAAGTTCAGTTCAGTTCAGTTCATTTCAGTTGCTCAGTCATGTCTGACTCTTTGTTACCCCACGGACTGCAGTATTTCAGGCTTCTCTGTCCATTACCAACTCCTGGAGCTTATTCAGACTCAAGTATATCAATGTTTTCTTCCAAGTTTAATATCTTGTGAATGTTATTTTTGTGTATGTTCTTGTGTTTTTGTTTGTGTGTTAGAAAAAGTATTCACCATAATGAAGTCATAATCTTCTGCTCTATTATTAAATTTTGGCCTCATTTTCTCTTTAAATGGTGTGGGGACAACCTGTGTTCTGATTCTACCTTTGTAATGGATCTCAACATCTATTAGGTCATGTCAACCCATTTCTCATGGGGCAGCATCACAGCCATCACCTGGCTGACCAATCAAAGTTTGCAATTGTCTTGTCAAATTTCTTGGTAAAGTCCTTTGGGATATTGATGCAAATTACACTGAAATTATAAATCAAATTGACAATTAAGATAGTCTTTTTGTTCATAAACATGCTATTTCTCTAATATATTAGAACTGTTTAACTGCTTTAAGATGTAGATATTCTTGCCTGCCTTGTATGTCTAATGTTAGATTTGTTCCATATTTAATGTGTATACATATATATATATATATATATAGTTTATACAAAAAAGCATTTATTTATCAATTGTATGTTCTAACAACACATTAACAGTGCATAGAATAATACTGACTGATATATAATAAGATTATAGCATCTTCCCTTATTCTTACAGAGTAAACTACTTTATTCAGTTTATATTTTTTATATTTTTAGGTTTATTTGTATTCTTCATACAAATATACCTTCTTGATTCTTACATATTTCTTGTGGTGTCTTTTCCTGTCTTCCTGAGTGTATATTCTGAAAGCCCTTATTTAAAGGTGGAATGATCTTTTTTTTTTTTTTTTTTTCATTTTTCTGATAATGTCTCCCTCCCTCTCTTATTCACTTTAAAAAAAAAATAGATTCTCAGAGCAAACAATTCTAAATTAGAGTAATTTTCTCTCATCACACTGATAATCTTACCCCACAGTCTTCTAGCTTTCACTCTTACAGTTGAAATGACAGATGTCATACAAATTTCTTTATGTCTTCTATTATTACAAATTCCTCTTTCCTTCCTTTACTTTTGAATTTATCTGCTATACTTCTTTTGTACTTGAAAAGGCACAAGGACCTGAGTCAAACTTGGATATATCTCAGTTGTGTTATTGATAGTTAACCTTAGATAATTCCTTTCATGGGAACAATAAACAAAACTGCTATTGAACTTTCATCTATTATGAAGATTATTGCAGACATTTTCACTTAAATATCATATATATATGAATTATTATTCATACTATAAGTGAATTAATTAAATTCAATCAGCAAAAACTTCAAAACTGAGTCTTTGTGTTTTTCTTTCTTTTTTTTTTTTTTCTTTTTCTGTTACCATTTGTCTGGCAAAGAAGATAAACTAATGAAGAAAAATTTTGTATTCATCCCTCTCCATATACCAAATACTATATTTTTCTTTTAGAAACATGCCTACATATATAGATTAGCCTCCCTATATATCCTCCACAAACCTACATAATTCACTATTTTCAAACTACACAGAGTTTGAAGAACTGAGATTTCATTAGTATGAGAATGGAAAATATGACAATCACAAATTTAATGAGAATTACTGCAGAGAAATGAAAAGTAGCTTTGTGGGACTTTCTGTGGTTATCATTTCACAATAAATGCATGCATTGATTCATTTAGCTATGCAGCTGAAACTAATATAATTTTGTACGTTAATTATCTCCAAAAATGTATTAAAAGAACAAGCAAAAGCAGTATAATTGAAATAAATTTGCTATAAACTTCCTATGAAAAAGGAAAGATAAATAATACTTTCCTAATACATACACAGTTGAATGCAGAGATCCAGAGAATAGCACAGAGGGATTAAAAACAACAACAACAACAACAACAACAACAACAACAACAACAACAAAAACTTTTTTTAAGTCAGCAATACAAAAAAACAGAGGAAAACAATAGAATGGTAAAGACTAGAAATCTGTTCAAAAAATTATGAGATATCAATGGATAGGTCAATTAATTGATAAAAAATCCAACTGCAATGCAGGAGACCCCAGTTCGATTTTGGATTGGTAATATCTGTTGGATTTGAGTGCAGCACTTTCACAGCATCATCTTTCAGGATTTGAAATAGCTCAACTGGAATGCCATAACCTCCACTAGCTTTGTTCATAGTGATGCTTTCTAAGGTCCACTTGACATCACATTTCAAGATGTCTGACTCTAGATTAGTGATCACATCATCATGATTATCTGGATTATGAAGATCTTTTTTTGTACAGTTCTTCCATGTATTCTTGTCATCTTTTCTTAATATCTTCTGCTTCTGTTAGGTCTATACCATTTATGTCCTTTATTGAGCCCATCTTTGCATGAAATATTCCCTTGATATCTCTAATTTTCTTAAAGAGATCTCTAATCTTTCCCATTCTGTTCTTTTCCTCTATTTCTTTCCATTGATCCCTGAAGAAGGCTTTCTTATCTCTTCTTGCTATTCTTTGGAATTCTCCATTCAGATGCTTATATCTTTCCTTTTCTCCTTTGCTTTTCACCTCTCTCCTTTTCACAGCTATTTGTAAGGCCTCCCCAGACGGCCATTTTGCTTTTTTGCATCTCTTTTCCATGGGGATGGTCTTGATCCCTGTCTACTGTACAATGTCACGAATCTCATTCTATATTCATCAGGCACTCTATCTATCAGATCAAGGCCCTTAAATCTATTTCTCACTTCCACTGTATAATCATAAGGGATTTGATTTAGGTCATACCTGAATGGTCTAGTGGTTTTCCCTACTTTCAATTTGAGTCTGAATTTGGTAATAAAGATTTCATGATCTGAGTCACAGTCAGCTCCTGGTCTTGTTTTTGTTGACTGCACAGAGCTTCTCCACCTTTTGCTGCAAATAATACAATCAAACTCATTTCGGTGTTGACCATCTGGTGATGTCCATGTGTAGAGCCTTCTCTTGTGTTGTTGGAAGTGGGTGTTTGCTATGACCAGTGCATTTTCATGGCAAAACTCTATTAGTCTTTACTCTGCTTCATTCCACATTCCAAGGCCAAATTTGCTTGTTACTCCAGGTGTTTCTTGACGTCCTACTTTTGTATTCCAGTCCCCTAGAATGAAAAGCACATCTTTTTTGTGTGTTAGTTCTAAAAGGTCTTGTAGGTCTTCATAAAACCGTTCAACTTCAGTTTCTTCAGCGTTACTGGTTGGGGCATAGACTTGGATAACTGTGATATTGAATGGTTTGCCTTGGAGATGAACAGAGATCATTCTGTCGTTTCTGAGACTGCATCCATGTAGTGCGTTTCGGACTCTTTTGTTGACCATAATGGCTACTTCATTTCTTCTGAGGGATTCCTGCCTGCAGTAGTAGATATAATGGTCATCTGAGTTAAATTCACCCATTCCAGTCCATTTTAGTTTGAGGATTCCTAGAATGTTGACGTTCACCCTTGCCATCTCTTGTTTAACCACTTCCAATTTGCCTTGATTCATGGACATGACATTCCAGGTTCTTATGCAATATTGCTCTTTACAGCATCGAACCTTGTTTCTATCACCAGTCACATCCAAAACTGGGTATTGTTTTTGCTTTGGCTCCATCTCTTCATTCTTTCTGGAGTTATTTCTCCACTGACCTCCAGTAGCATATTGGGCACCTAATGACCTGGGGAGATTCTCTTTTGGTATCCTATCATTTTGCCTTTTCATAGTGTTCATGGGGTTCTCAAGGCAAGAATACTGAAGTGGCTTGCCATTCCCTTCTCCAGTGGGCCACATTCTGTCAGACATCTCCATCATGACCCGCCCGTCTTGGGTTGCCTCATAAGCATGGCTTGGTTTCTCCCAGCAACTGTGATTCCAGCTTGTGTTTCATCCAGCCTGGTTTTTGCATGATATACTCTGCATATACATTACATAAGCAGAGTGACAATATACAGCCTTGACCTTCTCCTTTCCCAATTCTGAAACCAGTCAATTGATCCATGTCCAGCTCTAACCATTCCTTCTTGACCTGCATACGGGTTTCTCAAGAGATTGGTAGGGTAGTCTGATATTCCCATCTCTTTAAGAATTTTCCATGGATTGTTGTGATCCATACAGTAAAAGGCTTTAGTATAGTCAAGGAAACATAAGTAGATGTTTCTCTGGAATTCTTTTGCTCTTTCTATGATCCAACAGACGTTGGCAATTTGATCTCTGGTTCCTCTGCCTTTTTTAAATCTGGCTTGAATATCTGGAAATTCTCAGTTCATGAAGTACTGAAGCCTAGCTTGGAGAATTTTGAGGATTATTTTGGTAGTGTGTTATGTGAGTGTAATTTGACTGTGCAGATTAAAACAAATTGTGGAAAATTCTTAAAATGAGGGTAATACGAGGTCACCTTACCTGCCTCCTGAAGAACTGGTATGCAGGTCAAGAAGCAATGGTTAGAACCAGAGATGGAACAATGGACTGGTTCATAATTTGAAAGGAGTGCATCAGGGATGCATATTGTCACCCTGTTTGTTTAACTTATATGCAGATTACAACATGAAAAATGTCTGGCTGTGTGAATCACAATGTGGAATCAAGATTGCTGGGATAAATAGCAACCACAGATATGCAGATGATACCACTTTAATGACAGAAAGTGAAGAGGAAGTAAAGAGCCTCTTGTTGAGAGTGAAAAAGTCAGCTTAAAATTCAAAATTCAAAAAACAAAAATCATGGCATCCAGGCCCATCACTTCATGGTGGATAAATGGGGAAAAAAAGGATACAGTGACAAATTTTAATTTCTTATGCTCCAAAATCACTCCAACCACGAATTTAAAAGATGCTTCCTCCTTGCAAGAAAAGGTAGGACAAACCTCACTTCAGTTCAGTCACTCAGTTGTGTCTGACTATTTGTGACCACATGGAGTGCAGCACACCAGGCTTCCATGTCCATCAACAAATCCCAGAGATTACTCAAACTCATGTCCACTGAGTTAGTGATGGCATCCAACCAACTCATCCTCTGTTGTCCCCTTTTCCTCCTGCCTTTAATCTTTCCCAGTACCACGGTCTTTCCAAAGAGTTAGTTCTTTGCAACAGGTGGCCAAACTATTGGAGTTTCACTTTCAGCATCAGTCCTTCCAGTGATATTCAGGACTGGTTTCCTTTAGGATTGACTGGTTTGATCTCTTTGCAGTCCAAGGGACACTCAAGAGTCTTCTACAACACCACAGTTAAGAAGCATCAATTCTTTGGCACTGAGCTTTCTTGATAGCACAATTCTCACATCCATACATGACTATGGGAAAAAAATCATAGCTTTGACTAGATGGACTTTGTTGGCAAAGTAATGTCTTAGTTTTTTAATATGATGTCTATGGTGGTCATAGCTTTTCTCCCAAGGAGCAAGTGTCTTTTAATTTCATGGCTGCAGTCACTATCTGCAGTGATTTTGGATCCTGCCCCCGCCAAAAATAAAAATAAAAATAATAATAAAGTCTCTCACTGTTTCGATTCTTTCCCCATCTATTTGCCATGAAGAGATAACAGTATGAACAGTACTGTTCCCCATGAACAGTATGAAAAGGCAAAAAGATAGGACACTGAAAGATGAACTCCCCAGGTCGGTAGGTGCTCAATATGCTACTGGAGATCAGTGAAGAAATAACTCCAGAAAGAATGAAGGGATGGAGTCAAAGCAAAAACAACACCCAGTAGTGGATGTGACTGGTGATGGAAGCAAGGTACGATGATGTAAAGAGCAGTATTGCATAGAAAATTGTAATGTTAGGTCCATGAATCAAGGCAAACTGGAAGTGATCAAGCAGGACATGGCAAGGGTGAACATTGGCATTCTAGGAATCAGTGAATTAAAAAGGACTGGATTGGAGAATTTAACTCAGATAACCATTATATATAATATTGTGAGCAAGAATCCCTTAGAAGAAATGGAGTAGCCATCATAATCCAAAAAAAAAAAAAAAGAGTCTGAAATTCAGTACTTGGATGCAATCTTAAAAAAGACAGAAGGATCTCTGTTTGTTTCCAAGGCAAATCATTCAATATCAGAGTAATCAAAGTTTATGCCCCTACCAGTAATGTTGAAGAAGCTGAAGTTGAACGATTCTATGAAGACCTACAAGACCTTCTAAATCTAACACACAAAAAATGATGTACTTTTCATTGTAGGGAACTGGAATGCAAAAGTAGGAAGTCAAGAAACACCTGAAGTAACAAGCAAATTTGCCTCTGGAGTACAGAATGAAGCAGGACAAAGTCTAGTAGAGTTCTGCCAGGAGAATGCACTCGTCATAGCAAAAATCTTCCAAAAACAGAAGAGAAGACTGTACACACGGACATCACTAGATGGTCAACACCGAAATCAGATTGATTATATATCTTCAGCCAAAGACAGAGAAGCTCTATACAGTCAGCAAAAATAAGACTGGGAGCTCACTGTGGCTCAGATCATGAACTCCTTATTGCCAAATTCAGACTAAAATTGAAAAAGTAGGGAAAACCTCTAGACCATTCAAATATGACCTAAATCAAATCCTTAATGATTATTCAGTGAAAGTGAGAAATAGATTTAAGGGACTACATCTGATAGACAGACTGCCTCATGAAGTGTGGACAGATGTTTGTGACATTGTACAGGAGAAAGGGAGCAAGAATCTCAAGAAAAAGTAATGCAAAAAAGCAAAATGGCTCTCTGGGGAGGCCTTACCATAGCTTTGAAAAGAAGAGAAGCAAAAAGAGAAGGAGAGATACACCCATTTTAAATGGTGTGTTCCAAAGAAGAACAGGGAGAGATAAGAAAGCCTTCCTCAGGGATCACTACAAAGAAATCAAGGAAAACAATTGAATGGGAAAGACTATAGATCTCTTCAAGAAAGTTAGAGATACTAAGGGAACATTTTATGCAAAGATGGGCTCAATATAGGACAGAAACCTTATAGACATAACAGACAGAAGAGATTAAGAAGAGATGGCAAGAATACACAGAAGAACTGTACAAAAAAGATCTTCAGAACCCAGATAATCATGATGGTGTGATCACTCACCTAGAGCCAGACAACCTGGAATGTGAAGTCAATTGGGCCTTAGAAAGCATCACTACAAACAAAGCTAGTGGAGGTAATGGAATTCCTGTTGAACTATTTTAAACACTCAAAGATGATGCTGTGAAAGTGGTGTACTCAGAACACCAGCAAATTTGGAAAATTCAGCAGTTGCCACAGGACTGGAAAAGGTCCAATCTCTTTTCCAGTTTTCATTCCAATCCTTATGAGAGGCAGTGCCAAAGAATGCTCAAACTACCACACATTTGCACTCATCTCACACACTAGTAAAGTAGTGCTCAAAATTTTCCTAGACAGAATTCAACAATACATGAACCGTGAAATTCCAGATGTTCAAGTTGGTTTTAGAAAAGGCAGAGGAACCAGAGATCAAATTGCCAACATCTGCTGCATCACAGAAAAAGCAAAACAGTTCCAGAAATACGTTTATTTCTGCTTTATTGACTATGCCAAAGCCTTTGACTGTGTGGATCACAATAAACTGTGGAAAATTCTGAAAGAGATGGGAATACCAGACCACTAGACCTGTCTCTTGAATAATCTGTATGCAGGTCAGGAAGCAACAGTTAGAAATGGTCATGGGACAACAGACTTGTTCCAAATAGGAAAATAAAGTATGTTAAGGCTGTATATTGTCACCAAGCTAATTTAAATTATAGGCAGAATACATCATGAGAAATACTTGGCTGGATGAAGCACAATCTGGGATCAAGATTGCCAGGAGAAATATAGAATAATCTTAGATATGCAGATGACACCACCCTTATGACAGAAAGTGAAAAAGAACTAGAGAGCCACTTGATAAAAGTGAAAGAGGAGAATGAAAAATTTAGGTTAAAGCTCAATATTCAGAAAACAAAGATGGGTATCCAGTCCCATTACTTCATGACAAATGGACGGAGAAACAGTGGAAACAGAGGAAGACTTCATATTTTTGGGCTCCAAAATCACTCAAGATGGTGACTGCAGCCATGAAATTAAAAGATATTTACTTCTTGGGTGACAAGTTATGACCAACCTATCAGTTCAGTTCAGTCGCTCAGTTGTGTCCAACTCTTTGCTACCCCATGAATCGCAGCACACCAGGCCTCCCTGTCCATCACCAACTCCCAGAGTTCACTCAGACTAGCGTCCATCGAGTCAATGATGCCATTCAGCCATCTTATCCTCTGTCGTCCCCTATTCCTCCTGCCCCCAATCCCTCCCAGCATGAGTCTTTTCCAATGAGTCAACTCTTCCCATGAGGTGGCCAAAGTACTGGAGTTTGAGCTTCAGCATCATTCCCTCAAAAGAAATCCCAGGGCTGATCTCCTTTAGAATGGACTGTTTGGATCTCCTTGCAGTCCAAGGGACTCTCAAGAGTCTTCTCCAACACCACAGTTCAAAAGCATCATTTCTTTGGATCTCAGCTTTCTTCACTGTCCAACTCTCACATCCATACATGACAACTGGAGAAATCATAGCCTTGACTAGACAGACTTTTGTTGGCAAAGTAACGTTTCTGCTTTTGAATATGCTATATAGGTTGGTCATAACTTTTCTTCCAAGGAGTAAGTGTCTTTTAATTTCATGGCTGCAATCACCATCTGCAGTGATTTTGGAGCCCCCCCAAAAATAAAGTCTGAAACTGTTACCACTGTTTCCCCATCTATTTCCCATGTAGAGATGGGATCTGATGCCATGATCTTTGTTTTTTGAATGTTGAGCTTTATGCCAACTTTTTAACTCTCCACTTTCACTTTCATCAAGAGACTTTTTAGTTCCTCTTCACTTTCTACCATAAGGGTGGTGTCATCTGCATATCTCAGATTATAGATATTTCTTCCGGCAATCTTGTTTCCAGCTTGTGCTTCTTCCAGCCCAGTGTTTCTCATGATGTACTCTGCATATAAGTTAAATAAGCAGGGTGACAATATACAGCCTTGACGTACTCCTTTTCCTATTTGGAACCAGTCTGTTGTTCCATGTCCAGTTCTAACTGTTGCTTCCTGCCCTGCATACAGATTTCTCAAGAGGCGTGTCAGGTGGTCTGTTATTCCCATCTCTTTCAGAATTATCCACAGTGTATTGTGATCCACACAGTCAAAGGCTATACAGCATATCTAAAAGCAGATTCGTGACCTTGGCAACAAAGGTCCATCTAGTCAAGGCTATCCTTTTTCCAGTAGTCATACATGGATGTTAGAGTTGGACTATAAATTTGAACACGAAGAATGATGTTATTGAACTATGATGTTAGAGAAGATTTTTGAGAGTCCCTTGGACTGCAAGGAGATCCAACCAGTCCATCCTAAAGGAAATCAGTACTGAATATTCATTGAAAGGACTGATGTTGAAGGAAAACTTCAATACTTGGCCACCTGATGTGAAGAACTGACTCATTTGAAAAGACCCTGATGCTGGGAAAGATTGAAGGTGAGAGGAGATGGGGACGACAGATGATGAAATGGTTGGATAGCATCACTGACTCAATGGACATGAGTTTAAGTAAACTCCAAGAGTTGGTGATGGACAGGGAGAACTAGCGTGCTGCAGTCCATGGGGTCACAAAGATTTGGAAATGATTGAGCGACTGAACTGAACTGATGACACCAGATGCCATGATCTTAACTTACTGAATGTTGAGTTTTAAGCCAACTCTTTCACTCTCTTTCACTTTCATGAAGAGTCTCTTTAGTTCTTCTTCACTTTCTGCCATAAGGTTTGAGTCATCTGCATATCTGAGGTTATTGATATTTCTCCTGGCAATATTCATTCCAGTTTGTGCTTCATCCAGCCTGGCATTTTGCATGATGCACCCTGAATATAAGTTAAATAAAGAGGGTGACAATAGACAGCCTTTATGTACTCCTTTCTGGATTTGGAACCAGTCTGTTGTCCCATACCCTTTTCTAACTGCTGCTTCTTGATCTGCATACAGACTTATCAGAAGATGGGTATGGTGGTCTGTTATTTCCATCTCTTTAAGAATTTTTGACAGTTTGTTGTGACCCATACGGTCAAAGGCTTTGACATATTCAATAAGGCAAATTAGATGTTTCTCTGGAACTCTCTTGTTTTTTCAGTGATCACACGGATGTTGACAATTTGATCTCTGGTTCCTCTGCCTTTTCTAAATCCAGCTTGAACATCTGGAAATTCATGGTTCACATACTGTTAACACCTGTCTTGGAGGATTTTGACCATTACTTTACTAGCATAGGGGATGCATGCAATTGTATAGTGATTTGAACATTCTTTGCCATTGCCTTTCTTTGGAATTTGAATGAAAACTGACGTTTTCCAGTCCTATGGCCACTGCAGAATTTTCCAAATTTTCTGGAATATGAAGTGCAGCACTTTCCCAGCATCAGTTTTTATGATTTAAAATAGCTCAACTGGAATTCCATCACCTCCACTAGCATTGTTCATAGTGATTCCTCCTAAGACCCACTTGACTTCACATTACAGAATATATGGGTCTAGGCAAGTGATCATGACTTTTCAGAACCAATTTACTTTAGGATTAACTGGTTTGATCTCCTTGCATTCTTGCAGTCCAAGGGACTCTCAAGAGTCTTCTACAACACCATAATTCAAAACCATCGATTCTTTTGAAGAGATACATTGCTTATATTTTATTTAGTTATTCTTGTAGATATTTATCTTACTCCCTCATCTTCAACACATTTGCTTGTCTTCTTACATTGTTAAAATATCTGTGTTAGCAGTCTCCTTTCTTTAGGCTTCAAAATCATGCCTTCTCTTGCTTCTAGTGTCTGTCCCCTGATTGTCAAGTTTGGTCCACAGGCTTGTGCTATTATCCCCTTAATAGGGATTTTAATTCGTGTTTTGGTGACCAAAATCTGCCCTGGACATTGAGCGGGGCCTCCCCTTTGCTCTGTGGTTGTTGTTTCCCTGTCAGGGCAGAGTCTGCTCCCTACCTTTTGGTGTAGAGACTCTGGATTTGTTTCTGAGCTATGTTTCTGAACTGAAGTGCAAGGTAGGCAAGATCAGAGTACTCCCACTGGGACAGAAGCGACTGAATATATCTCTTCTGAAGTTCACCTGTGAATGTTTTCTGTTGTATCTCCTTTCATCCACTGTGCAGGCTCCTGAAGTATAATGTTGTTGGCACTTCTCTTGGTCCCACTTTAACTGTGGGTATGCCAGTATTTGGTTCTGGTGACCCTTATGTGTTGTTTTCACCCAGCCACCAGTTCAGGCCACCGAGGTCAAGTCCCAGGGCTGTAATAGACTTGCAATAGTTATTGTGCACCTATGTGAGCTATAGAGGCAGCCTCTAAGACCAGACTCATCTCAGCTACAAAATCACTTGTCTTTTCAGATGTTCCACAGGTGCTGAATTTAGGAAGCCATCAGTGGAGGTGGAATTCTGCAGTTTGCAGAGCCATGAAGAGAGATATCACCTCTTCTTCTTTACTCAGATGGCTGCTGGGGTTAAGCTGTGGTTTCTTCCTTTGCCCTGGGCAGATTTCCTATTCATGGAAGCCATCTATGCCCTCCTTGAATGGCAGGGTCAGTCCTGGGACCCATTGTCAGAATTGCTTGTGATTAAAGTTGACCACTCCCACCCATGTCAGCACGGGTGAGGCTTGGCATCTGCCTGTGGTTCTAGAGGAGGTGGTCAGAGCTTCTCTGGAGCCCAAGTCATTTGGAGCCCAAATGACTTGCACCCATTTCCAGAGCTCATATAGTTGGTGTCTGTTGCCTGGGGAACATTCACAGGGATAGAGGATATTATGATAATCCTCTTATCACGCACTTTTCAATAATGGTGCCTCACCTTCTTGGTGGGCCCAGGCTTCTTCCTAGAACACCCTCAGGAAGTACATCCTCATTTGTCTGGGCCCAACTTCTTCAGGGAGTTTCAGCATGTGACCCTGGCCCTCTTCCTGGGTCAGGGCTTTGGAGTTAAGTTTTAGCACCTGACACTCACCCTCATCTACAGAGGAAGGTCTCAGGTAAAAGAAGTCAGGGTGGCAGTGCCATCCCACTGTGCTGGCTACTGTCCATTTTGCCTTCCACAAATCAGTTTCTGTTTTCTCCATTTAGGCTCTGAAGCTCCCCCTCTGTCCAGTCTAATTTCTCTGACAGTGAAGAGCTTTCTGAAGGTGCAGGAAATTTCCTCTTTCAAAGCTCCCTCTCCAGTGTGGAGGCCATGTCCTAATTCCTTCTTTTCTTTTTTCCTCTTATTCTACCTGGTTACATGGAGGCTTTTTTGTCACTCAGATTTCTGAGGTCTTCTGTTGATACTCAGTAGCTGTTCTGTGTAAATCATTCCACTTGTAGATGTATTTTCAATGTTTCTGTGGAGGATGGTGAACTCTGCTTCCTACCCCTCTTCCATTTTGATCACAACCCCTAAAGACAGGCATTTATATGATAACATTATTGAGAATAGCAAAATCTAAGAAATGAAGGTATAAATGTTAGAATGGATAAATATATTGACATAATAGAATATTAAATAGCCATTAAGTGTTTAAATTTTCACACTGTTCATGGGGTTCTCAAGGTAAGAATACTGAAGTGGTTTGCCAGTCCCTTCTCCAGTGGACCACATTCTGTCAGACCTATCCACCATGACCCGCCCGTCTTGGGTTGCCCTGCGGGTATGGCTTAGTTTCATTGAGTTAGACAAGGCTGTGGTCCTACTGTGATTAGATTGACTAGTTTTCTGTGAGTATAGTTTCAGTGTGTCTGCCCTCTGATGCCCTCTTGCAATACCTACCATCCTACTTAGGTTTCTCTTACCTTGTGCATGGGGTATCTCTTCTCGGCTGCTCAAGCAAAGCGCAGCCACTGCACCTTACCTTGGATGAAGGGTATCTCCTCACCACCGCCCTTACTGACCTTCAATGTGGGGTAGCTCCTCTAGGCACTCCTGTGCCAGTGCAGCCACCGCTCCCTGGACGTGGGTTGCTCCTCTCGGCCACCGCCCCTGTACTTGGGCAAGGGGTGGTTCCTCCCAGCTGCTGCCCCTGGCCTCATACATGGGGTCGCTCCTCCAGACTATTGCCTCTGACCTCAGACATGGGGTGGCTCCTCCCGGCCGCCGCCCCTGACCTCGGATGCTGGGTGGCTTCTCTCAGCCATTCCTGTGCCATCACAGCCTGGCACTCTCAGCCGCCGCCCCTGACCTTGGAAGTGGGGTATCTCCTCTCGGCCGTGCTTTAGCAGCTGCTTGCGCTTAGTGTGCCGGCCTTCAAAACCGCTTGCGCTTAGTTGCCGGCTGTTGCAGCTGTTTGAGCTTAGTGCTCGGCCATCGCAGCCACTTGCGCTCAGTGCACTGGCCGTTCTTGCCTTGAGAACCCCATGAACAGTATGAAAAGGCAAAATGATAGGATACTAAACGAGGAACTCCCCAGGTCAGTAGGTGCCCAATGTGCTACTAGAGATCAGTGGATAAATAACTCCAGGAAGAATGAAGGGATGGAGCCAAAGCAAAAACAATACGCAGTTGTCAGTTGTCGATGTGACTGGTGACAGAAGCAAGTTTCGATGCTGTAGAGAGAAATATTGCATATGAACCTGGAATGTCAGGTCCATGAATCAAGGCAAATTGGAAGTGGTCAAACAAGAGATGGCAAGACTGAACGGCAACATTCTAGGAATCAGTGAACTAAAATGGACTGGAATGGGTGAATTTAACTCAGATGAAAAAATTATATCTACTACTGTGGGCAGGAATCCCTAGGAAGAAATGGAGTAGCCATCATGGCCAACAAAAGAGTCTGAAATGCAGTACTTGGATGCAATCTCAAAAATGACAAAATGATCTCTGTTTGTTTCCAAGGCAAACCATTCAATATCACCATAATCCTAGTCTATGCCCCAATAAGTAATGCTGAAGAAGCTGAAGTTGAACTGTTTTATGAAAATCTACAAGACCTTGTAGAACTAACACACCAAAAAAGATGTCCTTTTCATTGTAGGGGACTGGAATGCAAAAGTAGGAAGTCAAGAAACATCTGGAATAATGGGCAAATTTGGCCTTGGAATGCGGAGTGAAGCAGGGAAAAGACTAATAGAGTTTTGCCAAGAAAATGCACTGGTCATAGCAAACACCCTCTTCCAATAACACAAGAGACAACTCTACACATGGACATCACCAGATGTTCAACACCAAAATCAGATTGATTATATTCTTTGCAGCCAAAGATGGAGAAGCTCTATACAGTCAGCATAAACAAGATCAAGAGCTGACTATGGCTCAGATCATGAACACCTTATTACCAAATGCAGACTTAAATTGAAGAAAGTAGGAAAAACCACTAGACCATTCAGGTATGACCTAAATCAAATTCTTTATGATTATACAGTGGAAGTGAGAAATAGATTTAAGGGCCTAGATCTGATAGATAGAGTGCCTGATGAACTATGGAATGAGATTCGTGACATTGTACAGGAGACAAGGAACAAGACCATCCCCATGGAAAAGAAATGCAAAATAGCAAAATGGCTGTCTGGGGAGGCCTTACAAATAGCTGTGAAAAGAAAGGAGGCAAAAAGCAAAGGAGAAAAGGAAAGATATAAGCATCTGAATGCAGAGTTCCAAAGAATAGCAAGAAGAGATAAGAAAGACTTCTTCAGGGATCAATGGAAAGAAATAGAGGAAAAAAACAGAATGGGAAAGACTAGAGATCTCTTCAAGAAAATTAGAGATACCAAGGGAACATTTCAAGCAAAGATGGGCTCAATAAAGGAAAGAAATTGTATAGACCTAACAGAAGCAAAAGATATTAAGAAGAGGTGGCAAGAATAAACAGAAGAACTGTACAAAAAAGATCTTCATGACCCGGATAATCATGTTGATGTGATCACTTATCTAGAGCCAGACATCCTGGAATGTGAAGTCAAGTGGGCCTTAGAAAGCATCACTACCAACAAAGCTAATGGAGGTGATGGCATTCCAGTGGAGCTATTTCAAATCCTGAAAGATGATACTGTGTAAATGCAGCACTCAATATGCCAGCAAATTTGGAAAACTCAGCAATGGCCACAGGACTGGAAAAGGTCCGTTTTCATTCCAATCCCAAAGAAAGGCAATGCCAAAGAGTGCTCAAACAACCGCACAATTGCACTCAGCTCACATGCCAGTAAAGTAATGCTCAAAATTCTCCAAGCCAGGCTTTAGCAATACGTGAACCGTGAACTTCCTGATGTTCAAGCTGGTTTTAGAAATGGCAGAGGAACCAGAGATCAAATTACCAACATCCGCTGGATCATGGAAAAAGCAAGAGAGTTCCAGAAAAACATTTATTTCTGTTTTATTGACTATGCCAAAGCCTTTAACTGTGTGGATCACAAAAAACTGTGGAAAATTCTTAGAGAGATAGGAATACCAGACCACCTAACCTGCCTCTTGAGAAATCTGTATGCAGGTCAGGAAGCAACAGTTAGAACTGAAGATGGAACAATAGACTGGTTCCAATAGGAAAAGGAGTATGTCAAGGCTGTATATTGTCACCCTGGTTATTAAACTTCTATGCAGAGTACCTCATGAGAAACGCTGGACTGGAAGAAACACAAGCTGGAATGAAGATTGCCAGGAGAAATATCAATATCCTCAGATATGCAGATGACACCAGCCTTATGGCAGAAAGGGAAGACGAGCTAAAAAGCCTCTTGATGAAAGTGAAAGAGGAGAATGAAAAAGTTGGCTTAAACCTCAACATTCAGAAAACGAAGATCATGGCATCTGGTACCATCACTTAATGTGAAATAGATGGGGAAACAGTAGAAACAGTGTCAGACTTTATTTTGGGGGGCTCCAAAACCACTGTAGATTGTGACTGCAGCCATGAAATTAAAATACACTTACTTCTTGGAAGGAAAGCTATGATCAACCTAGATTGCATATTCAAAAGCAGAGACATTATTTTGCCGACTAAAGTCCATCTAGTCAAGGCTATGGTTTTTCCTGTAGTCATGTATGGATGTGAGAGTTGGACTGCAAAGATGGCTAAGTGCTGAAGAATTGATGCTTTTGAACTATGGTGCTGGAGAAGACTTTTGAAAGTCCCTTGAACTACAAGAAGATCCAACCAGTCCATTCTGAAGGAGATTAGCCCTGGAATTTCTTTGGAAGTAATGATGCTAAAGCTTAAACTCCAGTACTTTGGCCACCTCATGAAAAGAGTTGACTCATTGGAAAATACTCTGATGCTGGTAGGGATTGGGCGCAGGAGGAAAAGGGGACGACAGCATGAGATGGCTGGTTGGCATCACTGACTCAATGAGATGAGTCTTAGTGAACTCCGGGAGTTGGTGATGGACAGGGAGACCTGGCGTGCTGCGATTCATGGGGTTGCAAAGAGTCGGACATGACTGAGCAGCTGAACTGAACTGAAGTGTTAAAATTAAAACAAACACTTGCATATTTTTCATTATGTGTCAGCCACAGCTACACTCATTTAAATCTCAATTTTTTTCTACAAATTAGTCATTGTCATTAAGCTCATTTTCTAGAAACACTGAAGTTAAATAACTACTCAAGGACATGGGTAGACCTGGACTGTATGGAGAATCCATTTCCCTTTCTCCCTGTCCTATTTCTTTACCTGTTATGAGGCAAGATGGTGAACTGACTGTCTCATAGACACAAAATCATTTTGCCTTAAACTCCACCCATTCCTGTAGGCCCTCATTAACATGAACACAGTAATACACAATAGAGAAATTCTTGTATCATTATTGCAAACTCAGAATCACTGAAGCATTTTGGTAAATATAATGTAAGTTGGAAGGAATTGCTGTAAAGATATCTAAACCTGTCAAATCCATCAGAGACAACTTACTGCATTTCTAATAAATTCCCCTCCTGAGGCAACAAGATGGAGTTATGGACTATAAATAAACGATGTTCTGACACAGACGTCTGGCAATTGTTAATTGGGAGAGAAATGACCGGAAGCCAGAGAACGGTGTTCATGCAGGGCATGCTGATTGTAATCCCTTTTGAACAGCCACCAGAACTCAACAGAGTAGATAGCAGCATATATGGCCAGTTTTTTGTTTTGTTTGTTTGTTTGTTTACACTTCTACTGGGTTTACAAAGTTAAAAATAAAAATCCAATGATGCAGGTTTGCTTGGTGGATTTTTCCGTTGCAAGGGAAATGAAGCTGTGTATGGTTGGATGGCATCAGCGACTCAATGGACATGAGTTTGAGCAAACTCCCGGAGATAGTGAAAACCAGGGAAACCTTGCATCCTGCAGTGCATGAGGTCACAAACAGTCAGATAAGACTCATTGACTAAAAAACAACAATAGAGAAAGATAGCTACTGAAATCTGATCTTTAACATAGTAGTCCCAATGTCCATAAAGATACCTATCAGATAATAAAATATATTCTCTAAGATGGTGACTTCTCTGGCCACAGACTCATTCCTCAATCTGTTAATTTACTTCTGAATAAATGACAGACAATTTATTTTGTTTGCAACCTATAAAGACAATACAGACCTTTGAATAAGGGAAGCCAAAGGAAATAATATGCATTCTCATGAGAAATAACAAGGGGAAAGAATTCTGAGTTCCCAGAAAATAGGTAAAAACACTTTGTAGCTGAGGAAAAACATCCTGGAAAATAAATGAAGAAAATACCACTTGATAGGCAAACAAAAAATAGTTTTAATGATTGTATGAAAATATTAGTTGTTATTTTACAATAATATGTTGGAAGAGTTCTATCATGTTTACATGGATTGCTGCTTTGATCCTGTGCTGTGTCAAATGATAGTATTACAATTATTATAAATTAGGAAAATGAAACATAAGGAAGTTATTTATTTAAATTGGCACAGCTATAAATTATTAAACAGCCTCCTGTCAGGCACAGGGATCCACCTGTATGTCCTGTGTTTAACCAGAGATCTTACTACTTTTTGTCTTGCGTCTCCTCCAAGTTACTGGGTTAGCTTTTGCTGTTCAGAGTCAAAATTCTTGAATTTTCTATTTCCATTGCCTCAACTCTGGATTTTCTTTCTGCAATTCCAGCTGCAAACAAAATCACTAACAATCATCATACTGCAGAATTCAATGATTCGTTCAGTATTTTTGAAATTGACTTTCCAGGAGAGCAACAATTAAAGTGTGGATTGTCCCTTATTTTGTTAATTGTGAACAATTAACATGAGCTGTACTATATGAAATGTTTTACACGTACAATGCAATATTATTCAGTGTAGGCACTGTGTTTTATAACAAACCATTATAATTTATTCCTCTTGAAAAATTGAAATTTTATAGACTTTGGTGAAGAACTATTTTAAGCTCCCTGCAGAATTTGGAAGCCATATTTCTACACTCTGTTTCTTTGAATTTGGCAATTTTAGATATTTCACATAAGTGGAATCATGCAATATTTGTCAATCTGTAATTGGTTTATTTTACTTAGCATAATTTCTTCTAGGTTCATTTGCATTCCTATATATGGAAGGTTTTCCTTCTTTTTAAAGGTTGAATAATATTCCACTAAATGTGTATACCATATTTTCTTTATCCATCTATTTGGCAATGGGGATTTAGGCCAAAATACATACCTTTATGGAAAAAATTCCATATCTTCATTTTTGTGAACCAACTTTGGGATCCTGTGTCAATTATTTTGGCAATAGGCTGAGGAGTAGGACTGCTAGATCATTTAGTTGTTCTATTTTTAATATTTTGAGGGTTCTCCATACTATGTTCTATTACAGCTGTGCCATTTTACATTATTGTCAACAATGTACAAGTTTTCCAGTTTCTCCATATTCTCTCCAACACTCTAATCTTCTGTTCCTTTGATAATAGCCATGCTAATAAGTGTGGTGTGATATCTCACTCTTTTGATCTGCATTCTCTGATATTGAACACTTTTTCAACTATCTATTAGCCTCTTTGGAAAAATGTCTACTCAAGAATTTTGTTCACTTTTCAATATTTTATTTTATTTTTTAATTTTATTTTATTCTATTTTTACTTTATTTTGCCTTACAATACTGTATTTGTTTTGCCATACATTGACATGAATCCGCCGTGGGTGTATACGAGCTCCCAATCATGAATCTCCCTCCCACCTCCCACCCCATATCATCTCTCTGGATCATCCCCGTGCACCAGCCCCAAGTATCCTGCATCCTGTATCAAACCTAGACTGAGGGTTCATTTCTTACATGATAGTATACATGTTTCAATGCCATTCTCCCAAATCATCCCCCCCTCTTCCTCTACCACAGAGTATGAAAGACTGTTCTATACATCTGTGTCTCTTTTGCTGTCTCACATACAGGGTCATCATTACCATCTTTTTAAATTCCATATATATGTGTCAGTATACTGCATTGGTGTTTTACTTTCTGGCTTACTTTACTCTGTATAATTGGCTCCAGGTTTATCCATCTCATTAGAACTGATTCAAATGTATTCTTTCTAATGGCTGAGTAATACTCCATTGTATATATGTACCCCAGCTTTCTTATCCATTCATCTGCTGATGGACATCTGGGTTGTTTCCATATCCTGGCTATTATAAACAGTGCTGCAATGAACATTGGGGTACATGTGTCTCTTTAAATTCTGGTTTCATCGGTGTTCACTTTTCAGTTGAAATATGTATTTATTTTCTCTACTGAATTACAGAATTTCTTTATATATTATGTATGTAAACACCTTATCAGATATATTGTTAACAAATATATTCTCTCATCTTATAGGTTGACTTTTAATTTCATTGATTATTTCTGCAGATATTTTTAGTTTAATGTATTTTTACTTGTCTATAATGGGGATTGTTGCCTGTGTTTTGGTGTTATATATAGGGAGTATTTGCCAAGACCAATGTCAAAAATGTATTTCTGTTTTCTTCCAGGAGACTTCTAGTTTTAAATATTATGTTTAAGGCTTTGTTCTATTTTAAGTTAATTTTTGAATATGATATAAGGACCAAACTTTATTATTTTTAATGTGGAGGTCTAGTTTTCCTAAAACCCATTATTGAAGAGACTATGCTTTCCTTATTATGTATTTTTTGTTCCCTTCTTGAAGTTTAGTTGACTGCATATATGTGGGTTTATTTTGAGTTTCTCTATTTTTTTCCCATTTATCTATAACCTTAAGCTAATACTTTAGTTTTTATTACTGTAGCTTTACAATGCATTTGGAAATCAAAAAATGTGATGCCTCCAGCTTTGAACTCTGTTAATATTTCCTTGGCTTTTCAGAATTATTTTGTGGTTCTGTATATATATTGGGCTTTCTTTAAATATCTGTAAAACTATCAATGTGATTTTTTTTTGGGGGGGTTACATTGAATCTGTAAATTTCTTCAGCTCGTATGGACATTTCAATATATTAAGTCTTCCAGTACATGAATATGCAGTTCTATATCCTTTAACTTCTTTCTTCAGTTTTCAGGGTGCAAATATTTCACCTATTTGGTTGTTTATTTCTAAGTATTTCATTATTTTTGATGCTATTTTAAATAAGATGATTTAATTTCCTTCTCAGAAATTTAATTGTCTGGCATAGTAACAGCTTTCTGCATAGTAATGGCATATTTTATAACTTTACTGAATTAGTTTATTTGTTGTAACACATTTTTTTGTGAGAAATTGTCTACACATAAAATCATGCTGCCTGAAAACAAGGATATATTTATTCATTTCCAATTTGGGACCCTACTTATATTTCTTCTCTAATCTTTCAGCTAGAACTTCTAGCCTTATGTTGCATAACAGGTGAGAGAGGACATTTTTTAAGTTATTATTGATTTTTGAGTAGCTTCTACTTTCCTTCACTGAACATGTTAAGTTTGAGCTTGAAATATATGTCCTTTAGCATACTGAGATATATCCCTTGTATACCTACTTGATTACGAGTTTTTATGACAAAAGAGTGTTGAATTATGCAAAAACTTTTCTTTTGCAGTTATTGAGATAATCATGGGTTTTTAATCTTTCATTCTATTGATATTAATATTGTATATCACTTTAATTGATTTGTATTTGTTGAATCAAGCTTGCATCAAAGGATAAATCACACTTGATGGTCATGTACTATTCTGTTGAATTTCATTGACTAGTTTTTGCTGAAAACTTCTGCATATATTTTCATCATAAATATTGTAATATCCTTTACTTGTAGTATTTTTGCCTGTCTTTTGTATATGGATACTACTGCTCTTTTGTAATGGGTTGGGAAGTGTTTCTTCCTCTTCAGCTTTCTGAAGGAGTTTGAAAAATCTTGGCAATAATTCTTTAAATGTTTGATAGGAATAATCAGTGAAGCCATATGGACATAGGATTTCTTTGTTTGGAGGCTTTTTTTTTAAATACTTATTTAATCTCTACTAGCTATTACTCTGTTTAGACATTCTACTTCTTCATGATTCAGTCATTTTGGTTATATGTTTCTATAAATCAAGCCGTTAATTTAAGGTTATCCAGCTTTTCACTCCTGTGATATCAGCTATAGTGTTTTCTCTTTCTAATTTTGTTTGTCCTCTGTATTTTTTGTTGGTCTATCTAAGATTGCCCAATTTACCTTTTAGAAAACCAATTCTTATTTTAATTTTTTACTCTTTATTTTGTTCATTTTTGCTCTAATTTTTAATTTATTTCCTTTTATATTTTTAGCATAATTTATTCTTCTAGTTTAATGAGACAAAAAGTCAGGTTGTTTATTTATGATTTTTCTACATTTTCTGCATATTACAAATATAATCTTCCTTTTTAGTAGTGTCTCCGATGTATCCCATAAGTTTCGATATGTTGTGCTTTCATTTTCAAATTTCTCAAGACATTTTCTGATTTTCTTTTATTTATTTATTTTTTTTTCCTCTGATCTGTTGGTTGATCAGGAGCATGATGCTTTAGTATCAACATATTTGTGCCTTTTTTTTTTTTTTATTTTTAAGACTTCTTTTGTGACCTAACATGAGATTGCTCCTGGGAAAAGATCTATTTGTTCTTGGGAGAAGAATGTGTATACCTCTGTTTTGAGGTGGAATGCTCTGTATATATCTTAAATTAATAGGCCCATTTGTGATGTGACATTGTTAAAGACTACTGTTTCCTCATTGATACTTTCCTCTTGAAGTATCTTAATATTATATTATATTATATTATATTAATATTTTATTCATTTTCCCCTTCAGTTTTATCAGTTTGACTTATATACTTAGGTGCTCTGATGTCTGATTGTCCTCCTGAACTGAAATTTCTATCATTGTGCAATGTCTTCCTGTGTCTCTTGTAACAGGTTTTTACTTAAAGTCTATTTTGTCTGATATAAGTAATGTTATTCTTACTCTCTCTTGTTTACTTTTAGTATGAAATGTTTTTTTTTTCCATCTCTTTATTTCAGCCTGTGTGTTTACTTAAATCTAAAATAGTTGAGTTCAGTCACTCAGTCATGTCTGACTCGTTGAGATTCCATGGACTGCAGCATGCCAGGCTTCTTAGCTTTATTTTTAGTGATTCAATCACTCAATTTATTTTATTCAGTTCAATTCCACCTTTTAGTCGTATCTGACTCTGCAGCCCCGTTAACTGCAGCACACCAGGCCTCCCTGTCCATCACCAACTCCTGGAGTTCATTCAAACTCATGTCCATCGAGTCAGTGATGACATTCAGTCATCTCATCATCTGTAATCCCCTTCTCCTCCTGCCCCCAATCCCTCCCAGCATCACAGTCTTTTCCAATGAGTCAACTCTTTTGATGAGGTGGCCAAAGTACTGACATTTCAGCTTCAGCATCAGCCCTTCCAAGGAACACTCAGGACAGATCTCCTTTAAAAAAAAAACAAAACAAAAAAACATTATTTATTTATTTTTTTACTTTACAATATTGTATTGGTTTTGCCATACATCAACATGAATCTGCCATGAGTGTACACATGTTCCCAATCCTGAACCCCCCTCCCACCTCCCTCCCCATACCATCCCTCTGGGTCATCCCAATGCACCAGCCCCAAGCATCCTGTATCCTACATCGAACGTAGACTGGCGATTCATTTCTTATATGATATTGTACATATTTTAATGCCATTCTCCCAAATCATCCCACCCTCGCCATCTCCCACAGAGTCTGAAAGACTGTTCTATACATGTGTGTCTCTTTTGCTGTCTCACATACAGGGTTATCATTACCATTTTTCTAAATTCCATATATATGTGTTATTATACTGTATTGTTGTTTTTCTTTCTGGCTTACTTCACTCTGTATAATCGGCTCCAGGTTCATCCACCTCATTAGAACTGATTCAAATGTATTATTTTTAATGGCTGACTAATACTCCATTGTGTATATGTACCACAGCTTTCTTATCCATTCATCTGCTGATGGACATCTGGGTTGTTTCCATGTCCTGGCTATTGTAAACAGTGCTGCAATGAACATTGGGGTACACGTGTCTTTTTCACTTCTGGTTTCCTTGGTGTGTATGCCCAGCAGTGGGATTGCTGGTTCAAAAGGCAGGACTGGTTGGATCTCCTTGCAGTCCAAACGATTCTCAAGAGTCTTCTCCAACACCACAGTTCAAAAGCATCAATTCTTCGGGACTCAGTTTTCTTCACAGTCCAACTCTCATATCCATACATGACCACTGGAAAAACCATAGCCTTGACTAGCCGGACCTTTGTTGGCAAAATAATGTCCCTGCTTTTGAATATGCTATCTAGGTTGGTCATAAGGAGCTCAATTTATATGCATTTTGTGTATCCTTTCTTTCTGGCTACCATGAAGCTTTCCTGAGCATCATCTAGATATAACAGTCTATACTTTTGCCTTTCAACCTTTATAGTAAAATTAAAAGAAGTTTGCACACATTAATATTACAGTATTCTGTATTTGTCTATATATTTACCTTTGTCAGTAATTATATGCTTTTATATGCTTTTTTTTTTCTATTTACCATCTTTAAAAACTCCCTTTAGTTTTTTTTTTTTTTTAAAGCAGTTCTAGGGGTGATGAACTCCCTCAGCCTTTTTTTTCCCCCTGTTCTTCATTTTTAGAAGACAGTTTTTCCAGAGATACTATTCTTTGTTCACAATTTTGTTTTGTTTTTATTTTTCTTTCAGTTTTTTGAGTATATCATTCCGCCTTCTTCCAGCCTACAAGAAATGCATTGATAGTCTTAGGTGAAACTTCTTGGTGCATAGTAAGAGACTTTTCTCTCATTTTCAAAATTAACTCTTTGTCTTTGACTTTTAACAATTTGGTTATAATGTATCTCAGTGTAGATTTCTGTGTTGTTTTTGCAGCCCTTTGGACTTATGAATCTGGTGTCTGCTTCCTTTCCCAAATTTAGAGAGTTTAGGACCACTAATATATATTTTTTAAAACCTCTTGCCCTTCTGGGCCCCCCTTAGTGTGTATGTCTGTTCATTTGAGGTTTTTCATAAGACTCTTAGTTTTACTTTACTCATTTAATTATATTTTTCTTTTTGCCTCTCTGACTGAATAATTTCAAATCACTGTGTTCAAATTCCATGATTCCTTCCTCTGCTAAACCAAGTCAAATACTGAAGCTCTTTATAGATTGTATTCAATTCCAGAATTTAAGTATTCAATTATTTTTATACCTTCTGTCTCTTTGCTTATAGTCTTATTTTCATCTACCATTTTTCTGATTTTGCTTAATTGTGCATTTTTAAAAATTTTCCTTAAGCTTCTTGAAGACACTTATTTTTAATTACTTTTCAGGCAATTCATACATCTTCATTTCTTTAGGCTTTGTTGCTGGAGATACTTTTTATTTATTTATGTTTTCGGTTGTGTCTTATTCCCTTTTTCTCCATGTCAATATAAGAAATATTCATATCTTATCTACATATTTGTAGAAGCAGACTCTTCTCCCAGTCCTTATAGATAGGTTTTGACAGGAAGTAGACCTCACCAATTACTCCAGCTAGAGATTCTGGGAAACTCCTAATATATTTTTTTTTTTTAATGGATATGCATGCTCTACTCCAGTATACTTGCCTGGAGGATGAGTGGATAGAGGCCTGACAGGCTATAATTCAGTTTATGGGGTTGCAAAGAATTGGACACAACTGAGCAACTAACATACAGATGCTCCACTTGTCTCCCTCCTTTTAGGGTTATGTGCATGCCTGCATTTTTGAAGAGTTGTAATAACTATGGTAAGTACCACCACTGTTCCTGAGGAGAGTTTGCTGTAAGGGCAAGGTCATAGGATGAAGGCTCCATTAGAAGTCAAGGGCCACAGTGATCTCTGTTGGTGCTGAGCTGTGCCAACTTGACAGAGATGATCCAATAGATAAAGTGAAATAGTGTTTCTTTCATGTTCCATTTGGTTATCAGTTTTGAGCTCATCAGCATACTACAACTTGTTAACTTGACTTTGGAGGTCTCATGACAGTATTATCATCCATGTGTTGCTTTTAAAACAGTGTTTCTATTGAGGGACAAGGGCTGGGAGTTTCCATTCTGCCATCTCTCTGAAGTCACTCCCCAAGTCCTAGGTTTTAAACATTCCTTCACCTTAACTTCCTAAATTCACTGTCTAGCTCTTACACTATTCCTTCTCAGCACCTTCATATCAGTCTCTCAGTGTCTCATACTTCATTTTCACTTTAATTTTTGTGACCCCTCCATATTCTGTGATAAAAACAGTTTTATCCTACTTAAGTTTACTCCTTGAGTGATACTACCATATCCTAGAAAGGCAGCTAATATGCATGTGATAATTATGACAAAAGATTAATAATATATTTTTTACAATATTGGCTACAGTGTTTCTCTTCTGAGTAGATTTTTGTCCTCAATTATTTCAAACTTCTTATATTTATTGAATATATTCAGTCATTAAAAATGACAATAGCATATTATTGGTGGAAATATTCTCAAATGATAAGGAAAAAAATTGATCACACTTTTTTCTTGACTACATGCTAATTGAGAAATAAATATTACTGTAATATCAGGATTAGATTATATCCAAATACTCTTTAATATTGTAATTTTTATGAAACATGAAGTCAAAGTTAGCTTGGATACACTGAACTAGTAATTTCAATAATAGTGCCTAACTTTATAACTTTCAAATGCATGAAGAAACAACTACAAAATTGAATATATTTCAACATTTTATGAACTTGTCTAAATTTTCAAACTGCAGGTAAAAGCCATTCTTAATGTTTACACTTAACAATATTAAGCTAATATCTCTGATAGTTGTTTTCATTGTATTTGTTTTTAATGTAGAATACAGTAAAGGAAAAACCCTCAGCAGATTCCTTCTGAAAAACAAGAAAACATCCAATAATTATGGCATACTCCAAATCCACTTAATTAAAATCTTTAGTTCTATGAAACTAAGCAGATAATTATTACTCAAATTTGTAAAGGAAACTTTAAAGGAATATTGCAGCATTTTCACAGTTAATAGTAAGCTTTTCATAAGACAGTATTGATATAACAGTTTCATGAGTAGGCTTTTTTCCCCTCAGTTAGTTATTAATATCCAAAGAATGATATTATTTTGTGCCAGGTGCTTTTCTAGGCACTGGAGATAGAAAAATGAATAAAACAGATAAACTTATTCCTTCCATGAGGAATGATCTTTTTCCATGGATTGAAGAAAATAATAAATACATCCATAAATACTTATTTATTATTATTATTACAATCTATACCAAGTTAATTGGTGACAGTGAGGGAAAATAAGCAAAAGAAAGGATGAGGTGTGTTCAGGTCGGGCCACACAGTTTATTTTAAAATAATGTGCTCAGGAAATGCTACTCTACATATCAACAAGGTGACAATAAGAATACAAAATCAAAAGAGAAGTGTTGAAATGAGAGGTGAGGTTGAAGGCAGAGGCCAGGCCACTTAGGACGTCATCAGACATCCTCAGGGCTTGGGTTATAGCAGCTGCTTAGCAGAAGGGTTTAGCAGACTTACATGATCTAACTCACGTGTAAACAGAATCAATCTTGTTGCTGTTGGAGGTGAAGGCAGAGAAAGAGTGATTCATTAGAAGAACATATCTGTAAAAATAAATAAATAAATAAAAATGACGGCAAGAAGACAGTAGCAACGCAAGTAGAGAGAAGCGGTCGTATTTTAATCATATTTTGTTGGCAGGCGCAAAGGGATTTTCAGAGGGATTCAGTTCAGACAGAAGAGCTAAGTCAAGGATAAATGCAAAGTTTTTTGGTTTTGTTCTGTTTTGCTTTAACTAACTAGAAGAAGGTACTGGTAATAATTAATGTAGGACTTGGGAAATGACTGCATGATATTTGGGGACCTGTTGAATTTAGGACATGACATGCTGATGGGCATTAGAGGAGACATATCAAGTTGGCAATGAGATACTAAAGTTTGGGGGGTATTAGGAAATCTGGATATTAACATTTTCTTTATAGGCAATTTTTTTTTTTTGGTGCTATGTTGTGACTTAGAGAATGTTTGAAGTTGGAATCCCAGAAATAATTAAATCATGTCCAAACTCATTATAATACAGGTGAAAGTAGTAACAGCCAGTCTGGGTCAGTAACTGAAACATCTAAAAATTTGGGCCAGCCTACAGGCTCTTAGGGATAGGACAGACTTATTAAATTTCCTAAAGACAAGATAATAGAACTATTTCAAAAGTTGTTAATGAGATCATGACTTTATAAGGATATTTTCTAATAAAAACTAGTACCAGAGGGAATTTTAAAATGACTTCTAAATTTTGAATACACACTTCGTTTCTACTTAAAATAGATTTGGTTTTGCCTCTTCAATTTACTTCATTTACTTTTAATCCTTGCTTTGGCCCAGAGGAAACATTTATGAGTTGAAGTGATGTGCTTTGTTTTAATTTGACACTGAAACTTGAAATATGAATTACAGTTCATCTTCAGATCATTCTGGTGACTTACACAGACTTCTATTTCCTAGAGTTTTAGGCACATGTCCTCTTGAAGATCAAGACTTTCAATGTAAACCCAGCTGATCTAATCATCAGTTGAGTTATTCCTCTATAAACCTGCCCTTTTGACTGAATAACTCTTCAGTAGAAAAGAAATAGGGCCAAGTGGTTGGGGAGCAGCATGGAGGATTAAATGACAAGTCTCCTTGGGAGCCAAGATTTGCTAAAGTTGTTGGGCTTTGTTGAGAAAAAGAAGCATTATCCACAAGAAGCAGGAAGCATTATGTATTGCTGGTAGAAAGGGTAATATTAAAAATAAAATAAAACATTTATAATGACTACTTTTCAAAATTTGCATACATTCTATATAATGTAAAGTAGCTTAATGGTAAAGAATCCACCTGCAAGTGCAGGAGACACACGAGACATGAGTTCAATCCCTGGGTTGGGAGGACCCCCTAGAGGAGGAAATGGCAATGCACTCCAGTATTCTTGCTTGGTGAATTCCATGAACAGAGGAGCCTGACAGGGTTACAGTCCACAGAGTCACAAAGAGTAAGACATGACTGAGCATGCACACTACATAAAGAAGCAAGCTATCTTAAAACGGTATCACTTTGGAGAGGCTGTGTGACACAGCTTGAATCTGCCCCCTCCTCCTTCCTTTGCTGGACAGTACACAACATGTGTTCCTGCTTACTTTATCTGAAATCTCCCATTTTACAGTGGAAACTATATCAATATTTTAAGGGTTTATTTATAGTCTTATTCCTTTGTAAAGAGCTACTTACCTTATTCCAATCTAAATCTTCTCTTTATTTTCTGAACTATTATCACTCAATTATCTCTAGCTTTCAAGTCATGCTTAATATTTATAGTACACATGTTTCTTAGGAGCTAAAAGGCTAATATTCTGCAATGTTTGTTTTTTCGTTGTTGCTGAGTCAGTTTGAATAATGAATGAATAAATACATTGGCATCACATATGAACTTGAGGTCCCTAAATTTTGCATTTAAGTATCTGAGGTTTTCTCTCTTGTTTAAGGGGAAAAAAAATCAAAGACAAATTCTTATATGAATTATTCCATTAGCTGATTATGCCACAGAGCTATAAAGCAAGAAAAATTATCAATATTCCTGAAATGTTGCCTATACAATAAAATCCTATGCTTGTGCTACAGTAAATGGAAATACCAATGTAATCTTCTTTATTTATGGAAGTAATGGTTTAATGAGATTTAAAGGTAGTTTTGATAAGTCAAAGATTATAATGCTTTACATTTTAGTATTTGTTCTGTCTTAGATTTATTTTCACTGCTTCCCTAAATTTGCCTTTATATATCTGAGTACAAAGTGTTTATTATTTAAAAGGAGAAATCCCTTATTATGGGGCTTCCCAGGTGGCTGAGTGGTAAAGAATTCTCCTGCCAATGCAAAAGATGCAGATTTGAACCCTGGGTGAGGAAGACCCTGGAAAACGAAATAAGGCTTTCCTGGTAGCTAAGCTGGCAAAGAATCTGCCTGCAATGTAGGCAATTGTAGGAATTGACCCTGGTTCAATCCCTGGATTGGGAAGATCCCCTGGAGAAAGGATAGGCTACCCACTCCAGTATTCTTGGTCTTCCCTGTTGGTTCAGATGGTAAATAATTTGCCTGCAACAAGGGAGACCTGAGTTTGATCCATGGATTGGGAAAATTCCGTGGAGAAGGACATGCAAACCCATTCCAATATTCTTGTCTGGAGAACCCCCTTGCACAGAAGAGCCTGGTAGGCAACAATTCATGAGGTCACAAAGAGTTGGACATGACTGAGTGACTAACCATAGCACACAGCAACCCACTCCAGTATTCTTGCCTGGGAAATCCAATTGACAGAGAAGCCTGGGAGGGCTGCAGTCCATGGGGTTGCAAAAAAGTTACAGACAACTGAATACTTTTGGATCCCTTATCATAGGCTAAAGATCAGGAAAATTTTAAGTCAACAATTATGTAAACATTTTTACAGTTGTTGGTAAAATGACTAAGTGTAGAGGAAGGGAGAGATTAGATTCTTAATGAATAGAAAACTGGATAAACAGAACATAGAGCCATTGTATACTATTTCTCATAACTGGATGTGTATCTGCAATTCTATAGTAAAAATATTAATTAAAATTTTCACACTAACTATAGAATTTTATTTTAAAAAGATTCCTTTATATCTAAGAATATAGAGGTCTAGCAGTAAACCAGTTACTAATATAATTTGTCATGTTAGTAGAATAAGGAAACACAATCACAGAAATATTCAATTCAGGAAGGAAAAAAAATATGCTTAATAAAGTCCCACAAACTATTGATATAAAATATCAGAACATTAGGAAAGAAAGGGAGATTCCTACATCTGATGACGGTTATTAACTAACAACCAATGCCATGTCTGGTTTAATAGTGAAGCATTACAAACATTTTCTTTAAAAATCCAGAGCAAAAATAAATAAATACATAAATAAAAAATAAAAATAAAAATCCAGAGCAAGAGAAGGAAGATTGTAATCTCTGCATCAATTCAACTGCATCCTGAGGGACTCAGACAGAACAATATTATGAGAGAAAACAAACAAACAAAAAAAAAAAAAGAACAAATGATGTTATCATTGTTTATTCAGTCCTTCCCATCAGTTTTCATCTCAGAGGATACACAAATTGATAAAAGATTCAGATCAACATCTTGCTCAGTTGTAACCTATTTGTGACCCTGAAGTGTTCTACTGCAAATGGAGGGAAACCCTGTGCATGCATGTGCTAATTTGCTTCAGTTGTGTCCGACTGTGCCACTCTATGGACTGCAGTTTGTCAGGCTTCTCTGTCCACGGGATACTCCAAGAAAGAATAGTGAAGTGGGATGCTGGTGCCCTCCTCCAGAGGATCTTTCTGACCCAACAATCAAACTGGTGTCTCAGTTCAGTTCAGTTCAGTTCAGTCGCTCAGTCGTGTCCGACTCTTTGCAACCCCATGAATCGCAGCACGCCAGGCCTCCCTGTCCATCACCAACTCCCGGAGTTCACTCAGATTCAAGTCCATCGAGTCAGTGATGCCATCCAGCCATCTCCTCCTCTGTCGTCCCCTTCTCCTCCTGCCCCCAGTCTATCCCAGCATCAAAGTATTTTCCAATGAGTCAACTCTTCGCATGAGGTGGCCAAAGTACTGGAGTTTCAGCTTTAGCATCATTCCTTCCAAAGAAATCCCAGGGCTGTTCTCCTTCAGAATGGACTGGTTGGATCTCCTTGCAGTCCAAGGGACTCTCAAGAGTCTTCTCCAACTGGTGTCTAACATATCATAAATGTGCTTTAAAAAAGGCAGTCTTTTGGAAGAAAGTGTTCAACAAGTTTGCCAAATAAAATATCAATATAAAAACAGATACATTACTAATGCAGTTTTAACAAAGAACTTTTGGGGAAAAGTATTCAAGACTTTTGTGACAGAATTGTAAAATCTTTCTTACAGATCAAAAATGTTATTTAAATAAATTAAGAAGTATATATGGATATAATAGTTTATATTTTATAGAAATCATTCTCCCCAAAATCAATATGTAAATTTGATGGTTTTAATAACAAAACCTACAAATTGATGCTCAAAGGCAGAATCAAGAACAGCCAAGACAACTTTGTATAAAACAAGAAGGGAGGCAGATCTTATCAGATATTTAGTTATATAATTTATAAATCTGTAGTAATTAAGAGAGTATAGTATTGAGGGTAGGTTGCTTAAAACGTCAAGACAGAATAGAAAGCCCATTTATGAGAAGGCAATTTAATACCTGTTTTCCTTTTTCTCTTTTTCATCTTTATTACATTAGAATATTTTGAAGTATAAAATTAGATCATTTTTGAGGATTTTTTCTTTTCAATTTGTATATTCCTGCTGTTTCACTAAAGTGAAATTTAATAGAAAATTTGTTTCAAAATAGTAAACTACTATCCTGGTAACTGCAATTATGAACATTCCGAGTGTCATCAGTTACTTATAAGGGTAAAATAGGAAAATATTAAATAGTGTTATGTATTGATGATATGAGCTTTAAGCTGTTTTGTGTTAGGTCATTCTCAATGCATGCATAAACATTAGACTCAAATGACAGTTGAAGGATGTAGAGGAAATATAATTTATTAAGGTTGAATTTTTTCATAATTTATTTTATCTTACCACAAGCATAATGTGAAATTGATAAGAAAATAGACTATTTAAATTGGTTATTGTATGACATTTAAATATAAATTTTATTTAATCTACAAAATAGTATATTAACATGTAACTGTAGTTGATAGGTTAAAGAGCAGTTAATATATGTTTTTATAAGATCATTTAATGAGATTTCTTTCCTGAAAAGTCACATGAACAGAAGAGCCTGCTGGGCTGCAGTCCATGAGGTTGCAAAAACTGGGACATGACTGAGCACACACCACACACACATACACATCCCTCTTAAAAAAATATAATATGCAGTACTCTTGCCTGGAGAATCCCATGGGCGGAGGAACCTGGTGGACTGCAGTCCATGGAGTCACTAAGAGTTGGACACGACTGAGAAACTTCACTTTTACTTTTCACTTTCATGCATTGGAGAAGGAAATGGTAACCAACTCCAGTGTTCTTTTCTGTAGAATCCCATGGACGGGGTAGCCTGGTGGGCTGCCGTCTATGGGGTCACACAGAGTTGGACATGACTGAAGCAACTTAGCAGCAGCAGCAGCAGCTAAAGCTACTGCTTTTTATAGTAGCTCTCTAGAAGTTATCTTTCTTGAATAACTGGCTTAAAACTCAACATTCATAAAACTAAAATCATGGCACCCAATCCCATCACATCATGGCAAATAAATGAGGGAAATATTGGAAACAGTGGCAGATTTTATTTGGGGGGACTCAAAAATCACTGTGGACAGTGACTACAGCCAGCCATGAAATTAAAAGAGGCTTGCTCATGGAAGGAAAGCTATGACAAATCTAGATAGCTTATTAAAAAGCAGAGATATCACATTCCTGACAAAGGTTCATCTAGTCAAAGCTATGGTTTTTCCAGTAGTCATGTGTGGATGTGAGTTGGGCCATAAGAAGGTTGAGTCCTGAAGAATAGATGCTTTCAAACTGTGGTGCTGGAGAAGATTCTTGAGAGTCACTTGGACTGCAAGGATATCCAACCAGTCAATCTTAAAGGAAATCAATCCTGAATATTTATTGAAAAGACTGTTGTTGAAGCTGAAACTCCAATACTTTGGCCATCTGATGTGAAGAGTCAACTAACTGGAAAAGACTCTGATGCTGGGAAAGATTGAGGGCAGGAGAAGGGGGACCACAGGATGAAATGGTTAGATAACATCACTAACTCATTGGGCATGAATTTAAACAGACTCTGTGAGATAGTGAAGAATAAGGAAGCCTGACATGCTGCAGTCCATGGAGTTGCTAAGAATTGGACATGACTTAGGGACTGAACAGCTACAAAGGGATCTCTATCTCTAAAGTGCCACCATATATTATAGATATCAGCAGTTTGTTAACCAGAAGAAAAAAGAGAAGGGTGTTTCAGGCACAAGGAACACCATTGTGAAAATTAAAAGGCAATAGTATTTTTATAATAATAATGAGTTATTCAATGTAAATAAAGCACCTAATTGCTTGTAAAAATCAAAGGGAAGAATGAATGATTACAGAAAAGTTTAAAATAAGAATGAGATTACAGTTCCAGTGGTCCTTTAAGCAATTGCTCAATTCTGCATTTCATTCTATGTAGGTTATTCCTCACAGTCCTCAGTGGAACAGAGTGTTCTGTAGAAACAGATTTTCAAGTGAAACAGAATTGAAATAAATTCAATACCATATTGTTAGTGTAACCCATCTTGGAGTTAATCCATGGTAGCATTTAACACATGCTAGTATATAAACAACTTGGAAGCCCTTCAGTGGAAAAAAAAAAAATAACTAAAATATAATTTTCTCAGTTCATTCACTCAGTCGTATCTAACTGTTTGCGACCCCATCCCAGGCTTCCCTGTCCATCACCAACTCCTAGAGCCTACTCAGGAAATGAAAAATTATCCAGTTGGAATGCTTAGTATGTATAATATCAAGAAGAATTCCATGTTATAAAATTAGGCACATATGATTTTTAAGATGTGCATTCTTATGATGTCTGTTACTTTATGGCTCAAGTATGATTTTCTCTGTAATTAACCTCCTCCATAAACATCTACATCAAAGTTATACATAAAGCTATAAACTCTGCTTATATGTCATAAGGTGTCTTTTAAAAATGTCTTCTTTAACAGGAGTTCCCAAATTCTGGGGTTTCATGCCTGATGATCTTATATTAATATAAATAAAGTCCACAACAAATGTAATGCTTTTAAATCATTCCCAAATCATCGCCAACCCTCTATTCCACGGAAAAGTTGTCTTCCATAAAACCATTCCCTGATGCCAAAAAGGTTGGGTACCATGTATATGATTTTATATTTTGTCTTTATTTCACTGGGAAGAAAACTGCCTAAGGAACATTTTGTATTCATCTATGCAGTCCAGTGTGTTGGAAAGTATTTAAATATCATAGGAACTAAACAGAAACTTTTGAAGAAATGACAATATTCATTAATAAACTCACTAACACCTTGGTTTCTCACGTTTTCTGAGCTAAGGAGCAATAATGAAAGTGTTCTTTGTTGATCATATTTTGCAACATACTATTTGTATTTGTATTTATTAGTTTCAATGCTTAATACCTACATAGCATAACATGATTATCATGATTTACCTATTGCCAGTTACTTCTCTTCAGCATTTTTGAAACTAAAATATAGTTGATTTAAAATGTTTTCTTACTATCCAGTGATATCAAAATAATTATATATATATACATATATGTGCATATATATATATATATATCCTCAGATTCTTTTCCATTTAAAAGTGAATAGTTCCCTGTGTTATAAAGTGGAAACTTGTTGTTTATTCATTTTACATGTAGTAGTTTATATCTACTAACCCCAAATTCCTAATTTATCCATTGTTCTATATCTATTATAATTTTGTAAATAAGTTCATTTTATCAGAAGTTAGATTCCACATATAATTAATATCATATATTTGGCTTTCTCTGTCTGACTCACTTTAGTTAGTATGATAATGTCTATATTGATCTTGCTACATTTCTGATTACTTTTTAAGACTGAGTGGTAATACTTATTTATATTTATGTGTGTGTGTGTATATATATATATATATATATATATATATGTGTGTGTATATATATATATATGTGTGTATATATATATATGTGTGTGTGTATATATATATATATATATATATATATATATATATATATAACATTTTCTTTATCCATTCATCTGTTGATGTACATTTAGGTAGCTGCCATGTCTTGGTTATTGAAAATAGCTTCAGCAGTTTTTAATTCTTTTTTTTAATCACCTTCAACATTCACATTTTTGTAAGGAACTTAAGGTTTTATACATTTTGACACTATATGAATATGTATGTAATTCTGTTTTAGAACATCTACGAACCAAGTTCTCTAAGTCTCTCAAATTCTTATTTGAAAATACATTCTGATAGAATCATGTTGAAAGAACCATGAGTCCCATGAAATGGCATCACAAAACCTTTCCAAGATTTACAAAAATGAGCTAAAGAAATCCAGTGTTTCAAGTATTCTCTGTGCTGGCATACAGCAGCAGATCACAACTATGTACATTATAGTACTCTTCACATGTTTTCAAAGATTAAATTTCTGTAATTATAATGAGTTATATTCTGGGAAACAATGTTTCATTTTCTTGTGCACTAGTCACTTCAGTCATGTAGAACTCTGTGCAACCCAATGAACTGTAACTTGGCTCTTCTATTCATGGGATTCTTTTGGTAAGAATACTGCAGTGGACTGCCATGCTCTCCTCCAGGGGATCTTCCTGACTCAGTAATAAAATCCTTGATTCTTATGTCTCTTGCATTGGCAGGAAGGTTCTTTCCCACTAGCGCCACTTGGGAAGCCCGTATCATTTTCTTAGCATCATTTAAATTTGGTGTCTGCGAAATAAGGTAAAGTTAGTAAAATCAATAATAATTTAAAAAAAAAACAGTAAAACTAGAAGGAAATAAACAGGCATCAAGCTAAAAATCTTTTGTTGTAGAGAGATGTGTCCTAAGACCTGGAAAATTAAATGGTTTCCTGGTGGCTTAGATGGTAAAGAGTCTGTCTACAATGCAAGAGACCCATTTTCAATCCTTGGGTTGGGAAGATATCCTAGAAAAGGAAATGGCAACCCACTCCAGTAATTTTACCTGGAAAATCCCATGGATGGCAGAGCCTGGTAGGCTACAGTCCATGGGGTTGCAAAGAGTCAGACATGACTGAATGACTTCACTTTCACTTTTGCTATAGCATTCAGGAATTGTTGTCATTCAGTCACTCAGTCATGTCCAACTCTGAAACTCCATGAACAACACCAAGTCAGTCTTCCCTGTCCTTCACTATCTCCCAGAGCTTGCTCAAACTCATGTCCATAGAGTCAGTGAAGCCATCCAATCATCTCATTCTCTGTCATCTCCTTCTCCTCCTGCTTTCAATCTTTCTCAGAATCAGGGACTTCTCTAATGAGTTAGCTCTTTGCATAAGCTGGCCAAAGTATGGAACTCCAACTTCAGCTCAGTTCTTCCAAAGAAAATTCAGGATTTATTTCCATTAGGATTGACTGGTTTGATCTCCTTGCAGTCCACGAGACTCTCAAGGATTTTCTCCAACACCACAGCTCAAAAGTATCAGTTCCTTGGTGCTCAGCTTTCTTTATGGTCCACCTCTCATCCATACATGACTATTAGAAAAACCACAGATTTGACTAGCCCTTGTCAGCAAAGTAATGTCTCTGCTTTTTAATATGCTTTGTAGGTTAGTCATAACTTTTCTTGAAAGAAGCTGGTGTCTTTTAATTTCATGGCTGTAGTTACCATCTGCAGTGATTTTGGAGCTGAAAAAAAAAATAAAGCCTGTCACTGTTTCCATTGTTTCCCCACCTACTTGCCATGAAGTGATGGGGCCAGAAGCCATGATCTTTGTTTTTTGGATGTTGAGTTTTAAGCCAGCATTTTCACTCTCCTCTCACCTTCATAAAGAAGTTCTTTAGTTCCTCTTCACTTTCTGCCATAAGGATGATAACATCTGCATATCTGAGTTTACTGATATTTCCCCCTGCAATCTTGATTTCAGCTTGTGCTTTTTGAAACCTGGCATTTCTCATGATGAAATCTGTATATAAGTTCAATAAGCAGGGTGACAATATGTAGCCTTGATATAGTCCTTTCCCAATTTAGAACCAGCCCATTGTTCCACGTCCAGTTGCTTCTTGACCAGCATGCAGGTTTCTCAGGTGGCAGATAAGGTGATCTGATATCCCCATCTCTTTAAGAATTTTCCACTGTCTGTTGTGATCCACACAGTCAAAGACTTTAAAATAGTCAACAAAGCAAGGATACTGCTCCCTTTATTCTGTTCAAACATACCTAGGAGCAGCCTAGCAAGGTCACTCCACAGGTGACACATGCTGCTGTTAAATTTGCTTGCTTGAAAACCTATTCAAAATTTCCTCAGAGAAGTGTTCACTGAGATATTTGTTTTGTTATATGACATGATACACATTAAAATATATATATTTTGAAAACATTTTACTTTGTTTTGTATTTATCATATATTATATAGATCTTAAAATATTTATTTAAAAAAGTCTTATGTTGAGTATATTAATTAACAATGTTGTGATAGTTTCAGGTGTACAGCAATGTATTTTAGTTGTATGTATACATGCTTCTATTCTATTTCAAGTTCTTTTCCCATTTAGGTTATTACAGAATGTTGACCAAAATTCCTTTCAAATGCTACTCTTTTATAACTTAAATACATAGCTGCTTTTTATTAAAGTCTGATAAGAATTTTAAGCTTTTTTTTTTTTTCATTTTTGTTTGTTCATCAGTGAGATAGAACATTGTTCTCATAAGACCATCAGGGATCCAAACTCTCCTGTTTGCCCCTATATTTCTGTTACCAGTGCTGAAATAAATGTGATAGGAACTCAGTGCATATCAATAAAATGAATGAATAGATGACTAGTAGTTTCTATACACATTGTGATAATTTGCAGACATACATCTTTTTTTTTTCTTAAAACTATTAATAGAATTGTGTTTTCTTTTTAATCCTACAAAACTCTAATTTGCCCAAGTGTTATAGTCCATTTTTATGGACCCGCTAACTCAGCATTTCTCAGGATGAATCTTGAAACACCTGGTACACTGGTCTGTATCTAACCATCTATGCCTTCCTGTTCATGGTCCGATCACTCAGATTACATTGATTACACTAAATTAATGTAGTGTACCAGCAGATTACCCTAAATCAGCAAGTATACTGATTTAGACTACAAGGTTGTGAATAAAGGGGTTCAGAATTTTGAAATTTTGAAAAACAAACAACAAAAAAAATATGATTCATTCTAAAGTTTGAGAACCCAAGTTTTTTTGTTTTGTTTTGTGTTTTTCGTTCACCCATGATGGAGTTATTTATGACTTTATGTTGATATAAATTATTATTTGCATTAATTCTGAGAATAATTAAGAATAATTATGTTTCTTCGTACAAAGAATATTAACATAAGTGAAAGTTAAATGGCAAAGTTTGAAGTTAATTTTCAAGGTAGTGCCTGGAAATTTTCTCCTCACATTCATAGGCTAAGACGTTTTTAGTAGTTAATCTAAGCTACAGGGAATAAGTAACAATAGCAATAGCAATTATAGCTTTAATAATATTCAATAAAGGATAGTTCAAAGGTTAAAAGTAAAAGGTACTGTGACTGGGCTTAAAACTTAAAGAAGACAGCTTTTTGAAAACACCACTAATTCTATGAATATAACAAAACATTGTAATTCAAGCCCTTTTCTTTACATGTATGTATTCCTATCATGCATTTGTGTTATCATGGTTCAATATGTTCCTAACATAGCTTTTCTGTTAATTTCAGATACCACTTTTATAGTTTCTTTAGAATAAATCTTCCTATCTTAATTTTTTTTTACTAATGATGTCAGAATAGAAGGACATGGGCTCATCTTCTCCTGGAGAACACCAAAACTGCAACTAGCTGCTGAACAACAATCAACAGGGGAATGTTGAATCCCACCAAAAAATGGTACCGTGTGACCCAGGGCAGATGAGAAACCTCAACAAGATGGCAGGAGGGGCAAAATCACATTTTAAATAAACCTCATACCTGTCGGAGACACTCAGAGGGTGCAAACAAAACTTTGTGTGTACAAGGACCCAAGGAAAGGAGCAGTGACCCCCACAAGAGTCTGAGCCAGACCTGCCTTTGAGTGTTTGAATGTCTCCTGTGGAGACACAGGTCAGCAGTGGCCTGCTGTGGGGAAAAGGGGTCTGGCTGCAGCAACCTGGGAGGCAAAGTGTGTGGTATAGTCCTCTTGGAGGAAGTTGTCATTAGCCCCCCAATGAGCCACCAAGCAGACCACCTTGAAACAGATAGAAGCAGAACACCTGGAAAACAATTATACCAAATAAATTATCACACTGTGGCTAAAGTTCTAAAGTCCAAAACAGATTTCCCAACCTGAAACCTGGCAAAGAGACTGAGAACTCCCAGGGAATTTGACTTTGAAGGCTACTGGAATTTGATTACAGAAATACAACAGGACTGGGAAATAGACTCTTGGAGGGCACAAACAAAACCTTGTATGTTCCAGGACCCAGGAGAAAGGAGCAGTGATGCCACAGGAGACTGAGGCAGACTTACCTGTGAGTATCTAGGAGTCTCAAGAGGAGGTATGGGTCAACAGTGGGCTGCTGTGGTTCAGGGGCACCAAATACAACAGTCCTGGGGGCCACAGTGGGCTGGCATAAGTTCTTTTGAAGGAAGTCTCCATTATTGCCATTGTCCCTATCATAGATTGGCCTCAGGCTAAAACACACGGAGGCAACATAGCCCCAACTATCAGCAAAAAAACTGGATTAGATATTTACTTTGCAAGTCCCCACCCACCAGAGTGAAACCCAGTTTTCCTCACAGCCAGTCACTCTCATCAGGAAGCTTCCACAAGCCTTTTGTTCTCATCCATCAGAGGGAAGACAGAACTAAAACCACAATCACATAAAACTAAGCAAACTGATAACATGGATCATAGCCTTGTCTAAGAAAATGAAACTTTGAGCAATGTCTTGTAGGGCCATCTAAGAGGGACGAGTCATGGTGGTGAGTTCTGATAAAACCTGGTCCACTGGAGAAGGGAATGGCAAACAACTTCAGCATTCTTGCATTAAGAAACCCATGAACAGTATGAAATGACATATATATGACACTAAAAAATGAATCCCCCAGGTAGGTAGGTATCCAGTATATTGCTGGAGAAGAGCAGAGAAATAGCTTTGAAAGTATGAAAAAGATGACAACCAAAAAAAATGTAGTTTCATCATAGGGTACTAGAATTCAAAAGCAGGAAGGCACGAGATACATTAAGTATCAGTCAAATTTGTCATTGGAGTACAAAATGAAACATGGCAAGGCTAACAGAGTTTTACCAAGAGAACACACTGATCATAGCAAACACCCTCTTCCAACAACATAAGCAACCACTCTACACAAGGGCATCACCAGATGGTCAATACTGAAATCAGATTGATTATATTTTTTTGCAGCAGAAGCTTTATACAGGCTGGATGAAGCTCAAGCTGGAAACAAGATTTCTGGGAGAAATATTAATAATATCAGGTATCCAGTTGACACCACTCTTGTGGAAGAAAGCAAAGAGGAACTAGAGAACCTCTTGATGAAGGTAAAAGAGGAGAATGAAAAAGCTGGCTTAAAAGTAAACATTCAGAAAATGAAGTTCAGGGCATCTGGTCCCATCACTTAATCCAAATAGATGGGGAAACAATGGAAACAATGACAGACTATATTTCCTGGGGCTCCCAAATCACTGCAGATGGTGAGAGCAGCCATGAAATTAAAAGACTCTTGCTCTTTGGAAGAAAAGCTATGACCATTCTGGACAGTTTCTTAAAAAACAGAGACATTATTTTTCCAACAAAGTCCATCTAGTCAAAGCTATGGTTTTTCCAGTAGTCATGTATGGATGTGAGAATTGAGCCATAAAGAAAGCTGAATGCAAAGAATTGATACTTTTGAACTGTGTATTGCAGAAAATTCTTGAGAGTCCCTTGGACTGCAAGGAGATCCACCTAGTCAATCCTAAAGGAAATTAGTCCTGAATATTCATTGGAAGGACTGATCCTGAAGTTGAAGCTCCAATCCTTTGGCCACCTTATGCAAAGAGCTGACTCATTAGAAAAGAGCCTGAATATGGTAAAGATTGAAGTCTGGAGAAAAAGGAAACAATAGAGGGTGAGGTGGCAGGATAGCATGAGTTTGCATAAGCTCTGGGAGATTGTGAAGGACAGGGAAGTCTGGTGTGGTACAGTCCATAGGTTCAGACAAATTTGGACACTGAAAGACCACCTTAAATTCTGGCTTTGTGCATTTAAAATGCATTATCTAGATTTGATTTTAAATAGTATAGGATGTGTCTCAGAATAAAGTCATCTAGTTTAAGGATAATTTAATTGATATTTTCATTCCTCCTTCACAAGAAGATATATTTTGAGAAAAGAACAGACACAAGTGAAGTTTATTTTGCCACAGCCACTCATATGAAGACAGCAGGATAGTATGGAGTTTAGTGGAACAGTTTCCAGAGAGGCTTAATTTTAACAACTCTCAGACACACACACACACAAAAAAACTACCTCTGGACTTCCTTGATGGTCCAGTGGTTAAGATTCTGCATTTCTGATGCAGGGGGCTTGGATTGAATAATCCCTCATGCCACATGGTGTATCCCTTCTGCCCACCCCCCCAAAAAAAACTAAAAAGCTACTTGACTTTGAGCACATTGCCATTGATGATGAGTTTGTTTTTCAATCTGTAAGAAAGAGAATAATAGTAGCATCATAGTAATAGTTGAGGAGAAGACAATGGCAACCTACTCCAGTACTCTTGCCTGGAGAATTCCATGGACTGAAGAGCCTGGTAGGCTGCAGTCCATGGGGTTACAAGGAGTTGGACAAGACTGAGGGACTTCACTTTCACTTTTCACTTTCATGCATTGGAGAAGGAAATGGCAACCCACTCCAGTGTTCTTGCCTGGAGAATCCCAGGGACAGCAGAGCCTGCTAGACTGCCTTCTATGGGGTCCCACAGAGTTGGACATGACTGAAGAGACTTAGCAGCAACAGCAGTAATGTTTGATGCACATATTTCAGGAAGCATGCATCTGACTATTTCTGATACTAAAAGTAACATTTGACATTGTATAATGGAAATCTTACAAAATATCTCCTGCATATTGAGGAACATATTCTGTTAGGCCATCTACATGGGGTTTTCTATGTGAGAAATTTCTACTCTAGCCAAGGTTAATATTTTAGCATAATTATTATTAGTTGCAAATATAAAGCTTTTGGCTACTGAATCTATCAGAACATTTTCACATTCCATTTGTTACATAAATAATTGATACTGTATAAAAGTATTAAAGAATATAAACTATTTGGTCACCTTTACATTGAGACGCTAGAAGCAGGATTGATATATTGGGTTGACCAAGATGTTCCTTCGAGTATTTCCATAACATTTTACAGAAAACCCAAGTGGATTTTTGGTCCACCCAATATGTCTATTCCTGTTTTTATCAATAATATGTTGAATTATCTCTTTCTTGTCCTGTCTTCTCTGATGTGTTTCCTGTCTTATCCTAAGCAGCATCGTGTTTTAATATATTTCATAACCTTTGGAAGGTGGAAAATGATCACTTTCATCAATTTTATGTACTGCTGCTGCTGCTGCTAAGTCACTTCAGTTGCATCCGACTCTGTGCAACCCCATAGAAGGCAGCCCACCAGGCTCCCCCGTCCCTGGGATTCTCCAAGCAAGAACAATGGAGTGGGTTGCTATTTCCTTCTCCAATGCATGAAAGTGAAAAGTGAAAGTGAAGTCGCTCAGTCGTGTCCAATCTTCGCGACCCCATGGATTGCAGCCTACCAGGCTCCTTGGTCCATGGGATTTTCCAGGCAATAGTACTGGAGTGGGTTGCCATTGCCTTCTCTGAATTTTACGTACTAATCATATGAAAAATATCTAAGGTTTGCTTATCATTAGCCCATAGTTTAAGAGAAAAATTATGGATGTATAATAATTTATTACACATAACTCTAGAGTTCCTAATAATTTTATAAAGAGGAGAAAGAAAATATTATAAATATAGCAGTATCACTCATTTTTTATAATACCAAAAAATTCAATTTGCCTATTAATTTTATTTTTTAACTTGTTAAGTTTTAAGTTCTTATTTGCATTTAATGCTTTTCTTCTTGGTATGAATTTAGATTCATTTACAGTTATTTATGATTAAGTAACATTTTTAGTTGTATTGTGTGTGTGTGCTCAGTCATATCTAACTGTTTGCAGTCCTATGGACTATAGTCCACGAGCCTCCTTTGTCCATGGATTTTTCCAGACAAGGATAATGGAATGGGTTGCCATTTCCAACCCTAAGGAATATTTCAGACTGGGGATTTAACCATATTATTTTCCACTTGAGCCAACAGGGAAGCCCAACTGATATCAAAGCTCTGTATTAAACAGATTAAAAATTACAAAATTATGGATTACTAATATAAATGGTGCCTTAAGACACAGTCTTAAGACCACCAATATGCTGAAAAAATATTCTTTTAAAATCTTGTCTTTGCATTGCAATGGTGAATGGAATTGTTTCCTTAATTTCTCTTTCTATTTTCTCATTATTAGTGTATAGGAATGTAATTGATTTCTGTGTGTTGATTTTATATCCCACAATTTTACTATATTCATTGATTAGCTCTACTAATTTTCTGGTGAGGTCTTTAGTTTTTTTTTTTTTTTTTTTGTAGAGGATCATGTCATCTGCAAACAGTGAGAGTTTTACTTCTTCTTTTCCAATTTGGATTCCTTTAATTTCTTTTTCTGCTCTGATTGCTGTGGCCAAATACTTAGGAATATATCTACCTAAAGAAACTAAAGACCTATATATAGAAAACTATAAAACACTGATGAAATAAATCAAAGAGGACACCAATAGATGGAGGAATATACCATGTTCATGGATCAGAAGAATCAATATAGTGAAAAATCAACACACTACCCAAAACAATCTATAGATTCAATGAAATCCTTATCAAGCTACCAACGGTATTTTACACAGAGCTAGAACAAATAATTTCACAATTTGTATGGAAATACAAAAAAAAAAAAAAAAAAAAAAAACTTCAAATAGCCAAAACATTCTTGAGAAAGAAGAATGGAACTGGAGGAATCAACTTGCCTGACTTCAGGCTCTGCTACAAAGCCACAGTCATCAAGACAGTATGGTACTGGCACAAAGACAGAAATATAGATCAATGGAACAAAATAGAAAGCCCAGAGATAAATCCACACACCTATGGACACCTTATCTTTGACAAAGGAGGCAAGAATATACAAAGGATTAAAAACAATCTCTTTAACAAGTGGTGCTGGGGAAACTGGTCAACCACTTGTAAAAGAATGAAACTAGAACACTTTCTAACACCACATGCAAAAATAAACACAAAATGGATTAAGGACCTAAACATAAGACCAGCAACTATAAAACTCCTAGAGGAGAAATTAGGCAAAACACTCTCCGACATAAATCACAGCAGGATCCTCTATGATTCACCTCCCAGAATATTGGAAATAAAAGCAAAAATAAACAAATGGGGCCTAATTAAAATTAAAAGCTTCTGCACAACAAAGGAAACTATAAACGAGGTGAAAAGACAGCTTTTGGAATGGGAGAAAATAGTAGCAAATGAAGCAACTGACAAACAACTAATCTCAAAAATATACAAGCAACTCCTGAAGCTCAATTCCAGAAAAATAAATGACCTAATCAAAAAATGGACCAAATAACTAAATAGACATTTCTCCAAAGAAGACATATAGATGGCTAACAAACACATGAAAAGATGCTTAGCATCACTCATTATCAGAGAAATGCAAATCAAAACCACAGTGAGGTACCATTTCACACCAGTCAGAATGGCTGTTATCCAAAAGTCTACAAGCAATAAATGCTGGAGAGGGTGTGGAGAAAAGGGAACCCTCTTACACTATTGGTGGGAATGCAAACTAGTACAGCCACTATGGAGAACAGTGTGGAGATTCCTTAAAAACCTGGAAATAGAACTGCCATATGACCCAGCAATCCCACTGCTGGGCACACACACCGAGGAAACCAGAATTGAAAGAGACACGTGTACTACAATTTTCAATCCAGCGCTGTTTATAATAGCCAGGACATGGAAGCAACCTAGATGCCCATCAGCAGATGAATGGATAAGAAAGCTGTGGTACATATACACAATGGAGTATTATGCAGCCATTAAAAGGAATACCTTTGAATCAGTTCAAATGAGGTGGATGAACCTGGAGCCTATTATACAGAGTGAAGTAAGCCAGAAAGAAAAAAAAAAATACAGTATACTAATGCATATATATGGAATTTAGAAAGATGGTAATAACCCTTTATGCAAGATAGCAAAGGGACACGGATGTATAGAACAGTCTTTGGACTCTGTGGGAGAGGGAGAGGGTGGAATGATTTGGGAGAATGGGATTGAAACATGTATAATATCATATATGAAACGAATTGCCAGTCCAAGTTCGATGCATGATACTGGATGCTTGGGGCTGGTGCACTGGGATGACCCAGAGGGATGGTACGGGGGGCAGGGAGGGTAGTTCAGTATGGGGAACACGTGCATACCTGTGGCAGATTCATGTTAATATATGGTAAAACCAGTACAATATTGTAACATAATTAACCTCCAATTAAAATAAATAATTTTTATTAAAAAATAAAAGCATAAACTGTATATTTAATGCAGGAATATAATTTTACTGTATAATCTCTATACTCCTTAAATTCAGTTTTGTTTACCCTACGTTTGTGTAATTTATTTTTAAAACATAGTTTTTGACAAGTAAACTTATCTATTGACTCTTTGGAACCTAAATTATTTGCTACTATAATTTTATGATATAATTGCATGAGAAATTTTGCATAAAAGTCTCCCAGCTTACAGTATAAGTAGTATTAATGATTACTACCCATAATTTAGGGGGAATAAAAATTTGACCCCAAAGTTGTAGAGTTTGAAAATCTTCAGACAGTATAAAAGACATACAGTTTTAACCTGTAACAATTTTGAATCAATCATGAAGCTATTTCTCTTGTTACTCTAAGCAGTTAACTGACCAATTGGTCACATGATTTATCACATGCATATCAAATTTATACCTTCTCTTTTAAAAAAAAATATGTTAAGAGACATGAAATAACTTGTAAACACTGAAAGGAAAACATTTATAGCAACATTTTAGAAAAATAATAATAAAGTTTCATTGATATTATTTTTTTATCAAAACAGCTTTCAAGTATTATGCCTATTTAACACCATTTCTTTAAGTAAAATTTCATCTCTTAGTTTGTTTAAAGTACACTAACTTCAAGAAGAAAATTGTCAGAATCAAAAACATTTTCTAGAGTTCTGAATGTTTGAATATATATATGTATACACACACGTGCACACACACACACACACACACACACACACACACACACACACTTTTATTTGGAACCCTCCTCTGTTTTCATGCCTTTGATTCATTGCTGTGTAGACAGAGTTAAACTCAAGATAATGCAGAGTGGTGTGTTAGCTGTTAGCTTCATGGTGATTAATGGCAAGACAAGATATCTGGCATCAGAGAGTTGAAAAGCTATTAACTTAAGAGAAATCTGAAAACGCCAGAGGGGAATAAGTCACATTAACAAAAGGCAATGGAAAAGCAAGACATTGTTCTTGATTGTACTTAGATATATTCCTGAATCCATGCAAAATTTTCAAAAGACATTTTATATTAATGTTCAATTCAGTTCAGTTCAGTTACTCAGTCATTTCTGACTCTTTGTAAACCCTTAGACTGCAGCACATCAGGACTCCCTGTCCATCACCAATTACTGAAGATTTCTCAAACTCATATCCATTCCATCGGTGATGCCATCCAACAATGTCATTCTCTGTTATCCCCTTCTCCTCTTGCTGTCAATCTTTCCTGGCCTCAGGGGCTTTCCCAATGAGTCAGCAATTTGCATCAGGTGGCCAAAGTATTGGAGCTTCTGCATCAGTCCTTCTAATGAACATACAAGACTAATTTCATTTAGGATGGACTGGTTGTGTCTCCTTGAATGCCAAGGGACTCTCAAGAGTCTTCTCCAGCACCACAGTTCAAAAACATCAATTTTTCAGCACTCAGTTTTCTTTATGGTCCAACTCTCACATCCATTTATGACTACTGGAAAAAACGTAGCTTTGATAAGATGGACCTTTGTTGGCAAAACAATATCTCTGTTTTTTGATATCCTGTGTAGGTTGGTCATTTTTCTTCCCAGGAGCAAGTGTCTTTTAATTTCATGGCTGCATTCACCATCTGCTGTGATTTTGGAGAACCAGGATATAAAGTCTGTTATGGTTTCCATTGTTTCCCCATCTATTTGTCATGAAGTGACGGGACCAGATACCATGATTTGAATGGTGAGTTTTAAGCCAACTTTTTCACTCTCCTCTTTCACTTTCAACAAAAGGTTCTTTAGTTCTGCTTTCCTTTCTGACATAAGAGTGGGGTCATCTGCATATCTGAGGTTATTGATATTTCTCCTGGCAATCTTGAGTCTTGCCTGTGCTTCATCTCGCCCAGCATTTCACATGGTGTAATCTGCATAGAAGTTAAATAAACAGGGTGACAAGATACAGCCTTAATGTACACATTTCCCAATTTGGAACCAATCTGTTGTTCCATGTCCACTTCTAAAGGTTACTTCTTGACCTGCATACAGATATCTCAGCAGGCAGTTGAAGAACATAAGCCATCCCATTTTGTTAAAAAAAAAAAACAAAACTCAATTTTAGAGTTCTGAGGAAAGAGTCTTTGGAAATCCCCTGACCTCAGCCCACCACCTGCGAGACAATCAGATCCCAGATCAGGATCTCCTAACTTTACGTTCAGGACTTATGACCTGTCTGGGAAATTCAAATTAAGCCTGGGAAATGGGAATCAATCAGAACCCGTGTCCAGCCCAGGAAATGAAAACCAATCAGAACCCAACACCTAAACCTTCCACAGAAGGTAACCAATTAGACGTCTTCCAACCCGGAAACTCCCGTTTTTCGAATTTTATGCACGAGAATACCCTATATAAGCAATGTAATCCAGAGTTTGGGGCTCCTCTCCTTAGCCTCTGCATCGGTAACAGTGGGAGCCCCAGCTTGAGCTTGGTAATAAAAACTCTTGCTTTTGCATCAGATACTGGCTTCCTTGTGGTCATTGGGAGATTTAATGACTTGGACATAACACAGTTAAGGTGGTCTGGTATTTTAGTATCTTAAAGAATTTTTCAGTTTGTTGTAAGCCTATAGTCAAAGGCTTTGATGTAATAAATAAAGCAGATGAATATGTTTTTCTGGAACTCCCTTGCTTTTTGTATGATCCAACAGATATTGGCAATTTGATATCTGGTTCCTCTGCCTTTTCTAAATTCAGTTTGAATACCTATAAGATCTCAGTTCATGTACTGTTGAAGCCTGGCTTGGATAATTTTGAGCATTACTTTGCTAGCATGTGAGATGAGTATAATTGCGTGGTAGTTTGAACATTCTTTGGAATTGCCTTCTTTTGGGACTGGAATGAAAACTGAACTTTTTTTTTTTTTAATTTTTATTTTTACTTTATTTTACTTTACAATACTGCATTGGTTTTGCCATACATTGACATGAATCCACCATGGGTGTACATGCGTTCCCAAACTTGAACCCCCCTCCCACCTCCCTCCACCTAACATCTCTCTGGGTCATCCTCGTGCACCAGTCCCAAGCATGCTGTATCCTGCGTCAGACATAGACTGGCAATTCGATTCTTACATGATAGTATACCTGTTAAAATGCCATTCTCCCGAATCATCCCACCCTCTCCCTCTCCCTCTCCCTCTGAGTCCAAAAGTCCGTTATACACATCTGTGTCATTTTTGCTGTCTTGCATACAGGGTCATCATTGCCATCTTTCTAAATTCCATATATATGTGTTAGTATACTGTATTGGTGTTTTTCTTTCTGGCTTACTTCACTCTGTATAATTGGCTCCAGTTTCATCCATCTCATCAGAACGGATTCAAATGAATTCTTTTTAATGGCTGAGTAATACTCCATTGTGTATATGTACCACTGCTTTCTTATCCATTCATCTGCTGATGCACATCTAGGTTGCTTCCATGTCCTGGCTATTATAAACAGTGCTGCGATGAACATTGGGGTACATGTGTCTCTTTCAATTCTGGTTTCCTCAGTGTGTAAGCCCAGCAGTGGGATTGCTGGGTCATAAGGTAGTTCTATTTGCAATTTTTTTAAGGAATCTCCACACTGTCCTCCATAGTGGCTGTCCTAGTTTGCATTCCCACCAACAGTGTAGGAGGGTTCCCTTTTCTCCACACCCTCTCCAGCATTTATTGCTTGCAGATTTTTGGATCGCAGCCATTCTGACTGGTGTGAAGTGGTCCCTCATTGTGGTTTTCATGTGCATTTCTCTGATAATGAGTGATGTTGAGCATCTTTTCATGTGTTTGTTAGCCATCCGTATGTCTTCTTTGGAGAAATGTCTATTTAGTTCTTTGGCCCATTTTTTGATTAGGTCATTTATTTTTCTGGAATTGAGCTGCATAAATTGCTTGTATATTTTTGAGATTAGTTGTTTGTCAGTTCCTTCATTTGCTATTGTTTTCTCCCATTCAGAAGGCTGTCTTTTCACCTTGCGTATATTTTCCTTTGTTGTGCAGAAGCTTTTAATTTTAATTAGGTTCCATTTATTTTTGCTTTTATTTCCAGAATTCTGGGATGTGGATCATAGAGAATCCTGCTGTGATTATGTTGGAGAGTGTTTTGCCTTATTTCTCCTCTAGGAGTTTTATAGTTTCTGGTCTTACATTTATTTTTTATTTTATTTTTTTTAGTATGAAATTAGTCTTTATTTTGACCTCAAAATAAACACTTAACATTTTTCCAAAACTAAAGATGAATACTTAGAAACAAGGGTAGAAGATTATTTTTTTCCCTTCCCTGGGGAAACCAGTAAGGCAGAGGTTCTAATGTGGCTTGCAAGGCTCTTTCATTGGACTAATCTAGACACAGTTAAGACCCTCCCCAACTTTTCTCTAATGTCAGTTATACCTACCAGGGTTATGGCTGGCAGGAGAAAAACCCCAAAACAACCCCCCCCCTCCCCTGCCCAACACAACAATCAAGGGATTTGAAAAGTTGGGAAACTCATTGAAACGTGTGATCAAGTGTTCATATAAAATCCTTTCTAAGGAGATTGAGTGAAGCAACTATGCCTCAACAACTCAGCTGAGGTTTCTGCCTGGTCAGTCAGTGCAAAGCACGTCAGTCACCAGCCTGCACACCTCACAGCTCACCACAGGGATGTCTTAAAGTTGAACTTCAGCTTCAGCAGGTACTTCAGGTGCACCTGAGCAATGTCGTAGACGATGTACTCATTATACAGCATTGCGTTTATTTTCTTGTGCGGTGTTAGAAAGTGATCTAGTTTCATTCTTTTGCAAGTGGTTGACCAGTTTTCCCAGCCCCACTTGTTAAAGAGATTGTCTTTACTCCATTGTATATTCTTGCCTCCTTTGTCAAAGATAAGTCATCCATATGTGTGTGGATTTATCTCTTGGCTTTCTATTTTGTTCCATTGATCTATATGTCTGTCTTTGTGCCAGTACCATACTGTCTTGATGACTGTGGCTTTGTAGTAGAGCCCAAAGTCAGGCAAGTTGATTCCTCCAGTTCCATTCTTCTTTCTCAAGATTGCTTTGGCAATTCAAGGTTTGTTTTTTTTTTTGTATTTCCATACAAATCTTGAAATGATTTGCTCTAGTTCTGTGAAAAATATGGCTGGTAGCTTGATAGGGATTGCATTGAATTTGTATATTCCTTTGGGTAGTATATTCATTTTCACTATATTGATTCTTCCAATCCATGAACATGGTATATTTCTCCATTTATTAGTGTCCTCTTTGATTTCTTTCATCAGTGTTTTATAGTTTTCTATATATAGGTCTTTAGTTTCTTTAGATAGATATATTCCTAAGTATTTTATTCTTTTCGTTGCTATGGTGAATGGAATTGTTTCCTTAATTTCTTTTTCTACTTTCTCATTCTTAGTGTATAGGAATGCAAGGGATTTCTGTGTGTTGATTTTATATCCTGCAACTTTACTATATTCATTGATTAGCTCTAGTAATTTTCTGGTGGAGTCTTTAGGGTTTTCTATGTAGAGGATCATGTCATCTGCGAACAGTGAAAGTTTTACTTCTTCTTTTACAATTTGGATTCCTTTTATTTCTTTTTCTGCTCTGATTGCTGTGGCCAAAACTTCCAGAACTATGTTGAATAGTAGCGGTGAAAATGGGCACCCTTGACTTGTGCCTGACTTTAGGGGAAATGCTTTCAATTTTTCACCATTGAGGATAATGTTTGCTGTGGGTTTGTCATACATAGCTTTTATTATGTTGAGGTATGTTCTTTCTATTCCTGCTTTCTGGAGAGTTTTTTATCATAAATGGATGTTGAATTTTGCGAAAGGCCTTCTCTGCATCTATTGAGATAATCATATGGCTTTTGTTTTTCAATTTGTTAATGTGGTGAATTACATTGATTGATTTGCGGATATTAAAGAATCCTTGCATCCCTGGGATAAAGCCCACTTGGTCATGGTGTATGATCTTTTTAATGTGTTCTTGGATTCTGACTGCTAGAATTTTGTTGAGGATTTTTGCATCAATATTCATCAGTGATATTGGCCTGTAGTTTTCTTTTTTTGTGACATCTTTGTCAGGTTTTGGTATTAGGGTGATGGTGGCCTCATAGAATGAGTTTGGAAGTTTACCTTCCTCTGCAATTTTCTGGAAGAGTTTGAGTAGGATAGATGTTAGCTCTTCTCGAAATTTTTGGTAAAATTCAGCTGTGAAGCCGTCTGGGCCTCGGCTTTTGTTTGCTGGAAGATTTCTGATTACAGTTTCAATTTCCATGCTTGTGATGGGTCTGTTAAGATTTTGTATTTCTTCCTGGTTCAGTTTTGGAATATTGTACTTTTCTAAGAATTTGTCCATTTCTTCCACGTTGTCAATTTTATTGGCATATAGCTGCTGATAGTAGTCTCTTATGATCCTTTGTATTTCTGTGTTGTCTGTTGTGATCTCTCCATTTTCATTTCTAATTTTATTGATTTGATTTTTCTCTCTTTGCCTCTTGATGAGTCTGGCTAATGGTTTGTCAATTTTATTTATCCTTTCAAAGAACCAGCTTTTGGCTTTGTTGATTTTTGCTATGGTCTCTTTTGTTTCTTTTGCATTTATTTCTGCCCTAATTTTTAAAGATTTCTTTCCTTCTACTAACTCAGGGGTTCTCCAATTCTTCCTTTCTAGTTGCTTTCATTGCAGAGTTAGGTTATTTATTTTACTTTTTTCTTGTTTCTAGAGGTATGCCTGTATTGCTATGAACTTTCCTCTTAGCACTGCTTTTATAGTGTCCCACAGGTTTTGGGTTGTCGTGTTTTCATTTCCATTAGTTTCTATGCATATTTTGATTTCTTTTTTGATTTCTTCTGTGATTTGTTGGTTATTCAGAAGTGTGTTGTTCAACTTCCATTTGTTGGAATTTTTACTAGTTTTTCTCCTGTAATTGAGATCTAATCTTAATGCATTATGGTCAGAAAAGATGCTTGGAATTATTTCGTTTTTTTTTTTTTTTTTTTTTTAATTTATCAAGTTTAGATTTTTGGCCCTGGATGTGATCTGTCCTGGAGAAGGTTCCATGAGCACTTGAAAAAAAGGTGAAATTCATTGTTTTGGGGTGAAATGTCCTATAGATATCAATTAGGTCTAACTGATTTAATGTATCATTTAAAGTTTGCATTTCTTTGTTAATTTTCTGTTTAGTTGATCTGTCCATAGGTGTGAGTGGGGTGTTAAAGTCTCCCACTATTATTGTGTTATTGTTGATTTCTCCTTTCATATTTGTTAGCATTTGTCTTACATATTGAGGTGCTCCTATATTGGGTGCATATATATTTATAATTGTTATATCTTCACCTTTGATTGATCCTTTGATCATTATGTAGTGGCCTTCTTTGTCTCTTTTCACAGCCTTTGTTTTAAAGTCTATTTTATCGGATATGAGTATTGCCACTCCTGCTTTCTTTTGGTCTCTATTTGCGTGGTATATCTTTTTCCAGCCCTTCACTTTCAGTCTGTATGTGCCCCTTGTTTTGAGGTGGGTCTCTTGAAAGCAGCATATAGAGGGGTCTTGTTTTTGTATCCATTCAGCCAGTCTTTACCTTGTGGTTGGGGCGTTCAACCCATTTACGTTTAAGGTAATTATTGATAAGTATGATCCCGTTACCATTTACTTTATTGTTTTGGGTTTGGGTTTATACACCCTTTTTGTGTTTCCTGTCTAGAGAATAACCTTTAGAATTTGTTGGAGAGCTGGTTTGGTGGTGCTGAATTCTCTCAGCTTTTGCTTGTCTGTAAAGCTTTTGATTTCTCCTTCATATTTGAATGAGATCCTTGCTGGGTACAGTAGTCTGGGTTGTATGTTATTTTCTTTCATCACTTTAAGTATGTCTTGCCATTCCCTCCTGGCCTGAAGAGTTTCCATTGAAAGATGCTGTTATACTTATGGGAATCCCCTTGTGTGTTATTTGTTGTTTTTCCCTTGCTGCTTTTAATATTTGTTCTTTGTGTTTGATCTTTGTTAATTTGATTAATATGTGTCTTGGTGTGTTTCGCCTTGGGTTTATCCTATTTGGAACTCTCTGTGTTTCTTGGACTTGGGTGATTATTTCCTTCCCCATTTTAGGGAAGTTTTCAACTTTTGTCTCCTCAAGTATTTTCTCATGGTCTTTCTTTTTGTCTTCTTCTTCTGGGACTCCTATAATTCGAATGTTGGAGAGTTTCATATTGTCTTGGAGGTCTCTGAGAATGTCCTCATTTCTTTTAACTCATTTTTCTTGTTTCCTCTCTGATTCATTTATTTCTACCATTCTATCTTCTATTTCACTAATCCTATCTTCTGCTTCCGTTATTCTACTATTTGTTGCCTCCAGAGTGTTTCTGATCTCATTTATTGCATTATTCATTATATATTGACTCTTTTTTATTTCTTCTAGGTCCTTGTTAAACCTTTCTTGCATCTTCTCAATCTTTGTCTCTAGGCTATTAATCTGTGATTCCATTTTGATTTCAAGATTTTGGATCATTTTCACTATCAATATTTGGAATTCTTTCTCAGGTAGATTCCCTACCTCTTCCTCTTTTGTTTGGTTTGGTGGGCATTTCTCCTGTTCCTTAACCTGCTGAGTATTCCTCTGTCTCTTTATCTTGGTTATATTGCTGCGTTTGGAGTGGCCTTTTAATATTCTGGTAATTTGTGGAGTTCTCTTTATTATGGAGCTTCCTCACTGTGGGTGGGGTTCTATCAGTAGCTTGTCAAGGTTTCCTGGTTAGGAAGGCTTGTGTTGGAGTTCTGGTGGGTGGAGCTGGGTGTCTTCTTTCTGGAGTGCAGTGGTGTGACTAGTAATGGGTTATGAGACATCAAAGGTTTTGGAATAACTTTGAGCTGCCTGTATTTTGAAGCTCAGGGGAGTGTTCCTGTGTTGCTGGAGAATTTGCGTGGTATGTCTTGTTCTGGGACTTGTTGGCCCTTGGGTGGAGCTTGGTTTCAGTGTAGGTATGAAGGCATTTGAGCTCCTATTGCTTAATGTTCCCTGAATTCAAGAGTTCTCTAATGTTTTCAGGCTTTGGACTTCAGCCTCCTGCTTCTGGTTTTCAGTTTTATTTTTACAGTAGCCTCTAGACTTCTCCATCTATACAGCCCTGATGATAAACATCTAGGTTAAAGATGAAAAGTTTCTCCACATTGAGGGACACCCAGAGAGGTTCACTGAGTTACAAGAAGAGAAGAGGGAGGGAGTAGTTAGAGGTGACTGGAATGAGATGCTGTGAGATCAAAAAAGGAGAGAGCAAACTAGCCAGTGGTCACTTCCTTATGTGTGCTCTATAGTCTGGACCGCTCAGAGGTATTTATGGATTTATACAGGGAAGAGGAGATGGAGGAAGTCGACAGAGGTGGCCAGGAGGATAAGAGAGGGGAATGAGAAGGAGAGAGACAAATCCTGCCAGTAACCAGTTCCTTAGGTGTTCTCCACCGTCTGGAACACACAGAGATTCACAGAGTTGGATAGAGAAGAGATGTGGGAGGAAAGAGACAGAGGCCACCTGGTGGAGAAAAAGGAGAGTCCAAAAGTGGAGAGAGTGGTCAAGTCAGAAATCTCGCTCTCAGGTAAAATTGGGTAGTGAAGTTTGGGTTTTTAAATGTACAAAATTGACAACAAAAACCAAAGAGCAAAGATTAAAAATCAAGAGTAGAGGTTGGATTTTCAAAAATACAATATTAAAGAAAAGAAGCAGAAGGAAAAAGGAAGAAAGGAAAAAAAAAAAAGAGAGAGTAAAAAACCACAAACAAGCAAACAAACAAACAAAAACAAGTATTATAAAAAAAAAAAAAATCAAACACACACCAACAACCACCCAGAGACTATATATGGTGTTTGCCTTTAAAAAAAAAAAGTCTTTTTTTTTAATAGTAATAGTAGGTTATGGACTTAAAAATTAGAGGAGAAATAAAAGACTTAACAAAAAAAAAAGTTAGAAAAAAAAAGAAAAAAAAATGTGTGATTTTAAAAATAGTAAAAATATATCTGGCCCTTCTCTGATGTTGTGGGCAGTGTGGAGTCACTTCCAAGGTGGTTCCCTCTATTTACCTTCTGTTTGCTGGTTTTTCAGGCTCACTAGTTCAGTCGTGCTGTAGGGAGGGGGGATGCTGCAAACAAATACCACTGTCGTGTGCACACAGTGTCTCAGCCCCGCTGGACCTGTCCCTTCTCGAGGTGCACAAACACTCTGGCTCTGCGATGCTCAGCTGGGAACAGTCTGAGGCCGGCTCTAGGCTGCGTGCACTTCCCCAGTCTAAGCTGCTCAGGTTCAGCGCTCAGGTAGCCCTCAGAGTCACAGATTCGGTTGGGACTGCGTTTTGTGCTCTTCCCAGGACCGAGTAGCTCAGGAGTTTGGTGAGCACGATCGCTGCAACTTTTTGCCTTTTCTGCCTCTGCTGCTCAGTTTTCTGGATGGACCGCTGGTGGCCCTTGTGAGGCAGATGATGACTGTCCAGCACCCCCAGAAGTCTTAGCAAAGATGCCTGCTTGCATTTAGGTAAGTAAAGTCTCTCCAGGTCTGCAATTTTCCCTTTCCAGTCCTTACGGCTCTGTCTGCCTGTCCCCAGCGGGGGATGGTCTGCAGCCGGCTTTTTCTGTTCCATCCTTTGTTCTGTGCTCGGTCCTGGCGGTGTCTTATGTTCGAGCTTTTCACGTGGTAGCTATCCCACAGTCTGGTTTGCTAGCCCAAGTTAGATCGTTCTGGTTGCTCGTGGGGCGTTCCTGCCCGATTCTTACAAAGCACTGCAGCCCACGCCTCCCGCGCTTCCCTGCCCTGCCCCCACTTGCTTGTGGCGGATGCAGGCGTCTGTGCTGCTTTTCCGCTGGGGGAGTTACTGTTGGGCTTGTAATCTGTTGATTTTAATTATTTCTTTATTTTTCCCTTCCTGTTGTGTTGCCCTCTGTGTCTCCAAGGCTCGCTACAGACTCGGCAGGGAGAGTGTTTCCTGGTGTTTGGAAACCTCTCCTCTTAAAATCCCCTTCCTGGGACGGGCTTCCCTTCCCAGGACAGAGCTCCCTCCCCACCTCCTTTGTCTCCTTTTTCGTCTTTTGTATTTTTTCCTACCTGTTTTTGAAAACAATGGTCTGCTTTTCTGGTTGCCTGATGTCCTCTGCCAGCCTACAGAAGTTGTTTTGTGGAGTTTGCTCAGCATTGAAATGTTCTTTTGAGGAATTTGTGAGGGAGAAAGTGGTCTTCCCGTCCTATTCCTCCGCCATCTTTGATTCTCCTCAAAACTGAACATTTTTGTTACAAGATGCTTGAATAGAAGAACATGCGCTCATCTTCTCCTTTGAGAATTCCAAAATTGCAACTTGCTGCTGAAAAACCATCAACAGGAGAATGCTGGATCCCATGAAAAAATATACCCCACATCCATGGCAAAGGAAAAGTCCCAACATAACAGTCAGAGGGGCAAAATCATGTTTAGGATCCAACCTTGCACTCACCAGAGACACTCGGAGGGCAAAAACCAAACCTTGTGTACACTCGGACCCAGAGACCTGACAGAGACTGAGCCAGACCTGCCTTTGAGTGTTTGAGTGTCTCCTGAGGAGTCATGGGTCATCAGTGACCTGCCATGGGGACAAGTGCTCTGGCTGCAGCAGACCTGGGTCATGCACTGTGTTTCATAAGCCCTCTTGGAGGAGGTTGTCATTGTCCCCACCATAGAGCGACCAAGCAGATGACCCACAAACTGCAGAGTAATTATACCAAAGAAATTCTCACACTGTTAAGAAAGTTCTAGGATCCATAACAGATTTTCCAATCTGGGGATTCGACAAATGTACTGAAAACTTTTACTTTGGAGGCCAGTAGGATTTGATTACAGAATTTCCACAGTACTGGTGAAACAGACTCTTGGAAGACATTAAAAAAACAAACAAACAAAAAACAACAACAACAACAACTTTTGCACACCAGGAGCCAGAAGAAAGAACAGTGTTCCCACAAGAGATTAAGCCACATTTGCCTGTGGGTGTCCAGGAGGTGGATTGTCCACCTCTGGAGGAGGTGTGGGTTCACAGTGGCCTACTGAAGGCACAGGGCCACTGAATAGAACAGTGCATGCACAAGTCCTCTTAAAGTGTATCTGCTATAACCTTCATTACTCTTACCATAGCTTGACCTCAGGAACACAGTCCTACACATCAACAGAAAATTGGATTAAAGATTTACTGAGCATGGCCCCACCCATCAGAGCAAGACCCAGTTGCCCCCACAGTCAGTCTTTCCCATCAGGAAGTTTCCATAAGCCTCTTATCCTTATCCCTCAGAAGGCAGACAGAATGAAAAACACAATCACAAAAAAACTAATCAAATTGATCACATGGACCACAACCTTGTCTAACTCAATGAAACTATGAGTCATGCCATGTAGGGCCACCCAGGATGAATGGGTAATAGTGAAGAGTTTTGATAAAACGTGGTCCACTAGGGAAGGGAGTGGCAAACCGCTGCAATATTCTTGCCTTGAGAACCCCATGAACAGCACGAAAAGTAGTGTTCATGCAGTCAAAATCTAAACTTGCCCATACAGTAGAACAAGAAACAAATATATCATTACAGAAAAATAAAATAATATTTTATATATATAAAATAGTAAACAAATTTGTATATATTTGAATACAGATAAATGCAATAACTTTTACTTTTTCAAGATTTATATGTTTCAAAAATTTAAACTTTCAAAGAAGCCTGATAAAATAAAGACATACACAAAATTCTGTGTATAAGTCTCAATATTTGTTACTAGCTATTAACTTGATGATCCTGTAATTGTTCTAGGTCATTAAATAATATAACCTATATTGATCCTTACAGCATATTCAGTAGGTACGTGTTTGCTTTATATTGTGAATACTTTATGAATTTTGTATATTGAAATTTCAAAACAAGCTCTTTTTTGAACATTGCACAAAAGTTTCATCACAGTTTAAATCAGTAGTGTTATTTATTGGCCTGATTTCAATATTGTAGTGTCTCAAGGAATAGGGATACCCAGGGAGAGAGGGGGGAGTTGTGGGGCACCACCTGTGGGTGGAAAAGTCAAGAAAAAGACAAGGATTATCTATTAAGTTCTCCCTCTTATATGGGTATGGCTCGTGGTGCCCTAAATCAACTACAGCAGTAATATCAAATATTACTGATCAGAGATCATCACAGAAAATATGATAATATTGAAGAAGTTTGAAATATGGTGTTAACTACCAAAATGTTACACAGAGACACAAGATGAGCACATGCTTTTGGAAAAATAATGCCAATAGACTTGTTTGATCTAAAGTTGCCACATGCCTTTAATTAACGGCAATAAAAAAAGTAGGCAGTATTTGTGAGTTGCAATAAACAAAATATAATAAAGCAAGGCATGATTGTAATGAAACATGATAGGCACATGGAACATTTTGCTAATAAAACCAAAAGTGGATTGAAATTAGAAAAAATAATGAGTTTGTTATCTAGCTTCGTGATGACAGAGAGTGGGAGAAGAGAAAAGCACTTCAGGAAGAGAAAACGGCATACTAAATCTCAAGCTAAAGAAAATAGCATGTTAATTTTGTCTGGGCTGTAAAGTTTGTGAATCAGTGACAGAATTAAGCTCACAAATGTGTGGTCAGGTCAGATGTTCCAGGAAGTTCCCTTTACCAAAGGCACTACTGGCATATTGAACAATTCTTTGTTGTTGATGACAATCTTGGAGGAAGACCTTTAATGTCACTGGTCCCTATCAATTAAATTCCAGAAGCAAGTCCTAGTCCTTGTAACGGCAAACCAATCTCTTTCCCTACCCTTCCCACACCTTTCCAGATGAATCTTATGAGAACTGTAGTCCCCCACAGATACACACCCCATATCACTGAGGGCTGCTGTAGAGTGTTGAGGCAGTTGGATAATATTCAATGGAAAACGAAGATAAAGATTTTAGGTGACAAAAATGACCATGAATCACATCACACTTCATGTTTGCACTGTACTTTATAATACTGAAAGAAAATTACACATTTATGTGATGTTCTTTGGTTGCTCAGTCAAGTCTGACTCTGTGACACCATGGTCTGTAGCATACCAGGCTTGCCTGTCTTTCACTCTCAAAATTTGCTCAAATTCATGTCCATTGAGTCGGTGATGCCATAAAACCATCTCATCCTAATAGTTTAAATTGTAAGAGTAAAACAAATCATCCCTAGTGTGTGAAATATTTTATCAATATTCATTGAGAATCCAGTCCTAAGATGTGCTGGTTTTCAGTTTGTGACAGCTCAGCACTGACTCATCACTGCTTCATTGACATCAGTCTGTGTCAAGGCACCTGTTTATTTTATTAACCCTTCTTCTTCATGGTCTTCAAAGATAAATGTGACAGGTCATTTTATTCATCTACATTCATATGTACATACATACACACGCATGTACTCACACACACAAATATAGCTTTGAAGAATATAGTTCCAATTCTTGTAGTGATTTTGGGGAAGTTTTCTTACTAAATGGCAATTACAATTGTAATATTTTTAGTTACCATATTATGACAACAAATAGCAACTTAAGCCCTGATGAAAATAAAAATCGTCAAAACAAAGTTGTCTGTATTTCAGCCAAATTATTTAACACAATTATGTTCTGTCCACAACATACAATTACATAATCTGCTACATGATCATCATGTTTATATCTTCCATATTGTGACATGTGACTGTGTGAGTTCTCAAGGTGTATTATCAGCAATGGAAATATGATTACATCAGGTAGTCAGGTAAGAAAATCTGCCCGTTTTTCCTTCAGTATCTGGTGAAAAGGATTATTTCCCTAACTATCTGGAGAAGAACAAATCTGACTTATTGCTACTCTTTCCACTCTACCATTTCTATTCCTCATCAGCATGTGACTGGAAATCATATGGTGCATTATCTGGAAGCAATAGAGCAAAACTTGAGAGTTAGAAACAAAGATTCTGATTAAATGTTTGGTTTCACCTTAGGAAACCAACACTCACATTGGTATCCACCAGTTAGTGTGTTCCCAGTGCATTTGCTTTCCATCATAAAAGATGGCCTAAGAACAAAAATAACCTCTTCCAATAGATTCTTAGGACCATCTGCTCCACTTTGCCTTATGAGACTTCCATTGTTTGTGTTTACTAAAGCATGGTTCCAACAATGTTCTCCATGATCTATTGTCTTCCTGCTGTCTAGTCTGGCTTTCTTCCTATAAGCAAATTGAGAATTTTCTCCAGCTCCCTACAGCTTGAAAGTGAAAGTGATAGCCAATTATGTGACTTTAGCTTTATGGGAGCATATGGGATCAGTGAAAAAAAAATTAATTAAAATCTTTGAGCTGTTAACTCATAAAAGAAAATAATTCTTACAGGATTTTTCTGAAATGTTTATAGTCAAAAATGCATTCATTTTAGCAACTTTCTCAAATTATATTTTTAATTGTGATGTATACAATTTAACACAAGAAGGAAACTGAGAATAAAGTTGGTATTACCTATTGTTGACAGGTATTAACAATTGAAAATGGAAAACTACCAGTAGCTGATTTGAATTTTATTCTCTTCAGATTCAACTGTGAGGTAAAGCGATGAGAAATAAAACTTGGCTAAATCAAACAACAGAAAATATTTACAGAATCTTGTTTGAAAGTAAAGTCAAGAAAAACAAGGTTTTCAAAAAAACAGATTCTGTGTATTTCTTTTCTCCCTCTCTTCAGAACAAGTCCTTTCTTCCTCAGTTCTCTCTTCCCTCATTTCCTGTCCTTCTATTATTCTTCCCTTTTCTGCTTTGAAGTAATTTTCTTTCTTAGTTAGGAGACTCAACTTTTTACCTTCCTTGTTTTCTTACAACCTTTCTGGGACCTTTTCCTCATTTTAGATGCTAATTAGCACTTGGTAATTGAAATTTTAAAAGCTGAGTATTATAAGCACATTAGCACATCACAGATTTCTGTGATCATAGGCAGAATTCAAAATAGTTTAGTGTATAAAAGAGAAGATGCTAAGGACTCTGGTGTCTTTTGAGAAAAGTGTGAAAAACAGAATATGTGTCTACATTTTACGTTTATTTTATATTCACAATGCATGTCTAATTCTGCCATTCTTACACAGTTTGAAAACAAACCTAGCTTTCATTAGTTTCTGGCTAGTGTGACTACTGCCGTCAGAATCCTGGACTCTCAGCTCCTTTAAAGTCACCAAAGATATTACAATTTTTATTCCAGATTCCTCTGTCTGTGCTCCATAATTATTTATAGAAAATTAAATAGGACTAAGTATAACAACAGCCTTAAATCTAGGGGGATCAATAACTCATTCTTAGGAAGCTGTATTTCACATAGCATTCTTTTTTTCCAGTAAAATTACATTTATAAAATATGACTGCTATATGCGGAAAGCAAGAGGGAAGGAAGGAAATGCACAGGAAAGAGAGGTGGAGCATCACCTAGTGGGCAGACCTTTCTGCTGACCCTGTGATGTATGCAACAAGAGATGTAACATCAGAGTGATGCTGCCTGGAGTGGGAAGTGCTAGGCTTTCTTGCTCCTTCATCCAGCAGCAGTATGTGCCCTGTTCTGGAAAGGAGAATGACCTTGTGGAGGCAACTCCCGAACTGTGGAAATAAGACCCTCCATGAGGAATGTGGTCTGTGGGTGCTGCATCTCCATACTCAGATCCCAAAAGTACCTCACATTTCTGGACTTCGGCTAAAGATTTTTTTTTTTTTTTTTGGTAAAACATGACTTTGTCTTAGTTCATCATTGTTATGGAAATTGTTGATATACTCAAATGCACACTACTATGGTTTTTCCAGTAGTCCTGTATGGATGTGAGAGTTGGACTGTGAAGAAGGCTGAGTGTCGAAGAATTGATGCATTTGAACTGTGGTGTTGGAGAAGAATCTTGAGATTCCCTTGGACTGCAAGGAGACCCAACAAGTCCATTCTGAAGGAGATCAGCCCTGGGATTTCTTTGGAAGGAATGATGCTAAAGCTGAAACACCTCACCTCCATGAGGTGTACTTTGGACCCCTCATTCAAGAAGTTGACTCATTGGAAAATACTCTGATGCTGGGAGGAATTGGGGGCAGAAGGAGAAGGGGATGACAGGGGATGAGATGGCTGGATGGCATCACTGACTCTATGGACGTGAATCTGAGTGAACTCCAGGAGTTGGTGATGGACAAGGAGGCCTGGCGTGCTGCGATTCATGGGGTGGCAAAGAGTCGGACATGACTGAGCAGCTGAACTGAACTGAACTGATGCTATTTTCTGTTCTATTCAAAATATACTTGGGCCTCACTATAAGTGTTTTTCCTGGGTCAGTTACTGTTGTATATACCTGAATTCTGTTGATAATTTTATTTTGAATGTGTTTGCTTCCCCCTCCTTTGGAAATGCCTATAAATATAACTACTAGCAAAAGTAGTTTTTATTATTTATTCTCAGGCATTTTCTATATTAATTAAAAAAATAAACACAGATGAGTGGTATACTCATCTCTAAGTATGGGGAATAATAAAACTTCCAATTCTGATGCAAAGTAAAGAAAGATAGTAGAAGAAGCTAATGTTTTTAGTGTTAATTAGCAGCACAATTAAAATATTTGAGAATAAATGATAGAATATATTTACTTTGTTTGCATACATATCACACACAAACATTTTGACTATATTTTTTAAATAATTTAAATACTTATTACTTTAACAAAATGTGTTAATCTGCACCCCCAGTAATAATTCAGATATCTCTTTTGCAATATTTAATAATTTTCTTCCACAATAAATGATTAATGAATATTTGAATAATTTACCACAGTCTTTAGAATTATAGAAATATACAAAGTTGCCATATTTTTAACCTCAGAAATCCTATGTTTGTAATTAGCTTAAAATATTTGTTCATGTACAATAAACAATAGTTAGCAAACATATAATTGTTTGAGTGTTAAAGCTACTGTGGGTTTTTTACTTCCTGCCTCCACAGTGAGAAAATTCTCCTAATTAGCATTGCTTCCAAAATATAGTTACTGATCTCTATCTTTTCCTTTTTTTAAGTGCCTATTTTAACATTTTCATTTTCATAAAGAGTGATGATACCAAATTAATTTTTATGTTAGTTAAAATTCACCCAACATTGTGCTATCAATGAACAATTTATTTAAGAGACACGTGTACCCCAATGTTCATCAAAGCACTGTTTATGATAGCCAGGACATGGAAGCAACCTAGATGTCCATCAGCAGATGAATGGATAAGAAAGCTGTGATACATATACATAATGGAGTATTACTCAGCCATTAAAAAGAATACATTTGAATCAGTTCTAATGAGGTGGATGAACCTGGAGCCAATTATACAGAGTGAAGTAAGCCATAAAGAAATACACCAATACAGCATACTAACACATATATATGGAATTTAGAAAGATGGTAACAATAACCCTGTGTGTGATACAGCAAAAGAGACACAGATGTATAGAACAGTCTTTTGGACTCTGTGGGAGAGGGAGAGGGTGGGATGATTTGGGAGAATGGCATTGAAACATGTATAATATCATGTAAGAAATGAATCGCCTGTCTAGGTTCAATTCAGGATACATGATGCTTAGGGCTGGTGCACTGGGATGACCCAGAGACATGATATGAGGAGGGAGGTGGGAGGGGGGTTCAGGATTGGGAACTCATGTACACCCATGGCAGATTCATGTTGAAGTATGGCAAAACCAATACAGTATTGTAAAGTAAAATAAAGTAAAATAATAAAAAAAAACCCTGCACATTTAAAATAATTTTACATTTTTGCTCTGTTACATATTTAACAGGAAAATAAATATATTTTCTCAATTTGAAGAAACATTTTTAAAAGACTTGCATATAGATACATTGAAATCTTTAATAAGATGCAGTAAAAATAAAGAGTATACGTCACAAATTGATAATTTCTGATATCTAGTAAGTATAAAGGGAATGTTAACTCATTAATAACAACTAAGTAAACAAATAGCAGAGTGCTAGAAACTCTTCCAACAATAAGACTATCACATTCTAAAATTTAAGAAATGTTTATCATTTTGATTATAAAGCAATATTTGTGATTATTATCATATGAAAAAATATTTCAAAGAACAGAAGGACAGGAAAGATGACTTTTTACTAAATTAAATTATTCTGAATGAGATGTTCTAATATTGAGCCAAATTTATCTGCTTGAAATAATTAAGCTTGTTGGTATATATCAGATTTTTTTACTGAAGTCACTAAGGTAAGATTAACTACATTATAACTTATAGTGTATTACCTCACTCAAGATAATAATATGTAATTAATCGAATTAACTGGGTTTTTCAATCTGTATTCCTAATGTTAAAGGTGTTGCATAATTGTAACTGGCTTCTGTCTACAGTCAAAACGTCATTTGGAAGATTAATAGAATTCTAGTGGCATTAGTCGACAATGGCCCAGACTGAGGGCTCAAATGAAGTGTTGCAGTGATGAACTTTCTGTGCATTACCCAGTGTCAGGGAATTATATATTTGGAAAAAGAAATAGGATTCAAGTAAATGATATGTGGACATGGTCATAAGATAAATCATTATGAGTGTTTCTTTTAGGTACTTAGACCTAAAGTACCTATCCTTGATTACCTATGAGTAATCAGGGATCTAAAACTGTTGGGTCTAAAAATTAATAACCATTTGTTAACATATCAACAAACCTTAATAATGGCAATCCAAAAAGGAACCTTCTTTTAAATAAAAATTTGAAGAATGTCCAATCACATCAAGAACCACAGATCTGTAAACATAAATTAAGCTGTGAGACTGAAGGAAATATTTATATTTATACTAACTGAGATAGATGGACAAACAGTGGCTGACTTTATTTTTTTGGCTCCAAAATTACTGCAGATGGTGATTGCAGCCATGATATTCAAAGATGATTACTCCTTGGAAGGAAAGTTATGACCAACCTAGATAGCATATTCAAAAGCAGAGACATTACTTTGCTGACTAAGGTCCGTCTAGTCAAGGCTATGGTTATTCCAGTGGTCATGTATGGATGTGAGAGTTGAACTGTGAAGAAAGCTGAGTGCCGAAGAATTGATGCTTTGGAACTGGTGTTCGAGAAGACTCTTGAGAGTCCCTTGGACTGCAAGCAGATCCAACCAGTTCATCCTAAGGGAAATTGGTCCTGGGTGTTCATTGGAAGGACTGATGCTGAAGCTGAAACTCCAGTATTTTGGTCATCTGATACAAAGAACTGACTCATTTGAAAAGACCCTGAAGTTGGGAAAGATTGAAAGCAGGAGGAGAAGCGGACAGCAGAGGATGAGATGGCTGGATGACATCACTGAATGTATGAACATGATTTTGAGTGAACTCTAGGAGTTGATGATGGACAGGGAGGCCTGGTGTGCTGCAGTTCATGGGGTCGCAAAGAATGGGACACGACTGAGCAGCTGAACTGAACTGAGATAGGTCATATGCACATTTATATTTTTTTTTTTCCGGGTATATAGTATAACTGCAGTCTGCTCTCATATAAACTAACGAAATGAATAACAAATTTTCAAAGACATATGTTTGGGGATAAAAATCTGTGTTTGATTTCACCTTCACACATAGTGTGTATTTAAATATTCTAGCAAACTACACTACCAATATCACTGTTTCTAGAGTAACTGACCAGGAAGTTTACACAGACTTTTGCATTATATCCCCAAATCTATGAAGAATATTAGTATTCTCATGTTGTGAATATAGAAACTTAGGTAGATCTTGTCTTAGAACTCAAGTGTTTTTTTTATTTCAAAACTGCTGTGACACTTATGTATTTTTCCAATATTTCTGGTTCTCCTGAGCACATTAGGATAGATACTGAAACTTTTTTTACCTCCTCGAGGTTGCATATGGTTTGTGATTGGTTTCAGCCAAAAAACATTTGCATAGACGGGACCTATGCTATCTAAGGATGAAAGCAGTTAATTGCTAGAAGTCTCCAGGCACTCTTTCAGTGTAACAGCAAACTTGATTGATAGGGAAATGCCAGGCTGCACTGTTTCACCTTGGTGGATGCCTTGGACTGTCAGCTAAGCTTGTTGTGTTTGTATAAGTGGAATACATTTTTCTTTCTCTAAGTCACTGAAGTTCATTTGGTTACCCTAGCCTAACATCTTATTCTGATGAATTTAAAAAAAAAAAATCACTGTTACATTGACATGTATGTTATGATGGCAGTGAACCAAGGTGAAAGTTATGGTAGAAAATTAACATTTAACCTATAAATTAACTTAAGCATATTTATATATTTTTAATTTGAGCTAGGTTTGCCAAGCTTTGGGAAATATTCTGAAATATCAGTCAAGACATTTTTGGGAATAACCAAAGCATCTATCTCAGCAAGTTCAAAGGAAACTCATCACTTCACTCTACCCTCAACCTTATGACATGCATCAAATCATCACTGTGGGGCACCTTGGAGCAATCCTTCTCTTTAACCCTTCTGCATTCTCACCCTAATAACAAACTACACAGTAAATCGTGTTGATTCTTAGCATCATGATTACAATACATCTTACTTGTGTTATGGCCACCTTCCCATTGGCAATGCTAGCTCAGGACTGTATTTTGAGATTTTAATAATCAGTTTTACTGTGACATGTCAAACTTTGTTAATTAAAATAAAATTCAAATCTGATCATGCAGAAAGTACATACTCAGCACCAGTTATGGCATCCGTGACCTTTTCTACCATGCATCTTTTGTCTTCTCTAACCACCAACCTGTGACTTGGTCTAGGGCAGAGACTGCAAATTTATCTTTTCATTTCAGTTCTCAACCTACTCATCTCTCCCACCCAAACCTCCCACTCTTGTCCTCTACTTGATCACCAGCCTAACTCCAAGGAACATTCTTGGGAATCCTCGCTAGCAACAAGATTAAAAAAAAAAAAAAAATCTTAAAAATAGACTAATTGATGCTGATCTGAATAAGGCACCCTCACAAATGATTCCAGATCTTTTTGACTAATCTTCCAATTCCCATGTATCACTCCAAAGTTGAAGAGAAGTCATGTGTGTTTGTTAAAAGAACTTCTCAGAAATGAGATTTATTGTTAAGTGCAAGGTTTGTGTAAATTTGAGTTACCCCCAATATAAAATGCATTTTTACACTCGTCCTCAAAGCACACGTGTCTTTATTTTATATGATTTTTGAAAATAGTTTGGGTAGATAAAGAATATTATTTTTATTACCCATTAGAAATATAGTTTGCCAGGCACTGATGCTGAATTGAAGTTTCAAGTAAAAATCCTTTGCCAGAGCTATTTTAAATCTAAATATCATCTAAAATATGTACTTACTCATATTTCCTTAATTATGCATATAAATTCAAACTGCAATAATAGAGAAATTTGTCATCATATCTCTATAATGAAAAGAATTTACTTGCAAAATAATCTAAACTAAAAATTTTAAAAATAAAGGAACAAAATTTTAAGAGAGCTGATATTTGAGAAGATATGTATCTAAAAATTGCCTTCCTATATTTCTCCATTTAAAAAAAAATCAGAAGAAAAATATTTCTGCTATGATAGGCTTATATAAACAGTTGTCCAGACCTAATAAAACAATTCTTGCTAAATGAACTTTGCCAAAATTAATTCATCAAGACTATACTTCTTGGTTTGAAAAGCCATTTGTAACAGTATATGAAACAGTGAGAGACGTGCTGAGTGCATATGTCTCATAGATGGGGGATATTCAATTAATATTTTCACTTACTAGAAAAGATGAAGTAGTTGACATTCTTATGACTTTTCTCTTTTTCTTTTTTTTTTTTAAATTTTGGTGTTGTTGTTCAGTCACTCAGTGATGTCCGAATTTGTGCGACCCCATGGACTGCAGCACACAAGACTTCCTTGTCCTTCACCATCTCCCGGAATTGGCTCAAACTCATGTCCATTGAATTGGTGATGCCATCCAATCGTCTCATCGTCTGTAATCCCCTTCTGCTCTTGCTTCCAATCTTTCCCAGCATCAGGGTGTTTTCCAGTGAGTTGGCTCTTCACATCAGGTGGCCAAGTATTGGAGCTTCAGTTTCAGCATCAGTTTTTCCAATGTTTATTTCCTTTAGAGTTGACTGGTCTGATCTTCTTGCTGTCTAAGGGACTTACAAGAGTCTTCTCCAGAACCACAGTTTGAAGGCATCAGTTCTTTGGTGCTAAGCCTTTTTTTATTGTCCAGCTCTCACATTTGTACGTGACTACTGGAAAAAAGATAACTTTGACTATATGGACCTTTGTTGCTGCTGCTACTGCTAAGTCACTTCAGTCGTGTCCAACTCTGTGCAACCCCAAAGACAGTAGCCAACCAGGCTCCCCCGTCCCTGGGATTCTCCAGGCAAGAACATTGGAGTGGGTTGCCATTTCCTTCTCCAATGCATGAATGTGAAAGGTGAAAGTGAAGTCGCTCAGTCGTGTCTGACCCTCAGCGATCCCATGGACTGCAGCCTACCAGGCTCCTCTGTCCATGGGATTTTCCAGGCAAGAGTACTGGAGTGGGGTGCCATTGGACCTTTGTTGGCAAAGTAATATCTCTAATTTTAATATGCTGTGTAGGTTTGTCATAAATTTTCTTCCAAGGAGCAAGTGTCTTTTAATTTCATGGCTGCAATCACCATTTGCAGTGATTTGGAGCTCAAGAAAATAAAGTCTGTCACTGTTCCCATTTTATTTTGTATTGAGTTATAGCAAAGTAACAATGTTGTGATAGTTTCAGGTGAACTGCAAAAAGACTCAGCCATACATGTACATTTATCCCTTCTTCCTCAAACTTCCCTTCTAAGCCGGCTGCAGCATAACATTGAGCAAAGTTTCATGTGCTATACAGTAGGTCCTGGATGCCCATCCATATTAATTACAATAGTGTGCACATGCCCATCCCAAACTCTCTAACAATCCCTTCCTCCCATCCTGCCCCCGGCAAATATAAGCTCACGTTTATGCTTATGTTTTGTAAGTTTACTGTATAATTTCTTTTTAGATTCCACATATAAGGGATGTCAGATGTTATTTCTCCTTTGTCTGACTTCATTCAGTATGACACTCTCTAGTTCCATTCATGTTGCTACAAATGGCATTGTTTGATTCTTGTTTGTGGTTGAATAACATTCCATTGTGAATATGGACCATATCTTCTTTATCCATTCCTCTCTCAATGAACATGTAGGTTGCTTTCATGTTATGGCTATTGTAAATAGTGCTTCAATGAACTTTGGGGTACACATATCGATTCAAACCATGCTTTTCTCTGGATATATGCTGAGGATTGGGATTTCAAAATCATATGATACCTCTATTTTGTTTTTTAAGAAACCTCTATACTGTTCACTATAGTGACTGTAGCAATTTACATTCCCACCAACAGTGGAGGAGGCTTCCCTTCTCTCCACACAATTTCCAACATTTATTATTTGTAGGTTTTTTGATAATAGCAATTCTGGCTGGTGTGAGGTCTTTCATGGTAGTTTTGATTTGCATTCCTCTAATAATTAGTGATGTGAATATCTTTTCATGTGCCTACTGACCATTTATATGTATTCTTCAAAGAATGTCTATCTAGGTCTTCTGTCTTTTTTTTTTTTTTTTTTTTAAGTGGATTGCTTATTTTTTTTCCTTTTGATGCTGTTAAGCAATTGCTTGTAAATTTTTGGGACTAATCCCTAATTGGTCAAATATTTGCAAATTGGTCAAATATTTGCAAATATTTTCTCCTAGTGGGTTGTCTTTTCACTTATTAATGGTTTCCTTTGCTGTGCAAAAGCTTTTTAGTTTAAATAGGTCCCATTTTTTATTTTTTATTTCATTTCCATTATTCTGAAAGACAGATCAAAAGAGATTTACATCAGACAGTGTTCTGCCTATATATTCCTCCAGGTGTTTCATAGCATCCAGTCTCATATTTAGGTCTTTAATCCATTTTGAGCTTATGTTTGTGTATGGAATTAAAGAATGATCTAATTTTATCATTTTTTTTAACATGTAGCTGTGCAGTATTCCTACCACCATATCTTGAAGAGACTGTCTTTCCAGCATTGAGTATACAAGACTTCTTTGTCATGAATTTATTGTCCATAAGTGCATGGACTTATTTCTGGGTTTTCTATTCTGTTCCACTGATCTATATTTCTCTTTTTGTGCTAGTACTCTACTATTTTGATGACTGTAGCTTTGTAGTATAGTCTAAAGTAAAGAAGTCTGATTCTTCCAACTCCACTTTTCTTTCTTAGATTATTTTGGCTATTCAGGGTCTTGTGTGTCTGTATACAAAATTTGGAATGTTTTATTCCAGTTCTGTGAAAAATGCCATTGGTAATTTGATAAGAATTGCATTTAAATCTGTAGATTGCCTTGGGTAGTAGAGCCATTTTGACAATGTTGACTTATCCAGTCCATCCATATGGTATATCTTTCCATCTATTGATGTCTTCTTTGATTTCTTTTATCAGCAACTTATAGTTTTCAGTGCACAGGTTTTCCTTTTGTCTCCTTAGGTAGGTTTATCCCTAGGTATTTTATTATTTTTGATGCAACAATAAATGGAATTGCTTCTTGAATTTTCATTTATGATATTATCTGGTTAGTGTATAAAAATGCAATATATTTCTATGTATTAATTTTGTAAGCTGTAACTTTAACAAATCCATTGATGGGTTCTAGTAGTTTTCTGGTCACACCTTTAGGATAACTGTGGTGGTAAAGAAGAGTATTGTGAATCCCTTGGACTGCAAGGAGATCCAACCAGTCATTCCTAAGGGAAATTGGTCCAGAGTATTCATTGCAAGGACTGATGCTGAAGCTAAAACTCCAATACTTTGACCACCTGATGTGAAGAACTGACTCCTTGGGAAAGACCCTGATACTGGGAAAGATTGAAGGTAGAAGGAGAAAGGGATGACAGAGGATGGGATGGTTGAATGGTATCATCAATCAATGGACATGAGTTTGAGCAATATCCAGGAGTTAGTGATGGACAGGGAAGCCTGGCATGCTGCAGTCCAGGGAGTTGCAGATTCGGACACGACTGAGTAACTAAACTGAACTGATCTATAGTATCATGTCATCTTTTAAAAGTGACAGTTTAGCTTCTTCTTTTCTAGTTTGGATTCTCTTTATTCTTTTCCTTCTTTGATTGTTATAATTAGAACTTCCAAAACAATGTTTAGTAAAAGTGGTGAGAGTGGATATCATTTTCTTGTTTCTAATTTTAGAGGAAATGCTCTCAGATTTTTACCATTGAGTATGATGTTAGCTGAAGTTCTGTCATATGTGGCCTTTATTATGTTGAAGTAAGGTTACTGTATGCCCACTTTCTAGAGAGTTTGTATTATAAATTGGTGCTAAATTTTGCCAAAGCTGTTTCTGCATCTATTGAGATGATCACATGTCTTTTATTCTTCAGTTTGTTGATGTGGTTTTTCCAGTAGTCATGTATGGATGTGAGAGTTGGACTATAGAGAAAGCTGAGTGCTGAAAAATTGATGTTTTTGAACTGTGGTGTTGGAAAAGACTCTTAAGAGTCCCTTGGACTACAGGGAGATCTAACGAGTCCATCCTTAAGGAGATCAATCCTGAGTGTTCATTGAAAGGACTGGTGTTGAAGCAAGAACTCCAATACTTTGGCCACCTGATGTGAAGAGCTGACTTATTTGAAAAGACCCTGATGCTGGGCAAGATTGAAGTCAAGAGGAGAAGGGGATGACAGAGGATGAGATGGTTGGAGGGCATCACCAACTCCATAGACATGCGTTTGGGTACACTCAGGGAGTTGGTGACAGACAGGGAGGCCTGGTGTGCTCTGGTCCATGGAGTCACAAAGAGTCGGACACAATTGAGTGAATGAACTGAACTGAACTTGTTGATGTGGTACATCACATATAAGTTTGTTGACTTGTAGATGTTGAAAAATCCTTGTATCCCTGGGATAAGTCACACTTGATCATGGTGTATGATATTTTAATGTATTGTTGGAAACAAACTGCTGGATTTTGTTGAGGATTTTTGCATCTATGTTCATCAGTGATCAGTCAGTTCAGTCAGTCATTTCAGCCGCTCAGTCGTGTCCAACTCTTTGCGACCCCATGAATTAAACCATGCAAGGCCTCCCTGTCCATCACCATCTCCCGGAGTTTACTCAAACTCATGTTCTTCGAGTTGGTTATGCCATCCAACCATCTCATCTTCTGTTGTACCCTTCTCCTCCCAAACCCAATCCCTCACACTTTCAGGGTATTTTCAAATGAGTCAACACTTCCCATGAGGTGGCCAAAGTATTGGACCTTCAGCTTTAGCATCAGTTCTTCTAATGAACACCCAGGACTGATCTCATTTAGAATGGACTGGTTGGATTTCCTTGCAGTCCAAGGGACTCTCAAGAGTCTTCTCCAACACTACATTTCAAAGGCATCAGTTATACAACACTCAACTTTCTTCACAGTCCAACTCTCACATCCATACATGACTACTGGAAAAACCATAGCCTTGACTAGACGGACATTTGTTGGCAAAATAATGTCTCTGCTTTTCAATATGCTATCTAGATTGGTCTTAACTTTCCTTCCAAGGAGGAAGTGTCTTTCAATTTCATGGCTGCAATCACCATCTGCAGTGATTTTGGAGTCCAAAAAATAAAGTCTGACACTGTCTCCACTGTTTCCCTATCTATTTCTCATGAAGAGATGGGACCAGATGCCATGATCTTCGTTTTTGAATGTTGAGCTTTAAGCCAACTTTTAACTTTCCTCTTTCACTTTCATCAAGAGGTTTTTTATTTCTTCTTCACTTTCTGCCATAAGCGTGGTGTCATCTGCATATCTGAGGTTATTGATATTTTTCCCAGCAATCTCGATTCCAGCTTGTGCTTCTTCCAGCTCAGTGCTTCGCATGATGTACTCTGCAAATAAGTTAAATAAGCAGAGTGACAATATACAGCCTTGACATACTTCTTTTCCTGTTTGGAACCAGTCTGTTGTTCCATGTCCAGATCTAACTGTTGCTTCTTGACATGCATATAGGTTTCCCAAGAGGCAGGTTAGGTGATCTGGTATTCCCATCTCTTCAGAATTGTCCACAGTTTATTGTGATCCACACAGTCAAATGTTTTCTCATAGTCAATAAAGCAGAAATAGATGGTTTTCTGGAACTCTCTTGCTTTTTCCATTATCCAGCGGATTTTGGCAATTTGATCTCTGGTTCTCTGTTTTTTCTGAACACCAGCTTAAACATCTGGAAGTTCACAGTTCACATATTGTTGAAGCCTGGCTTGGAGAATTTTGAGCATTACTTTACTAGCGTGTGAGATGAATGCATTTGTGTGGTAGTTTGAGCATTCTTTGGCATTGCCTTTCTTTGGGATTGGAATGAAAACTGACCTTTTCCAGTCCTGTGGCCACTGCTGAGTTTTCCAAATTTGCTGGCTTATTGAGTGCAGCACTTTCACAGCATCATCTTTCAGGATTTGAAATAGCTCGACTGAAATTCCATCACCTCCACTAGCTTTTTTGGAGTGATGCTTTCTAAAGCCCACTTGACTTCACATTGCAGGATGGCTGGCTCTAGGTGACTGATTACACCATCGTGAAGTTGTTTTTTGTGCAGTTCTTCTATGTATTCTTGCCCCCTCTTCTTAATATTTTCTGCTTCTATTAGGTCCATATCATTTCTGTTCTTTATCGAGCTCATGTTTGCATGAAATATTCCCTTGGTATCTCTAATTTTCTTAAAGAAACCTCTAGTCTTGCCCATTCTGTTGTTTTCCTCTATTTCTTTGCATTGATCACTGAGGAAGGCTTTCTTATCTCTCCTTGCTATTTTTAGAACTCTGTATTCAGATGCTTATATCTTTCCTTTTCTCCTTTGCTTTTCACTTCTCTTCTTGTCACAGCTATTTGTAAGCATTCCTTAGACAGCCATTTTGCTTTGTGCATTTATTTTCCATGGGGATGGTCTTGATCCCTGTCTCCTGTACAATATCACAATCCTCCATCCGTAATTCATCAGCACTCTGTCTATCTGATCTAGTCCCTTAAATCTATTTCTCACTGCCGCTTTATAATCATAGGAGATTTGATTTATGTGATACCTGAATGGTCCAGTGGTTTTCCCTAGTTTCTTCAATTTAAGTCTTAATTTGGCAATAAGAAGTACATGTTCTGAGTCAGTCATCTCCCTGTCTTGTTTTTGCTGACCGTATAGAGCTTTTATATCTTTGGCTGCAAAGAATATAATCAATCTGATTTCAGTGTTGACCATTTGGTGATGTCCACGTGTAGTTCAGTTCAGTTCATTTCAGTCGCTCAGTCATGTCCGACTCTTTGCCACCCCATGAATCAGCACGCCAGGCCTCCCTCTCCATCACCAACTCCCGGAGTTCACTCAGACTCACGTCCATCAAATCCGTGATGCCATCTAGCCATCTCATCCTCTGTTGTCCCCTTCTCCTCCTGCCCCCAACCCCTCACAGCATCAGAGTCTTTTCCAATGTGTCAACTCTTCGCATGAGGTGGCCAAAGTACTGAAGCTTCAGCTTTAGCATTATTCCTTCCAAAGAAATCCCAGGGTTGATCTCCTTTAGAATGGACTGGTTGGATCTCCTTACAGTCCAAGGGACTCTCAAGAGTCTTCTCCAACACCACAGTTCAAAAGCATCAGTTCCTCAGCACTCAGCCTTCTTCACTGTCCGACTCTCACATCCATGCATGACCATAGGAAAAACCATAGCCTTGACTAGACGGACCTTAGTCGGCAAAGTAATGTCTCTGCTTTTGAATATACTATCTAGGTTGGTCATAACTTTTCTTCCAAGGAGTCAGCGTCTTTTAATTTCATGGCTGCAGTCACCATCTGCAGTGATTTTGGAGCCCCCCCAAAATAAAGTCTGACATTGGAAGAAGATGTTTGCTATGACCAGTGTATTCTCTTGGCAACACTCTATTAGGCTTTGCCCTGGTTCATTCTGTACTCCAAGGCCAAATTTGCCTTTTACTCCAGGTGTTTCTTGACTTCCTACTTTTGCATTCCAGTCCCCTATAATGAAAAGGACATCTTTTTTGGGGTGTTAGTTCTAAAAATTCTTTTAGATTTTCATAGAACCTTTCAATATCAATGTCTTCAGCGTTACTGGTTGGGACATAGGTTTGGATTACCATGATGTTAAATGGTTTGCCTTGAAAACGAACAGAGATCATTGTGTTGTTTTTGAGATTGCATCCAAGTACTACATTTCAGACTCTTTTGTTGACCATGATGACTACTCCATTTCTTCTAAGGGATTCCTGCCTGCAGTAGTAGATATAATGGTCATCTGAGTTAAATTCACCGATTCCAGTCCATTTTAGTTCACTGATTCCAAGAATGTAGACATTCAATCTTGCCATCTCCTGTTTGACAGCTTCCAATTTGCCTTGATTCATGGACCTAACTAACATTCCAAGTTCCTATGCAATATTGCTCTTTACAGCATCAGACCTTGCTTCTATCACCAGTCACATCCACAGTTGGGTACTGTTTTTGTTTTGGCTCCATCTCTTCATTCCTTCTGGATTTATTTCTCCAATGATCTCCAGTAGCATAATGGGCACTTACCAGACTGGGTTAAACCTCTTTCAGTATCCCATCATTTTGCCTTTCCATACTGTTCATAGGGTTCTAAAGGCAAGAATACTGAACTGGTTTGCCATTCCCTTCTCCAGTGGACCACATTCTGTCTGACCTCTCCACCATGACTTGCCCATCTTCAGTGGCCCCACATGGCATGCCTTAGTTTCATTGAGTTAGACAAGGCTGTGGTTCATGTGATCAATTTGGCTAGTTTTCTGTGATTATCCTTTCAGTGTGCCTTCCCTCTGTTGCCCTCTTCTAACACCTAATGTCTTACTTGGGTTTCTCTGATAGTGACCTGTAATTATCTCTCAATCTCTCTCTCTCTCTCTTTTTTTTTTTTTTTTTTTTTTGGGGGGGGTGGCATTTTTGTCTGGATTTGGTATCAGGGCAATGGTGGCCTCATAAAATGATTTTGGAAGCTTCCCTTCCTCTGCAACTTTCTGGAACATTTTCAGAAGGATAAACATTAACTTTTCTCTTAATGATTGATAAAGTTTGCCTGTGAAGATGTCAGATCCTGGACTTCTGTTTTTGTAAGGTTTTAATCACAGTTTCAATGTTAGTGCTTCTTATTGTTCTGTTCATTTTTTTTTAACATAGATTTATTTATTTTAATTGGAGATTAATTACTTTACAGTAGTGTATTGGTTTTGCCATACTTTCTATGTCTTTCTGATTTGGTCCTGGGAGACTATACCTTTCTAAGAATTTATCTATTTCTTCCAGGTTGTCCATTTATTGGCATACAGTTGGTCATAGTAATATTTAATAATCCTTGTTGGTTCTGTTGAGTCAGTTGTAACTTTTCATTTTTTCATTTCTAATTTTATTGATTTGAGTCCTCTTTTTTTTATAAGTCTGGCTAAAGGTTTATTAATTTTGTTTATCTTTTCAAAAAACAGCTTTTAATTTCATTGATCTTTACATTTGCTTTCTTTGTTTGCATGCCACTTATGTCTGCTCTGATCTTTATGATCTCCTTCTTTCAACTAACTTTAGATTTTGTTTGTTCTTCTTTCTCTAGTTGTTTTAGATGTAAGGTTGGGTTGTTAACTGGAGGTTTTTCTTGTTCTTTGAGAAAAGATTGTAGTGTTATAAACTTACCTGTTAGAGCTGCTTTTGCTGCATCCCATATGTTTTGGACTGTTGTGTCTTCGTTTTCGTTTGTCTCTAGGTTTTTTTTGTTTTGTTTTGTTTGTTTGTTTTTAAATTTATTCTGTAATCTACTGGCAGTTTAATGGCATATTGCTTAATCTCCATATTTTTGTATGTATTAGAGTTTTGTTTTTTTTTTCTTGCAGTTTATTTCTAATGTCATAGTGTTGTGATCAGATAAGATGCTTAGTATGATTCCAATTTTCCTAAATATACTAAGGCTTATGCGTTGTGGCCCAGCATGTAGTCAGTTCAGGAGAATATTCCAAGTGTACTTGAGAAGAATGTGTAGTCTGCAGCTTTTGGATGGAATGCTCTAAAAATATCAGTTAATTTCAACTCATTTAACATGTAATTTAAGGCCTCAGTTTTCTTATTATTTTTCTGTCTGGATGAAATGTCCATTGATGAAAATGGTGTCTTAAAGTCCACCATGAAGTTGTGTCAGTTTCTCCCTTTATAGTTTTTAGTATTTGACTTACATATTGAAGTGTTCCTAAGTTGGGTGCATATGCATTTATAATTATATCTTCTTGTATTAAACCTCAATCATTTTCTAGTGTCCTTCTTTGTCTTTTATAATAGTATTTATTTGGACAATTTTGTCTGGTATGAGTAATGTAACTTGAGCTTTCTTTTGATTTCCATTTGAGTGGAATAATTTCTCCCATCCCCTTACTTTCAGTCTGTGAGTGTCCCTAGGTCAGAGGTCAGTCTCTTGTAGAGAGAATATATACAAATTCTGTTTTTTGTATCTACCCAGCTAGTCTATGACTTGGTTGGTGCATTTAGTCCATTTACATTTAAGATAATTATCAATATGTAGGATCTTATTACAATGATCTTAATTGATTTGGGTTTATTTACTCTAGGTCTTTTCCTTCTCCTGTGTTTCCTGCCTAGAGAAGTTCCTTTAGCATTTATTGTAAAGCTGGTTTATTGATGCTGATCTCTTTTAACTTTCACTTTTCTGGAAAGCTTTTTTATTTTTCCATCAAATCTGAATGTGAGTCTTGCTGGGTATTCCTGGTTGTAGATTTTTCTCATTCATCACACTGAATGTATCATGCCATTCCCTTCTGATTTGCAGAGTTTCTGTTGAGAAATCAGCTGATAATCTTATGGCAGTTCTCCTGTATGTTGTTTGCTTTTTTTTCTCTTGTTGCTTTTAATCTTGTATCTTTATCTATATATTTTGTCAGTTTGATTACTATGTATCTGGTGTGTTCCTCCTTTGATTAACCCTTCCTGGGACTCTCTGTGTTTCTTGGACTTGCTTAATTATTTCCTTTCCCATGTTAGGGAAGCTTTCAGCTATTATCTCTTCAGATATTTTCTTGAAACCATTCTCTCTCTCTCTTCTCCTTCTGGGACCCCTATAATGTGAAAGTTGGTGTGTTTAATGTTGTATCAGAGGTCTCTTAGGTTGCCTTTTTTTTTTTTTCATTCCTTTTTTCTCTATTATGTTTTGCTGCAGTGGTTTCCACTATTCTGTATTCTAAGTCTCTTATCTGTTCTTCTGCCTCAGTTATTCCATTATTGATTACTTCTAGTGTATTGTTCATCTCTGTTTATTTGCTCTTTAGTTCCTCTAGGTATTGGGTAAACATTTCTTGCATCTTCTCCATTCATTTTGTGAGATCCCGGATAATCTTCACTATGGTTATTATGAATTATTCTTCTTGGAGGTTACCTATCTCCACTTCATTTAATTGTTTTCTGTGTTCCTTCATCTGGGTCACAATCCTATGTTTATTATTATTATTATTATTATTATTATTTTGTTTTCCTTTTGATTAGCTTTTTCTCATTGTGTTTTTCATTCTGGAGGCTGCAGAATTTTAGTTTTCATTTCTTTTGTCTGTCTTGAGGTGGATGAGACTAAGAGGCTTGGGAAAGTTTCCTGATGGGAGGGACTGGTTATAGGAAAAACTTGGTCTTGTTCTCTTGTTCAGTAAATTTGTAATATAATTGTCTACTGATGGATGGGGCTACACTCCTTCCCTGTTACTTGTTTGGACTGAGGTAACTCAGTTTTGGAATCTACAGGATCTACAGGCTATTGATGACCCCTAAGAGGCCTTATGCCAAAGGATACCTCCCAGAACGCCAGCTGCCTGTGCCCCCATCCCTGCGTTGAGCCACTGTTAACTCACACCTCTGTAAGAGACCCTCCACCACTCACAGGTAGGTCTGGCTCAGTCTTTTATGGAGTCATTATCCATTTTCCGTGGGTCCTGGTGTGCACAAGGCTTTGTTTGTGTCCTCTAAGGGTGGAGTCTCTATTTCTCCAAGTCCTATGGAAGTCCTGGAGTCCAATCCTGCTGGACTTCAAAGCCAGAGTTCTTGGGGATTTCATGTCCCTTTGCCAGATATCCAGACTGGGAAGCGTGATCCAGAGCTCACAACCTTTATAAATTTCTTGATGCTACTATTCTCCAGTTTATGTGTCACCCACCCAAGAGTTATGGGATTTGATTTCATCACGATTGCATCCCTCCTACCATTTCATTGTGGTTTCTCTTTTGTCTTTGGGTGTAGATATCTTTTTTTGTGACTTTCAGCATCCTCTTGTTGATGGTTGCTAAACAGGTTGTTGTGATTTTGATGCTGTCACAGAAGATAAGTGTATGTCCTTCTATTCCACCACCTTGACATAGTCTCCTTAGTGATGTTTTAAGGACCAGTGATATTAATTCCAAGTAATCACTCTCATTATCTTTATGCTATCTTGCATGGGGGAGGGAGGGACAAGTTGAATTTAGAGAACTTAATTATTTACATGTGAAACAAAATGACTTAAGAAGCAGTTATAGTAGCTTTTGGCATCAATATTAAAAGCAATGTCAATGCAATCCCTATCAAGCTACCAACCATATTTTTCAAAGAACTAGAACAAATAATTTCAAGATTTGTATGGAAATACAAGAAACCTCGAATAGCCAAAGCAATCTTGAGAAAGAAGAAAGGAACTGGAGGAATCAACTTGCCTGCTTTTGTGCTCTACTACAAAGCCACAGTCATCAAGACAGTATGGTACTGGCACAAAGACAGATATATAGATCAATGGAACAAAATAGAAAGCCCAGAGATAAATCCACACACCTATGGACACCTTATCTTTGACAAAGGAGGCAAGAATATACAATGGATTAAAGACAGTCTCTTTAACAAGTGGTGCTGGGAAAACTGGTCAACCACTTGTAAAAGAATGAAACTAGATCACTTTCTAACACTGCACACAAAAGTAAACTCAAAATGGATTAAGGACCTAAACGTAAGACCAGAAACTATAAAACTCCTAGAGGAGAACATAGGCAAAACACTCTCAGACATAAATCACAGCAGGATCCTCTATGACCCACCTTCAAAAATATTGGAAATAAAAGCAAAAATAAACAAATGGGACCTAATTAAAATTAAAAGCTTCTGCACAACAAAGGAAAATATAAGCAAGGTGAAAAGACAGCCTTCTGAATGGGAGAAAATAATAGTAAATGAAGCAACTGACAAACAACTAATCTCAAAAATATGCAAGCAACTTACACAGCTCAATTCCAGAAAAATATACGACCCAATCAAAAAATGTGCCAAGAACTAAATAGACATTTCTCTAAAGAAGACATATGGATGGCTAACAAAAACATGAAAAGATGCTCAACATCACTCATTATTAGAGAAATGCAAATCAAAACCACAATGAGGTACCACTTCACACCGGTCAAAATGGCTGTGATCCAAAAATCTGCAAGCAATAAATGCTGGAGAGGATGTGGAGAAAAGGGAACCCTCCTACACTGTTGGTGGGAATGCAAACTAGTGCAACCACTATGGAGAACAGTGTGGAGATTCCTTAAAAAATTGCAAATAGAACCGCCTTATGACCCAGCAATCCCACTACTGGACATACACACTGAAGATACCAGAATTGAAAGAGACACATGTACCCCAATGTTCATTGCAGCACTGTTTATAATAGCCAGGACATGGAAACAACCTAGAGGTCCATCAGCAGATGAATGGATAAGAAAGCTGTGGTACACATACAAAATGGAGTATTGCTCAGCCATTAAAAAGAATACATTTGAATCAGTTCTAATGAGATGGATGAAACTGGAGCCGATTACATAGAGTGAAATATGCCAGAAAGAAAGACATCGATACCGTATACTAACACATATATATGGAGTTTAGAAAGATGGCAATGATCACCCTGTATGCGAGACAGCAAAAGAGACACAGATGGGTAGAGCGGACTTTTGGACTCTGAGGGAGAGGGCGAGGGTGGGATGATTTGGGAGAATGGCATTGAAACATTTATACTATCATATAAGAAATGAATCGCCTGTCTATGTCCAAGGCAGGATAAAGGACGCTTGGGGCTGATGCATGGGGATGACCCAGAGAGATGTTATGGGGAGGGATGTGGGGGGGGGGGGGTTCACATTTGGGAACACATGTACACCCATGGTGGATTCATGTCAATGTATGGCAAAACCAATACAGTATTGTAAAGTAAAATAAAGTAAAAATAAAAATTTAAAAAAATAAATAAATAAAAAATAAAGGCAATGCAAATTATTAAAATAAGGATGTATATAATATTAGACATAATCAAATATACTAAACCTTTAAATTTAATGTAAAGAAATAAGAAAGTGAAATATTATTGCACAGCTTTTTCAAAGATGATAGGCAAGAAGTGCCTGACACAGGGTAGATGGTTAATAAATGTTAAATGAATGAGGAATAAAAAGCCCTTATTTTATACTCTCAAAGATTTCAAGATCTCAAAGATCTTTATACATATACAGCTTGATTTTTAAGAAAACTATGAAGTAGTCAAAGAAAAAAAAAGAAAATGACTTTACAGTTATTATTTATCAATAATATAATAAATTTCTCATTCCTAGGGAGTAGTCAGCAGGTTATTTCTCCCTTAAATTCTTCCTCAGTGGTATTCCAAAGAGGAAACAAAGGAGTGAGGAAAGAATGAAGGAAACAGGAAAGAAAAGAATGAAGGAAGGGAGGAAGAAGGAAGGAAGACAGAAAAGAAATCCAGTTATTGGGAAAGAGAAAATAAAATACCCATGAACTATTGAGTCTCCTAAACTTCATGCTCATCAAATGTTACTTCCCTAGAGATAACTGCATCTTTGCAAATTAAGATCTAACTTAAATCTAAAAAGGAAACTAATAGACAAAGACTTATAAGTACAGAACATACATGAATACTTGTTATAATAAATTTGTTACAATTTTTTTTAAATGCTGAATTAAAATATGGATGTCATCATACCTACAAAGATATTATAGCCTCTGGGTCTTTCATCTTGAATTTTTTCCCTTCCACTATTTGTGTACTGTATGGTACAGAAAGCAAGGAAAATTCTATACAATTGTGATACTGATTATCTCATCTTCCCAGTCCTGGAAGTGTGTGCACTATCACCTGATCATTTGGAAATATAGTGTTAATAGGAAAAAGGAGATTAAATAGATATTATCTTGATTTACTCAGAGTATGCTGACCCATATCCAAAACCTGGTTTCAGTGTACCCAGATTTTCCTTTGGCAACTTCTGTATCAAGTACACAAAAATATATTTTGGTGATATTTAGTGATATTTTGGCCTGAATAAGCAATGAATTACTCAAATGACACAAAGGTTGTCAAATTAATTAATAATATATATCAATAGATACACACACACACACACACACACACACACACACACATAATGACTTCCAAATCCTTAAACTACACCATTAAATTGACAAACTTTCCAATTAACCCAATACAGTCATTATTTATCAAACTATCAAAAATACTGTCTTCAAATATGAGGACCAAATTGTATTTCTGTATCAAACATTAAGAGAGAAGTTACCAGAAAAGCATATTTTCATTTTTTTTCTTCAACTTTTACTTTCTCAAAGATTAGTAAAATGTTAAAATTTTCTACAGAAGGTATATTACATGATTCATATGATTGATTGAATCTTACCATGTACAGGAACATTATAGCTCTGTTTCCTTCTGTCAGCCAAACTTGGTTCCTGTACATTCGTCCCTATTTTTTCCTTCTTTACAGCAAGCTGGGACAATTAGCTCAAAAGCCCACCAGTGCCAAACTTTATTTTTTTTTTTTTTAACACATCCAGTTGCTTTTCATGTAGCCCCAATAATTTAGCAAATTAAAGCCTCCCTGCATTACACACATAGCAATGCTGTACCTGACATTTGCTAACCATGGATAAGATGTACCTGACTACAAAAGACCCCAACTCCAAGTGGCTGCCCTTTGTAGTTCCATACCTTGGAGACTGCCAGGTGTGCTGTTGAGGGGTGTCAGCCAGTTTTGTGAGGGCTCTTCTGACATCCCCTATTTCCTAGGAGACTTTCACCCTCTTTGCTCTCTGGATGATGACTCTAAGTAAGTTCCTGCCTTTGAAAAAAAAAATCTGATGTGAGAGAAAACTCTTCTCACTTGTAAATTAATCTAATGCACATAAAACTCTATGTTCCTACCACCTACCACCTAGTGATCCTGTTATTTATTTATTTATTTATTTTTTTGATCAGCCACAATATTTTTGAACTCAGCACCCCTTCTCAAGTTATAAAGTGTTGCAGAAAAAAAAAAATAAATCTGACTTTTAAGATAACTGAACTACAATGAGTTATCACTGCTCCCTTATTAAAATGACTGAAAGGAAAAAAAAAAGGCAAATTATGACACGAGTGTTATTGGATATGGGAAATAACAAATATTGATACATTATTGGGTGGAAGAGGGAATACAGGACAGGCACTTTGGAAAACAGTTTAGAACATACTTATAAAGTTAAACATGCACAGCTATATAATATAGCAATGTTATTCTTAAGTATTTAGCTTAGGGAATGAAATTTTTATTTTTCATAAATACTAAAATAATAAAAAATGAAATGAATTTTTATTACCCTAGAGATTGGGTCCATTCTGAAGGATATCAACACTGGAATTTCTATGGAAGGAATGATGCTAAAGCTGAAACTCCAGTACTTTGGCCATCTCATGCAAAGAGTTGACTCATTGGAAAAGACTCTGATGCTAGGAGGGATTGGGGGCAGGAGGAGAAGGGGACGACTGAGGATGAGATGGCTGGGTGGCATCACTGACTCAATGGACATGAGTCTGAGTGTACTCCAGGAGTTGGTGATGGACAGGAAGGCCTGGAATGCTGCGATTCATGGGGTCGCAAAGAGTCAGACATGACTGAGCGACTGAACTGAACTGAGAGATTGGAAAATAAGTTCTATATGTGAATGTGTATGGAAGCTTTATCTGTAATCATAAAATTGCAAATAACTCAGATGTCCTTAAGTGAATGGATACATAAACTTTGGTATATCTATATAATTGAAAGCTGTTGTTGTTTAGTCATTAAGTTGTGTCTGACTCTTTTGCAATGGGCTGTAGATTACCCAGGTAAGAATACTGGAGTGGTTTGGGTTGCTGTTTTCTTCTCTGGGTTATCTTCCTGACCCATGGATTGAATCCACATATCCTGCTTTGGCAGGTGGATTCTTTACGACTTGGATACAGCTCAGCAATAATAAAGGAATGTGAACTATGACTTCATGCAGTAATTGGAGAAATCTCTAAGATAGCTGAGGGAAAGAACCCAGTCTCTAAAGCTTATGTAATGCATGATGCTCTTGACAATACAGACTATAATGACAAAGAATTGATCAGAGGTTGACAGGGCCCAGGATGGGAAGAAATGTAACTAAAAATGAATAGCATAAAAGAGGTCTGGGGCTTGATGTATCCTAATTGTAGTTGTTAATAAATCAGTCTATGTTGTTGTTGTTGTCTAGTTGCTAGTTAAAGTGAAAATGAAGTCATTCAGTCCTGTCCGACTGCAATCTGTGGACTGTGGCCCACCAGGCTCCTCCGTCCATGGGATTCTCCAGGCAATAATACTGGAGTGGGTTGCCATTTCCTTCTCCAGGGCGTCTTCCCGACCCAGGGATTGAACCCAGGTCTCCCACATTGCAGGCAGACACTTTAACCTCTGAGCCACCAGGGAAGCCTGTTTAGTTGCTAAGTGGTGTCCAACTCTTGCTACCTCATGGACTGTAGCTCACCATGCTCCTTTGTCCATGGAATTTCTGAGATAAGAATATTGGGGGGGCATTGCCATTTCTTTCTCCAGGGTATCTTCCTGAGCCAGGAATTAAATCTGTTTCTTCTCCGTTAGCATGTGTATTCTTTACTGCCAAGTCACCAGGAAAGCCCATACAAATCTATGATGTGTTAAAATTCATAGAAAAGAAAAACACACCTAAATTTTTTTTTACTGTATGCTACTTCAAAATAACAACTAAAAGGTATTTGAATGAATCAGGACAGAAAGTAGTGTTATTAAATTATATCTATAATATTTTTTATCCTTGAATTTTATATTTGCCTACTCCTCTATAAAAACAAGGGCTTCCCTGGTAGCTCAGAAGGTAAAGGATATCCCTTTAAGAGGGGAATCACAACCCACTTCAGTATTCTTGCCTGGAGAATTGCATGGACAAACCATGTGTTCGCAAAGAGTTGGACACAACAGAGTAAATAGCACTTTTGCTTTCATAAAGAAACAAGTTTTGCGTAAGGCAACTGTTGAAATAACCCATTATTATCATGATTGTATTTTATTTCATGCTATTTACCTTAAGTTTTAAAACAGTTTTTATGTTTATAATGTAATGCAGTCTCTCACTGAAATTAAAACTATCTCAAAAGATATTTTAAATCACAATTTAAATGGCTTATATTTTAAAGTATGTATGCTTCTCTATTATCATTATCATATGTTGCAAATAAGTCAAATTTTTAAATATGTATACTTTCTGATCTCATTAATAATAGTAAATTTTGCTGAAAGTTTCTATTTTATGATTCAATAATTAAGCTATTTCTTGATTTACAAAGGTTCAAAACAATATTTTTTTCATGAAAAGTTTTATTTTCCTCTCAATTACCAGAAGATTCCCTACATTTGCGTCAGAACTACTGCATTCCACTTTCATCACAGTAGTCAGAATCAACCTTCTGAACATCAGACCACGTTTCTTCTCAAAACGCTTCAAGGGATCCCTATTTCAGGGTCAAAATCAAAGTACTTTAAATGTGCTCTGAGATTAACTCATTTACTTATAGCTAATGTTTCTATTAGTATCCATGAGAATGTAATATCTATGAGCAGAAATATTGGTCTATTTTATTTACTATCTTCAAGTGCTTGATATAGTGCTTAGCAAACAGGTACCCAGAAAATAGTTCCTCAATAAAGAAGGAAAAGAGAGATACTCATTTGTGAATAAAACTTTTCTTTACATATAAAGTAAAATTGGTTATATCATTCAGTTCAGTTCAGCTCAGTCGTGTCTGACTCTTTGCCACCCCATGAATCGCAGTACGCCAGGCCTCTCTGTCCATCACCATCTCCCAGAGTTCACTCAGACTCACGTCCATCGAGTCCGTGATGCCATCCAGCCATCTTATCCTCGGTCATTCCCTTCTCCTCCTGCCCCCAATCCCTCCCAGCATCAGAGTCTTTTCCAGTGAGTCAACTCTTTGCATGAGTTGGCCAAAGTACTGGAGTTTCAGCTTTAGCATCATTCCTTCCAAAGAAATCCCAGGGCTGATCTCCCTCAGAATGGACTGGTTGGATCTCCTTGCAGTCCAAGGGACTCTCAAGAGTCTTCTCCAACACCACAGTTCAAAACATCAATTTTTCGGTGCTTAGCCTTCTTCACAGTAAAACTCTCACATCCATACATGACTACTGGAAAAACCATAGCCTTGACTAGACGGAGCTTAGTTGGCAAAGTAATGTGTCTGCTTTTGAACATATTATCTAGGTTGGTCATAATTTTTCTTCCAAGGAGTAAGTGTCTTTTAATTTCATGGCTGCAATCACCATCTTCATTGATTTTAAAGTCCAAGAAATAAAGTCTGACACAGTTTCCACTGTTTCTCCATTGATTTCCCATGAAGTGATGGGACCGGATGCCATGATCTTCGTTTTTTGAATGTTGAGCTTTAAGTCAAAGTTTTCACTCTCCACTTTTACTTTCATAAAGAGGCTTTTTAGTTCCTCTTCACTTTCTGCCATAAGGGTGGTGTCATTTTCATATCTGAGGTTATTGATATAACCTGGCAGTCTTGATTCCAGCTTATGTTTCTTCCTGTCCAGCGTTTCTCATGATGTGCTCTGCATATAAGTTAAATAAGCAGGGTGACAATATACAGCCTTGACAAATTCCTTTTCCTATTTGGAACAAGTCTGTTGTTCCATGTCCAGTTCTAACTGTTGCTTCCTGACCTGCATATGGATTTCTCAAGAGGCAGGTCAGGTGGTCTGGTATTCCATCTCTTTAAGAAATTTCCGCAGTTTATTGTGATCCACACAGTCAAAGGCTTTGACATAGTCAGTAAAGCAGGAACATGTTTTTCTGGAACTCTCTGGCGTTTTCCATGATCCAGCAGATGTTGGCAATTTGATCTCAGGTTCCTCTGGCTTTTCTAAAACCAGATTGAACATCAGGAAGTTCATGGTTCACGTATCGCTGAAGCCTAGCTTGGAGAATTTTAAGCATTACTTTACTAGCATGTGAGATGAGTGCAATTGTGCGGTAGTTTGAGTATTTTTTGGCATTGCCTTTCTTTGGGATTGGAATGAAAACTGACTTTTTCCAATCCTGTGGCCACTGCTGAGTTTTCCAAATTTGTTGATATATTGAGTGCAGCACATTCACAGCATCATCTTTCAGGATTTGAAATAGCTCAACTGGAATTCCATCACCTCCACTAGCTTTATTCATAGTGATGCTTTCTAAGGCCCACTTGACTTCACATTCCAAGATGTCTGGCTCTAGATTAGTGATCACACCATCGTGATTATCCAGGTCGTGAAGATCCTTTTTGTACAGTTCTTCTGTGTATTCTTGCCATCTCTTCTTAATATCTTCTGCTTCTGTTAGGTCCAGACCATTTCTGTCCTTTTTCGAGCCCATCTTTGCATGAAATGTGACCTTGGTATCTCTAATTTTCTTAAAGAGATCTCTAGTCTTTACCATTCTGTTCTTTTCCTCTATTTCTTTGCATTCATTTCTGAAGAAGGCTTTCTTATCTCTTCTTTCTATTCTTTGGAACTCAGCTTTCAGATGCTTATATCTTTCCTTTTCTCCTTTGCTTTTTCCTTCTCTTCTCTTCACAGCTATTTGTAAGCCTTCTCCAGACAGCCATTTTGCTTTTTTGCATTCCTTTTCCATGGGGATGGTCTTGATCCCTGTCTCCTGTACAATGTCACAAACCTCTGTCCGTAGTTCATCAGGCACTCTATCAGATCTAGACTCTTAAATCTATTTCTCACTTCCACTGTATAATCATGAAGGATTTGATTTAGGTCATACCTGAATGGTCTAGCGGCTTTCCCTGCTTTCTTCAATTTCAGTCTGAATTTGGTATTAAGGAGTTCATGATCTGAGCCACAGTCAGGTCCTGGTCTTGTTTTTGTTGACTATAGAGAGCTTCTCCATCTTTGGCTGCAAAGAATATAATCAATCTGATTTCGGTGTTGACCATCTGGTGATGTCCATGTGTAGAGTCTTCTCTTGTGTTGTTGGAAGATGGTGTTTGCTATGACCAGTGCAATATCTTGGCAAAACTCTATTAGTCTTTACCCTGCTTCATTCCATATTCCAAGGCCAAATTTGCCTGTTACTCCAGGTGTTTCTTGACTTCCTACTTTTGTATTCCAGTCCCCTATAATGAAAAGGACATCTTTTTAGGGGGTTATTATCATACATAGATTAAAAATGTTTACAAAAATAATTTGCTTTCTTAAAAAATGTGCCAAAATATTCCCCAAAATTTGTGATTAAATATAAGTTCGGCTCAATTCAATCACTAAATTGTGTCCAACTTTCTGTGACCCTATGGACTACAGCAAATCAGAATACTCTGTCCATCACCAACTAATGGGGCTTGCTCAAACTCATGTCCATCGAGTTGGTGATGCCATCCAAACATCTCATCATTTGTCATCCACTCTCCTCCTGCGTTCAGTTTTTTTCCATCATCAGGATTTTTTCCAATAAGTCATTTCTGTGCATCAGGGGGCCAAAGTATTGGTTTCCATTTCAGCGTCAGTCCTTCCAATGAATATTCAGGAATGTTTTCCTTTAGAATTGACTGGTTTGATCATCTCGCAATCCAAGAGACTCTAAAGTGTCTTCTCCAACCCAGTTAAAAAGCATCAATTCTCCCATGCTCAGGTTTCTTTACAGTCCAACTCTCACATCCATACATGACTATTGGAAAAATCATAGTTTTGACTAGATGGATATTTGTCTGCAAAGTATGTGTCTGCTTTTCAATACACTGTATAGGTTGGTGCTGTGATTCATGGGGTTGCAAAGAGTCAGAGAGGACTGAGTGACTGAACTGAACTGAACTGAACTGAGATTGGTCATAGCTTTTATTTCAAGGAGCAAGCATCTTTCACTTTCATGGTTGCAGTCACCATTCGCAGTAATTTTGGAGCCCCCCCAAATAAAGTCTGTCATTCACTGTTTCCATTGTTTCCCCATCTATTTGCTATGAAGTGATAAGACCATGTGCCATGATCTTCATTTTTTTGGTGCTGAGTGTTAAGCCAGCTTTTTCACTCTACTTTTTATCAAGAGGCTTTTCATCGAGAGGCTCTTTAGTTCTTCTTTGGTTTCTGCCATAAGGGTGAAAGATTCGCTATTCTGTCATCAGTGTATCTGAGGTTATTGATATATCTCCCAGCAACTTGATTCCAGCTTGTGCTTCATCCAGCCCAGAATTTCTCATGATGTACTTTGTTTAGAAGTTAAATAAGCAGGGTGACAATATACAGCCTTGGCATACTCCTTTCCTGATTTGGAACCCGTCTGTTGTTGCATGTCCAGTTCTAACTTTGCTTCTTGACCTGCATACAGATTCCTCAAGATGCAGGTAAAGTTGTCTGGTGTTCTCATGTCTTGAAATATTTTCCAGAGTTTTTAGTGATCCACATAGTCAAAGGCTTTGGTGTAATCAATAAAACAGATGTAAATGTTTTTCTGAAACTTTTTGGCTTTTTTGATGATCCACCTGATATTGGCAATTTGATTTCTGATTTCTCTGTCTATCCTTAATCCAGCTTGAACATCTGGAAGTACATACTTCATGTACTTCTGAAGCCTGTCTTGGAGAATTTTGAGCATTACTTTACTAGCATGTGAGATGAGTGCAATTATGCAGTTAGTCTGAATATTCTTTGGCATTGCCTTCCTTTGGGATTGGAATGAAAACTGACCTTTTGCAGTGCTGTGTCCACAGCTGAGTTTTCCACATTTACTGGCATATTGAGTGCAGCACTTTCACAGCATTATCTTTTAGGACTTGAAGTAACTCAACTGGAATTCCATCCATTCCACTAGTTTTGTTTGTAGTGATGTTTCCAAGGGATACTTGACTTCGCATTCCAGGATGTCTGGCTCTAGGTGAGTGATCACACCTTTGTGGCTATCTTGGTCATTAATATCTTTTTTGTATAGATTTTTCTGTGTATTCTTGCCATGTCTTTTTAATATCTTCGGCTTCTTTTAAGTCCATACAATCTCTGTCCTTTATTATGTCAATCTTTACATGAAATGTTCCCTTGGTATCTCTAATTTTCTTGACGAGATCTCTAGTCTTTCTCATTCTACTGTTTTCCTATATTTCTTTGCAGTGATCACTGATTACTGAGGAAGGCTTTCTTATCTCTCCTTGCTATTCTTTAGAACTCTGCATTCAAATGGGTATTTTTCACTTTCTCCTTTGACTTTAACCTTTCTTCTTTTCTGAGCTATTTGTAAAGACCTATTCAGACAACCATTTTGCCTTTTTCATTTCTTTTTCTTTGGGACGGTCTTGATCACTTTCTCCTGTACAATGTCATGAACCTCTGTCCATAGTTCTTTGGGCACTCTGTCTTCCAGATCTTATCCCTTGAATCTATTTGTCCTTTCACTGTATAATCAAAAGGGATTTGGTTTATGTCATACCTAAAAGATCTAGTGGTTTTCCCTGCTTTCTTCAATTTATATCTGAATTTTGCAGTAAGGAGTTCATGATATGAGCCAAGCTCCTGATCTTGTTTTTGCTGACTGTACAGAGTTTCACCATCTTTGGATACAAATAATATAATCAGTTTGGTGATGTCCATGTGAGGCTCTTGTCTTAAGCTGCTGGAAGAGGGTGTTTGCTATGATCTGTGCATTCTGTTGGCTATGACCAGTGCATTTACTTGGAAAAACTCTTTTAGTCTTTGCCCTGCTTCATTCTGCATTCCAAGGCCAAATTTGCCTGTTACTCCAGGTGTTTCTTGACTTCCCACTTTTACATTCCAGTCCCCTATAATGAAAAGGACATCTTTTGGGGTGTTAGTTCTAAAAGCAAACACCCTCTTCCAGCAACACAAGAGAAGACTCTACACATGGACATCAGCAGATGGTCACAACTGAAATCAGATTGATTACATTAATTGCAGCAAAAGATGGAGAAGCTCTATACAGTCAGCAAAAACAAGACCGGGAGCTGACTGTGGCTCAGATCATGAACTCCTTATTACCAAATTCAGACTGAAATTGAAGAAAGTAGGAAAAACTGCTAGACCATTCAGGTATGACCTAAATCATATTCCTTATGATTATACAGTGGAAGTGAGAAATAGACTTAAGGGTCTAGATCTGATAGATAGAGTGCCTGATGAACTATGGACAGAGGTTCGTGACATTGTACAGGAGACAAGGATCAAGACCATCCCCATGGAACAGAAATGCAAAAGCACAAAATGGCTGTCTGGGGAGGCCTTACAAATAGCTGTGAAAAGAAGGAAGGCGAAAAGCTAAGGAAAAAGGGAAAGATATAAGCATCTGAATGCAGAGTTCTAAAGAATAGCAAGAAGAGATAAGAAAGCCTTCTTCAGCAATCAGTGCAAAGAAACAGAGGAAAAGAACAGAATGGGAAAGACTAGAGATCTCTTTAAGAAAATTAGAGATACCAAGGGAACATTTCATGCAAAGATGGGCTTGAAAAAAGACAGAAATGGTCTGGACCTAACAGAAGCAGAAGATATTAAGAAGAGGTGGCAAGAATACACAGAAGAACTGTATAAAAAAGTCTTCACGACCCAGATAGTCATGATGAGGTGATCACTAATCTAGAGCCAGACATCTTGGAATGTGAAGTCAAGTGGGCCTTACAAAGCATCACTAAGAACAAAGCTAGTGGAGTTGATGGAATTCCAGTTGAGCTATTTCAAATCCTGAAAGATAATGCTGTGAATGTGCTGCACTCAATATGCCAGCAAATTTGGAAAATTCAGCAGTGGCCACAGGATTGGAAAAAGTCAGTTTTCATTCCAATCCCAAAGAAAGGCAATGCGAAAGAAGGCTCAAACTACTGCACAGTTGCACTCATCTCACATGCTAGTAAAGTAATGCTCAAAATTCTCCAAGCCAGGCTTCAGCAATACATGAACCGTGAACTCCCTGATGGTCAAGCTGGTTTTAGAAAAGGCAGAGGAACCTGAGATCAAATTGCCAACATCCACTGGATCATTGAAAAAGCAAGAGAGTTCCAGAAAAACATCTATTTCTGCTTTACTGACTATGCCAAAGCCTTTGACTGTGTGGATCACAATAAACTGTGGAAAATTTTTAATGAGATGGGAGTATCAGACCACGTAACCTGCCTCTTGAGAAATCTGTATCCAGGTCAGGAAGGAGCAGTTAGAACTGGACATGCAACAACAGACTGGTTCCAAATAGGAAAAGGAGTATGTCAAGGATGTATATTGTCACCCTGCTTATTTAACTTATATGCAGAGTACATCATGAGAAACGCTGGACTGGAAGAAACACAAGCTGGATTCAAGATTGCCAGGAGAAATATCAATAACCTTAGATATGCAGATGACACCACCCTTATGGCAGAAAGTGAAGAGGAGCTAAAAAGCCTCTTGATGAAAGTGAAAGGGGAGAGTGAAAAAGTTGGCCTAAAGCTCAACATTCAGAAAATGAAGATCATGGCATCTGGTCCCCTCACTTCATGTGAAATAGATGGGAAAACAGTAGAAACAGTGTCAGATTTTATTTTTTGGGCTCCAAAGTCACTGTAGATGGTGACTGCACCCATTAAATTAAAAGACGCTTACTCCTTAAAAGAAAAGTCATGACCAACCTAGATAGTATATTCAAAAGCAGAGACATTACTTTGCCAACTAAGGTCCGTCTAGTCAAGGCTATGGTTTTTCCTGTGGTCATGTATGGATGTGAGAGTTTTACTGTGAATAAGGCTGAGCACCGACGAATTGATGCTTTTGAACTGTGGTGTTGGAGAAGACTCTTGAGGGTCCCTTGGACTGCAAGCAGATCGAACCAGTCCATTCTGAAGGAGATCAACCCTAGGATTTCTTTGGAAGGAATAATGCTAAAGCTGAATCTCTAGTACTTTGGTAACGTCATACGAAGAGTTGACTCATTGGAGAACTCTGATGCTGGGAGGGATTGGGGGCAGGAGGAGAAGGGGACAGCCGTGGGTGAGATGGCTGGATGGCATCACAGACTCGATGGACCTGAGTCTGAGTGAACTCCAGGAGCTGGTGATGGACAGGGAGGCCTGGCGTGCTGCAATTCATGGGGTGGCAAAGAGTCGGACATGACTGCGTGACTGAACTGAGCTGAACTGAACTTTTAAATTCAAGTCCCCTATAATAAAAAGACATCTTTTCGGGGTATTAGTTCTAGAAGATCTTGTATAGCTTATTAGAGCAGTTCAACTTCAGCTTCCTCAGCATTACTTTTTAGGACACAGATTTGGGTTCCTGTGATATTGAATTGTTTGCCTTGGAAATTAATAGAGACCATTCTGTGGATTTTGAGATTGCACCCAGCTACTGCATTTTGGACTCTTTTGTTGACTATGATGACTACTCTGTTTCTTCTAAGGGATTCTTACCCACAGTAGTAGATAGAATGGTATCTGAGTTAAATTCACCCATTGTAGTCCATTTTAGTTCACTGATTCCTAAAATGTCGATTTTAACTCTTGCCATCTCTTATTTGACCACTTCCAATTTGCCTTGATTCATGGACCTAACATTCTGGGTATGCAATATTGTTCTTTACAGCATTGAACTTTACTTCCATCACAGTCACATCCACAACTTGGTGATGTTTTCATTTTGTCTTTCTCTCTTCATTCTTTCTGGAATTATATTTCCACAGATCTCCTGTAGCATTTTGGGCACCTATCAGCTTGGCGAGTTCATCTTTCAGTATACTACATTTTAGCTTTTTAATGTGGTTCATGGGGTTCTCAAGGCAAGAATACTGAACTCCTTTGCTATTTCCTTCTCCAGTGGACCACATTTTGTCAGAACTTTCCACCATGACATGTTCATCTTGTTTGGCCCTACACAGCATGGCTCATAGTTTCATTGTGTTAGACATCACTGTGGTCCATGTGCTCAGCCTGGTTAGTTTTCTGTGATTTTGATTTTCATTCTGCCTGCCCTCAGATAGATAAGGATAAGAGGCTTATGGAAGCTTCCTGATGGGAGAAGAGACTGAGGGGAAAACTGGATCTTGTTCTGATGGGTGGGGCCATGGTCAGTAAATGTTTAATCCAAATTTCTGTTGATCCTATGTTCCCTCCCTGTTGTTTGACCTGAGGTCAAACTATGGTGGAGGTAATGAAGCTAATGGAAACCTCCTTCAAAATGTACCATGGATGCACTGCTGCACTCAATGTCCCCAAGCCTGCAGCAGGCCACCTTCGACCCATGCTTTCGCTAGTGATTCTTGGATACTCATGGGCAAATTTAGAACAGTCCTTTGTGGGGTCACTGCTTCTCTTTCCTGGGTCCTGGTGCACACAAAGTTCTGTTTGTGTCCTCCAAAAGTCTGTTTCTCCAGTCCTGTGTAAGATCTGAAGGTCTAAGGTGGGGTTAATTGCAACCTACTCCAAGAAGCTTCCCTCATAGCTCAGTTGGTAAATCATCTGCCTGCAATGCAGGAAGCTCAGGTTCAACTCCTTGGTTGGGAAGACCCCCTGGAGAAGGAAATGGCAACCCACTCAATTCTTCTTGCCTGGAGAATCACATGAACAGAGGAGCCTGGCAGGCTTCAGTCCACGGGATCGCAAGAGCCGGACACGACTTAGCAACTAAACCACCACCACCATCTCCAAGAAGGCTTATGCCATATCTAGGTCTGCTTCACCCAGTACCTTCGCAGGAGACACTCAAACACATTTCTGGCTCAACCTCTGGGGGGAGGGGGAGTCTCTGGGTCCTGGTGCACACAAAGTTTATTTAAGCCCCTGAGTTTCTCTGGCAAGTAAGGGCAATTTTGCCACCCTCCCCACCCCAGCCCACCATCCTTATGGTCTTACTGGGGCTTCTCCTTTGCCCTTGGTTGTGGGGCATCCTTTTTTTGGTGGGATCCAACATTCTCCAGTCGATGGTTGTTCAGTAATGAGTTGTACTTTTGGAGTTCTCACATGGGAAGATCAGCCCATGTCCTTCTACTCCATTATCTCTCACAGTTCTGGTGATTAAACATCAAAAATACAAAATAAAGTTAAAAAAAAATCTAAAGGATGAATGAGTTTGAAATATTGGAGTATACTTAAAATTACCTCTAAATGTATAATGTGTGTTTTTAAAATCTTCAATTCCATGCAACCATGTGATTTCTTTCATTTCTATCCTTGAAAACAATATTTTTTTTTCTTCAAATATCAGTTATATTTTCAACTTGTATAGCCTGATGGATTTTCATCAGTTCAGTTCAGTCGCTAAGTCATGTCCCAGTCTTTGTGAGCCCATGAATCGCAGCACGCCAGGACTCCCTATCCTACATCAACTCCTGGAGTTCACTCAAACTCACATCCATTGAGTCGGTAATGCCGTGCAGCAATCTCATCCTCTGTCGTCCCTTTCTCCTCCTGCACTCAATCCCTCCCAGCATCAGAATCTTTTCCAATGAGTCTACTCTTCACATGAGGTGGCCAAAGTATTGGAGTTTCAGCTTTAGCATCATTCCTTCCAAAAAACACCCAGGACTGATATCTTTTAAAGTTGCCTGGTTGGATCACCTTGCAGTCCAAGGGACTCTCGAGAATCTTCTCCAACACCACAGTTCAAAAGCATCAATTCTTCGGAGCTCAGCTTTCTTTACTGTCCAACTCTCACATCCATACATGGCGACTGGAAAAACCATAGCCTTGACTAGACGAAACTTTGTTGGCCAAATAATATCTTTGCTTTTGAATAAGCTTTCTAGGTTGGTCATAATTTTCCTTCCGAAGAGTAAGCATCTTTTAATTTCATGGCTGGAGTCACCATCTGCAGTGATTTGGGGGCCCAAAAAAATAAAGTCTGACATTATTTCTGCAGTTTTCCCATTTATTTCCCATGAAGTGATGGAACCAGATGCCATGATCTTCTTTTTCTGAATGTTGAGCTTTAAGGCAACTTTTTCACTTTCTTCTTTCACTTTCATCAAGAGGCTTTTTAGTTCCTCTTCACTTTCTGCCATAAGGGTGATGCCATCTGCATATCTGAGGTTATTGATATTTCTCCTGGAAATCTTGATTCCAGCTTGTGCTTCTTCCAGCCCAGCATTTCTCATGATGTACTCTGCATAGAAGTTAAATAAGCAGGGTGACAATATACATCCTTGACAAATTCCTTTTCCTATTTGGAACCAGTCTGTTGTTGCATGTCCAGTTCTAACTGTTGCTTCCTGACCTGCCTATAGGTTTCTCAAAAGGCATGTCAGGTGGTCTGGTATTCTCATCTCTTTCAGAATTTTCCACAGTTTATTGTGATCCACACAGAAAATGGCTTTGGCATAGTCAATAAAGCAGAAACATGTTTTCCTGGAACTCTCTTGCTTTATTGAGGATCAAGCAGATGTTGGCAATTTGATTTCTGGTTCCTCTGCCTTTTCTAAAGCCAGCTTGAACATCTGGAAGTTCACAGTTCATGCATTGTTGAAGTCAGGCTTGAAAAATTTTGAGCATTACTTTACTAGTGTGTGAGATGAGTGCAATTGATTTTCATAAATGGATATAAATTGAAATGCAGCATAACTACACAAGTCAGCTCCCCTTCAGTACACAGCTCACTCAAAAGTGCATATATGCATGCATTTTAATTGAAATTTTAGACACACATCCATGAACACTGATGGTTTGGATATATATCACCAAGAAGAGTACATATTTTTGGGATTAGATGAAATATTACAGCGGGTAGATTTCTAAAAAAATGTTTTCCTTGACTATATAATTTATACAGTATTGAATTTTATGGGACACAAAACAACAAATTATATTGTCTGGCTTAAAGGATATCTTAGTTGTAACCAATTGTATAATATTTCCAAAATGCTGTCAAATGTACTTGTGAAAATTGAAAATAAGAGTAGAGTTTGTAGTACAGCTGAATCCCAAGTCTGAATTTCTACAAACAGCAAGGCTAATGAAACAGGGATAAACACAATTTGTCTTTATATCACCTGAAAGAAGGCAGGGAGTCACAGCTTTCTAGCTCTTAACCTCTAAATTGTCAGTCCAAAGTCTATACTTGTTTGTTATCTTTTAATAGATCAGATGCTCAATCCCTTCCTTTCCCCAATCTTATTTTGTTGATTCATAAACAACAACTTCCTAAAATACTTTCTGTAGGTACCCTTCTCCAGGGTATCCTCCTGACATATGTCTTCCCTGTTGATGCAAGTGGTAAGGAAACTGCCTGCAACGCGGGAAACCCGAGTTTGATTACTGGCTCGTGAAGATCCCCTAGAGAATGGAATGACTACCCATTCCAGTATTCTTGCCTGGAGAATTCCATGGACAGAAGAGTCTAGTGGGCTACAGTTCATGGGATCACAGAGAGTCAGGCACCACTGAGAGACCAACACTTTCACTTTCACTCCAGGAGATATGTAGGGGCTTCAGAAAACTGGTGGCTAAATGAAGAAAAAGACACACCACAAGAAGCAGTAGCACTCACTAAACTTTATTAGATGGTCCTTGGCAGCTCTGCCTAGGAGGAAGTCCTTCAAGTAAGGAGACCATCCAGAGGCTTAAGGAAAGAGGCCAAGGCCCAGAAGAGATGAAAAGTAAGAGAACTCTTGAAGAAGGGCGGGGTTAGAGAGGGGGCTTGCTTTTCTCAGTGATGTCACTCAGCAGCACCATGATGTCACTCACCAGCACTATGATGTCACTCACCAGCACTTTTGGGTCAGAGAGCTCTGAAGATATATTGACTTGGAGTTTTATAATTCTAAGCCCCTAATATTTTAATGGCCTGAAAATGCTGGATATAATTTCTCAGGTTATAGATAAGCAGATTTTAAATGGCTAATCATCAGCTTATTTCAGCTAGTTTTATTTTTATTTTTTTAATTTTTATTTTTACTTTATTTTGCTTTACAATACTGTATGGAATGGATAAACTTCTGCTTGACACCAGCACGATTTTGAGTAAACAGGTCTTGCTGCTGCTGCTAAGTCACTTCAGTTGTGTCAAACTCTGAGCAGCCCCATGGACTGCAGCTTACCAGGCTTCTCCATCCATGGGATTTTCCAGGGAAGAGTACAGGAGTGGGGTGCCATTGCCTTCTACAAAACAGGTCTTAGGCTGCAGTAAGAAATAAGTAAGTTAGTGACTAATCCTCACAGACATATTTGCCCTATCTATACAACAAAATATAAGAATTGTAAGGGAAGTGTTAGTGTTACTGTTATAATTATTTGCAGAGAAATTATTTATCCGAAGAAAATACATAGAATGAGCAGATTTAACACTCAAGTAATATAAGTTGAACAAGATTAGAGAATACACAATTAACATACAACATTCAGTGTCATTTCCTTACAAAAATGCTAACAAATTATAACATATACTCAGAAATAAGGTATACTCTGAAGTAACAAAAATTATCTGACACATGACTAGTTTAAAAATATGCACACATGTAAATATACAAGCTCCCTATGATAAAAACTATAATAAAAATACTAAGAAATTTGAACAAATGAAGAAAGATTCCACTTCATCAAATACCATGAATTAGCACAACTTCTGTTCTCTACAAATTACTAATTTGGGTCACATAAAATTACATATTTTTGAAACTCTTTAAATTATTTGAAAATATATAGTGATGTATAAAGATTAAGAAATGGGTAAATTATCATTAGAAAATAATAATAATGTGTGGGGATCATTGTCCACTCAGAATTAAAACACGCTACAAAATCTGCAGTAGTACAAATTGATGGACTGACTATAGATTAATGAAAGGTGCCATATGCAATGATAACAGATTGAGCTATATGCTTATCCTATCTAAAAGTTAGAAGAGATTGTTAAACATACATTGTTAATGTTATTCTTGAAAACAAATCACATTACTGGCACTTTGGGAACCCATACTTGCCCAAGCCTCTCCCCCTAGTCTCCAGCAAGAAGCTCAGTTACTTTCTGTTAAATTTACACCAGAGAGGAAATAAAGGTGGATGAGGAAAGTATTAATAAAACCTGAGTCTGCTTGTGACATTTTACCCTTATAAGGGTCAGCTAGAAAGTACTGTTTTCAAAAGATAAAACAGGAAATCTTGAAAGAGACCTCCTCTCCACCTGAAATCAACTCCCCCTAAAGCTCAGTTCCCTTATTAACTTTATGATTAATCTCGCTAGCCAAAGCTTTCTTTTCCCTATGCCCTCTATCCTCTACTGAACACTAATTAACCAGAGTCAGTTGGCTAAACTTGCTACTATAGATACCATGATTAATATTCAATCTCAGATTGCTTCTCCTGGGCAAGATAAACACCCACATCTTGAGCCATGGAACAGTTTTCCAGAGACTCTTAAACCAGAGATATTCTGAATCCAGGAGCTACAGTTAAGAAATGTCATAAAATGATGGTTAATCCCCACCTCTTTGTTCTTCCTCTCTGAAAGTCCCCCAACTCAGAGAGCTAGTAAAATTGGACCTGGGACTTGTCCCCTACTCTCTAGCTTGATGCCTGCAATAACCCCATATTTTACTGCTGAGTTAAGGGACTTTCAAAGGGAGAGAACAAAACAGCTTTCTTGGACAAGAATGAGGGAAGTTTTTCTATTTATAATTTGAGGTCCTACCTTAGTTAACCACCCAACTGGGCTGGCTAATGGATTTAAATCAGGAATTTTCTGTGCACTAAGGAAGAAGTCTAAGAGTGACATAGCATGATTTACAGGTTTTCAAGGTCTTTTATTTTCTCGATGCCTAATCTGATTTTGCTTTTGAAAAGATTAATGTAACCATCATTCTTTGCTTAACTCCTTTATATTCCAGTTCCTCTTAAATTTTGAAAGGAACAAGAGAAAATATACACACCCATATACACATGATTACAATGTAGAGTAGGGGTTTCCCCAGTGGTTAAGTGGTAAAGAATCCTCTTGCAATGCAGGAGATGTAGGAGCTGCGATTTCAATCCCTGGTTCTGGAAGATCCCCTGGAGAAGGAAATGGCAACTCACTCCAGTATTCTTGCCTGGAAAACCCTATGGACACAGGAGCCTGGTGGGCTACAGTCCATGGGGTCGCAAAGTGTCAGACACAACTTTGTAACTAAACTAACACTACTACAATGTAGAGTAATCCCCACTGGAACACTGGAGGGGGAGATTTTCAAAGGAACACTTTCAGTGTTCTCAGTGTTTGTCAAGTTGCAAGGAAAACAAACCAAATTTCTTCCTTACAAAAATGCCTCATCCAGATCCCTACAGCTCATCTTTAATGTCATTCACAGCTGTTAAAGCAATAGGATTATCATGGCATGGCATCAGGGATATTTTAGTATTTTAATATATTTAATATTGAATACCTGTACTTTATATGGAGACACAAAGCTATACAGTTGATCATGGATACCTCTCTTTACTTCTATGATCAAATTTGTTTTTCTCTGAGGCAAAGAAGAAACAAAATAAAAAATCAGATTCCTTTCCAGGGTGCCAGGTAGTTGTTCAGTCGCTAAGTCATTTCTGACTCTTTGCAACCTCATGGACTGCAGCACACCAGGCCTTCCTGTCACTCACCATCTCCTGCAGTTCACCCAACTTCATGTCCATTGAAAGTGATGCTATCTAATCATCTCATTCAGATAGTGTGTATGTGTGTGTGTGTGTGTGTGTGTGTATGTAGACATAGATAGAGATAGACACAGAGAGAGAGATTGTTATTGTCCAGTCATCCACTTACCCAGTCATGTCTGACTCTTTGCAGCCCCATGGACTGTTAGCACACCAGGCCTCCCTGTCCCTCAACATCTCCCCAGGATTTCCCAAGTTCATATTCATTGCATTGGTGATGGCGTCCAGCCATCTCACCCTCCGAAGCCCTCTTCTTCTGCCCTCGATCTTTCCCAGGATCAGGGACTTTTCCACAGAGTCATCTGTTCACATCAGATGACCAAAATACTGGAGCTTCAGCTACAGCATCAGTCCTTCCAGTGAATATTCAGGGTTTATCTCCCTTAACATTCACGGTTTTGATGTCTTTGCTGACCAAGGGATTTTCAGGCATCTTCTCCAACACCACAGTTTGAAGGCATCAATTCTTTGGCATTCTGCCTTCTTTGTGGTCCAGCCCTCACAACCCTTCATGACCACTGGGAAGGCCGTAGCCCTGACTATATAGACTTTTGTCGGCAGAGTAATGGCGCTGCTTTTCAACATACTGTCTAGATTTATCATTGCTTTCCTGCCAAGAAACAATCGTCTTCTGATTTCATGGCTGCAGTCACACTCCACAGTGATTTTGGAGCCCCAAAAGAGGCTCTACTGTCACTACTTTCACCTTTTTCCCTTCTACTTGCCATTCAGTATTGCGGCTGGATGGCATGAGCTTAGAATTTTTCTTTTTTTTTTTTTTAACTTACTCTTAAGCGGCCTCTTTCATTCATATATATATATATATATATATATATATATATATATATATATATGAACTTCCCTTGTGGCTCAGATGGTAAAGCATCTGCTCACAATGTGGGAGACCTGAGTTTGATCCCTGGGTTGGGAAGATCCCCTGGAGGGGGGTATGGAAATCCATGCCAATTTTCTTGCCTGGAGAATCCCTATGAACAGAGGAGGCTGGCAAGTTTGGGGTCCCCCTACAGTCCATGGGGTCACAGAGTTGCTCATGACTGAGTGACTAAGCACACACAAACACACACGCATAAATGTGTGCCATTAGATTTATACTTTAGATAATTATTTTCAGAGTAAGAATGTGATATTCACCCTATAAAAATATATTGTCTATCTAAAATTCAAATTTAACTGTACTTTTCTATTTTTATTTGCTAAATCTGCCAACACTAATTTATATTCAAATTATGTAAGTCAGTGAACTCCATTAAGCATGACATTGAAAGCAATAGGGTACCAACAATCTTTTGCTCACTCAACTAAACTGTATTAAAGTGTATTCAGTTCAGTTCAGTCGCTCAGTTGTGTCTGACTCTTTGTGACCCCCATGAATCACAGCACACCAGGCCTCCCTGTCCATCACCAATTCCCAGAGTTCACTCAGACTCGCGTCCATCGAGTCCGTGATGCCATCCAGCCATCTCATCTTAGGTCGTCCCCTTCTCCTCCTGCCCCCAATCCCTCCCAGCATCAAAGTCTTTTCCAGTGAGTCAACCCTTCTCATGAGGTGGCCAAAATACTGGAGTTTCAGCTTTAGCATCATTACTTCCAAAGAAATCCCAGGGTTGATGTCCTTCAGAATGGACTGGTTGGATCTCCTTGCAGTCCAAGGGACTCTCAAGAGTCTTCTCCAACACCACAGTTCAAAAGCATCAATTTTTCGGTGCTCAGCCTTCTTCACAGTCCAACTCTCACATACATACATAGTATAAATATAATAAATGGTATTAAACTGTATTAAAATAATAATAATAATTTAAGACATAGAAGATCTAATAGCTTTTTATTTCAGTGTAATTTTTCTGCACAAAATGTTAAAATTTGTCTAAAATATGTCTAATAACTGTAAATATTATAGGCATACATAATTTTCCACTTTATTTTTCAAAAATATTTAAGAACAATTGTTTCCTTGTAGATATTGTCATAAAATATTTTAGGTCAGTGAATCTAAAAAAAATTGGATTAAAATATCAAAATATGAAAAATATACTCTTTAGAGGTTAAAGCATCTGCCTGCAGTGCAGGAGATCTGGGTTCGATCCCCGGGTCGGGACGATCCCCTGGAGAAGGAAATGGCAACCCACTCCAGTGTTCTTGCCTGGAGAATCCCATGGACAGAGAAGCCTGGTGGGCTACAGTCCACAGGGTCACAAAGAGTCGGACACAACTGAGCGACTTCACTTTCACTTTCAAATTTATCAGTCACATGACCTTCCTGGGAAATGAGAATGCTATTCTTCCTTTTAAAATAATTCTTCTTATTTTTTTTAATTTCTTTAAAATATTGGCTTTTTATTTCTCAAGTGGAGGAGCATTTTTCATTAATACTTGTGAATACAATTAAATATAAGAAGAAAAAAAATTGAAATAAGTCTGAGGAATTCAAACTTCAACAAATTGCTCACTATCTTTAAAGAACTTTCTTACTCAGCTATACATAGCCATCTCTTTTCCCAAGCATCTGTTAAGGAAATGATGTAAGTAAATTTTGAAAGATATTAAATCTCTAGCTTTAGCCTAAGTTTAGAAATTGCCAGATTGCACTGACTTAAAATTCTGTCAAAGAAAAATGCACAAGCTTCTTCCATGTGACATTTAAAATTTTGTTTGTGGATTTATTAAATGATATATATTAGAGACTGGCTGCATAATAAAACTTTCTCAGGAAATGTGTGTTTCTAGATGACTTTGTTATGATACCATCTTCCTTTAAGTGTACCTGTTTTAAAAATCAGTGATAAGCAACAGAAGGGTCTATGCAGAGGCTTAAATACTATCTCCTCTAAGCACAAAGGAAAGAAAATCACTAATATCATTAATCTTTAAAAGCCTTATATCTCTCAATAGCTAGCTTCACTTCTGAGACATTTTTAACTCATTAAAGTTGTCTCAGCTCCCTGTTTCTCTAACAGATGTAACAGGAGGCATGATGGGGACTATCATGTAGCAATGCTTTGAGAATTACATGTAAATAGTTCATAAAATATGATTAGTATAGTACCCAAGATAGAATAATAAAATTAATAGCTAACATTTTACTAATATTTAATATACATAAATTTAAAGCATCAGGTTGACTTTTAAAATGATAAAGCTTGATGTCTTGATCCAAACTATTCAATCTCCAAGTACATTCTAATATTTGTTTGCATTAAAAGCTATATTCCATTAAATATTAAAACCATTATATGGTTAAAAATTTGTTTGCTAATCCAGAGACACACAAACCATTCAAAATTGCAAGGCAACTCATCTGATATAAAGACTGGGTTTATGTGTTAGCATAATCAAAGAGAGTGAATCACAAAACTCTATTAATAGTATTTGGAATATCATCCACAGAAATGTTAGAGTTACAAAGTATGCTCTCAAGAAGGGAAGTTATTCAGTTCAGTTCAGTCATTCAGTTGTGTCCAGCTGTTTGCGACACCATGTACTGCAGGACCCAAGGCTTCCCTGTCCATCACCAACTCTGGGAGGTTACTTAAATTCATGTAATTCGAGTTGGTGATGCAATCAAACCAAATCTCATCCATTGTCTTTCCCTTAACCTCCTACCTTAAATTTTTCTCAGCATCAAGGTCTTTTCAAACTAGTCAGTTCACATCAGATGGCCAAAGTATTGGTTCCAGCTTCAGCAGAAGTCCTTCCAATGAGTATTCAAGGATGATTTCCTTTAGAATGGACAAGGGGGATCTCCTTGCAGTACAAGGGACTCTCAAGAGTCTTCTCCAACACCATAGTTGAAAAGAATCAATTCTTCAGCACACAGCTTTCTTGATAGTCCAACTCTTACATCCATACATGACCACAGGAAAAACCATGGCCTTGACTAGACGGACCTTTGTTGGCAAAGTAATATCTCTGCTTTTGAATATGCTATCTAAGTTGGTCATAGCTTTCCTTCCAAGAAGGAAAAATCTTTTAATTTCATGGCTGCAGTCACCATCTACAGTGATTTTGGAGGCCAAAACAAGGTTTACCATAGTAAACATTCTGAAATCTACAGACATGCTGAATCAATACTATGTGACAGGAATTAACTAGCAATGTTGTAGGTCAAATATGTTTCAAAAGAAACTCATAGAAAAAGTGAGCAGACTTGTAGTTACTGATGTGGGTGAGGAGGGGTGGGAGGGGCCATTGGATGAAGGTTGAAAAATGTTATTAAGTCCCAGCTATATGATAAATAAGTGCTAAAGATATAAAGTGTTGTGCACTGTGTCCAGTTGCTCAGTTGTGTCCAACTCCCTGAGTCCCCGTGGACTGTAGCCTGCCAAGCTCCTCTTACAACATGATGAATATAGTTTATACTGCTGTCCATTATATAAAAAAATTGTTAAGAGAGTAAATTCTAAGAACTATCATCAAATAATAAAATTATTTTTATATAGAATGGAGATGAATGTATTATTTATTTACAGTGTACTTCATCTTCACATTATCTAATTACTAAATAAATAACATATTGTTTATATGAAATCTAAAATTGTTTTGCCAAATCCCAGGCTTATTGAATGCTATTGTGTGACATGCTGCAATATGTTTTTGGTTAATTTTTGCTCAAAAATAAAATTCCACATTTGGACAATACTAAAGTAGAGTGCTAATGTGGACCTGGAATACAATTTTATTTTATTTTTTTTCTTTTTCAAAGCTGGATATAATTTAGGTGTAGTAAACATAAGCACCCTAAACAAATACAATTATATTTGTAACATCCACATTTTCTCTTGAAAGGCAGCATGCTATGATTATCATAAAAGAGATAATGTTTAAATATTTTACAAATTATATTTCCGTACTTAAGAAAACATGCTGTCATTAAAACTCCAGAAACACATTCTTATCAGAAAGTTTGCAGAACATATTTTGACTTAAAGCATATCCTACAAACTCAAGAATTTTAATGAGATTTTTGAATAATATGCCTTGAATTGTTTTGAATAACACTTTGTTGATCATGAATTACATATTAGTCATGGTGGAGAGTTCTGAGAAAACATGGTCCACTGGAGAAGGGAATGTCAAACCACTTCAGTATTCTTGCCTTGAGAACCTCATGACCAGTATGAAAGGCTTTAAAAAAAAAAAAAAAAAAAGAAAGAAAGAAAAGAAAAATGACACCAAAAGATGAATTCCTAGGTCTGTAGTTGTGCAATACGCTACTGGAGATCAGTGGAAAAATAACTCCAGAAAGATTGAAGATATTGGGTCAAAGCAAAAACAATACCCATTTATAGATGTTACTGGTGATGGAAGTGAAGTCCAATGCTATAAAAACAATATTGCCTAGGAACTAGGAATGTTAGGTCCATGAATCAAAGTAAAATGGAAGTGGTCAAACAGGAGAAGGCAAGAGTGAACACTGACATTTTAGAAATCAGTGAACTAACATAGGCTTGAATGGGAAAATTTAGTTCAGATGACCTTTATTTCTACTACTGTGGGCTACTACTACTACATTATATCTACTTCAACAGAAGAAATGGAGTAGCCGTCATAGTCAATAAATGAGTCCAAAATGTAGTACTTCTGTGCAACCTCAAAAATGAAAGAATGATCTCTGTTAATTTCAAAGGCAAACCATACAGTGTAACAGTAATCCTAGTCTATGCTCCAACCACTTATGGCAGAGACACTGAAGTTGAACAGTTCTATGAAGTCTTACAAGACATCCTGGAACTAAAAATAAATAAATAAATAAAAAATCCTTTTCTTCATAGAGGACTGGCATGTAAATATAGGAAGTCAAGAGATACCTGGGGTAACGGGCAAGTTTGGCTCTGGAGTGCAAAATGAAGCAGGGTAAAGGCTAACAGAGTTTTGCCAAGAGAATGCACTGGTCATAGTGAACACCCTCTTCCAAAAACACAAAAGCGGACTCTACACATGGACATAACTGGATAGTCAATAACAAAATCAGATTGATTCTATTCTTTTTGGCCAAAGACAAAGAAACTCCATACAGTCAACAAAAATAAGACTGGGGGCTGACTGTGGCTCAGATCATGAACTCCTTTTTGCCAAATTCAGAATTAAATTTAAGAAAGTAGGGAAAACCTACTTAGGTCATTCAGGTATGACCTAACTCAAATCCCTTACAATTATACAAAGGAAGTGACAAATAGATTCAACGGATTAGATATGATAGACAGAGTGCCTGAAGAATTATGGACAGAGGTTTGTCACATTGTACAGGAGAAAGTGATCAAGACCATCCCCAAGAAAAAGAAATGCAAAAAGGCAAAATAGCTGTCTGAAGAGGCCTTAAAAATAGCTCAGAAAAGAAAAGATAAAGGCAACGGAGAAAAGAAAAGCTATACCCATATGAAATCAGAGTTCCAAAGAAGAGCAAGGAGAGATAAGAAGGCCTTCCTCAGTGATCAGTGCAAAGCAATAGAGGGAAACAGAAGAATGGGAAAGAACAAAGATCTCTTCAAGAAAGTTGGTGATGCCAAGGGAACATTTCATGCAAAGATGGCCAAATAAAGGACTGAAACACTATGGACCTAACAGAAGCAGAAGATATTAAGAGGTGACAAGAATACACAGAAGAACGATACAAAAAATATCTTAATTACCCAGATAAACACAATGGCGTGATCACTCACTTAGAGCCAGGCATCCTGGAGTCTGAAGTCAAGTGAGCCTTAGGAAGCGTCACTACGAACAAAGTTAGTGGAGGTGATGGAATTCCAGCTGAGCTATTTCAAGTCCTAAAAATGATGCTGTGAAAGTGCTGCACTGAATACAGCAGCAAATTTTAAAAACTCAGCAATGGCCACAGGACTGGAAAAGATCAATTTTCATTCCAATCCCAAAGAAAACAATGCCAAGGAATATTAAAACTATATCACAATTGCACTCATCCCAGAAGCTAACAAAGTAATGCTCAAAATTCTCCAAGCTAGGATTCAAAGATATGTGAATGGAGAACTTCCAGATGTTCAAGCTGGATTTAGAAAAGGAAGAGCAATAAGAGATCAAATTTCCAACATCTGTTCGATCATACAAAAAGCAAAAGAGTTCCTGTAAAACATCTACTTCTGTTTTATTGACTATGCCATAGCCTTTTACTGTGTGGGTCACAAGACTGTAGAAAATTCATAAAGGTATGGAAATTCCAAATCACCTTACTTGCCTCCTGAGAAATCTGTATTCAGGCCAAGAAGCAAGATAGTTAGGGCAGAGGATCAACAAAAGACAGTTGAAGTTCATTACTGTCATTTTCTTCCACCATCCTCACAGGATATTGGGAGCACCAAAAACTGACTTAAGAATTTACTCTTGAGGGGTAACATTAAGATTGTGGAGGAGTATGTGGATGTGGAGTATATCTCTCTCCATGGTTACATGAGGAATATACCTTCAAACACAGAAGTGCCTGGAGAGCACCAGCTGAAAATGAACAGGAGTATCTGATGAGTGGAAATGAATGAATAGGGCCATGCAAAACTCGATAGGATGAAGGAACTGGGGGCGGGGGGAGAAGTATTAGTAGGACTGGACCTGCCCTCAGCGCGTGCGGGAACTGAAGCAGGGATCCAAGCTCCAGAATGGTGCAACTATTTGAGTCAGAGGAGAAACATATAAGGCTGAGAGTGAAAAGCTGTTCAGTGGCAGCCTAAATGGAATGAGAATCAGACAGTCCTTGCCACAGCCATACATACCCAGGACAGGGATGCAGGTCCCCTGGAAGGTGCAGCAGCTGGGAGCTGGATTTTAGGGATCTTAGAGCAATCTCAGGGCAAGGGCTTCTGTTGACTTTGGAAAGACAGATTGAGGGGATGTGAGGGAGGAGATTGTGATGGGAAATGCCTGTGGAGGAAAGCAGGGCAGCCATGGAAGCAAGGTAATGCTGCTGAGTCACATGTAGTGGGTGGAGCCATCACCATAGCCTCTCTCTCCCCACCAATCAGCATCAGCAGCTGAAACAATAGAGAGGCTGACCCATCACACACCTGAGGTACTGAACTACAGAGTAAACCCCTGCCAGGGGACACCTCTATGTGCCTGATGCACCAAACAACAGAGAAAGACCCCAGGCAAGGGAATCCTCTAAGTGCCTGAATGGTCAGAGCTACAAAGACTGGCCACAGAAGCCTTCTGATTGCCAGCTACAAGAGCCTTAAAAAATACTCTGATAGAGCCATAACTCCTGTGGTGGAGGCAGTCCATGTCCCTCCATGCTTGGCGCCACCAAGGTCCCCACAAGCCAAGTAGCTGTGCCAACTTTGTGCTCAACTCTCAGTAGGACATAATTGCCACAGGCAAAAAAACTCTTTCGTCTATGCATGCAGGGCCACTTCTGTCATGTCCAACTCTTTGAGAGCCTGTAAGCTGTGGCCTCCCAGGCTTCTCTTTCAGGGAGTTTCTCCAGGCAAGAATACTGCAGTGTATTGGCCAATACTGGTTGACATACCCTTCTAGAGCTCTACATTTCCTGCCACCTTAAGCAGCCAACTCCCCTGAGAAACAGACTGCCAGAAAACCTGCAACCCAAGCAGCTGCACTACCTCCACACTTGGCCCTCACAGGGGCCAACCCAAGCCCTCCAGGGCAACATCAGGAGCAAACTCCAGTGGACAACCAATATGTAGAGGTATAAATAAAAATCACAATTGAAATACAGGTGCAGTGTGGCTAAGGAATAAGACCCAAAACCTCCGCACCATCAGTACAAGCTGCAGATTAAATCCACAGGATCAACTAGGCAGACTCTCTGTCGGTGGAATATATAAAAGGGCACTGAGAGCTCCCACAAAAGAAAACACACTAGCTCTGAGAGCTGTGTACATTGGAGGCAAGAATACACAGGAGTAGGAACAGATTAGAATCTGAGATGCCCCCACAGCAGGTCCAGAGTTCAGCACAGTGTTGGAGGGCATCCTAGGGAGGTGAGGTGGACTGTGACATCAAGTGAGGGAAAGGACTCTGACAGCAGTGGCCCAAGAAAAACATTTATTATTCTTATGTTTCAACTTGTTTTGTATATTCTTTTGGATTTTTGTTTTCACTCTTTCCATGAACACTACCCCTCATTGTAGTTATTGATTTTATTGGCACTATGAAATTGAATTACGCTTTTGAGGTGTTTTTTTTTTTTTTTTCCCCCCTCAGTCACATATTTTGTAGTTGTTATATACCTCTGCATTTACGTTGGGCTTTTACAGTTCTGTGGGGTTTTCCTTTTTTTTTTTTTTTTTTTTTCTTCTTCTTCTTTTCTTCTTTTCCCCCACTCTTTTCCTCTTTTTTTTTTTTTTTAATTTTTAATTTTTTAGGCCTATTTTTTTTTACATTTAGTCCTTAGTTTGTCTTTCCTACTGTTATTTTCCCCTTGCAGTTAATCATTAATGTATATAAGTCTTCTTCATCTACCCTTATTTAACTTTGTATATCTATTCTTTCTTTCTTTCCTTTTCTCTCAACATATTTGCTAGTTTTGTTTTCATTGTTCTATTCCCCACTTGGCACCTTGCTTTAGTTTTGTTTTCCAGTTTGTGCTTTAGTTAGGATTTTTTTTTTTTTCCTTAAACTGGTAGATATAACTTTTGGTTTCCTTTGTTTGCCAGGTCAATCTACTGTACTTTATTTTTGTTGGACTGTTTTGACTTTGCATATAGGTGTATATATGCATGCATATATTCCATTAATTTAATTATCATTTGCCTGATTTTGTAACTGCCATTTGTCTGGGGTACCTCTTTGGCTTCTCATTTTTGGGTATTTGTTTTAATCTCACTTAAGGTCATAACAAACCACTTGTGAAATCTTCATTCCTGACCAAATATCAAGTCCTGAGCCTTTGGAGTGGGAGCACTGACTCCAAGATCCTAGATTATTGGATAGTGAACCCTAGGGAGTATCAAATAGTGAGAACTCACAAAAAGGAAATCACCTGAATGCAAGACCTGGCATCGCCCAATCACCAGTGGCACCTTGTGCATGAGGCTTCATCTAAACAGCAAACAAAACAGAAATACAAACCCAATCTTCAGCAGACAGGATTAATGCCTCACTCAGCCTTGCCCATCAAAGGAAAAACAAAGACAGCACAAATCTCACTCTAAACGAAGCTTACACAAACCACTGGATTGAACTTAGGAGGGCAGAAACCAAAAGGAAGAAAGAATTCAACACTGAAGTCTGGGAAAAGGAGACCTCAAATACAATAAGTTAAAAAAAAAATGAAAAGGCAGATAAATACTGCAGAAATGAAAGAACAAATTAGAAACACAGAAGTCCAAATAAATGAAGAAGAAATAGGAAAACTACCTCAAAAATTATTCAGAATACTAACATTAAAGATGATGAAACACTTGAAACAAAATGGGAAAAATGCAAGAATCAATTAACCTAAAGACCTAGAAGAAGTAAAGAATAAACATACAGTGACAAACAACACAATTCGTGAAATTAAAATATTCTAAATGGAATCAATAACATATTATCTGAAGCTGAAGAATGAATCAGTGAGCTGGAAGATGACATGATGGAAATAACTTCTGAAGAGCAGAATAAAATAAAAAGAATGAAAAGAACTGGGAATAGGCTCAGAGACCCCTGGGACAATATCAAATGCAGCACACTCAAGTTGTAGGGATCCCAGAAGAAGAAGAGAAAGTGAAAGGGTGTGAGAACATTTTTGAAGAGAGTATAATTGAAAATTTCTCCAACATGGAAAAGGAAATAGTTAATCAAGTCCAAGAGGTGCAACGAGGCACAGGATAAACCCAAGGAGAAACATTCCAAGACACATATTAATCAAACAAAGAATAAACACAACAAAAAGATATTAAAAGTAGCAAAGGAAAAGCAACAATTAACATCCATGGGAAATCCCACATGCTTAACAGCTGATCTTTCAGCAAATACTCTGCAGGCCAGAAGGAAATTGCAGACTACACTTAAAGTACCAAAAGAGAAAATCTACAGCCAAGATTACTGTATCCAGCAAGGATCTTATTCAAAACTGATGGAGAAATAAAAAGATTTTCAGACAAGAAAAAGTTATGACAATTCAGTACCAACAAACCAGCTTTACAAGAAATGTAAAGGGACTTAAATTGTCAAGAAATAGAAGAGAAGAAAAGAGATCTAAAAGTCAACCTCAAACAATGAAGAAACTGGAAACAGGAACATCTATTTCAATAATTATTTTAAATATAAATGGATTAAATGCTCCAATTAAAAGACACAGACTGGCTAAATGGATACAAAAACAAGACACATTTATATGCTATAATAAGAAATCCACATCAGGCCTAAAGACACATGTATACTGAAAGTGAGAGAATGGGGGAATATACTCCATGCAAATAGAAAGCAGAAGAAGGCATACAAAATAGACCTAAAATAAATAAGATTAAAAGAGATAAGGAAGGACACTACATAATGATGAATGGATCAATCTAAGAGGAAAACATAGCAATTGTAAATATTTAGACACCCAGCATAGGAGCACCTCAATACATAAGACAAGCAGTAACAGACATAAAAGGATAAATTGACAGTAACACAATAATAATAGGACTTTAACACCCCACTCACACCAATGGGCAGATCATCAAGACAAAACTAGTAAGGAAACACATCTTAAATGATACATTAGATGAAATGGATCTCATTGATTTCTTCAGGACATTCCAACCAAATGAGAAGAATACACTTTCTTCTCAAATGCTCATGGAACATTCTCCAGCATAGACCACATCTTTTTTTTTTTTTTTTTTACTTTATTTTACTTTACAATACTGTATTGGTTTTGACATACATTGACATGAATCCATCACGGGTGTACATGTGTTCCCAAACATGAACCCCCCTGCCACCTCCCTCCCCACAACATCCCTCTGGGTCATCCCCGTGCACCAGACCCAAGCATGCTGTATCCTGCATTGGACATAGACTGGTGATTTGATTCTTACATGATAGTATACATGTTTCAATGCCATTCTCCCAAATCATCCCACCCTCTCCATCTCCCTCTGAGTCCAAAAGTCCACTATACACATCTGTGTCTTTTTTGCTGTCTTGCATACAGGGTCATCATTGCCATCTTTCTAAATTCCATATATATGTGTTAGTATACTGTATTGGTGTTTTTTCTTTCTGGCTTACTTCACTCTGTATAATTGGCTCCAGATTCATCCATCTCAACAGAACTGATTCAAATGTATTCTTTTTAATGGCTGAATAATACTCCATTGTGTATATGTACCACTGCTTTCTTATCCATTCATCTGCTGATGGACATCTAGGTTGCTTCCATGTCCTGGCTATTATAAACAGTGCTGCAATGAACATTGGGGTACATGTGTCTCCTTCAATTCTGGTTTCCTCGGAGTGTATGCCCAGCAGTGGGATTGCTGGGTCATATGGCAGTTCAATTTGCAATTTTTTAAGGAATCTCCACACTGTTTTCCATAGAGGTTGTCCTAGTTTGCATTCCCACCCACAGTGTAGGAGGGTTCCCTTGTCTCTACACCCTCTCCAGCACTTATTGCTTGCAGATTTTTGGATCGCAGACATTTTGACTGGTGTGAAGCAGTACCTCATTGTGGTTTTGATTTGCATTTCTCTAATAATGAGTGATGTTGAGCATTTTTTGATGTATGTGTATGTCTTCTTTGGAGAAATGTCTATTTAGTTCTTTGGCCCATTTTTAGATTGGGTCGTTTATTTTTCTGGAATTGAGTTGCATAAGTTGCTTGTATATTTTTATACAAGATAAGTTGTTTGTCAGTTATTTCATTTGCTATTATTTTCTCCCATTCAGAAGGCTGTTTTTTCACCTTGCTTATATTTTCTTTTGTTGTGCAGAAGCTTTTAATTTTAATTAGATCCCATTTGTTTATTTTTGCTTTTATTTCCAGAATTCTGGGAGGTGGATCATAAAGGATCCTGCTGTGATTTATGTCGGAGAGTGTTTTGCCCATGTTCTCCTCTAGGAGTTTTATAGTTTCTGGTCTTACATTTAGATCTTTAATCCATTTTGAGATTATTTTCATGTGAGTTGTTAGAAAGTGATCTAGTTTCATTCTTTTACAAGTGGTTGACCAATTTTTCCAGCACCACTTGTTAAAGAAATTGTCTTTACTCCATTGTATATTCTTGCCTCCTTTGTCAAAGATGAGGTGTCCATATGTGTGTGGATTTATCTCTGGGCTTTCTATTTTGTTCCATTGATCTATATTTCTGTCTTTGTGCCAGTACCATACTGTTTTGATGACTGTGGCTTTGTAGTAGAGCCCAAAGTCAGGCAAGTTGATTCCTCCAGTTCCATTCTTCTTTCTCAAGATTGCTTTGGCAATTCGAGGTTTCTTGTATTTCCATACAAATCTTGAAATTATTTGTTCTGGTTCTGTGAAAAATATGGCTGGTAGCTTGATAGGGTTTGCATTGAATTTGTATATTGCTTTGGGTAGTATACTCATTTTCACTATATTGATTCTTTTGATCCATGAACATGGTATATTTCTTCATCTATTAGTGTCCTCTTTGATTTCTTTCATCAGCGTTTTATAGTTTTCTATATATAGAGGTCTTTAGTTTCTTTAGGTAGATATATTCCTAAGTACTTTATTCTTTTTGTTGCAATGGTGAATGAAATTGTTTCCTTAATTTCTTTTTCTACTTTCTCATTATTAGTGTATAGGAATGCAAGGGATTTCTGTGTGTTGATTTTATATCCTGCAACTTTACTATATTCATTGATTAGCTCTAGTAATTTTCTGGTGGAGTCTTTAGGGTTTTCTATGTAGAGGATCATGTCATCTGCAAACAATGAGAGTTTTACTTCTTCTTTTCCAATTTGGATTCCTTTTATTTATTTATTTATTTATTTATTTATTTATTTTCTGCTCTGATTACTATGGCCAAAACTTCCAGAACCATGTTGAATAGTAGCAGTGAAAGTGGGCACCCTTGTCTTGTTCCTGACTTTAGGGAAAATGCTTTCAATTTTTCGCCATTGAGGATAATGTTTGCTGTGGGTTTGTCATATATAGCTTTTCTTATGTTGAGGTATGTTCCTTCTATTCATGCTTTCTGGAGAGTTTTTATCATAAATGCATGTTGAATTTTGTCAAAGGCCTTCTCTGCATCTATTGAGATAATCATATGGCTTTTATTTTTCAATTTGTTAATGTGAATTACATTGATTGATTTGTGGATATTGAAGAATCCTTGCATCCCTGGGATAAAGCCCACTTGGTCATGGTGTATGATTTTTTTAATGTGTTCTTGGATTCTGATTGCTAGAATTTTATTGAGGATTTTTGCATCTATGTTCATCAGTGATATTGGCCTGTAGTTTTCCTTTTTTGTAGTATCTTGGTCAGGTTTTGGTATTAGGGTGATGGTGGCCTCATAGAATGAGTTTGGAAGTTTACCTTCCTCTGGAATTTTCTGGAAGAGTTTGAGTAGGATAGGTGTTAGCTCTTCTTGAAATTTTTGGTAGAATTCAGCTGTGAAGCCGTCTGGACCTGGGCTTTTGTTTGGTGGAAGAGTTCTGATTACAGTTTCAATTTCCATGCTTGTGATGGGTCTGTTAAGATTTTCTATTTCTTCCTGGTTCAGTTTTGGAATATTGTACTTTTCTAAGAATTTGTCCATTTCTTCCACGTTGTCCATTTTATTGGTATATAATTGCTGATAGTAGTCTCTTATGATCCTTTTTATTTCTGTGTTGTCTCTTGTGATCTCTCCATTTTCATTTCTAATTTTATTGATTTGATTTTTCTCTCTTTGCTTCTTGATGAGTCTGGCTAATGGTTTGTCAATTTTATTTATCCTTTCAAAAAACCAGCTTTTGGCTTTGTTGATTTTTGTTATGGTCTCTTATGTTTCTTTTGCATTTATTTCTGCCCTAATTTTTAAGATTTATTTCCTTCTACTAACTCTGGGGCTCTCCAATTCTTCCTTTTCTAGTTGCTTTAGTTGTATAGTTAGGTTATTTATTTGACCTTTTTCTTGTTTCTTGAGGTATGCCTGTATTGCTATGAACTTTCCTCTTAGCACTGCTTTTATAGTGTCCCACAGGTTTTGGGTTGTTGTGTTTTCATCTTCATTAGTTTCTAGGCATATTTTGATTTCTTTTTTGATTTCTTCTGTGATTTGTTGGTTATTCAGAAGTGTGTTGTTCAACCTCCATATGTTGGAATTTTTACTAGTTTTTCTTCTGTAATTGAGATCTAATCTTAATGCATTATGGTCAGAAAAGATGCTTGGAATGATTTATATTTTTTGAATGTATCAAGTTTAGATTTATGGCCCTGGATGTGATCTGTCCTGGAGAAGGTTCCATGAGCACTTGAGAAAAAGGTGAAATTCATTGATTTGGGGTGAAATGTCTTATAGATATCAATTAGGTCTAACTGGTCTAATGTATCATTTAAAGTTTGCATTTCTTTGTTAATTTTCTGTTAAGTTGGTCTGTTCATAGGTGTGAGTGGGGTATTAAAGACTCCCACTATTATTGTGTTATTGTTAATTTCCCCTTTCATACTTGTTAGCATTTGTCTTACATTTTGCGGTGCTCCTATATTGGGTGCATATATATTTATAATTGTCATATCTTCTTCTTGGATTGATCCTTTGATCATTATGTAGTGGCCTTCTTTATCTCTTTTCACAGCCTTTGTTTTAAAGTCTATTTTATCGGATATGAGTATTGCCACTCCTGCTTTCTTTTGGTCTCTATTTGCGTGGAATATCTTTTTTCAGCCCTTCACTTTCAGTCTGTATGCGTCCCTTGTTTTGAGGTGGGTCTCTTGTAAGCAGCATATAGAGGGGTCTTGTTTTTGTATCCATTCAGCCAATTTTGTCTTTTGGTTGAGGCATTCAACCCACTTACGTTTAAGGTAATTATTGATAAGTATGATCCCGTTACCATTTACTTTATTGTTTTGGGTTCAGGTTTATACACCCTTTTTGTGTTTTCTGTCTTGAGAATATCTTTTAGAATTTGTTGGAGAGCTGGTTTGGTGGTGCTGAATTCTCTCAGCTCTTGCTTGTCTCTAAAGCTTTTGATTTCTCCTTACTATTTGAATGAGATCCTTGCTGGGTACAGTAATCTGGGCTGTAGGTTACTTTCTTTCATCACTTTAAGTATGTCTTGCCATTCCCTCCGGACCTGAAGAGTTTCTATTGAAAGATCAGCTGTTATCCTTATGGAAATCCCCTTGTGTGTTATTTGTTGTTTTTCCCTTGCTGTTTTAAATAATTGTTCTCTGTGTTTGATCTTTGTTAATTTGATTAATATGTGTCTTGGGGTGTTTTGCCTTGGGTTTGTCCTGTTTGGAACTCTCTGTGTTTCTTGGACTTGGGTGATTATTTCCTTCCCCATTTTAGGGAAGTTTTCAACTATTATCTCCTCAAGGATTTTCTCATGGTCTTTCTTTTTGTCTTCTTCTTCTGGGACTCCTATAATTCGAATGTTGGAGCATTTCATGTTGTCCTGGAGGTCTCTGAGATTGTCCTCGTTTCTTTTAATTCGTTTTTTTTGTTTCCTCTCTGATTCATTTATTTCTACCATTCTATCTTCTATTTCACTTATCCTATCTTCTGCCTCCGTTATTCTACTATTTGTTGCCTCCAGAGTGTTTCTGATCTCATTTATTGCATTATTCATTATATATTAACTCTTTTTTATTTCTTCTAGGTCCTTGTTAAACCTTTCTTGCATCTTCTCAATCCTTGTCTCTAGGCTATTTATCTGTGATTCCATTTTGATTTAAAGATTTTGGATCATTTTCACTATCAATATTCAGAATTCTTTCTCAGGTAGATTCCCTATCTCTTCCTCTTTTGTTTGGTTTGGTGGGCATTTCTCCTGTTCCTTAAATGCTGAGTATTCCTCTGTCTCTTCTTCTTGATTATATTGCTGCATTTGGAGTGGCCTTTTAATATTCTGGTAATTTGTGGAGTTCTCTTTATTATGGAGCTTCCTCACTGTGGGTGGGGTTGTATCAGTAGCTTGTCAAGGTTTCCTTGTTAGGGAGGCTTGTGTTGGAGTTCTGGTGGGTGGAGCTGGGTTTCTTCTCTCTGGAGTGCAGTGGTGTGACCAGTAATGGGTTATGAGACATCAAAGGTTTTGGAGTAGCTTTGAGCTGCCTGTATATTGAAGCTCAGGGGAGTGTTCCTGTGTTGCTGGAGAATTTTCATGGTATGTCTTGTTCTGGAAATTGTTGGCTCTTGGGTGGAGCTTGGTTTCAGTGTAGGTATGGAGGCATTTGATGAGCTCCTATTGCTTAATGTTCCCTGAATTCAGGAGTTCTCTGATGTTCTCAGGCTTTGGACTTAAGCCTCCTGCTTCTGGTTTTCAGTTTTATTTTTACAGTAGCCTCTAGATTTCTCCACCTATACAGCACCAATGATAAAACATCTAGGTTAAAGATGAAAAGTTTCTCCACATTGAGGGACACCCAGAGAGGTTCGCTGAGTTACATGGAGAAGAGAAGAGGGAGGGGGTAGTTAGAGGTGACTGGAATGAGATACGGTGAGATCAAAAAAGGAGAGAGCAAGTTAGCAGGTAGTCACTTCCTTATGTGCGCTCCATAGTCTGGATCGCTCAGAGGTATTTAAGGAGTTATACAGGGAAGATGAGAGGGAGGAAGTAGACAGAGGTGGCCAGGAGGATAAGAGAGAGGAATGAAAAGGAGAGAGACAAATCCTGCCAGTAACCAGTTCCTTAGGTGTGCTCCTGCGTCCCAAACACACAGAGATTCACAGAGTTGGATAGAGAAGAGATGGGGAAGGAAAGAGACAGAGGCCATCTGGTGGAGAAAAAGGAGTGCCCAAAGGAGGAGAGAGTGGTCAAGCCAGTAATCTCGCTCTCAGGTAAAATTGGGTAGTGACGTTTGGGTTTTTTAATGTACAAAATTGACAACAAAAACCAAAAAGCAAAGACTAAAAATCTAGAGTAGAGGTTGGATTTTCAAAAATACAATATTAAAGAAAAGAAGCAGAAGGAAAAAAGAAAAAAAAAAGAAAGAAAGAAAACAAAAGCCACAAGAATTATTAAAAAACTCCAGCCACACCACATAAAGACTATATATGATGTTTGCCTTAAAAAAATAGTCTTTTTTTTTTTTTAAAGTAATAGTAGGTTATAAAAATAAAAATTAGAGGAGAAATAGAACACTTTACAATTTTTTTTTAAAAAAGGAAGAAAAAAAGAAAAAAGAAAAAAAAAAGGTGGGGGGGAGAAAAAAATGAAAAGGAATGATTGTAAAAATAGTAAAGATATATCTGGCCCTTCTCTGATGTGGGCAGTGTGGGGTCACTTCCAAGGCAGTTCCCTCTGTTTAACTTCTTCAGTTTGCTGTTTTTTTAGGCTCACTAGTTCAGTCACGCTGTGGGGAGGGGGCGATGCTGCAAACAAATAGCACTGTCATGTGCACACAGTGTCTCAGCCCTGCTGGACCTGTCCCATCTCGTGGCGCACAAACCGCTCTGGTTCTACGATGCTCAGCCGGGAACCATCTGAGGCTGGCCCTAGGCTGCGTGCACCTCCCCAGACTAAGCTGCTCAGGTTCAGCACTCAGGTAGCCCTCAGAGGCTCAGATTCGGTTGGGACTGTGTTTTGTGCCCTTCCCAGGTCCGAGTAGCTCAGGAGTTTGGTGAGTGTGGTCGCAGTGACTAGTTGCCTTTTCTCTCTCTGCTGCTCAGTTTTCTGGATGTACCGCTGGCGCCCCTTGTGAGGCAAATAGTGACTGTCCAGCACCCCCAGAAATCTTAGCAAAGAAGCCTGCTTGCAGTTTAGTAGGTAGAGTCTCTCTGGGTCTGCAATTGCCCCTTTCCAGCCCTTATGGCTCTGGCTGCCTGTCCCCGGCGGGGGATGATCTGCAGCTGGCATTTTCTGTTCCGTCCTTTGTTCTGTGGGTGGTCCTGGCGGTGTCTTATGTTCAAGCTTTTCCCGTGGTAGCTATCCCACAGTCTGGTTTGTTAGCCCAAGTTAGATCATTCTGTTTACGCGTGGGGCATTCCTGCCCGATTCTTACAAATCTCTGCAGCCTGAGCCTCCCGCGCTTCTCTGCCCTGCCCCCACTTGCTATTGGTGGATGCAGGCGTCTGTGCTGCTTTTCCGCTGGGGGAGTTACTGTTGGGCTTGTAATCTGCTGGTGTTAATTATTTACTTATTTTTCCTTCCTGTTATGTTGCCCTCTGTGTTTCCAAGGCTCACCACAGACTCGGCAGAGAGAGTGTTTCCTGGTGTTTGGAAACCTCTCATCTTAAAATCCCCTTCCCGGGACAGGCTTCCCTTCCCGGGACAGAGCTCCCTCCCCACCTCCTTTGTCTCTCTTTTCGTCTTTTATATTTTTTTCCTACCTGGTTTCAAAGACAATGGTCTGCTTTTCTGGTTGTCTGATGTCCTCTGCCAGCATTCAGAAGTTTTGTGGAGTTTGCTCAACATTGAAATGTTCTTTTGAGGAATTTGTGAGGGAGAAAGTGGTCTTCCCGTCCTATTCCTCTGCCATCTTGGTTATCCCCCGTAGACCACATCTTGAGTCACAAATCAAACCACATCTTGGGTCACAAATCAAGCCAGGAAATTTAACAAAATTGAAATTGTATTGAACAACTTCTCTGACCACAACACTATGAGACTAGATATCAATTACAAGGGAAAAAAAAAAAAAAGTAAGAAACACAAACACATGGAGATTAAACAACGCGTTCCTAAATAACCAATTGGTTACTGAAGAAATCAAAAGGGGAAAAAAAAAAATTCTAGAAACAAATGACAAGTGAAAACATGACAACGCAAAACCTATGGGATGAAGCAAAAGTATTTCTCAGAGGGATATTTACAGCAATGCAATCCTACCTCAAAAAAACAAGAGAAATATCAAATAAACAAGTTAACTTTACATGTAAAATAACTTAGAAATGTAGAACATTAAAAAAATTAAAATTAGTTAAAGGAAAAAAGTCATAAAGATCCGAGTAGAAGTAAATGAAAAAGAAATGAAAGAAACAATAGTAAAGATTAGTAAAACTAAAATCTGGTTTTTTGAGAACATAAACAAAATTGACAAACGTTTAGATAGACTCATCAAAAAAAAAAAAGAGAAAGAAGAATCAAATCAACAAAATTAGAAATGAAAAAGGTGAGGTTACAACAGATACTGTAGAAATACAAAGGATCATAAGAGACTATTACGAACAGTTATATGGCAATGAAATGGACAACCTGGAAGAAATGGAGAGTGTCTTAGGAATGTTCAATCTTCCAAGTCTGAACAAGGAAGAAATAGAAATTATGAACAACTCAATTTCAAGCACTGAAATTGAAGTTCTGATAAAATATCTCCCAAAAAACAAAAGCCCAGGACCAGATGGCTTCCCAGGAGAATGCTATCAAATATTTGGAGAAGACTTAATGCTTATCCTTTTAAAACTCTTTCAAAAAATTGCAGAGAAAGTAATGCTTCCAAACTCATTTTATAATGCCAACATCATCCTGATACCAAAACCAGACAAAGACAACACACAAAAAAGAAAACTACAGACCAATATCACTGATGAACATAGATGCAAAAACTCTCAATAAAATTTTAGCCAACAAAATTCAGAGAGACATAAAAAATCTCATACATTGTGACCAAGTTGGGTTTATTCCAGGGATGCACAGATTCTTCAATATACACAAATCAATCAATGTGATGCACCATATTAACAACTTGAAAGATTAAAAAGAAAAAGCTCATAATATCAATAGATGCAGAAAAATCCTTTGATAAAATTCAGCACCCATAATATTGTAATTAACCTCCAATTAAAATAAATAAATTTATATTAAAAAAAAAACTCTTCAAAAATGAGAATAGAAGGAACCTAACTCGACATTCAGAAAACAAAGATCATGGCATCTGGTCCCATCACTTCATGAGAAAAAGATGAGGAAACAGTGGAAACAGTGTCAGACTTTATTTTTCTGTGCTCCAAAGTCACTGCAGATGGTGACTGCAGTCATGAAATTAAAAGACCTTTACTCCTTGGAAGGAAAGTTATGACCAACTTAGTGTATTCAAAAGCAGACATTACCCTGCCAACAAAGGTCCACCTAGACAAGGTTATGGTTTTTCCAGTAGTCATGTGTGGATGTGAGAGTTTGACTGTGGAGAAAGCTGAGCACCAAAGAATTGATGCTTTTGAACTGTGGTGTTGGAGAAGACTCTTGAGAGTCCCTTGGACTGCAAGGAGATCCAACCAGTCCATTCTAAAGGAAATCAGCCCTGAGTGTTCCTTGGAAGGAATGATGCTAAAGCTGAAACTCCAGTACTTTGGCCACCTCATGTGAAGAGTTGACTCACTGGAAAAGACTCTGATTCTGGGAGAGATTAGGGGCAGGAGGAGAAGGGAATGACAGAGGATGAGATGGCTGGATGGCATCACTGACTCGATGGATGTGAGTGTGAGTGAACTGCGGGAGTTGCTGGTGGATAGGGAGGCTTGGCGTATTGCAATTCATGGGGTCGCAGAGTTGGACACGACTGAGTGACTGAACTGAACTGAATTAAATGTAATAAAGACCATGTATGATAAGCCTACAACAAACATTATTCTCAATATTGAAAAACTGAAAATGTTCCCCCTAAGATCAGAAAAAAAAAAAAAAAAGAAAACAGTGTTCACCTTCACCACTATTATTCAGCATATGTCAGGAATTCCTTACTACAACAATCAGAGATGAAAAAGAAATAAAAGGAATCCAGATCAGAAAAAAAGAAGTAAAGCTCTCACTGTTTGCAAATGCATGATACTGTAGACAGAAAACACTAAAGATAGTATCAGAAAATTACTAGATCTAATCAGTGAATTTAGCAAAGTTACAGGATACAAAATAAATACACAGAAATCACTTGCATTTCTATATATTAATGATAAAAAATCAGAAAGAGAAATTAAGGAATCAATCCATTCCCCTTTGCAACAAACATAATTAAATATCAAGGAATAAACTTACCTAAGGGGACAAAAAAACTATCCACAGAAAATTATAAGATATTAGTGAAAGAAATCAAAGATAGAAATATTCTGTTACTAGGTAAGAAGAATCAATATTATAAAAATGATTATACTATCAAATGCAGTCTACAGATTTTATGTGATCCCTATCATTACCAAGGACATTTTTCACATAACTAGATCAAAAAATTTCATAATTCAAATGGAAACACAACAGACCCTGAACAGCCAAAGGAGTCTTGAGAAAGAAAAATGGAGCTGGAGGAATCAACCTTCCTGACATCAGATTATACTACAAACCTAAAGTCATCAAGGTAGTATGGTACTGGCACAAAAATAGGTTTATAGACCAATGGAACAAGATAGAAAGCCTCAAAATAAACCCATGAACCTATGCATACCTTATTTTTTAATAAAGGAGGCAAGAATATACAGTGGGGCAAAGACAGTCTTGTCAATAAATGGTGCTGGGAAAACTGGACAGCTACATGTAAAAGAATGAAATAAGAACACTTCCTAACACCATAGACAAAGAAAATTCAAAATTAATTAAAGACCTAAATGAAAGACCAAGAACTATAAAACTCTTAGATGAAAACATAAGCAGGACACTCAATGACATAAGGCAAAGTAAGATCATCAATAATCCATCTCCTAGAATAAAGGAAATAAAAATGGAAGTAAAGAAACGGGACCTGATTAAACTTAAAAGCTTTTGCACAGCAAAGGAAACTATAAGCAAGATGAATAGACAACCCTGAGAATGGGAGAAAGCAATAGCAAATGAATTGACAAAGGATTAATTTACAAAATATACAAGCAGTTCATACAACTCACTAATAGAAAAAAACAAATAAACCAATGAAAAAGTGGGGAAAATACCTAAACAGACCTTTCTCTAAACAAGTCATACAGATGGCTGACAAACACATGAAAGGATACTCAACATTACTTATTACTAAAGAAATGCAAATCAAAACTACAATGAAATATCATCTCACACTAGTCAGAATGGCCATCACCAGAAAGTCTAAAAAGAATAAATGCTGGAAAAGGTTTGGAGCAAAGGGACTGCTCTTACATTGTTGTGGGGATGTAAATTGATACAGCCACTATGGAAGATGGTATGGAGTTTCCTTAAAAAAAAAAAAAAAAGAATAAAACCACCATACAACTAAGTAAGCTCACTCCTAGTCTTATACCATGAGGAAACCAAAACTGAGAAATACACATGTATCCCAGTTTTCATAGCAATACTATTTACAATAGCTAGAACATGAAAGCAACCTAGACGTTCTTCAAGAGATGAATGGATAAAGAAGTTGTGATACATAGACACAATGGAATATTCAGTTCAGTTCAGTCGCTCAGTCATGTCCGACTGTTTGTGACCCCATGAATTGCAGTGCACCAGGCCTCCCTGTCCATCACCATCTCCTGGAGTTCACTCACACTCACATCCATTAAGTCAGTGATGCGATCCAGCCATCTCATCCCCTGTCGTTCACTTTTCCTCCTGCCGCTAATCCCTCCCAGCATCAGAGTCTTTTCCAGTGAGTCAACTCTTCACATGAGGTGGCCAAAGTACTGGAGTTTCAGCTTTAGCATCATTCCTTCCAAAGAACACCCAGGGCTGATTTCTTTTAGAATGGACTGGTTGGATCTACTTGCAGTCCAAGGGACTCTCAAGAAAAGGAAGGATATAAGCATCTGAATGCAGAGTTCCAAAGAATAGCAAGAAGAGATAAGAAAGCCTTCCTCAGTGATTAATTAAAAAAAAAAAGAGGAAAACAACAGAATGGAAAAGACTAAAGATCTCTTCAAGAATGGAATATTACTCAGAGATAAACATGAATGCATTTGAGTTAGTTTTAATGGGATCGATGGACCTAGAACCTATTATACATAATGAAGCAAGTCAGAAAGAGCAAGATAAATACTCTATCTTAATGCATATATACATAATCTTGGAAAAAGTGATCCTGAATAATTTATTTACAGGGCACCCATGGAAAAACAGACATAGAGAATAGACATATGGACATGAGGAGAGGGGAGGAGAAGGTGAGATGTATGACAAGAGTAACATGGAAACTTACAATAACATATGTAGAATAGATAGCCAATGGGAATTTTCTGTAGGGCTCAGGCAACTCAAACAGAGGCTCTGCACCAACCTAGAGGGGTGGGATGAAGAGGGAGATGGGAGGGAGATTCAAAAGGGAGGGGATATATGTATACCTACGGCTGATTCTTCCACAACACAAGAGAAGACTCTACAAATGGACATCACCAGATGGTCAACACCGAAATCAGATTGATTATATTCTTTGCAGCCAAAGATGGAGGTCTATGCAGTCAACAAAAACAAGACTGGCATCTGACTGTGGCTCAGATCATGAACTCTTTATAGCCAAATTCAGACTGAAATTGAAGAAAGTAGGGAAAGCCACTAGACCATTCAAGTGTGACCTAAACCAAATTCCTTATGATTATGCAGTGGAAGTGAGAAGTAGTTTTAAGGGCCTAGATCTGTTATATACAGTGCCTGATGAACTATGGAATGAGGTTCGTGACATTGTAGAGGAGACAGGGATCAAGACCATTCCCATGGAAAAGAAATGCAAAAAAGCAAAATGGCTGTCTGGGGAGGCCTTACAAATAGCTATGAAAAGAAGAGAAGCGAAAAGCAAAGGAGAAAAGGAAAAAAATATTAGCGTCTGAATGCAGAGCTCCACAGAATAGCAAGGAGAGATAAGAAAGCCTCCTTCAGCGATCAATGCAAAGAAATAGAGGAAAAGAACAGAATGGGAAAGACTAGAGATCTATTCAAGAAAATAAGAGATACCAAGGGAACATTTCATGCAAAGATGGGCTCGATAAAGGACAGAAATTGTATGGGCCTAACAGAAGTGGAAGATATTAAGAGGTGGCAAGAATACACAGAAGAACTGTACAAAAAAGATCTTCAGGACCCGGATAATCACAATGGTGTGATCACTCATCTAGAGCCAGACATCCTGGAATGTGAAGTCAAGTGGGCCTTGGAAAGTGTCACTGGCATCCCTGACTCAATGGATGTGAGTCTGAGTGAACTCTGGGAGTTGACAGTGGACAGGGAGGCCTGGCGTGCTGCGATTCATGGGGTCTCAAAGTGTCAGACATGATGAGCATTGAACTGAACTGAACTGAACTGAAGGGAGACTGAAAGCAAACCTTTTCCAATCCTGAACATCCAGGGGGATGGTAAAGAAACAAACCTGTAGATTTATAACTATCACATTATATTTAAAAGGCACAGCCACTGGGGAAGGGAGGCCCTGCTTGAGGGCCCCCATGTCTTCCATAGTTGCATTTATAGCTCTCAAATCTTGTAACCATCTCCATTTTCCTGATTTTTTTCTTAATGACAAAAATGGGAGTATTCCAGGGGCTATTAGAAGGCTCTATATGGCTGGCTGCCAGTTGTTCCATATCTAAATCCTCAGCTGCCTGCAGCATTTCAGCTGGTAAGGGCCATTGCTCCACCCATCCCGGATCATCAGATTTCCAGGTAATAGGGTTGGCAGCAAGAGAAACAGCCTCTATGATAAAGTTGTATATCCTAAACCTTCTCTATTAGGAACCATGTCTAATGGAGAAACAATTCCCTACTGATCTTAATCAAGCACCTTGTCAGGATATTACCTCATTTGCTGCATTTGATTAGTAACTTTTTCATCTGGGCTGTATAAAAGCATTTCCATCTGAGATAATATATCTCTCCCCAATAAAGAAAAAGGAAGTGAAGGAATCACATATGTACAAAAGGTCCTTTGTGCCCCCTTCTCATCTGACCATATCAAAATTTGTGAGCTCTTAGCAACTGAGGGCACTGACCTTATTCCTACCAAGCCAGCATTGGTGTCCACCAGGACGAGGGCCAATGATTTCCAGCAATGCAAGAGATGTCTCCTCCAGTATCTAACAGCCCTGACATTTTATTTCCTTGAATTAAAAGATCTTTCAAAGGCTTAGAAGCTGTAATTTCCTGCACACCAAAAGCTAGATCACTGGATCCAAATACTCTGGGGCCCCTAGCTTGAGAAGTCAAGGTTTTTCTTGTCTGATAAGGTAAAAGAAAAAGCTGTGTTATTCTTTGACCTTTATTAATTTGCACAGTTTGGCAGGCAATGAGATGAAAACTTTAATTTCCCCAGTATAATCAGAATTTACTACACCAGGCACTACCAAAATTCCTTGAAGAGAAAATGAGCTATGCCCTAGCACAAGCCCTACAATGCCCTCAGGCAGGGGACCAGCCACTCCTGTTGGAATCAGAGTAACCAATACATCAGAGGTTAATATTTTTATGGTGGCAGAACTGAGGTCCAGTCCTGCACTACCTGGGGTTGCTCTGAGGAGTTCTGAGAAGGAACAAAGGGAATAAAGGGATTCAACCGTCTGCCCCTATTGTTGTCTGGGGTTGGGGCTGCCCCTGCTGCCCATTTCCCTGAAACTGGGAAAACTTACTTTCTTGTACTTGGGGAGTGAGTGTAGTCCCACTCTTATGAAACTTAGATCTATAGTCTTTTGTCCAATGATACCCTTTCTGGCATTGGGGGCAAAGTGCCTTTGGGGGATTAGTATTAGTCTGTATTGGCATGGCTTGTTGTCTCTGCTTCGCAGGACACTGCTGGCAAAAAAGTCCCATTTGGCCACAAGAGAAACTTTTTTTTTTTTTTAATTGTAGAATTGTTTCCATTAGGATTAATCTCTCTCTCTCTTTTTTTTTTTTTTTTTAGCCTGTGTGAAGCCCCCCCTGAGGGGGTTTGGCTCTGTATATTGTGAATGTGTCTGCTTTAAAAGCTCCTTTTTTCAAAAAAAACTGTTTATCCTTCTAAGCCTTAGACAATGCTCTGGGAGGCTTTGGGAGCAAAGTAGGGGAACTCATGGGCCCTGGGAGGTGCAAGCAGAGGTGGCGGTGATTGCCTTGAATCAGAAAGTGGTGGATAAATTTTTAAAGGTTTGAATAGAGGGGGAAAGGCCTTGCCAGGGCACCTGGCTGCAGCATCCTGTAAGCCCTCTCCTTCCTTGGGAGGTAGAGCACAGTCTCCCTCCTTTTCTTTGTCAATGGCAGAAAATATGATCTGCACAGAAGGGGGAGACCCACCATCCACCACTATACCCTCCTCCATAGGCTATCTAACAGCCTCATGAAGGGGGTCCAGGACATTTCTAATCATATTCCACAGGACAAAAGCATCTACAGGAACCTCTTCTAGCCCATGCAAAATATAAAACAAAAGTAGAAATTTAGACAGTCTTCCTGTGCTTACTTTAACGCCTCTATGGGCTAACATATGAAGCAATATTTTAATAAACATTTGTCTATTCTTAGATGAAGAGAAACCCATTCTTCTAGAGAATATTCTTATTCGTTCTGTACCCTCTTCACCCTGCCTAAACTGCAGAAGGCTGCCAGCCACCCACAGATACAATCCTAACCGTTCCTCATTACAATCACAAATTACTTACTCTTCAGTGTCCCCTGTTTGGGCGCTACTGCCAGAGTCCAGCTCCAGCAGCCAGGGATGCAACCTGGAGAGATAAATGGTGTCAGCGATGATGAGGTAGCCTCTGACTCATAGTACGGGACTACATCTGGTGAACAATGATATAGCCTCTGACTCAGTACGGGACTACATCCAGCGGCAATGATGTAGTCCCATACTATGAGTCAGAGGCTAAATCATCATCACCGACACCGTCCATCTCTTCAGGTTGAATCCCTGGCTGCTGGAGCTGGACTCCGGGAATTGAGTGCAGTGGGAGAAGGGGATGACAGAGGATGAGATGGTTGAATGGCATCACCAAGTCAATGGACACGAGTTTTAGCAAGCTTCTGGAGTTGGTTATGGACAGGAAAGCCTGACATGTTGCAGTCCATGGCGTTGCAGAGTCGGACACGACTGAGTGACTGAACTGAGCTGACACCACTCATATATATAGCTCATAAAGAAGAAAAGTGTCTAAAAAAGAAAGTAGGTCAGTCGAGATAAATGCTGAATTTGAAGACTACACATGTATTTATAAACCCCACAGAAGATTAGCATTCCCTCCACCAGTGGTTGGTAGCTGTGAAAAGGAGCAGAGAAAACACATGATCTGAATACAACAATATGCATGATAGGATATAGTAGATGTGTGACACATGGGTTTTTAATAGCTATGGAAGACAAAAAATCATCTCACATTGGAAACTAGCAATGTTCTAATAATGCCATCTAGATGCTAGGATTTTATATACAAGATCTAACTCACACATCAAAGCAACGCTTTTTGTTTTCAACAACTGCACATTAAGAAACAAAGGTTCAGAAAAGTTAATTAAGTTTCCTGGTCTAGATTAATAAACAGTAGATATGGAATAATTTCCAAAATCTAGAACTCAAAAAAACCCAATTTTTGCATTGAAACAAATGCCTTCCACAGTGGGAATAAAAAAACTTAGACCCCGATATAGAAATGTAGAATCATTTAAAAAGTGAAAGAATCAGAAGAAAAGCTTAATATTACAGGATGATAAAATGTTCTTGGCATCTTTGTGGGTGTGAGTTACTATAGCAAACATTTTGTTACTCCTTGGAGCTGAGGAAGTAAATAATTTGAAGTAAGAGCTTAACATAGAGATAATAAAATTTGCTTGGGAAAGAAACATTATAAACTAGGTTCTGGATCCATCAATTAATGATGAATAGCCAACAAGACAATAAATGATAATGCTAAAAGCAGAAGCACGTTTAATGTGAGGTGGCATGAAGCTCAAAAAATGATTTTGTAAAATATGTCTAAAGCAATAAACAGTTGCCTGGTAAATGCAGTTTTTGGCTGGAAAGAAGATATAATGGCCTCATGCTACACATTATGTGGTGGAGTGTGGTGGAGTTGTTAGTTTCCGAGAAGTAGATGTGGCGGATTTAAAAAAGCTTCCATTCCTGGCAATCATGCACCTGAAGTGAAACCTCAGTCCCTGATCAACAAATGGTGGGCTCATGTGCCTTAATGCATGCTATTTCTATTCTGTTAGAAAACAGGATAAAGTCTATGAAAAGTGCTCCCTAAAAGATCTAAGCTGTAGTATATCTAGGATGTCAACTATAGCCATGAAAGTTGGTTATAAACAGGGACAGAGACAGACACTGCTGGAATCAAATTTGATGGAAAAGTGATAGGAAATACTTTCTTTCCAAAATTACCCAGTTGACAGCTCATTAAAATGTGCATTTTAATTTATTGTCTCATACTTTTTTTAAAGTTCCTCTTTAGCTTAATGAAGAATTCCACTGAATAGATGCATAATTTGGCATCAAAATTTATTATTTGCAAATATTTATCTTTAATCTAAAACTGCTCTGAAACCTGGCAAGCATGAAGTGGATAGAACTGTTGGATCAGCCTGGGCATAATGAAGACTGTGCATAAAGTGGAATTTTTGATAACTGAAATAAAATCAGCATACTGAAAAAGATCAAGCATGACCCTATCTATTAAAAGCAATGTTTGTAACAATACTTTAGAAACTCTTACATTGGGATTTAGAGGCAGCATCTGAAACTGTAATGTTATTGAGCATAAAAGACAAAATATGATAACAAAATTATCTATAGATTAAAGGTAAATAATTTGGTAAGTTTCACTTTCTAGGTTTTCATTTTCAAGATTTTTCACTAGCTAAAAATCGAAGTCACGTGTTAAAAAATCTTACTGCATATAAAAATAGATTTATAGCTTTCCTCCATAAAACACATTTTAAAATCCCAAGGTGGAGTGATTAGAGAGAGCTTCTCACTGGATTGCTGTAAATTGTCACACCTGTTTACTGTTTACAAAGGATTAGGACATGCAGACTTCAACAGAATTCAAGAACTCATTAAAAACAAAAACAAAAACTTGCACTGGACCAGCAGAAATTACTTAATAGAAGAAACACATTAGGCATTTTCAGGCAGTCATCAATTGATTTTTTAATATAAATTTATTTATTTTAATTGGAGGTTATTTTACAATATTTTATTGGTTTTGCATATATCAACATGAATCTGCCACAGGCATTTTTATCAGTTAAATTGACAAATCAGAAGTGGAAAATTTATCACAATTATATAGACAGTGTTATTGCAATGTATAAAACATCTGACACTAATGATAGCCAATTCAGTATTCTACAAAGGCAGGCAGTGGTGCATTCAATATTACAATGATAACAATAGCTACTATATGTTTTTTTCTTTTTTTAATTTTTTTCACTTTAGAAGTAAACAGTCATGTGTGAAATAAACACATTTTGAGTCAAAGATAAGCAAATATTTATATTATCTATGTGGCTGTTTTTAGCAAGACCACACCTTTTATTTTTAAGAAATGATGTTATTTCTTTCAATATTCCTTTTGGGGTCCTAATAAAACATGTAGAGAAAACTGTGTTCCTTTCCTTTCTATATATGGCAACAAAAGTGTACAATACTCAGTTATAACCTGTCACTTCAGTTTGAAAATAAAGGTTGCTTCATACCTATCTTCAAGTACATCTGTCTGAAGGAAATCATAATACTTTGGAATTTCTTTAAGATTAAAAACAACCGTCTGTCTTTCACTTTCTAGATTATGAAGCATTTATTCAATGTCTTCTATTTGCTATAAGATGGGCCTATAATATGCCTAGATCATGGGCTGCAGTGACAAGAAAGAAAATCAATAAATCAGTAGAAGGAGTAAAGGAAGTAATTTATGCAGAGATAAGGGGAAAAAGGAAGATCTCATTCTAAAAAAAAAAAAAATGAGTAGCAGCAGAGAATTGTGTATGTGTATGACTTCTTCATAATGTAACCACTAGAGCTATTAGATTAGAGCTTTTGAGTTGGTATAGAGAGATATTAAAAAATAAGTTTATGAAAAATATGTTTATGAAAAAATGTTTATAAAACTTGTTTTTCAATATTTCTCTATATCAACTCAAAAGCTCTAATCTAATAGCTCTAGTGGTTACATTGTGAAGAAATCATACACATACACAATTCTCTGCTGCTACTCAAACTTTTTTTTTCTTTTTTAAGAATGAGATCTTCCTTTTTTCCACTTATTTCTCCATAAATACTTCCTTTACTCCTTCTACTGATTTATTGATTTTCTTTCTTGTCACTGCAGCCCATGGTCTAGTCGTGGCTCAGAGGTTAAAGCATCTGCCTGCAATGCGGGAGACCTGGGTTCGATCCCTGGTTCGGGAAGATTCCCCTAGAGAAGGAAATGGCAACCCACTCCAATGTTCTCGCCTGGAGAATCCCATGGACAGAGGAGCCTGGTGGGCTACAGTCCACGGGGTCACAAAGAGTCGGACACGACTGAGTGACTTCACTTTTGAATTGGCACAGAGAAATATTGAAAAATAAGTTTATAAAACTAGGTAGAAGACAATTGTATAAATACTCAAATGCTAGGGGAAAAATCAGACTGGGTTTAACTACATTAGTAAAATAGAAAAAAAAAAAAAAACTTTGAATAAAGAATTGCTATGCCAAGCAATAGCCAAACTAACAACAGCTAAAATTAATTGACTGTTTATTAAGAGTCTACAATTTTACTAAGTAGTTAACATGGACTTCTTGATGTCTCAGATGGTAAAGAATCTGCCTGCAATGCAGGAGATCTAGGATTTTTTTTTTTTTTTCCCCCTGGGGCAGGAAAATCTCCTGGAGAAAGAAATGGCTATGCTCTTCAGTATTCCTCCCTGGAGAATCCAATGGATGGAGGAGTTTGGCAGGCTGAAGTCCATGGGGTCCCAAAGAGTCTGACATGACTGAGTGACTAACAACAACAAAATAGCATGGACTATTTCACTTAATTCAAGACAAACCCCCGAGATGAGTATTGATAATTATCAAATGTTCCAGATCAACAATTAAAATTTGAAGAGCTTACATAGTATCTTAAAAGTCAAAGAAGCAGGGAGTTGTAGACATGGTCTTGGAACAAAGGGTGCTTAAGTCTAATGGCTATGCTCTATTAATCACACCTAGGCTGCGTTTCGGAGAAGGAAATGGTAACTCACTCCAGTGTTCTTGCCTGGAGAATCCCAGTGACAGGGGAGACTGGTGGCCTGCTGGCTATGGGTTCGCATAGAGTTGGACACGACTGAAGCGACTTAGCAGCAGCAGCGGCAGCAGCAGGAGGCTGCATTTCTGATCTCATTCATTATACACAGCAAGCAGGAAACTGCTAAATTTTCTTCATTTTGTAGATGAAATAACCAAAGATTAGATAGCTAAAATTTGTAATTCACTGTTCTAGAATCTAATTATCAATATTACATATTTTTCAAGTCCATTTCTCTGATATTTAATATTAATAAGAAAAAAAATTATAGTCTTTTGAGAAAGAAAATCATAGTTTTTTTTAAACATATATACATGAAAATCACATTTTTGGTTGTACTAAGCAAAATTATTTGGATAGGACATAATATATTTATCATAACTCCTCAATTATATTTCACAATGAGTTCAGCTTCTTGACAGTGCTCCATTTACATAAGCTGGCTCATTTATAGTTGTAAGTTTCATTTAGAAATAACTAAAATAACATATGAAGTGGAGTGGATCACACTGATGAAAATTGAACTGTATTCCTATTTATATAAACTTGATGTTTAAAATGACATGTATGTACCTGAAGGCCCTTGCTTAAGGTCTCTGAAAAGTTACCTGCTTCACCATAAAGAGAGAAGAATTTTAGAGATTAAGAAAACAAAACTAACAAAACAAAACAAAGACATAAAAACAAGAGCATAGGAGAAAAATATTGACACTCGTGATTGTGGTACTACTGGGAGAGTTTTGTCTTATTATTATTATTGGCTCACAGAAAGCTGTAAAAAAAAAAAACACTGAAGGAAAATGTATTCAAAGATCTTGAAAAGTAAATAAAATAACAGAATTAAAAAGCAACAGTGCATTAACATACAAATATACATATATGTGAGTGTATTTCTGTGTGCTTGTCTCTATGCTTAATTAGTCAGTCATTTCCAACTCTTTGAAACTCCATGGACTGTAGCATACTAGGTTCCTCTGCCCATTGGACTTTTCAGGCACAAATATGGGAGGGGATAGCCAGTCCCTTCTCCAGGGAATCTTCCCACCCAGGGATCAAACCTGGGTCTCCTTCATTGCAGGCAGATTCTTTACCATCTGAGCCACCAGGGAACTGACTGTGGCTCAGATCACTAACTCCTTATTGCCAAATTCAGACATAAGATGAAGAAAGTAGGGAAAACCAATTGATCATTCAAGTATGACCTAAATCAAATCCCTTATGATTATACGGTGGAAGTGGCAAACAGATTCAAGGGATTAGATCTGATAGACCACCTGAATAACTATGGACAGAGGTTCATGACACTGTACAGGAGGCAGTGATCAAGACCATCACGAAGAAAAGCAAATGCAAAAGGGCAAAATGGTTGTCTGAGGAGGCCATAGAGATAGCTAAGAAGAGAAGCCAAAGGAAAAGGAGAAAAGGGAAGATATACCCATGTGAATGCAGAGTTCCAAAGAATAGAAAGGAGATATATGAAAGCCTTCCTCAGTGATCAAGGCAAAGAAATACAGGAAAACAATAGAATAGGAAAGACTAGAGATCTCTATAAAAAATTAGAGATATCAAATGAAAATTTCATGCAAAAATGGACATCATAAAGGAGAGAAATTACATGGACCTAAACAATGTGCCAGCAAATTTGGAAAACCCAACAGTGGCCACAGGACTGGAAAAGGTCGGTTTTTGTTCCAATCCCAAAGAAAGGCAATGCCAAGAATGCTCAAACTACTGCACAATTGCACTCATCTCACACGATAGTAAAGTAATGCTCAAAATTCTCCAAGCCAGGCTTCAGCAATATGTGAATCGTGAACTCCTTAATGTTCAAGCTGGTTTTAGAAAAGGCAGAGAAACCAGAGATCAAATTGCCAACATCCGATGGATCATGGAAAAGGCAGAAGAGTTCCAGAAAAAACAACTATTACTGCTTTATTGACTATGCCAAAGCCTTTGACTGTGTGGATCACAATCAACTGTGGAAAATTATGAAAGAGATGGGAATACCAGACCACCTGACCTGCCTCTTCAGGAACCTATATGCAGGCCAGGAAGCAAGAGTTAGAACTGGACATGCAACAACAGACTTGTTCCATATCGGAAAAGGAGTACGTCAAGGCTGTATATTGTCACCCTGCTTATTTAACTTATATGCAGAGTACATCATGAGAAACACTGGACTGGAAGAAACACAAGCCGGAATCAAGATTTTGGGGAGAAATATCTATAACGTCAGATATGCAGATGACACTACCCTTATGGCAGAAAGTGAAGAGGAACTAAAAAGCCTCTTGATGAGAGTGAAAGAGGAAAGTGAAAATTTTGGCTTAAAGGTCAACATTCAGAAAAGCAAGATCATGGCATCTGGTCCCATCACTTCATGGCAAATCGATGGGGAAACAGTGGAAACATTGTCAGACTTTATGTTTTCGGACTCCAAAATCACTGCAGATGGTGATTGCAGCCATGAAATTAAAAGATGTTTACTCCTTGAAAGAAAAGTTATGACCAACCTAGATAGCATATTGAAAAGCAAAGACATTACTTTGCCAACAAAGGTCCATCTAGTCAAGGTTGTGGTTTTCCAGTGGTCATGCATGGATGCGAGAGTTGGACTCTGAAAAAAGCTGAGCGCCAAAGAATTGATGCTTTTGAACTGTGGTGTTGGAGAGGAATTTTGAGAGTTCCTTGGACTGCAAGGAGATCCAACCAGTCCATTCTGAAGGAGATCAGTCCTGGGCGTTCTTTGGAAGGAATGATGCTAAAGCTAAAACTTCAGTACTCTGGCCACCTCATGCGAAGAGTTGACTCATTGGGAATGACTCTGATAATGGGAGGGATTGGGGGCAGGAGGAGAAGGGGAAAACAGAGGATGAGATGGCTGGATGGCATCACCGACTCGAAGGACGTGAGTTTGTGTGAACTCTGGGATTTGGTGATGGACAGGGAGGCCTGGCGTGTTGCAATTCATGGGGTCGCAAAGAGTCGGACATAACTGAGCGACTGAATTGAACTGAACTGAACTGAATAGAAGCAGAAGATATTAAGAAGAGGTGGCAAAAATACACAAAAGAACTATACAAAAATATTTTAATGATCCAGATAACTATGACGGTGCAATCTACCACCTAGAACTAGACATCCTTGAATGTGAAACAAAGTTGTCCTTAGAAAACATCATTATGAACAAAACCAATGGATGTGATGGAGTTCCAGTTTAACTATTTCAAATCCTAAAAGATTTTGCTGTGAAATGCTACACTCCATATGTCAGAAAATTTGGAAAACTCAGCACTTTCCACAGGATTGGAAAAGGTCAACTTTCTTTCTAATCTCAAAGAAAGGCAGTGCCAAAGAATGTTCAAATTACTGAACATTTGCACTCACTTCACATGCTAGCAAAATGATGCTCAAAATTCTTCAAGCCAGGTTTCAACAGTACATGTACAAAGAACTTCCAGATGTTTGAGCTGGATTTAGGAAAAGCAGAGGAACCAGAGATCAAATTGCCAACACCTGCTGGATCATCAAAAAAACAAGTGTTCCAGAAAAACATCTGGTTATTGACTACACCAAAGCCTTTGACTGTGTAGATCACAACAAACTGTGGAAAATTCTTCAAGAGATGAGAATACCAGACCACCATACCTGCCTCCTGAGAAACCTGTATGCAGGTCAAGAAGCAACAGTTAGAACCAAATATGGAACAACAGACTGGTTCCAAATTGGGAAGGAGTATGCCAAGGCTGTATATTGTCACCTGGCTTATTTAACTTATATGTAGAGTACATCATGTGAAATGCTGGGCTGGATGAAGCATAAGCAGGTTTAAGGATTGCCAGGGGAAACACCAATAACCTCAGATAAGCAGATGACAGCACCGTTATGACAGAAAGCAAAGAACTAAAGACCTTCATGATGAAAGTGAAAGAAGAGAGTGAAACAGTTGGCTTAAAGTTAATACTCAGAAAACTAAGATCATGGCATCTGGTCCTGTCACTTCATGGCAAATAGACGGATAAACAGTGAAAACAATGAAAATGAAAGTGAAAGTGAAGTTTCTTGGTTGTGTCTGACTCTTTGCAACCCTAGTGGAAACAGTAACAGACTTTATTTTGGGGGGCTCCAAAATCATTGCAGATGGTGACTGCAGCCATGAAATTAAAAGATGCTTGCTCCTTTGAAGAAAAGCTATGACCAACTTAGACAGCATATTAAAAAGGAGACGCATGCTTCGCTGACAAAGCTCTCTCTTGTCAAAGTTGTGGTTTTTCCAGTGGTCATGTACAGAAGTGAGAGTAGGACTATAAAGAAAGCTGGGTGCCAAAGAATTGATTATTTTGAACTGTGGTGTTGGAAAAGACTCTTGAGAATCCCTTGGACTGCAAGGAGATTAAATCAGTCAATCCTCAAGGAAATTAGTCTTGACTATTCATTGGAAGGACCCATACTGAAGGTGAAACTCCAATACTTTGGCCACCTAATGTGAAGAACTGACTCATTGGGAAAGACCCTGATGCTGGAAAAGATTGAAGCCAAATGGAGAAGGGGATGACAGAGGATAAGATGGTTGAATGGCATCGCTGAGTCGATGGACATGAATTTGAGCAAGCTCCTGGATTTAGTGAAGGACAGGAAGCCAAGGTGTTGTAACCCAGGGGATGGTAAAGTCAGAGACAACTAAGCGACTGAACTGAACTGAGTAACCAAGAAGGATAATGAATACATACATGTATATCTCAACAAAAATTAATCTGAAGAGCAGAGAAAAGAATGACTGAACTGAAACGAAAACAATCAGAAAGAAAAGTAGGATATTACAGTGTCTGTCATATGTGCAATCATAGAAGGAAAGGAGATTTTGGCAGTAAACATAATTTGAAATAATGGCTTAGCACTTTACAAACATGATGAAATCATTAACTTACAAAAAGCTTGGCAATCTCAAGGTAGAACAAATATAATCACTGTAAGCAGAGTACATTCAATATTCAAAATATTATAGTATTAAATCATCAAGATGGTAAAAAAGGCATACATAAAAGAAAGTAAATAGTGCAAATGATAACTAACAATTTTGAGAAACACTGAATGCCAGTGTACAGGATTAACAAGTCAATGAAAACATGAGTAGATTAAACCCAAAATAAGTAGAATAAGAAGAAATGAGCAAAATAGAAAATGATAGCATAAATTAATGAAGCCAATGTTTGGTACATTGAAAAGATCAACAGTATTTAAAAATCTATGAATTTGATAAAAGAAAAATACGAATTATCAACATTATGAATGAAATAATAGGTGTTACTTCTGATTCCACAAATATTAAAATAGCAATAATATAATATTATAAACACTATGATCCAAATCCAACAAGTAATATGAAAAACTTCATTGAATAGCACAACCAACAAGGACTGGAAAATATTAATATGGCTGCATCTGTTAAAAATAATTTAATTTTACAAAAAATTTTCAAATAAATATGCTATGTGTTAAGTGATTTCTTAAATGAGTGATATTACACTTTTAGGTAGGCATTTCAAACTGCAGAGTCCAACTTAATTATTATATTTCAAAGTTAAGGAATACTAGAAAATTATATAGATCAATAACCCACACGGATATAACAGAAATATAATAGAAAAAAACAGAGCTGATTAAAAAGTATTACCAACCAAGTGTTGATATGGTGCACTGAGGCGACCCAAAGGGATGGTATGGGGAGGGAGGAGGGAGGGGGTTCAGGATGGGGAACACGTGTATATCTGTGGTGGATTCATGTTGCTGTGTGGTACGAACAAAGCTAGTGGAGGTGATGGAATTCCAGTTGGGCTGTCTCAAATCCTGAAAGATGATGCTGTGAAAGTGCTGCACTCAATATGCCAGCACATTTGGAAAACTCAGTGGTGACCACAAGACTGGAAAAGGTCCGTTTTCATTCCAATCCCAAAGAAAGGCAATGACATAGAATACTCAAACTACTGCACAATTGCACTCATCTCACATGCTAGTAAAGTAATGCTCAAAATTCTCCAAGCCAGGCTTCAGCAATACATGAACCTTGAACTCCCTGATATTCAAGCTGGCTTTAGAAAAGGCAGAGAAACCAGAGATCAAATTGCCAACATCCGCTGGATCATGGAAAAAGCAAGAGAGTTCCAGAAAAACATCAATTTCTGCTTTATTGACTATGCCAAAGCCTTTGACTGTGTGGATCACAATAAACTGTGGAAAATTCTGAGAGAGATGGGAATACCAGATCACCTAACCTGCCTCTTGAGAAATCTGTATGCAGGTCAGGAAGCAACAGTTAGATCTGGACATGGAACAACAGACTTGTTCCCAATAGGAAAAGGAGTATGTCAAGACTGTATATTGTCACCCTGCTTATTTAACTTCTATGCAGAGTACATCATGAGAAACGCTGGACTGGAATAAACACAAGCTGAATTCAAGACTGCCGGGAGAAATATCAATAACCTCAGATATGCAGATGACACTACCCTTATGGCAGAAAGTGAAGAGGAGCTAAAAAGCCTCTTGATGAAAGTGAAAGAGGAGAGTGAAAAAGTTGGCTTAAAGCTCAACATTCAGAAAACGAAGATCATGGCATCCGGTTCCATCACTTCATGGGAAATAGATGGGGAAACAGTAGAAACAGTGTTAGACTTTATTTTTTGGGGCTCCAAAGTCACTGCAGATGGTGACTGCAGCCATGCAATTAAAAAACACGTACTCCTTGGAAGAAAAGTGATGACCAACCTAGATAGCATATTCAAAAGCAGAGACATTACTTTACCGACTAAGGTCCGTCTAGTCAAGGCTATGGTTTTTCCTGTGGTCATGTATGGATGTGAGAGTTGGACTGTGAAGAAGGCTTAGCACCGAAGAATTGATGCTTTTGAACTGTGATGTTGGAGAAGACTCTTGAGAGTCCCTTGGAGTGCAAGGACATCCAACCAGTCCTTTCTGAAGAAGATCAACCCTGGGATTTCTTTGAAAGGAATGATGCTAAAGCTGAAACTCCTGTACTTTGGCCACCTCATGTGAAGAACTGACTCATTGGAAAAGACTCTGATACTGTGAGGGATTGGGGGCAGAAGGAGAAGGGTACAACCGAGGATGAGATGGCTGGATGGCATCAAGGACTCGATGGACGTGAGTCTGACTGAACTCCGGGAGTTGGTGATGGACAGGGAGGCCTGGCGTGCTGCGATTCATGGGGTTGCAAAGAGTCGGAAACGACTGAGCGGCTGAACCGAACTAAACTGAAAACTAATACAATATTGTAAAGTTGCCAGGGCCCAGCCCCAGCAGGATCCAGGGGAACCTGAAGGAAAAACGGTGTCGGTTGATGATTTAGAGAGATAAGGAAATAATATCGTAGATAAAATAGAGGAGAGAAAGAGGCTGATATTTCCTCCTTTACACAGAAAGCTAATAAAGTCTTAGAAGCTCAGGCAGGAAAGTAAACGCAGGGAGCCTCTAAGTTCCAAGGGATCAGCCTGAAAAAGAAAGTAAGAGAGAGAATGAAAAGAAAAAAAAAGAAAGAAAGAAAAAGAAAAACACAGGGTGACCAAGCTTCTTCAAACAAGGCCCAATAGCTTTATTTTAAAAGGTACTTTTATACCTTGTCTTATACATAGAGGGAAATGAAAGATGGAAAGTCATACAGAGTCAGCCCAAACATTACATCTGTTTTGTCTTTATCGAAACCAGGATTTTTTTCTTCAAACCTTTCCCATAAACAATATTGTGTACATTATCTTCTGGCCTTGGAGGTCTGTGAACATTTTATGACCCTTTTTTGATAAAGGCTGCTCAACCAGAAAACTTATTTTCCCTCAAAGTGTTTTTTTTTTTTTCTTTATATTTCTAATCTATGTCAGCCTCAGAAATTATTAAACAAGTTACATTTCTCATGGAGCAAAGGTGCAGTGAGTTACAAGAAAGAACCAATTAGCTCAAAAGTCTGATGTGGTTAATTTCAAGGCTACACTTGTTTTCCTTACTTTCCAACTATGTTAACTAATGCATTCCCAGGTGCACAGTGGATAAGAGATATGGGAACTTAGCAACAAGCATTGGCCCAATAATGATATCCTACACCAGCACTACTCTAATAACTTTTAGGCTTCCCATGCATCTCACAGTTGGGAGGCTGTAAATAATCATATGTGTAGCTTCAAGAGTCTGGATAGACCTGCCAAGCAAGCTAAAATGCTAATAGAGGGGTTTTGATTGGAAATATTCGTCTAATGTCCAGGAGACTTATTAGCTATAGCCCTAAGTTAATTTTCTCCAGAGAAAGGTGGTCAGGAATAGCCCCCTGTTAATGTCAGAGGAGTTGGTGAAAGTCATAAAATAGTAAAACAGACAGATTCTGGTTTTGGGGTAGATGCTCAAGAAAGCCTAGGGAGCCCGTTGAGTCCTGAAGCCGTGCTTAACAGTTCTCTTCCACATGGACTTGTCATGGGTGGGATTCCCCATGGTGCTCCCAGCATAAAGTAATTAACCTCCAATAAAATAAATAAATAAATAAATATATATATATATATATATATATATATATATATATTTTGAAAAAGTATTACCAACCAAATGTAGAGCATATATATATTAAAAAAAAAAAAAATCATGTCCAATTGAGATAATAGTCATGGACTGCAACGTTGGTTGCATATGAAAATCTGTAATTCATAAATTAACTCGTTGTTACAAAATCATGTAATCAATTGAGACATCATAAAATCATCTCAGTATGTGCAATAAAAACATTTGACAAAATGTAATATCCAATCCTTATAAAAAATATTTACAATCTATCAATAGAGTGAGATTCTTTATTTGACAAAGATATCTATACAAAACATACAGTTAAAATTAGAAAATGATTAAATAGTGAATATTTTTAACAGCAACAAAAGAGGATACCTCCTTTGTTATTAAACACTATATCAGAGCGTCTAGCTAAGGCAATGAAATGAAATCAAAGGGTATAATATTAGAAAGGGATATAAAGATAACATTATTTGCAGATAATAAAATTACTTAGAAGAAAATCCTAAGGAATTTTGGGGAATACCTGGAGATAATAAATGCATGAAGCACAAGCTGAAATAAAGATTGCCAGGATAAATGGTAGTAAATTCAGATATGCAGATGACATCAACCTTCAGGCAGAAAGTGAAAAGGAACTAAAGAGCCTCTTGATGAAGGTAAAAGAGGAGATAAAAAAGCTAGCTTAAAACTAAACATTCCAAAACAGAAGAACTATACAAAAGAGATCTTAATGAACTAGATAACATGGATGGTGTGATGACTCATCTAGGGCCAGTCATCCTGAATGTGAAGCCAAGTGGATCTTAGGAAGAATTAGTAGAGGTGATGGAATTCCAGCAGAGCTATATTAAATCCTAAAATATGATGCTGCTAAAGTACTGCACTCAACATGCCAGTAAATTTGGAAAACTCAGCAGTGGCCAGAGAACTGGAAAAGCTCAGTTTCCATTCCAATCCCAAAGAAAGGCAACATCAAAGAATGTCCAAAGTACCACAAAATTTCATTCATTTCACACACTAGCAAATTAATACTCAGTATTTTCCAAGTTTGGCTACAATAGTACATGAACCGAGAACTTCCAGATGTTCAATCTGGATTTAGAAAAGGCAGAGGAACCAGAGGTCAAATCGCCAATATCCATTGGATCATAGGAAAAGCAGGAGAGTTCCAGAAAATGCATCTACTGCTTCACTGACAATGCTAAAGCTTTTGAGTTTGTGGATCACAACAAACTGTGGGAAATTCTTAAAGTGGTTGGAATACCAGATCTTACCTGACTCCTGAGAAAGCTGTATGCAGGTCAAGAAGCAACAATTAGAACTGGACATGGAACAACGAATTAGCTCAAAATTGGGAAAGGAGTATGTCAAGGCTGTATATTGTCACCCTGCTTATTTAACTTATATGCAGAGTACATCATGTGAAATGCCAGGCCGGATGAAGCACAAGCTGGAATCAACATTGCCAGGAGAAATATCAATAACCTCAGATAAACAGATGACACCATCCTTACAGAAGAAAGCAAAGAGTGACTGAGAAGCCTCTTGATGAAAGTGAAAGAGGAGAGTGAAAAAGCTGGCTTAAAACTCAGCATTGTAAAAAGACTAAGATCATGGCATCTGATCCCATCACTTTATGGAAAATAGATGGGGGAACAATGGAAAGAGTGACAGAGTGTTGGACTCCAAAATCACTCCATATGGTGACTGCAGCCATGAAACCTAAAGAGGTTTGCTCCTTGGAAGAAAAGCTCTGACCAACCTAGAACATATTAAAAATCAGAGACATTACTTTGCCTACAAAGGTCCATCTAATCAAAGCTATGTGTTTTCCAGTAGTCATTTATGGATGTGAGAGTTAGATCATAAAGAAAGCTGAGCACCAAAGGACTGCTGTTTTTGAACTGCCATATTGGAGAATACTCTAAAGAGTCCCTTGGAATGCAAGGAGATCAAACCAGTTAATCCTAAAGGAAATCAGTCTTTAATATACATTGGAAGGACTGATGCTGAATTTGAAGTTCCAGTATTTTGGCCACTTGATTGGAAGAGATGACTCACTAGAAAAGTCCCTGATGCTAGAAAGATTAAAGGCAGGGCAGAAGGGGACTACAGAGGAAGAGATGGTTGGATGGCATCACTGACTCAATGGACATGAGTTTGAGCATCTCTGGGAGATGTTGAAGGACAGAGAAGCCTGGCTTGCTGCAGTCCATAGGGTTGCAAATAGTAAGATAGACCTGAGCAAACAACATGTTTCAGAAGTTTAACTAAATTTATGCTTATTGAGAATTCAATCCCTTTTATTTGTAATCAATTTATACTCGCATTCCTTAACACAAAAAATAAAGAAGTCATGATCATCCTGATATCTCATAATATTAATAATTAACATTCATTAAATTAATAATATATACAACATACTTAGTCAACACACAAATTATCCTGAGACAATTTTCAGTGGAATGAGGAGCTCCTGTATGCATTGTTTGGCTAATCAGTCAAAAGGGAATTTATCTCAAAGGAAAGACACCAAAAACACCAGTAGGACAAAGAAGCTTCAGTTCCCTCATCAGGCTGGATTGGGGTAGCAAAGGAAATTCTTTGGGTTAACAATTGGATACAGAACCTTTAGTTATTTTAGTCTTATATTATTGTGGATTATGCTGTGCTTAGAAGACCATATCATCATTAATGCCAATAATGATTACAGCGACTAGAGAATTAAAAAAAAAAAAAAGATCCTACACAGTAAGGTTTTACAATGTAAATAGCAATCAAAATTACAATAAAGCCTTTCTAGCCAACAACTAAGAAAATAATAAGCATCATTAAGAGTGTAACTTGTCCAACTCTTTGCCATAATTTTACCTCTCATTGTATGAATACTAAGCCATAGAGTTGATTGTACCTGTAATGTGCCTATTGGGTTCAAGTAACAAGATTATTTATCTACTATACTTAACAAATTATACTTACAAGAGTAGGGCTAGTTCAATTCTCTTCTTGGCAGGGGGTTAGAGACATGGTGGAATGGACTGAGATTAGTTTTCCAGCCTTTATCAGAATTGAGTTGCAAAGTAAGATTAAAATTCAATTAAAAAAAAATATCTGACTTACCTCCTGCTAGCTTTCCTTTAAATGGACAAAATATTATTCTCATTCTACCCACTGGTAGAGATTTTGAAAATGAGGTAATTTTCTTTACCTTGGAAAATGTTCTGCCTCCCTCTGCTTTAAACTTCCAATGAAATGTTCTTAGTAATCTTCACTAATCAGATTGGTTATCTCTTAGAATGATACCTGTGGTTATCATGTCCTGAAAAATAATTATTTTTCCAGTGCAATGACATGGCTTCCAAAAATTATTAATCTCGGCTATAAAGATCACAGCATGGCTTCCAAACAAACCTTGAATCCCGAATCTAAAACTATTATTTGCAGCTGTAACTTAATCCTAAACTAAGACTGAGAGCTTATTTTCTGACAATCACTTGTTCCGATATCAAATGATTTTTGAAGAGTTTTGAAAATCTGGAACTGACCAAAAGAATTTTAATACTTCTATTATTTAATAATAATACTTATTAGTTTTTTGAGATAAACATTATGAAGTTATAAAATCAGAGAAAATAATTTTATAATAGACAAATATAAACCTTGTATAACATTTTCAAACTGAAAAAAACAGAATTACAATGAAGAATACATTTCATTTAATTTCAGATTGAACTTTCACTTCTTAATTTCATTTTTATAATGTTTGAAATTATATACTTTTACCTCATGGCTAATTATTATTTTCATACTCTTTCATGATATTGAGGTGTCTTAAAATTCAGGATTTTTTTTTTTCCAAAGGTCTCACTAGTTTTATTTTTGTTTATTTATTTATTTAATTTTTATTTTTACTTTATTTTACTTTACAATACTGTATTGGTTTCGACATACATTGACATGAATCCACCACGGGTGTACATGCGATCCCAAACATGAACCCGCCTCCCACCTCCCTCCCTACAACATCCCTCTGGGTCATCCCCATGCACCAGCCCCAAGCATGCTGTATCCTGCTTCAGACATAGACCGGTGATTCGATTCTTACATGATAGTATACATGTTTCAATGCCATTCTCCCAAATCATCCCACCCTCTCCCTCTCCCTCTGAGTCCCAAAGTCCGCTATACACATCTGTGTCTTTTTTGCTGTCTTGCATACAGGGTCATCAGGATTGTACTTATTTCTTTGCCATCTTGATGTAAAATTGCATTAGATATTGATGATTAAACTGATCCCCTCATCATAGCTATAATATTCTAAAATATATTAACTCCAATATTTTCAGTCTTTAGTGAAATTTAAGAGCAGTGAAATTTTGACACAAAGGATAATTTCTGTAATGTGTGCATTCGTGCTAAGTTGCTTCAGTTCAGTTCAGTTCAGTTCAGTCGCTCAGTCGTGTCCGACTCTGCAACCCCATGAATTGCAGCACTCCAGGCCTCCCTGTCCATTACCAACTCCCGGAGTTCACCCAAACTCATGTGCATCAAGTTGGTGATGACATCCAGCCAACTCATCCTCTGTCGTCCCCTTCTCCTCCTGCCCACAATCACTCCCAGCTTCAGGGTCATTTCCAACGAGTGAACTTTTCGCATGAGGTGGCCAAAGTATTGGAGTTTCAACCTCAGCATCAGTCCTTCCAGTGAACATCCAGGACTCCTTTAGGATGGACTGGTTGGATCTCCTTGCAGTCCAAGGGACTCTAAAGTGTGTTCCCCAACATCACAGTTCAAAAGCATCAATTCTATGGTGCTCAGCTTTCTTCACAGTCCAAATCTCACATCCATACATGACCAGTGGAAAAACCATAGCCTTGACTAGACGGACCTTTGTTGACAAAGTAGTAACTCTGCTTTTTAATATGCTATCTAGGTTGGTCATAACTTGTCTTCCAAGGAGTAGGTTTCTTTTAATTTCAGTCATGTCAAATTCTTTGTAATGCTATGGAGTGTAGCCCACTAGACTCTTCTGTCCAGGGGATTCTTCAGACAAGAATACTGCAGTGGATTACCATACTCTCCTGCAGCGAATCTTCCTGAACTAGGGATTAAACTTGAGTCCCTTATGTCTCGTCCATTGTCTGACTGGTTCTTTACCATTAGCACCACCTGGAATACCAATTTATGTAATAACAATTGATTCATAAGTTATTGGAAATATAAAATTTATAATTTTTATTATAACTCTTTGGAACACTATGATCTCATTTTTTGTAAATTCTGCTTCATATATCAAATAACAAATTTTAATATGTAAAGATCAAAAAGATTATACATTTATACATAAAAGATTATACAAAATCCCAAAAGACTTTTGAAGAAATTCATTAGGAAAACATGTATAACTGAAAATAGAGATGGATGGATACATAGATACATATGTGCATGCATAACACATACATTATAACTACTAAAAGTGTGATATTTTCTGTACATTTTTGGCTAAGACTTTAATCACTTAATAATACAATGCATGCCCCAAAATATTCCAAAATGTTATATTTACTAGATCTTCTAAGAGTCATCAGATTATTTTGCCCATAGTAACACAATGCTCATTGAGTATCATTGTCATTGCACAGTAGCTCAGTCATATCCGACACTCTGCAACCACATGAACTGCAGCACGCCAGGCTTCCCTGTCCTTCCCCATGAGCTTTCTCAAACCAATGTCCACTGAGTCAATGATGCCATCCAACTATCCCGGGCTCTGTCATCCCCTTATACTCCTGTGTTCAATCGTTTCCAGCATCAGGGTCTTTTCAAATGAGTAGGCTTTTCCAATCAGATGGTCACGTTTGAGCTTCAACTTCAGCATCAGTCCTTCCAATGAACATTCAGGATTGATTTTCGTTAGAACAGACTGATTTGATCTCCTTGTAGTCCAAGGAACCCTCAAGAGTCTTTTCCAACCCCACAGTTCAAAAACATCAGTTCTTCGGCACTCTTTCTTCATTATGGACCAACTCTCACAAACATATATGAGTACAAGAAAACCCATAGCTTTGACTAGATAGACCTTTGTTGGCAAAGTAATGTCTCTGATTTGCTGTCTAGTTTTGTCATTTTCTCCCAAGGAGCAAATGCCTTCTAATTTCATGGCTGCATCAGCAGTGATTTTGGAGCCCAAGAAAATTAAGTCCAACACTCTTTCCCTAGTTTCCCCATCTATTTGCTATGAAGTAATGGGACCAGATGCTATTATCTTTATTTGTTTGAATGTTGAGTTTTAAGCTAGCTTTTTCACTCCCCTCTTTCACCTTCATCAAGAGGTTCTTTAGTTGCTATACAGCCTTGACAAATACCTTTCTAATTTGGCATTAGTCTGTTGTTCCAGGTCTGATTTTTTTTTTTATTTAAATTTATTTATTTTAATTGGAGACTTTACAATACTTCTATTTTACTTTACAATATTTTATTGGTTTTGCCATTCACCAACATAAATCCACCATGGGTTTACACATGTTCCCCATCCTGAACCCCCCTCCCAGGTCTGGTTCTAACTGTTGCTTCTTGACCTGCATACAGATTTCTCAGGAGACAGACAAATGAAAGTGAAAGTCGATCACTCATGTCTGACTTTTTGCAACCCTGTGGACTATACAGTCCATGGAATTCTCTAGGCCAGAATACTGGGGTGGGTAGCTGTTCCCTTCTCCATGGGATCATCCCAACTCAGGGATTAAGCTCAGTTCTCCTGAATTGTAGACAGATTCTTTACCAACTGAGCCACCAGGGGGAAGCCCAAGAATACTAGAGTGATGTCTCCATGGGATCTTCCCTACCCAGAAATCAAACTGTGATCTCCTGCATTGCAGGTGGATTGTTTACCTGCTAAACTACCAGGGAAGCCCTTCTCTTTCCCATCCCTTTAATAATTTTCCACAGTTTGTTGTGATTCACACAATCAAAGGCTTTCGTGTAGTCAATGCAGCAGAAGTAGTTTTTTTTGTTTGTTTTGTTTTGTTTTGTTTTTCCTGGAATCCTCTTCCTTTTTCTATGATCAAACAGGTGTTGGCAATTTGATCTCTGGTTCTTCTGCCTTTTCTAAATCTGCATTGAACATCTAGATGTTCTCATTCACATACTGTTGAGGCCTAGCTTAGAGAATTTTAAGCATTACTCTGCTAGCAGGTAAGATGAGTGCAATTGTGAATTATTTTTATCATTTTTTGACATAGCCTTTCATTGCAATCGGAATGAAAACTGACTTTTTCCAGTCCTGGATCCACTGCTGAGTTTTCCAACTTTGCTGGCATATTGAGTGCAGGACTTTCACAACATCATCTTTTGGAACTTGAAATAGCTCAACTGGAATTCCATCACCTCCGCTAGCTTTATTCATAGTGATGCTTTCTAAGGCCCACTGGTTTTCACACTCCAAGATGTCTGGGTCTTGTTGAGTGATCACATCATCGTGGTTATCTGGGTCATTAAGATTTTCTTTCTGTCTTTCTTTTTTTAATATATATATATATAATTTTCTGCATATTCTTGCCACCTCTTCTTAATACCTTCTGCTTCTACTAGGTTCATGCCATTCCTTTCCTTTATTGAGCACATCTTTGCATGAAATGTTCCCCTGGTGTCTCTAATTTTCTTGACGAGATCTCTAGTTTTTCCCATTCTACTGTTTTCCTCTATTTATTTGCATTGATCACTGAGGAAGACTTTTTTACCTCTCCTTGCTATTCTTTGGAACTCTGAATTCAGATGGGAATATCTTTCCTTTTCTCCTTTTCCTTTTACTTCTCTTCTTTTCTCAGCTATTTGTAAGGTATTTGTAAGCTATGTGTAAGCTCTTCAGACAACCATTTTGCCTTTTTGCACTTCTTTTTATTGGAGATAGTTTTGATCACAACCTCCTGTACAATGTTACAAACCTCTGTCAATAGTCTTTCAGGCACTCTTTCTGTCAGATCTAATCCCTTGACCTCTTTGTCATTAACACTGCAAAATCATAATGGATTTGATTTAAGTTATATCTGAGTGGCCTATTTGTCTTCCTTACTTTCTGTTATTTAAGTCTGAATTTTGCAATAAGGGTTCATGATCTGAGCCACAGTCAACTCCTGGTCGTGTTTTTGCTGACTCTGTAGAGTGTCTCTTTTTTTCAGGTGCAAAGAAAATAACCAATTTGATTTCAGTGTAGACAATCTGGTGATGTCCATGTGTAGAGTCATTTCTTGTATTGTTGGAAGAACAACACAAAACTCTTTTAGCCTTTGCCCTGCTTCATTTTGTACTCCAAGGCCAAACTTGCTTGTTACTCCAGGTATCTCTTGACTTCCTACTTTTGCATGCCAGTCCCCTATAATGAAATGGACTTTTTTTTTTTTTCAGTGTTAGTTCTAGAAGGTCTTGTAGGTCATCACACAACCGTTCAACTTCAGCATCTTTGACATTAGTGGTTGGGGCATAGATGTGGATTATTTTGATATTGAATGTTGTGCCTTGGAAACAGAGATCATTCTGTCATTTTAGAGATTGCAACCAAGTACTATGTTTCAGACTGTTACGTAGGTGATGAGGACTATTCCATTTCTTTTAAGGGATTCTTACCCACAGTAGTAGATATAATGGTTATCTGAGTTAAATTCACCCATTCCCATCCACTTTAGTTGACGGATTCGTAAAATTTTGATGTCCACTCTTGCCATCTCCTGCTTGACCACTTCCTATTTATCTTGCTTCATTGGCCTAACAGTCCAGATGCCTACGCAACATTGTTCTTTAAACCACTGGACTTTACTTTCACCACCAGACACATTCTCAACTGTGTGTTATTTCTTCTTGGCTCAGCCTCTTCATTCCCTCTGGAGCTATTTCTCAGCTCTTCTCCAGTAGTTTGTTGGGCACCTACCAACTGAGGAAGTGTCATATCTTTTTGTCTTTTCATACTATTCTTGGGGTTCTCAAGGTAAGAATGCTGCAGTGGTTTGACACTCTCTTCACCAGTGCACCAGGTTTTGTCAGAAATGTCCACCATGACATGTCCATCTTGGGTGGCCCTACAAGCCATGGCTCAGAATTTCACTTGGTTAGCCAAGGCTGTGAGCCACATTATTTCTGAGATATAAGTTTTCCCAAGTTATCAAATGACCATTTATCCTATATTTTTCTAACTAAATGCTATTGTTCACATTTGCATTATGCAAACAATTGTGTTTCATTTATCTCTACTTTGTATTTTAAATTCAATCAAGGCCTTTTATAGGATACCTAAATAGTATTTAATTTACCATGAGGAGAAACGTGAACATTAACTAGTGATAACTACATGTCTTTACTCAATAGAAATAATCTGGGTCAGTGGAACCTCAGGAAATTATGAGTTATGTGTATATGTTTTACATGAAAGACAAACTGAGGCTGAACATTCCAGTCATGGAGTGTGTAGAGAGTCTATATATCCTTGCTATAGAAGATGGTAAAAAGGGGTTGGTAAATTACAGCTGTAAGCCAAATATGGTCTTCCACCTATTTTTGAAAATAAAATTTTATTGAAAATAATAAAATTAATTTCTTTACATACTGCTTATGGATGATTTCACCTTGCAATAGCAGAATTGAGTTACTGTGATAATACCACATGTCTCAGAATGTATAAAATTCTTAGTATCTTATTGATTACAGAAAAAAAAAATAAGTTTGCAATCTCCAGGTCAAAGTATACAATGATTTGTTTATTTTAGGGTTTTCTGATGTTTATTTCTTATTTTACAATAAATAACTTAAATGCAGTAGTATAGATTTTTCATAAAAAGTATGCCTAATAGATACATTTATATTAAAAAGTAATAATTGAAAAAAATATTTATTTCCCTTTAAATTTGATAATGAGTTTACTATGTCACTTATTGATTCATCACTGAGAATAGTGACATCACTGACTAAATGAAGCCAGGTTTGCTCAAGAACTATCAGCATTTATTTAAATGTTAGGGATTATTTTTAAAATCCCCTTATACTGATGAGTTGGGTTCAGATGCAGTATGTATTCTTACATAAAATTCTGTGAAGCATGAATTTTCATTTAGATCAAATGACTATGCTAAAATTATTTTCCTCATTTTCTATTGCAAGTTTGCCTGTACACACAAAAATTAAAGTGATTATTATAAATGTTTTGGCTCAGTAAACAAAATGAATAGGTACACAGTTAAAAGATAAAAGACAATACCCTTAAATCAAAGATTTCAAAAAGATAATCAGTTCATTTCAATGGTAGTTTGATTTTTTTCCTTTCATTTTATTGAGTTAAAATAAAGCTTTATAAATTTATTCTATTGAAGGCAAGCAATCCAACAATGTTAAGAATCCTCTTGAAAATTCATTAAAAATATTCAAAGAAAAAGTTATGTGCTGTGTTATTGTGCTAAAAACTATATATTTTTTAAATTTCATGAATATATATTATTTGCTCAAGTGAGAAAAGGATGAAAATATATGCAGTTGGAATTGTGGTTCATTCATAATTCATATTTTAAAAGCAAACCAGATGTGATGTTCACATAAGTAGAATATAATCTATAGTCAAAAATTTTACAAATAATTGAAAATATTCACAGGTCAACTGACAATTTTTTCTTTAAAGCTGACATTGAAACAAAAAAAAATGCTTTCCCTTTCTGCCATCCATTATCAATTTGAATTTTAGAAAAGTTTGAACTTGTTAAGAATGACTGAAAATAATACAGTATCTCAGGAAGGTTTTGGCATTTTAGTGAAGAATTTTGTAAGTTTTTGTTGCATCTTATTCAAAACCAGCTACAAGTACTTGATAATAAAAACAAACAATAAGGTACAAGGATAATTTTCTGAAGGTTAGTTAATTATTCTTATTTTTAAGACATTAAAACTTGTCCTTATACAATACAATTAAGACACTTAACAAGTTCAAAGACTTCAAAACTGCTCGAGATTATAAATGCTATAATTGGGCATTGTAATAGCTATACCTGTGGAATACAACATTTGAAGGAGACCCTATGTTTCAAAGATTAACTTTGTGCAGAATATAATGGAACTCAAACACAGCAACCTAAGATTTTTCAAACATCCAAAGGAATCATATGTAGAGATCACTTATTTCATTAGGGTTCTCTTTGAAAATGTTTGCAAAAATATAACTCTGAAATGAATAAAAATATAGCTCCTATGGAAATATTTATTGATGCATTTTAGGCAGGAAAAAAAATTGAGAATACTTAACACTACCATATTTTCATTTGAGATTAACAGGAACCTCAACATGTGACTTCCCTGGTGGCTCAGACGGTAAGCGTCTGCTTACAATGTGGGAAACCTGGGTTCGATCCCTGGGTCAGAAAGATCCTCTGGAGAAGGAAATGGCAACGTACTCCAGTACTCTTGCCTGGGAAATCCCATGGATGGAAGAGCCTGGTAGGCTACAGTCCACGGGGTCGCAAAAAGTCGGACACGACTGAACGACTTCACTTTCACCTTCACATTCAACATGTGCTCAGTGAAAATGTCCTCAATTAAGAGAGCATAGTTATCAGAAGAGCCAATAGAAAGTATTAACAAGTTCAAATTTATTAATCATAAATGCAATTTTTAAGAGGGTATAGGTAGAGTTCCAAAAAATTACAACTGTAAAACCATATTGAAAAATATACTCATTCTTCAGAAAAAAAAAAAAAAAAGTACACATAGCTTCTCTTATATCATTTGTAATGTTTCAGAAAATCAATCTAAAATATATTTTAAAATATTCTTTTGATTTGCAGAGGAAAAATTATAATATTTTCTTTGGAAATTATATGATTAAAAATAAATTTTGAATAGAGCTACCTTATATGTCTGTTTAATGAAATCAATTTTCCAGAGAATTAAAAATATTTCAAATATATATGGAACTCTTTTAGCTACCTCTTCTGTCAGAAGGGGGCTTCCCTTGTGGCTAAGCTAGTAAAGAATTTGCCTTGCAGTGTGGGAGACCTGGGTTTGATCCCTGGATTGGGAAGATCCTTTGGAGAAAGGAAAGAATACCCACTCCAGAATTCCAGTCTGGAAAATTCCATGAACTGTATACCCCATGAGGTGACAAAGAGTCAGCCACAACTGAGTGTGTTTCATTTTCACTTTCTGTCAAAAAATGCCATGTTTTGGAAGATAAATTATATGATCTTCATAGATCTGCAGGATGTGGTAAGATATTAAAAAACATGTTTCAGCTCATATCCTATCTCAAGAAAATAAATTACCTGAGGGAAAATCTCTGAAAACATTTCTTTAAGACAGTTTTACTCACAGCATACATACCCTCTTATTATAGGCAATAATACCCTCCTATTATAGGCAATAATACCCTCTTAATACCCTTTTATTATAGGCAATGACTGATACACAAGATGGTCAATACCAAAATCAGATTGATTATTTGCAGTCATAGATGGAGAAGCTCTATACAGTCAGCAAAGATAAGACCAGGAGTGGACTGTGGCTCACATCATGAACTCCTTATTGCCAAATGCAGAACTAAATTGAAGAAAGTAGGGAAAACCAATAGATCACTCAGGTATGACCAACATCAAATCCCATATGATTATACAGTGAAAGTGACAAACAGATTCAAGGGATTAGACTTGATAGACAGAGTGCCTGAAGAACTATGGACTGAGGTTCCTGACATTGTACAGGTAGCAGTGATCAAGACCATCCCCAAGAAAAAGAAATGCAAAAAGGAAAAAAAAAAAAAAAAAAGGTTGTCTGAAGAGACCTTACAGATAACTGAGAAAAGAAGAAAAGTGAAAGGCAAATGAGAAAATGAAAGATATATCCGTCTGCATGCAGAGTTCCAAAGAATAGCAAGGAGAGATAAGAAAGGCTTCCTCAGCAATCAATGCAAAGAAATAGAAGAAAACAATAGAATGGAAAAAACTAGAGATCTCTTCAAGAAAACTAGATATATCAAGGGAATATTTCATGTAAAAAATGGCACAATAAAGGACAGAAATTATATGAACCTAACAGAAGCAGAAGATATTAAGAAGAGGTTTCAAGAATACACAGAAGAACTATACCAAAAATAAATAAATAAATAAATAAATAATGACCAAGATGACCACGAATGTGTGATCATTCACCTAGAGCCAGACATCCTGGAATGTGAAGTCACGTGGGCCTTATGAAGCATCACTATGAACAAAGCTAGTGGAGGGGATGGAATTCCAGTTGAGCTATTTCAATGTTTTTTTTTTTTACTTTATTTTACTTTACAATACTGTATTGGCTTTTGCCATACATTGCATCTTAAAAGATGATGCAATAAAAGTGCTGCACTAAATATGCCCACAAATATGAAAAACACAGCAATGGACAGAGTACTGGAAAAAGTCATTTTTCATTCCAATCCCAAAGAAAGATAGTGCCAAAGAATGGTCAAACTACCGTGCAATTGCACTCATCTCACATGCTAGCAAAGTAATGCTCAAAATTCTCCTAGCCAGGCTTCAATAATATGTGAACTATGAATTTCAAGATGTTCAAGGTAGATTTAGAAAAGGCAGAAGAACCAGAGATCAAGTTGCCAATATACATTGGATCATCAAAAAAGCAAATATCATATATGAAACGAATCACCAGTCCAGATTTGGTGCATGATACTGGATGCTTGGGGCTGGTGCACTGGGACGACCCAGAGGGATGATACTGGGAGGGAGGAGGGAGGGGGGTTCAGGTTGGGGAACATGTGTATACCTGTGGCAGATTCATGTTGATGTATGGCAAAACCAATACAATGTTGTAAAGTAATTAACCTCTAATTAAAACAAATAAATTTATATTTTTAAAAACTTTTTTTTTTTAAATAAAGAAAATGCAAGAGAGTTCCAGAAAAGCATCTACTTCTACTTTATTAACTACACCAAAGCCTTTGACTGTGTGGATCACAACAAACTGTGAAAAATTCTTCAAAAGATGGGAATACTAGACCACCATACCTGCCTTCTGAGAGATTTGTATGCAGGTCAAGAAGTAATATTTAGAACTTGATATGTAACAATGGAATGGAAAGGAGTACATCAAGGCTGTATACTGTTACCCAGCTTATTTAACTTATATGCAGAGTGCATCATGTGAAATTCCAGGCTGAATGAAGCACAAGCTGGAATAAAGATTGCCAGAAGAAATATCACTGACCTCAGTTACACAGATGACACCATCCTTATGGAGGAAAGCAAAGAATAATTAAAGACTCCCTTGATGAAAGTGAAAAAAGATAGTGAAAAATTTGGCTTAAAATTCAACACTCAGAAAACAAAATCATAACATCTGGCCCCATCACTTTATGGCAAATAGATGGGGAAACAATGGAAAAAGTGAGAGACTTCAATTTTGGGGGCCCCAAAATCATTGAAGATGGTGACTATAGCCATGAAACTGAAAGGTGCTTGCTCATTGGAAGAAAAGCTATGACCAAAATAGACAGCATATTAAAAAGCAGAGACATTACTTTGCTGACAAAGTTCCATCTAGTCAAAGCTATGGTTTTTCCAGTAGTCTTGTATGGATGTGAGAGTTGGACTATAAAGAAAGCTGAGCACTGAAGAATTGATGCTTTTGAGCTGTTGTTTTGGAGGAGACTCTTGAGAATTCCTTGAACTGCAAGGAGATCCAACCAGTCAATCCTAATGGAAATCTGACCTGAATTTTCACTGGAAGAACTCATGCTGAAGCTGATTTTCAAAATTTTGGCCATCTGATGTGAACTGACTCATTTGAAAAGACCCTAATGCTGGGAATGTTTGAAGGCTGGAGGAGAAGAGGACAACAGAGGATGAGATGGTTGGATGGCATTACCGACTTGATGGACATAAGCTTGATTAAGCTCCAGGAGTTGGTGATGGACAAGGAAGCCTGGGGTGCTGCAGCCCACTGTGTTGTAAAGAGTTGGACACAACTGAGCAACTGAACTGAACTAAACTGATACACCCTATTAAACTTTAAAATCTATCTCAACTATGGTAGGTGGAAGTATGTGTAAGATAAACATTTGGAGCTATCACTCTTCACAGTTTGAGAGACACATAACTTTTACTTTTATCAGGAAAGGATTCTTTAGGTGTCTACACATGACAGGAGACACCGTTGCCCAAAATAATTTTTAAATATACTGATGGTCAGGTATATTTCCCAGAATATGAAGACTATAGGAGAGATCAAAAATGAGATAAGAATGGTTTAAACACAATTTCATTGTTAAATATTTAATGAAAAGTTAAAAAAAAATACTATTGGTTTCAACAATGATTTTGTTTCACATCTTTAAATTCATTCAAGAAGGAATAAAGCTTTTTTACTCTTTATGAAAGGGAATTTGCCAGAAATGACTTGTTATATAAGGAGAAATGGTAGATACAATTTTACAAATATGTGCAAAATATACACTATTTCTAAATCAATGTTTGTACCTAAGAATAAAATATATTTTATCATGATAATAAGACTGTTTAAATTGTGTCCAGATTCTCCATATATTATGAAATATGTAGCAGAATAATTAATTGTTAATCAAATTGATCTCAATTTTATCCCTAAAAAGTCTGAGTATATAATCACTAAGCTTGTATTCATCAGTAATAATTGAAACATTTCAAGTTTAAGCTGAAATAAATGAAAAAATTAAAACTATTTCTGTGTATGTATATATACATACATGTGCATTTTTACCTGAAAATGGTTCCTCACATTCACAAAGGAAGTTACTTGCAGTAATATTTCTATAGTTCCCATGGAAACAGACATGTCATTTTCATTGGTCAATTATTTCTGAACAAGTTATGCTTATAAAGATAAAATAAAATCAGTGTTTCAACTAGATTAAAATATTTACATTGTATTCATAGATTGTTTTCATTGGTCATAGATTTTTCCTAAATTCTTTCACTTTTAACATCATAAAATTTTCAAAATATGTAATTTTAATTTAGAAATAGTGCCTAATCAAGATGGATTTAAGTGGAAACAAAATTAATTTCAGTAAATTTAATCTCAGTTTTTCCATTCTTTTACCAGAAGACAGGGCTTCCCAAGTGACACTAGTAGTTAAGAACCTACCAATACAGGAGACATAAGAGCCTCAGGTTCAATCGCTGGGTTGGGAAGATCACCTGGAGGAGGACATGACAATCCACTCCAGTGTCCTTGCCTGGAGAATCCCATGGACAGAGGAGCCTAGTGGGCTACAGTCCATGGGATCACAAAGATTTGGACACAACTGAGTATACACACACACCACATGACACTATTAAGAATACTTTGATGATTGTTGGTATTTCAGCTTTAGCTAATTTTATGATAAACTGAATGTGTTAATTCAGATTATAGTGACACTTTATCTGAATTTAACAATTCAGTAACACTTTATCTGAATGTGTTAATTATGTTTTGGGAGTAGATAACTACATGTAGGTCCCAGTTCTTCAACATACCCTGGTGACATTGCAGGGGTAATATACAACATGACTCACTCAAATGTTTGCTGTGTTTTAGCCCTACCATGTAGCCAAGGTAATGACTCAAACTAGGAAAATATAAAGGTAATATACCATTTGAAGAAAAACTGGGGCATGAAGTTTCAGTCAAGCAAGACAAAATAAGCACTAGAATTTTGCTCAATAGCATTGCAAGTCAAAATATTATGTCAAAAATAATATATTTCATACTTAAAATTTTGTTCTAAGAGAGTGGAAGTCAGACTGATTATTTCCACAGTAAAATGAAATCAATGAAACAAAGCCTAATATAAAATCCTTTGGAAAAATAGAAAAGACTTCTTGGATTCTCAGAAGCTATGCACAAACTTTTAAATTTTCATTTTCTAGCTGCTATACAGTAATCCAAGTCTAAGTCCCAACCAGCAATGCTGAAGAAGCTGAAGTTGAACGGTTCTATGAAGACCTACAAGACCTTTTAGAACTAACACCCAAAAAAGATGTCCTTTTCATTATAGGGGACTGGAATGCAGAAATAGGAATTAAAGAAACACCTGGAGTAACAAGCGAATTTGGTCTTGGAAAAAGTGATGAAGCAGGGCAAAGGCTCATAGACTTTTGTCAAGAGAACACACTGGTCATAGCAAACACCCTCTTCCAACAACACAAGAGAAGACTCTACACATGAACATCCCCAGATGGTCAACATGGAAGTCAGATTGATTATATTCTTCACAGCCAAAGATGGAGAAGCTCTATACAGTCAGAAAAAAACAAAACCGGGAGCTGACTGTGGCTCAGATCATGAACTCTTATTGCCAAATTCAGACTTAAACTGAAGAAAGTAGGAAAAACCACTAGATCTTTCAGGCATACAATAAATAAAATCCCTTCTGATTATACAATGGAAGTGAGAAAAAGATTTAACGGACTAGATCTGATAGATAGAGTTACTGATCAACTGTTGACTGAGGTTCATGACATTGTAGAGGAGACAGGGATCAAGATTATTCCCATGGAAAAGAAATGCAAAAGAGCAAAATGGCTGTATGAGGAGGGCTTATAACTAGCTGTGAAAAGGAGAGAAGCAAAAGGCAAAGGAGAAAAGGGAAGATATAAGCATCTGAATACAGAGATCCAAAGAATGGCAAGGAGACATAAGAAAGCGTTCTTCAGAGATCAATGCAAAGAAATAGAGGAAAAGAACAGAATGGGAAAAAATAGAGATCTCTTCAAGAAAATTAGAGATACCAAGGGAACATTTCATGTAAAGATGGGCTCAATTTGCCTCAATAAAGGACAGAAATGGCATGGACCTAATTGAAGCAGACTATATTAAGAAGAGGTGGCAAGAATACACAGAAGAACTATACAAAAAAGATCTTCAAGAACGAGATAATCATGATGGTGTGATTACTCACCTAGAGCCAGACATCCTGGAATGTGAAGTCAAGTGGGCTTTAGAAAGCATCACTATGAACAAAGCTAGTGGTGATGATGGCATTCCAGTTGAGCTATTTCAAATCCTGAAAGATGATGCTGTGAATGTGCTGCACTCAATATGAGAGCAAAATTGGAAAACTCAGCATGGCCACAGGACTAGAAAAGGTCCGTTTTCATTCCAATCCCAAAGAAAAGCAATGCCAAAGAATGCTCAAACTACCGCACGGTTGCACTCATCTCACACACCAGTAAAGTAATGCTCAAAATTCTTGAAGACAGGCTTCAGCAATACATGAGTCATGAACTTCCAGATGTTCAAGCTGGTTTTAGAAAAGGCAGAGGAACCAGAGATCAAATTGTGAACATCCGCTGGATCATCGAAAAAGCAAGAGAGTTGCAGAAAAACATCCATTTCTGCTTTATTGACTATGCTAAAGATTTTGACTGTGTGGATCACAATAAACTGTGGAAAATTCTGAAAGAGATGGGAATCCCAGAGCACCTATTTAGGATTCTTGAGAAACCTATATGCAAGTCAGGAAACAACAGTTAGAACTGGACATGGATCAACAGACTGGTTCCAAATAGGAAAAGGAGTACGTCAAGGCTGTATATTGTCACCCTTATATGCAGAGTACATCATGAGAAACGCTGGGCTGGAAGAAGCACAATCTGGAATCAAGATTGCCAGGGGAAATATCAATAACTGCAGATATGCCAATGACACCACCCTTATGGCAGAAAGTGAAGAGGAACTAAAATGACTTTTGATGAAAGTGAAAAAGGAGAGTGAAAAAGTTGGCTTAAAGCTCAACATTCAGAAAAGTAAGATCATTGCATCTGGTCCCATCTCTTCATGGGAAATAGATGGGGAAACTGGAAACAGTGTCAAACTTTATTTTTGGGGGCTCCAAAATCACTGCAGATGGTGGCTGCTGCCATGAAATTAAAAGATGCTTACTCCTTGGAAGGAAAATTATGACCAACCTAGATAGCATATTAAAAAGCAGAGACATTACTTTGCCAACAATGGTCCGTCAAGTCAAGGCTATGATTTTTCCAGTAGTCATGTATGGATGTGAGAGTTGGACTGTGAAGAAAGCAGAGCACTGACAAATTGATGCTTTTGAACTGTGATGTTGGAGAAGACTCTTGAGAGTCCCTTGGACTGCAAGGTGACCCAACCATTCTATTCTAAAGGAGATGAGCTCTGGGTGTTCTTTGGAAAGAGTGATGCTAAAGCTGAAACTTCAGTACTTTGGCCACCTCATGCAAAGAGTTGACTCATTGGAAAAGACTCTGATGTTGGGAGAGATTGAGGGTAGAAGGAGAAGGGGATGACAGAGGATGAGATGCTGGATTGCAGCTCTGACACAATGGACATGAGTTTGATTGAACTCTGGGAGTTGGTGATGGACAGGGAGGCCTGGCGTTCTGCGATTTATGGGGTTGCAAAGAGTCAGACATGACTGAGCAAATGAACTGACCTGATACCTTTATCCAAATTCCACTTGTACAAGCTATGTTTTCCTATAGCCCAAACATTGTATAGCATATATTTCTGTTCAATTAATTACACAAAATTGCACATATACTTCACAGAGGAGTGTGTCTACAAAATTTCAGGGCCTAACAAAATTCCAATGGACAAATGTCCGTACAAAATCATTTCACATAAATTCACAATATCCCTGTCACCCACTATAAATGAAATTTTAATTTACTTTGTGAGAAGTTTTGCCCAGTTTTTCCTTTCCAGATTCCTTATAGACTGACATCCCCGTTCACTAATGTAGAACTCCTCATCTTGCATTTACTCTCTAAACAATACACAAAACAATGAAAATGTAAGTCAATATGATTGTGTGCCAACATGCTCCCATACATAAAAGCTAAATACTAGTTATATATTCAATAGTTCATTGTCTGTTTCAGTCCATGCGGGTGTAATGGGCTAAACTGTGACTCCCCCACAACATTCTTGTCTTGAAATCCTAATGCTTTTAACCTGATAGTGTGACTTCCGTGAAGACAGGGTCTTTAGAGATATAGTCAAGATTAAATGAAATGACTAGTTTCGATTCAGTTCAGTCACTCAGTCTTGTCCAAGTGTTTGTAGTCCCATGGACTACAGCATGCCAGGCCTCTCTGTCTGTCACCAACTCCCAGAGTTTATTCAAACCCATGTCCATTGAGTCAGTTTAGGTCCTGATCAAAAACGATTGATGTCCTTATGAGAAAAGGATGCACAGATACCACAGAGGAAAGGAGGTTGAAGACACAGGGAGATGGCTGACAATGCACTAAACAGAGGCCTCAGAGAAACCAGTCCTCTTGACAACTTGATTGGGACCACTTAGCCTCTAGAACTTTGGGAAAATAAACTTCTATTGTTGAAGACCTTCACACTGTGGTTCTTTATTAAGGTAGTGCTAACAAAATGGTACAGTAAACATTCTCAATTTCTTTCCATTCTCAAAAAGATACAAAATATTTCTAATATTCTAATATTTTGGTATCTTTTGGGACTTCAAATTGAAGTAATTTTCCATAGGTAAGGTAAAGTCGCTCAGTTGTGTCCGACTCTTTGTGACCCCATGGGCTGTAGCCTACCAGGCTCCTCTGTCAATGGGATTTTCCAGGCAGTAGTACTGGAGTGGATTGCCATTTCCTTCTCCAGGGGATCTTCCCGACCCAGGGATTGAACCCAGGTCTCCCACATTGTAGACAGACGCTTAACCGTCTGAGCTACCAGGGAAGTCCAATTTTTTTTTTTCCTTTTTTTTAATAGAATATAATAATGATATATGCTCAGTGTTTTAAAAAATAATATTAGGTATTTTACATGTTTAAATTTTAGTTATTCATATTATATACTGTTAAGTTACTAAATAAATAAACATTGGGAAATAATTCAATGCAATCACGATAAAAGTGTTGAAATAATATCCCATAATATATGATTACATCTGTGCCAGTTAATATTATAATAGACGGTAGAGACTTTTCTGGCCAAATATTGTCTAAAATGCTTTGGACAGGCTAAAATGTATGCTTTAGAAGCTTTTAATTAAATTACATTTTCATTCACCCTAAATCAGAAACCTGAGTCCTTTTTTTTTTGTTTTGTTTTGTTTACCTGTCTTAATTTTAATTCTCTGCTACACTTTGAGTCTGGGTAACTTAACATCTTTTATCACCACTGTCACTAGAGTCAAATGGGAATTTGATCCCAGTCACATAGAGAGGATCTCCAGTGGATATTTCTGGGATTAAGCTCTGAAATAGACTCAGAACTTCCTTCCTAAGGAGTCTAAAATTACTTTTTGAATCATTGCCTTAAGTGAATTTTGGAGCCTAATGAGTTTTTCCATTGCATTTTATGGTACAGTCCCCTCAAGTCTGGCTCCAATGGAGTTTTCCCAGGCACACAGAAGAACGACCTTATTGAAACCATTCAAGTTTGCCCAACAAAATTGCAGTTATAGCCCTGAGTCTAGCCTGCTCCAGCCACATGGACTGCTCACCTGCATTCCCTTCTCCTGATCAAAATATACTGTGGGTCTGTTACATATTTTCCCATCCTGTCATTGCCAACTATGCCAGGTTTGTTATAGATGCCCTTTGTTAGATCCTTTCTCACCCAGAACCTCTATTAACTCTACATGCCAGGTATCTGGAACTGTCATTGAAAGAAATTCTTTCACACATTCCCAAACATCAAATGTTCCCTATATTTTTTCAATGTTTCTCTTCACTTTCCTTTGATGATTCAAATTCCTTAGTAAACTTTCAAATAGAAATAGTCTATTTCTCTTAAATTTTCATATCAGCCTCAGGTAGCCCTTCTTATTGCTTCATCCACTGACAAAATATCTTCCTTTATAAACTTTCCTCATCAATGCCTCTTATTTAGCATATGAAAATCATTTAACTTTTTTTAAAAGTTAATAAATATATCAAGCTCTCTCCCTCCTTGCTATTTTTATCTATCAATCACTTTATAGAGTGTCATCCCTACACTATACAGAACACTGCTTTGTGTTCACAATTATTTCTTTTTCTCTAACTCTCCCAAGCAGCTTCAATACTTTCCCCTCAACAAGGTAGGGTTTTTTTTTTTTTTTAAATTATCCTCAACTCATTGATACCCTTCATTCTACACTATCATCCAGAACTGCTTTCCTCAAATACCATAACCTTGGGAATTTTATTTAAAAACTAAAACATATTATTCTGATAATTTTTAATGATATATTGAGTGAATTTGGAGAATGATGCAAAAATAGGTATTTCAGCATAAAACACATGTATTTTTAAGAAATCTTATTTAAATAGGCATATATTTTAAAGAATATTTGATAGGATTTTTATATTCTTGGAAATCAAATTTAGCCAATTCTAAAAATTATACCAAATTCTTAAAAATGTAGCCTGCCTGTAGGTAAGTAACCATGTTTGAATTCAGTCTATTTTACTATTTTAATAGAGTGATGTTATTTTAAAAATAATCTTACCTGTAAATGGTGGGTCATGGATATATTCATGCCTTTCTTATTCTATTTTTTTTGTTGTGTTAATGCCACTGCCGCTAATTTTACATGATTTACAAGAACATTCATTCAACTCCTAGAAGTATTTCCCAGAAAATGGAGGCTGACAATGACGGCTGTACGTCTTGCTTCAAACTTCCGTAAGACATCGACCATGCCCAGAGCAAAGTTCTGAACTATGATTCTCCTGGCACAATCGCTCTTCTACTGTCACATTTAGGCCAAGGCCCAGTTGACAAAGGAATGAACTATTACTGTGATAAAATAATATGTTCTAACACTCAGCCACTAAGAATTAACAATGTGCATTCCTTTTAGTTTGCAACCAAACTAAATCTGATCTTCAGATTTAAATCAACCACAACTGATCTTCAGTTGTGGTATTTTGCAGACAGTCAATGAATGATGCTTCATAAATGTTTATTATTCCTGTATATTGAAGAGATGGTTCAGAAGAAATTACGAGGATATCTCCTATTTGAATTTGCAAAGGGCAAATGTGGTAAACAACTTGATTGCCAGAATTATTTATTTTAGTATTTACATCTCCAATCCAGCAATCTCTGCCTGACATTTAGGCACATGTCTTCTTTTAGTGTCTAATTTACCACCTACACTGAGGGCCCTGTATGCCATTCTTTCACCAAGTGCCTTTTGCATGTTGTTTTCACGTTTGTAAACATGCTACAAAGAATCGCCAGGCTCACAAGCATAATTAATTTGCTAGTCATTTTGAAAATTGTGCCTTGCAATCTATCATAAAGTGTAATAATGAATTGTTGCAAAACACGCTTTTAACATTGTTGGAAATATCTAAGCAGAGACTTGATTCAGAGATTCCTAGGTACTGGCTTCTTTTTGTAGTCCCAAAGTGCAAGCAGATTTGATGACTGAATTTTGATCAAGAACAGTAGAGTTCAACTAAAACAGAGAAAAAAAAGAAAGTTTTCTTAACTTAATGATATAGAAAATTATTACTTGCTTTCTCAAAGACTGTGTCATCAGCACCTAGGCACCTTCTTTGTGAAACTAGGCCAGGAAAACTGTGGTCAAGATACATTGTATCTCTTCCTGAACTATATACTCACCTGCTTCTGAAACGTGTTGGTCTCATTAGACAATTAAACCAGCAATTTACTGAAGTTTTTTATACCATGTTTCAACATAACTGAAACACACTAGTCAAGACCCTTCTTTTATGTGGTTTATTTATTTATTTTTTCAGATACAAGTATCCCTCTCTGATTGGTTTTAGAAAAACTTCTTTAACAAATACCTAGAATAAAAATGGTTCAAGTATATTATTTATGTAATACTTCTCACAAATATCAGGCTTAAGGAATCTGTTGGTGACCAATTATGTTCTTGTAATCCAAGAGGATGGAGCTTCCACATTCGTACAATATTCATGGAAAATTCTGTTCTACATATGGCTAAAATCAGAATGAGTATTCATCCAACTTCTGAAGAAATGATGGGAGAGTAAAAGGCAAAGAGAAAAGAAAGTATAAAATGGTGCAATGAAGGGACGATGCACAGAAACAGCGTGCATCTCTTTTCCTGCTCAGCTTCACCATTCACTCCCAATGAGAAGGTAGGAATTGGGGGTCAGGTCTGTTGTAAGGCACCATTACTGTCCAAGGGCAATAAACCAAATGGCTATTTTGAGATTTAATATATAAGGTTATTTAAAAAATAATAACTAACATTTATTGAGGGTTTTCTCTGTGCAAAGCATTCTACTCCTTAAATAGTTGCAATCCATTCTCATAACAAAATTCAAATTCTCAAAAGAAAGATAAATGGTTTAATATAAATAATCTTTGGATCTATGTTATTTATTTTCTCTATTTCTTAGACCATATGGATTTTCATTCCCTCCATTGCTTTATAAATAAGAATACATTTAAAAGGTTAATTTAAATAAATTAATATAGTAGTATTGAATTAACAAGATAGAATTAAAGACTGAATTAGATTATGTAAACATATAGAAGTTATTTTATAAATGGTAGTTTTATTATTGTCTAATTTTGCTCAGTAATCAACATCCACATTTATCAGATTCAAAATACCAGCATTCTCTAGCATATAGAAACAATAGTCTTTAAATATTGTTAAAATAAATTATTTCATGCCATCATGTTGTTAATTTTTAGTTTATATCAAATATTTATGGTAAATCTAATATATTGATGAGTATTGTAGGTCATGTAGAAATTAAACCTGAGTTATAAATTGTTATTGCTGTTGTTTAGTCACGAAGGCATGGCTGACTCTTTTGTGACTCTATGGACTTTAGCCATACCATGCTCCTCTGTCCATGGAATTTCTGAGGTAAGAATATTGGGTTGGGTTGCCATTTTCTTCTCCAGGGGCTCTTCCCAACCCAGGGATTAAACCCATATCTCCTGCTTTAGCAAGTAGATTATTTACCACTGAGTCACCTGTTAAGCCCCAAGTTATAAACTACCACTTGGTAAATTCAATTTTGTATATTATAAATCTATAAGATAAAACACAGGCAATATACTATTGCTACCTTAAGATTTATGTGGAAAGTGTTAAATTATAGCTTAGAACTAAAAATTATGTGCAATCATGTTCATTTAAAATATGTTAAATATAACTTCTGAATTTAAATAAATAATAACCTTAAGGTTAAAAAGATACTTTCAACAAATATATTTGATCCCGATGTACATGAAAGACAATATGCTGAGTTCTAGGTATTGGTCAATGACCAAGTGGAGTTAGGTGTTGATGTAAAGAACTGAGAATTTAGTGATAGACACAGATTAATGGGCAAGCAACATCATCAAGTTGCTATCGAAAAGATAGTCTAGAGCCCTCTAAGAAAAGGCCACAGGAGCATTTAATAGGAAACAAGGATAAACTGGACAATGAAGTTTAATCATTTAGGAAAATTGCCAAGGAAGGAGAACTCCAGGAGAAAACAGTTAGCTGAAGATTTTGGAAATAGTGTGATACTGTATGCTTTCCAAGGAATGAGAAGTTTAGCTTCTAAAAGTAGAGGGAAAAGAACTTATAATAAAATATGCACCCAATTCAGATAAAGATTATTTCAAGAAGGATCAGACATTGTTGGAAAGAAGGTCACATTTTATACAGGGGAATTGAAAAGCCTCTTGAAGATCTTATGTAGGAGGTTAACAAGAGTAAGGACATTGGCTTAATAGGAATGTGAGGAAGGTATTTGTGGATACACCTGGGAGAGTTGAGAATTTGGGGAGGGGGCAAACACTGTAATCTAATGAAATAATAATGATGGTCTGATTAATGCAGTGGCTTCCCTGGTGGCTCAGAGGTTAAAGCGTCTGCCTGGAATGCAGAAGACCCAGGTTCGATCCCTGGGCTGGGAAGAGCCCCTGGAGAAGGCAATGGCAACCCACTCCAGTACTCTTGCCTGGAGAATCCCATGGAGGGAGGAGCCTGGTAGGCTACAGTCCATGGGGTCACAAACAGTAGGATACGACTGAGCGACTTTACTTTACTAGAAATATAACAACACCAGTGGACTCCAGAAATACGCAAATGCTAGGTCTTGATGCAAGTAATAAAATATTCAAGTAAGGTCTTGATGGCTGCTGACCCAAGGGGAGAAAAAGAAACCCAGATGCAGGAACAAGATGATAAAGGAGAGCGAATGTCAGAATCACTTAAGTGTATATAGATTTTGAAGTGTGTCTGAGTGATTTTCCTATAGAATACCCAGATATCAATGGTATGTAGAGGTATGAGTGTAGTAGAGAATCTGGGCTGGGATTTCAAATTTTATCATATTAATCACATACTTTTGAATTTCAGTATGTATGTAAACGTTTTGTAAGATTGTTTTAAGATGGGAAAAACTTGATCTTATTTGAATCATAAGGAAGGAATAACTACAAACATAATAAAGCAGATGGAGTTGCAATGAATGCAGTACAGGGTAGGAGGAAAGAAGAAAGATCACTGTATATTGTTAGAGTTGTGGAAAGAAGTTGAGTAATTTATCTTGTGGGATTTTTGATTGTCTCTGTGAAAGAAGAGGTGGTTGAAGGAGATGGTTATATTGGAGAAAAGAGAGGAATGGACAAGGTTTGAAATAAGCAGTGAAAATATGTGAGAGAATGTTAATTTAAAAGAAAAACAGAAGGATCACTAGGCAATATTGAAAAACTTTTGTGGCTGTAAATCACAAACTTAACAGTAGTATCAGCCTGCACAGGTGCATTATTTTCCCAGTAGCCTAGTTTGAAAATGTGATAAAAAATTAAGTAGTCAATGGGTTTAAACAAACACAGTCACCAGCAAATTACATTTGCACTGAAGCAGAATTAGATCTGTATGACAGTTTTTAGACTAGCTGCAGATGTGAGCTCATATTACTGAATGACTAATCCTGTACTTCTCAGAATTCTCCGTGTCCCTAATTATTGTACATTTATATTTTCTAAGAGAAAGTGACTTGATGTTTTCCATTTCCACTTAAAAAAATAAATAAATAAAATGGCAAGCCATGGAGGGGGCAAAAAAAAACTCTCTGAGGTCAGTTTGCATCTAAATGTACCAAAACCAAAATGCTTTGTGTTTTACTAGAATCAAAAATAGTATGAACATCACATACAGATGTATATGAATAAAGAGGTGTAATTTGAACTCAAATTTGAACTCCATTCTTCATTTTAAAAGAACTCTTCAAATCCTGACCAAAGTGAAAGCCAAGTGACATTCTGCTCACTTCTAAACATATACATATGTTCATGGTATGTATAAGAGCCGCATTCAGGGATTATTTTCACCCCATTTGTGGTATTGCCATCTTATTAAAATCTTGAGCCAAGAAATCCAGAGTTATGATGGAAGTATTCATAACATTGTGCATGATAACAACCTGAACATCACTCAGAACTGACACTACCAAGATAATATTTAAAAGAAAAAGCAAATGAGTAATTTTAGATAATGTAAGCTAAATCACTTTAAAAGAAGCTTCGTAGTTACATTACTCTAACAACAACAACAAAAGCACAACTTAGAGTCAATAGTTAATAAAACATAGATAACATTTCTCCCATTCCAATGAACAAATTATCTTAAATGACCTTAAAATTAAGGAAATGTATTCAAACAAATAAATTGTACCTAAGCAAAGAATGATTTACATATAATGTGCCTATTATAGTGATCAGATTCTGATAGGCATTCAATAAATGATAGCTGAGTTAGTATTAGAAATAATGTTTGTAACTCATTTGCATTGGTTTTGTTTAGGCCCCAAGTTGTGTCCAGCTCTTTTGTGATCCCCTGAACTATAGCCCACCAGGCTCCTCTGTCCATGGACTTCCCAGGCAGGAATACTGGAGTGGGTTGCACTTTCCTTCTACAGGCAATTTTCCTGACGCAGGGTAGTGCCCAGGTTTCCTGCGTTGGCTGACAGATTCTTTACCACTGAGCCACCAGGGAAACACTTGCTTGATACATAATATCATGAACTGTGGAAACCTGTAATGAGTTTGTAATTGATTCTATGATAACTGATCATTTTTCTTTTTTCACACTATTATGAAGTATGATTTTACAATAAATAACTTTTTCTTTTTATATATTATATGTTATACTTGATAAAACATATGCAAAAATAAAATTTGTAAGTATCAAAAATAAAATGGGCAGACATAAAAATTCTAATGTTCTGTGTTTGACCTTTGGATAATCTACATCATATTTGAGATACCACATATTGGACTAAAATTGAGGGTAGGTGATGGGGGAAAATTTTTTTAGAAATGTCAATAAAGCTACCAACAATACAGAGGATGAACATCCTAGGCAGGAGTCTAGAAGGGGGGCCGGAGAGTAAATTTAAATGTCAGAGTTGAGACAGAAGCAAGGGAAAAGAGGAGACAGCTAGTGTAGGAAGAAGACTATTTGAAAACCTGATCGTGAACAAGACACCACAGTGAGAACAAGGACTTAGGTGAAAGATGACAGATAAAATCCTGAAGAACTATAATGTTCTAGAGATAGATGAAAGGTGATAGTTCTAAATAACTGCATGTTTCTATGTTTCTAAGGAAAACAATAGAGGGAAACATCCTTTTTTTTTTTTTTTTCCTCACAAATTTAGTACTTACATGTAAACTATGCTCTGGCTTTACTAAATTTGATGGCTAAATATAGTTTAACTGATGTAATAAGGAGAAGAAAATTAGATGGTGGATTTAAGAGAAAAATTCAATGTATTGATAGAAACCTATTTGATAAACAAATTGTCTATGAAAAAAGGAGACTGAATAAAAAGAAATCAATAATTGAATTAAACTCATCAAACAAATGAGGAAATTCAATGCATGGATATTACAATTAAGGAGACTATATAAATTTTATTTGCCATAATGTATTAATAGCTAGTATATAATATCTGGATCCAAATGTTAACTGGAATGGAAAGAAAAATCCACGTGTTTCACTTCTAAAGAATACCCATGATGCTTGATAACTCTCTGTATATAAAATATAAAGGATAAAGGAGTCACCATTCTAAGGACTATCATTTTAATTACTATTATGAATTCTATATTAACTTTTCTATGTATTGTGATTGGTTAAACTGTATTAAACCACTTAATTTAATACATGACATTGTGAAAATGTAAATACATTATTGTTGACATCTCCCTAAGGAGTTATAAATTATTTAGTAATATTAAACTCCTAATTTTAAAATATTACCTCAGCAAAGTTGCCATTTTATGAAGGTTGAAATATTAATGTTAAATAGAAAATGATTGCATGATAGCACCATAGATTTAACCAATATGATTATTTGCTCTTAGGAAACAGACTAGGTTTTGTGAAATTAAAAATTAATTATGCCTTATTTTATACTTCTTTCCTTCTCACATGTAACTAGGAATATTATCTTATTTTTCTGTCACTTTTTAAACTAAATGGAGCATTATTTCTATTTTCTATACATTTCAGTTGCCATAAAAATTAAAAATTTTGAATTTTCATTGAAATACATTACTAAAATATATGAGAAAGTAGTAGCTATATGTGATGTATACCAAAAATGTTTTGAGAATTGAAGCTAATATTCCAATCCTTTCTTGCTAAAATCCATTAATTTCTTAACCCAGAGAAAAATCCACGTACGTATGGATGCTTTATCTTTGACAAAGGACATAAAAATATGCAATGGACAAAAGACAATCTCTTTAACAAGTGGTACTAAGAAAACTGGTCAACAACACATAAAAGAATAAAACTAGGACACTTTCTCAGTTCAGTTCAATACAGCCGCTCAGTCACGTTTGACTCTTTGAATCCATGAATCTCAGTACTCCAGGCCTCCCTGTCCATCACCATCTCCCAGAGATACCCAAACCCATCATCCTCTGTCGACCCTTTCTCCTCCTGCCCCAATCTCTCCCAGCATCAGGATCTTTTCCAATGATTCAGCTCTTTGCATCAGGTGGCCAAACTCTTGGAGTTTCAGCTTCACCATCAGTCCTTCCAATGAACACCAAGGACGAATCTCTTTTAGGATGGACTGCCTGGATCTCCCTGCAGTCAAAGGTACTCTCAAGAGTCTTCTCCAACACCACGGTTCAAAAGCATCAATTCTTTGGTGCTCAGCTTTCTTCACAGTCCAATTCTCACATCCATACATGACCACTGGGAAAATCATAGCCTTGACTAGACGGACCTTTGTTGGAAAAGTAATGTCTCTGCTTTATATATATATAAAAATTATATATATATATATAATTTATTTATTTTAATTGGAGGTTAATTAATTTACAATATTGTATTGGTTTTGCCATACATCAACATGAATCCATCACAGGTATACATGTGTTCCCCATTCTGAACCACCCTCCCACCTCCCTCCTCGTACCATCCCTCTGGGTTGTCCCAGTGCACCAGGCTGAAGCATCCAGTATCATGCATGGAACCTGGACTGGTGATTCCTTTCATATATGATATTATACATGTTTCAATGCCATCTGTTTTTAATATGCTATCTAGATAGGTCATAACTTTTCTTCCAAGGAGTAAAAGTTTTTTACTTTCATGGCTGCAATTACCATCTGCAAAGATTTTGGAGCCAAGAAAAATAAAGTGTGACCCTGTTTCCACTGTTTCCCCATCTATTTGCCATGAAGTGATGGGACCAGATGCCATGATCTTACTTTTGTGAATGTTGAGCTTTAAGCCAACTTTTTCACTTTCTTCTTTCATTTTCATCAAGAGGCTTTTGAGTTCCTCTTCACTTTCTGCCATAAGAGTGGTGTCATCTGCATATCTGAAGTTATTAATATTTCTCCAGACAATTTTGATTCCAGCTTGTGCTTCTTCCAGTCCAGCGTTTCTCATGATGTACTCTGCATATAAGTTAAATAAGCAGGGTGATAATATACAGCCTTGATGAACTCCTTTTCCTATTAGGAACCAGTCTGTTGTTCCATGTCCAGTTATAACTGTTGCTTCCTGACCTGCATACAGATTTCTCAAGAGGCAGGTCAGGTGGTCTGGTATTGCCATCTCTTTCAGAATTTTCCACACTTTATTGTTATTCAGACAGTCAAAGGCTTCAGCATAGTCAATAAAGCAGAAATAGATGTTTTTCTGGAACTCTCTTGTTTTTTTGATGATCCAGCGGATGTTGCCAATTTGATCTCTGGTTCCTCTGCCTTTTGTAAAACCAGCTTGAACATCTGGAAGCTCACATTTCACATATTGCTTAAGCCTGACTTGGAGAATTTTGAGCATTATTTTACCAGCATGTGAGATGAGTGCAATTGTATGGTAGTTTGAGCAAACTTTGGCATTGCCTTTCTTTGGGATCGGAATGAAAACTGACCTTTTCCAGTACTGTGGCCACTGCTGAGTTTTCCAAATTTGTTGGCAAATGGAATGCAATACTTTCAAACCATCATCTTTCAGGATTTGAAAAAGCTCAACTGGAATTCCATCACCTCCATTAGCTTTGTTCATAGTGATGTTTTCTAAGGCCCACTTGACTTCACATTCTACAATGTCTGGCTCTAGATTAGTGATCACACCATCGTGATTATCTAGGTCGTGAAGATCTTTTTTGCACAGTTCTTCTGTGTATTCTTGCCACTTCTTCTTAACATTTTCTGCTTCTGTTAGGTCCGTACAATTTCTGTCCTTTATTGAGCCCATCTTTGCATGAAGTGTTCCCTTGGTTTCTCTAACTTTCTCAAAGAGATCTCTAGTCTTTCCAATTCTGTTGTTTTCTTTATTTCTCTGCATTGGTCTCTGAGGAAGGCTTTCTTATCTCTCCTTGCTATTATTTGGAACTCTTCATTCAAATGGGAATATCTTTACTTTTCTCCTTTGCTTTTCACTTCCCTTCTTTCACAGCTGTTTGTAATGCTTCCTTAGACAGCCATTTTGCTTTTTTGCATTTCTTTTTCATGGGGATGGTCATGTCTCTTGTACAATATCACGAATCTCCATCCATATCTCATTAGGTACTCTGTCTATCAGATTTTGTCCCTTAAATCTATAACTTCCACTGTATAATCATAAGGGATTTGATTTACGTGAATGTTGTTGCGGTTTTCCCTACTTTCTTCAATTTAAGTGTGAATTTGGCAATAAGGAGTTCAGGATATGAGCCACAGTCGTCTTCTCGTCTTGTTTTTGCTGACTGTATAGAGCTTCTTTATCTTTGGCTGCAAATAATATAATCAATATTATTTCAACATTTACCATCTGTTGATGTCTATGTGTTAGAGGGAACACTTTCTAACACAACAGAGAAAAATAATCTCAAAATGGATTAAAGACTCTTAGAGGAAAACATAGACAGAACACTGCCTGACATAAATCACAGCAAGATCCTCTATGACCCACATCCTAGAGTAATGGAAATTAAAACAAAAATAAACAAATGGGACCTAATTAAGCCTAAAAGTTTTTTCACAGTGAAGGGAACTATAAGCAAGATGAAAAGACAGCCTTCACAATGTGAGAAAATAATAGAAAATGAAGCAACTTACAAAGTATTAATCTCAAATCTATACAATCAGTTCAATACCAGAAAAAACAAACAATCTAATCAAAAAGTGGCCAAAAGAACTAAACAGACAGTTCTCCAAAGAAGACATATAGAGGGCTAATAAGCACATGAAAAGATACTCAACATCATTCATTACTAGAGAAATACAAATGAAAACCACAATAAGGTATCATCTCATGCTAGTCAGAATGGCCAATCAAAAAGTCTCCAAACAATAAATGCTGGGGAGGGTGTGGATAAAAAGGAAATCTTTTTTTTTTTTTTTTTTTTGCTGGTGGGAATACAAACTGGTACAGTCACTGTGGAGAATAATGTGAAGATTCCTTAAAATACTGAAAATAGAACTCCCATATGACCGAGCAATCCCACTCCTTGACATACACACTGAGAAACCCAGAATTGAGAGACACATGTACCCCCAATGTTCATTGCAGCACTGTTTACAATAGCTAGGACTTGGAAGCAACCTAGATGTCCATTAGCAGTTGAATGGACAAGGAAGTGGTGGTACATATACACAAGGGAATATTATTCAGCTGAAAAAAAGAGTGTGTTTTAATCAGTTCTAATGAGGTGGACAAACCTGGCGCCTATTATTCAGACTGAAGTCAGGAAGAGAAACACCAATACAGTATATTAACACATATATATGAAATTTAGAAAGACAGTAACAACAATCCTATATGTAAGGCAGCACAAGAGACACAGATGTAAAGAGCAGACTTTTGGACTACATGGGAGAAGGGGAGGGTGAGATGAATTGAGAGAATAGTAATGAACCATGTTTATTACCATATGTAAAAGAGATGACCAGTGCAAGTTCGATGCAGGAAGTAGGGCATTCAAAGCCGGTGCTCTGGAAACACCCAGAGGAATGGGGTGGGGACAGAGGTGGGAGGGTGGTTCAGGATGGGGAGACACATTTGCACCAAAGGGTGATTCATGCTGATGTATAGAAAACCCCATCATAATGTTGTAAAGAAATTATCTTCCAATTAAAATAAATCATTAATTAAAACAAAACAAAACAAAACAATATCCATTTCTTGGCAATGTTGAATGCTATAGAATTTGAAGAGTTCCCTACAGTTTTTAGTATCCACTAGGAGTACCTCAAGGCTGTATGTTGTCACCCTGCTTCTTTAACTTCTATGCTGAGTACATTATGAGAAACGCTGGCCTGGAAGAAACACAAGCTGGAATCAAGAATGCCTGGAGAAATATCAATAACCTCAGATATGCAGATAACACCACCCTTATAGCAGAAAGTAAAGAGGAACAAAAAGCCTCTTGATGAAAGTGAAAGAGGAGAGTGAAAAAGTTGGCTTAAAGCTCAACATTCAGAAAACGAAGATCATGGCATCCGGTCCCATCACTTCACGGGAAATAGATGGAGAAACAGTAGAAACAGTGTCAGACTTTATTTTTTTGGGCTCCAAAATCACTACAGATGGTGACTGCAGCCATGAAATTAAAAGATGTTTACTGCTTGGAAGAAAAGTTATGGCCAACCTAGATAGTATATTCAAAAGCAGAGACATTACTTTGCCGACTAAGGTCCATCTAGTCAAGGCTATGGTTTTTCCATTGGTCATGTATGGATGTGAGAGTTGGACTGTGAAGAAGGCTGAGTGCTGAAGAATTGATGCTTTTGAACTGTGGTGTTGGAGAAGACTCTTGAGAGTCCCTTGGACTGCAAGGAGATCCAACCAGTCCATTCTGAAGGAGATCAACCCTGGGATTTCTTTGGAAGGAATAATGCTAAAGCTGAAACTCCAGTACTTTGGCCACCTCAGGAGAAGAGTTGGCTCATTGGAAAAGACTTTGATGCTGGGAGGGATTGGGGGCAGGAGGAGAAGGGGGTGGCAGAGAATGAGATGACTGTATGGCATCACTGACTCCATGGACGTGAGTCTGAGTGAATTCTGGGAGTTGGTGATGGACAGGGAGGCCTGGTGTGCTGCGATTCACGGGGTCTCAAAGAGTCAGACATGACTGAGTACCTGAACTGTACTGAACTGAACTGAGAGAGATATAATTATCCCTTGTTGAAGTCTGAATAAATGATTTTTAAATGCAGTGAATTCTACTGGAAGTCCATATTCTTTGAGGATCCAAATGTCTAGACACATAAGGAAACTGGAACGCTAGTGGACAATGTCACTGGCTTTGGCAGGGCCACAGTTGTCCACTTCTAAATCATTTCAAATATAGACCAAAATATGTAAATTCAAGAAAATCCTGTTTGTAATAGTCTTATATGTTAAAATGGAACTTGTAAATTACTCTTTGGAAGTCAAAACATAAATATATAATTTGAGATGTTCATTCCTAAACTGAAAAAAAAAAAAAGGTTTTATTTGCAATATGATTTATGTGAAAATAGAGAAAAAAATACTATCAGAGACAAACTCAAGATAACATTTACTTACTAAAAGTTTTACAGAAGTTAAAGGAGACTAAACTACAGTCAAGAAAGGAGAAAAGTAGAAACTGCAACAAAACACATGGAAAATAGAAAATGTACTGAAAAGAAATTTTGAAGGTGAATAGGAAGAAATTAGACCACAAAGACACAATGAAAAAATACCAAATGCCATAGACAGCAGACTATTGTAAGGGACCCTAGCATATCCAAAACAAAGTGCCATCTAGTAAAGTGAAAAAAGTATAGATAAATTATTTGGGGATATTCTAAAATTTTATTTCATAACTACTGAAGTTTAAAAAATGAATAATTTAAGCTATTGAAATGATATTTCATGAGGCACTTAATTAAGTAAAAGTGGCACTCCACTCAAAATCATGACTTTTCTGTCCAATGCACCAAAGACTGTGCATTCAACTCTTTAATCTTTTTCTTCAAGAAATTATTTCTATGTTGCCAAATTATTTATATATGTATATTTAATTTTTAAATGGAAGTTTTTGTTTTTAATCTTACAAGTTTCAGATATACAGAATTAGAGGAAGAGTGCAGTGTTTTGTATAAAATACAGCATCTAGTTTCTCCTAATTAAAAAAATATATATATTTTTTAATTTTTTAATTTATTTATTTTTTAAACTTTATTTTACTTTACAATACTGTATTGGTTTTGCCGTACATCAACATGAATCCTCCATGGGTGTACACGTGTTCCCAATCCTGAACCCCCCTCCCACTTCCCTTTCCATACCATCTCTCTGGGTCATTCCAGTGCAACAGCACCAAGCATCCTGTATCCTGCACCAAACCTAGACTGGCGATTTGTTTCTTGTATAATATACTTGTTTCAATGTCATTCTCCCAAATCATCCCACCATCTCCCCCTCCCACAGAGTCCAAAAGACTGTTCTATACATCTCTGTCTCTTTTGCTGTCTCGTAAACAGGGTTTGAAGGGTAATTGCTTTACAAAATTGTATTGGCTTCTGCCAAACAGCAACATGAATCAGCCATAGGAATAAGGATACATACATCCCCTTTCTCTTGAACCTTGCTTCTGCAAGCTTCCCCATCCCACCCCCTGGGTTGTTACAGATCCCAGGTTTGAGTCCCTGAGTCATATAGCCAAGTCCCACTGGCTGTCTACTGTCGGTAATGTAAGTTTCCATGTTACTATATTTCTAACATCTCACATTAGTCAATTAACTTCAGTTAGTCAGTCCCTGCTCATGCTGCTGCTGCTACTGCTACTGCTGCTGCTGCTGCTGCTGCTGCTGCTGCTAAATCACTTCAGTCATGTCTGACTCTGTGCGACCCCATAGATGGCAGCCCACCAGGCTCCTCCATCCCTACTTTATTCCAAAGTTCTCAGTTTTTAACCTCATATTTTTTGCTTTCCCTCCATGATCTTTTCTGGAAAAAGCAATGGCAACCCACTGCAGTACTCTTGTCTGGAAAATCCCATGGACGGAGGAGCCTGGTAGGCTGCAGTCCATGCAGTCCATGAGAGTCAAACACGACTGAGTGACTTCACATTCAGTTTTCACTTTCATGCATTGGAGAAAGAAATGGTAACTCACTCCAGTATTCTTATCTGGAGAATCCCAGGGATGGGGGAGCCTGGTGGGCTATGGTCTATGGGGTTGCACAGAGTTGGACACTGTGCATGATCTTTTCAGGCTCCTGAGTTACATAAGGTAATCACATTTTCTTACTCTCTTCTTGGTTGTGACAACTTCTCAGATTTGTCTTACTGTTGATGACCGTGGCATTTTTCAAGAAAACCTGCCAAGTATTTTGCAGACTGCCCCTCATTTGGGATTTGTATGATGTATATTTCATGTCTAGACTGGAATAACATAATTTTGGAAGAAGGACCACAGAGGTGAAGTGCCATTTTCATCACATTGTTTTGAAGGTAACGTGTCATTATGACTCTTACTGTTTAGGTTAATCTTGGCTACAGCTAGTGTTTGTCAGGTTTCTCTGCCTAAAATTACTATTTTCTATCCTCACACCTCTGCCTTTTACTTTCATGCTGTGTTTCTTAGAATGTGTCAAGACTGTGTTTGTGCTGAGCTACTGGGCTCAGTCATGTCTGACTGTTTGTGAGCCCATGGACTGTAGCCCCAAAGGCTCCTCTGTCTACTGGATTTTCCAGGTAAGAATACTGAAGCAGCTTGTCATTTCCTTCTCCAGGGGACCTTCCAACCAAAAGACTGAAATCTGTCTCCTGGGTCTTCTGCGCTGTCAAGGTATATTCATTTTAGTTTTATTTAGAAAAAAAAACTGCCAAAATATTTTCCAGAGTGGTGGCCCCATGCTTCATTCCTGTCAGCAATGAATGGGAGTTCTCATTGCTCAGCAATCTTGCTAGCAGTTGGTATTTGCTGATTTTTTTCTGCTTTTAATTTTATTATTATCTGATCTAATTTTACTAATATTTTACTAATATCTGTTCTAATTATTGTCTATTCTAATTTTTAAACCCCCCCTTTTTTTTTTGCTTATATTGGCTAATATTCTTCTTTTTCTAATGTACTGAGGTGAAAACTTAAGTTACTTATTATAGATTTTTTTTTCTCCTTTCACTATATTCATTTAAATGCTATGATTTTTGTTCCCCTGTGCACTGTTTTTGTTGTATCCCATAAATATTGATGAATTCTATTTTCCCTTATTTCAAAGTTATTTATTAAAGTTTTATTAAGACTTCTTCGATAGAAATGATGTTAAATTTCTATGTACTTGGATACTTTTCAACTATCTTTGTGATTATTGCATCCTAGTTCTATTCCACTTTACTTTGAGAACATACTTTGCAAGATTTCACTTTTAAAAAATTGTTTTTGTGTGTGTTTAGGCCCTAGAATGTGGCATATTTTATGAAATGTTACATGTGTACTCAGAAAGATTGTGTCTTCAATTTTTAGGTGGGTTTTCTATCAATGACAATTAGATCAAACTGATTTAAACTGTGGAAATGGTCATTGCTATCTTTATTAGGTTCTGCCTCTTTGGCTAATCAATTATTGACAGGGATATGCACTATAATAGTGAATTCACTATTTCTCCTTTCAGTTTTATCAGTTATTACCAAAATACTTTGATACACTATTATTAGGAATGTGCATTTTGGATTATTACATCTTCTATGAGAATTTAATCCTTTCTTATTTAGTATCCCCTTTTTTTATTATCTAATGCATACATTTCTGATAACGTCCTTTGTTCTAAAAGCTTCTTTATTTGTAATTAATATAGCCACCCCAGATTTCTTTTGATTAATCAAAAGAAATCATATTAAGTATAATATAACTTATTATATCTCTCTAGTTTTACCTTTGTCTTTATATTAAAGTGGACTTCTTGTAGACAACATCTAAATGATCCATTTTTTTTCCTTCTGTCCTGAAAAACTCATTTTTGTAATTATATTTCAATCATTTTCAGAGGCTTCTTTTTTCTAAGTTGTCTGGTTTTAATTGGGTATTTTATATAACTCTCGTCTCAACTTTTAGCATGTCAACTATACTTGTAATAAATTATATTCCTTGTCCCAATGTTCAAAATCTACCTTTTTCACTGAATCCAGTTTCACCTTTATATAGCAGTATTCTTCATTTGTGGGTTTCCCAGGTGACTCTAGTAGTAAAGAACCTGTCTGCCAATGCATGAGATATAAGGAGATGTGGGTTCAGTCCTTGGGTCTGGAAGATCCTCTGAAGGAGGCCACAGCAACCCACTCCAGTATTCTTGCCTGGAGAACCCCATGGACAAAGGAGCTTTGTAGCTATAGTCCATAGGGTTGCAAAAAGTCAGATACAACTGAAGTGATTTAGCATGCACACATTCTTCATTTGTAGCACCTGTACCTTTTAACAGAGTAGTTTTAAATTCTCTCTCTTATCCTTGCAGCACTGCTGTCATTCACTTGACTTATCCATATCACCAGATATAGTGTTACTATTGTTATATTGAATAGACTTTTAAATCAGTTTACAAGAAGAAAAATGACAGTTAAATTTTACTTTATTTCTTGTCCTACTCCCTTTCTTAATGTAGATCTGATTATCTGACCTAAAATATTTCACTCTCCCCAACAAAGTTATTTTTAATATTCTTCTGTGGCAAGTCTGCCTATGTTGATTTTCCTCATTTTTGTTGGTCTGAAAAATCAACAAGAATTTGGTTTTCCCTCTTCTTTATCTCTCACTTTTAAAGTACAGTTTCACAGGGTATACAATTCTAGTTTAGAATGTTTTTCCCCTTAACTCTTTAAAAATAACACTGAACTCTCTTCTGGTTTGTTGGTTTTGCTGAGAAAGTATTTTATATCAGTTTTTTTCTAAAGGTAAGATGTTTTACTTCATTAAAATTTCTCTATATCATTTTCTGTAGTTTTGGTATAGTGACGCCTAGGTAGAGGTATTTAGTTTTTGTTTATAGTATTTATATTATTAGTTTGCTCTGAACTTCCTAAATATGTGGTTTTTGGCTGTCATCAATTTCGGGAAGATCTCAGTTATTATTTCCTTAAATATTTATTCAGATCTATACTTTATTCTCCTTTGATATTCCAAAACATATGCCAAAGTTATTTAAATTGTCCTATAGTTATCTGATTATATATATATATATATATAATTTGAGAAGTTCTTATTGATATATTTTTAAGTGTGTTGGTTTTTCCTCAGCTTAAAAAAAGAACCCACACCCCTCACTGTGGAGAGGTCTGGGCTTAGTTCAAAAGGATTTCTGTTTCCTTCCTCCTGCCTGGGTCCCTGGGATCATTGAAATGAACCTCCAGTCCAGGTTCCATGCATGATACTGGATGCTCGGGGCTGGTGCACTGAGACGACCCAGAGGGATGGTACGGGGAGGGAGGAGGGAGGGGGGTTCAGGTTGAGGTACACGTGTATACCTGTGGCGGATTCATGTTGATGTATGGCAAAACCAATACAATATTGTAAAGTAATCGGCTTCCAATTAAAATAAATAAATTTATATATATATAAACAAATTATATATATATATATATATATATATATGTATATGTATATGTATAAGTATATAAGAATGCAGTGGTTCTTCTAGAGATACAACTCGTGAAAGCACAGGGACCCACATGAGACTGCAGTTCTTGGGAGTTTCTATTTTTCAAATGAGTCCATACTCAACCTTCAGCAATTCACTGAAGTTCACATGTAAGTGTTCTTACCAATTTATGTCTCCAGTGGTTTCAACTCTAAAGAAGACATCTCTGCTATGACTCTCACTATTCATCTATCTCTTCAGATTTCCGGGTGGCAGTTTGCCTTATGATTGCAGTTTCCCGGTGGACCCAAGAAACTTCATTAACTTCTAATTTGTTTATATTTATCTTGCTATAGGTATAGAAATATACAATATGTCAAAGCTGTCACTCAAAGTCTACATTGAATTTTACCGATTTTTTCTTTTACTACTTCCAGATATATTAACATCTGTCCATTTTGCAAGTATTTTGTACACTTTTACATTTGTGTAACTCTACTGAATAGTACTTCATCCTATGGATTTACCACAATTTGCTTATCCATTCTCCTGTAGTTGGACATCGGTGTTGTTTGCAGGTATTGTCTAAGTATAATATTATAAGTATTGCCTATTATAAGTAAAGCTGCTATAAACATTCAACTACAAGGCTTCTGTGGATATGCATTTTTATTGGTCATATCTGAATAACATTTTAGGAAACTGTAAAACGTTCTCCATAGTTTTTTTTTTTTTTTTTTTTTTTACCATTATACATTACTGTCAACAGTTTTTGACATATCAATTTTTCCAAGCACTGTTCAACATTTGGTATGTGCAGTCTTTTTCATTTTAATTGTTCTAACATGTGTGCCATTGTAATTTAATTACTAATAATCTGGAGCATCTTTCCAATACTTATCTTTCATCTGTACATATTCTTTGGCAGTTGTTCAAATTTTTTGCTTACTGTTAACATATTTCACTGCAGATGGTGACTGCAGCCATGAAATTAAAAGATGCTTACTCCCTGGAAGAAAAGTTATGACCAACCTAGATACTATATTCAACAGCAGAGACATTACTTTGCTGACTAAGGTCTGTCTAGTCAAGGCTATGTTTTTTCCTGTGGTCATGTATGGATGTGAGAGTTGGACTGTGAAGAAGGCTTAGCACCGAAGAATTGATGCTTTTGAACTGTGGTGTTGGAGAAGACTCTTGAGAGTCCCTTGGACTGCAAGGAGATCCAACCAGTCCATTCTGAAGGAGATCAAACCTTGGATTTCTTTGGAAGGAATGATGCTAAAGCTGAAACTCCAGTACTTTGGCCACCTCATGTGAAGAGTTGACTCATTGGAAAAGACTCTGATGGTGGGAGGCATTGGGGGCAGGAGGAGAAGGGGACAACAGAGGATGAAGTGGCTGGATGGCATCACTGACTCGATGGATATGAGTCTGAGTGAACTCCGGGAGATGGTGATGGACAGGGAGGCCTGGCGTGCTGCGATTCATGGGGTCGTTAAAGAGTCGGACACGACTGAGTGACTGAACTGAACTGAACTGAACTGTTAACATATTTGCTTGTATTCTTATTGAAATTTGACATTTTGCATCATATAGATATAAATACTCTGCTAAATATATGATGTGCAAATATTTTCTCCCAGTCTAAATTTTTACTCTCTGAAGAGGATCTTTTAAAAGCAGATCTTTACTCTGATGATGTCCAATTTATCATTTTTTCATCAAAATGCCTGAGCTTAATATAAAACCCTTGTCAACATGATGAAATCTGATAAGTAATTCCATTTTTGTTTGCCTGTTTGTTTCTTCCCCATAGATTTCCATCTGGGACCTCAGCAGTGTGAACTGACTTTGTTCCAGATGGAAGCCCAGCTGTCCTTCTGGAATTTACTATCTGAATTAACCTCCCTATGCTTCCTGCCTTACTTCTCTGTGGATCCTTATTTACTGGCTCCCATGTACTGCTTTTCAGTGTGATCCTTCATTTTGGTGATTATTTTACAATAGGTATCTCAGCAAGTTTGAGTAGGGGACACGTATGTTAAAACCTCAAAAATCAGAAAGTAGCATTAGATTTACTTTTTGATGTATATTTTTGAGAGAGCAAAGTGATAGACTGAAAATCACTTTCTTGCAGGAAAGACATTATTTCCTTTCATTTCTCTGATGGAAAGTACAAGAATATTTTTATTTCTAATCCCACGTATGATTTTTTTTTCTTGGTTTGTTTTACTCTTGCAAACACTAATCTCTGATTCAAAATTTGAAGTGTGTCATTTACCATATGTACGAAAGCAAGGTGTGTGTGTGTGTATTTGGTTTGAAAGTAATATTACTCGTCAATTATTTAATTAATTTTTTTAATTCCATTGGAAAATGTGGTACAATATGTAATGATCCATATATTCTCCATTTTTTCTCTCCCTTCATTGAAGCTGAACTTCAGAGCAGTCTCTCACTGCACTTAAAATGCTGTAAAGTTAATGTTTTTATTTGTGATTAAGAGACGTTTTCTTACCAATTCCTTAAGGATATGTTTTTAATTTCTTACACACAAAGATTACATCTGCATTTTGGGGGGGCCAGGCAATGAAATTAACAAACAGTATATAGACTCTGTTTCTTTATTTTTTGCCATAAGAATATATTATTCATGACATTACATAAAAAAGCTGTAAGAAAATAACACATCTGCTTATTTTCCTACTAATGGTATATGATGTTTTTATCTTCTAGAGAGACATTTTCCTCTATTATGTAAATAATTTCAATTTAAATCAAATAAAATTTTAATTAAAAATTTTTAATGTATGCCCATTACATATATTTGTGAGTGTGCATATGTTTGTGAGAGAGTTGCAGTTGTGTCCTACATTCAGAAGACATTAGAAAACAAAAGATGACCAGTGCTACACGAATTGGAGAAGGAAATGGCAACCCACTCCAGTATTCTTGCCTGGAGAATGCCAGGGACGGAGAAGCCTGGTGGGCTGTCATCTACAGGGTCACACAGAGTCGGACAGGGCTGAAGCTACTTAGCAGCAGCAGCTCCTTATGATTAAGGTTGCTGTTCTGGAGAGGATAAAAGTGTTACTCCCATTACAGAAAATCAGACTTTATTCAACTTTCTTTTACCTAGAACTAACAGCTTAACCTTCTCTTTGATTTTTTCATCTGCCATTTACATGCTTCTGTGTCTACTTTATCACACAGTTTCATAAGCAGAGTTCTCATAACTTGCCATATAGCGAAAACAGCCTCCCTGAAACTATATCAGGCAAATTGTTTTCAACTGTTACTTAGGTATCCCAGGTGGATATTATTGTTTTCAATTGAAAAATTAAAAAAAAAATTGTGTCAGAAAGATCAAATAATTTATCCAAGATGATATAGTTTGAGATTTTCATTTCTGAAAAATGTATCCTTAACTTCCCCCAGAACTTCTAGACATTTCTACCTGTAGTTATCCATCCTGACATATAAGTACATCTACAGATACAAAATCAGAAAATAAATATAATTCAGATCAATTTTAATTGTGGAAATCTTAGGCAATAATCTAAAGCTATATATATTATACTTTATCTTGCATATTAAGTATAAAGATTATTTATAGAAGGGAAACAGGAGAACAGGAGTAGAGGTCTTTCCTCATAGCTCAATTGGTAAAGAATCTGCCTGCAATGCAGGAGACCTGGGTTTGATCACTGGGTCAGGAAGATCTGGTGGAGAAGGAAATGACAACCCACTCAGAAATGGCAACCCACTCCAGTATTTTTGCCTGGAGAATCCCATGGACAGAGAAGCCTGGCAGGCTACAGCCCATGGAGTTGCAAGTGTTGGACATGACTTAGTAACTAAATCACCACCACCAACAGGGGTATAAACATTGAAAATAGAAAAGAAAAAGAAAGAAGGATAGGAGAGAGGAAAGAAGGAATGATTAAGGCATAAAGATGCTGGAACTATTAAATGAGATGATATATATTAAAAATGCCTAGTGCAGACAAAAATCTTCTCAGTTAAATTTTGTAAGATATGATAGATAAGATCAACTCCATAACCTACCTACAAATGTACAGAAATCTACATATAGATGCACACATTATGTATGTGAAAGTACATATTTCATTTCGGTGTAAATAATCTACTTCTAAGTTATTTGCCTGTAGTTTGACAAAGGTTCAATGCTAGTCCCCACAGTTATTAAGCCACTTTTAAATATGGTGATTTTAAGGTCCATAGAAAACTTATATGCAAAGGACATCATTTGAAATGCTGGCTGGATAAAGCACGAGGTGGAATCAAGATTGTCAGGAGAAATATCAATAACCTCAGATATGCAGATGACACCACCCTTATGGCAGAAAGTGAAGAAGAACTAAAGAGCCTCTTGATGAAAGTGAAAGAGGAAAGTGAAAAAGCTGGCTTAAAACTCAACATTCAGAAAACTAAGATCATGGCATTAAGTCCCATCACTTCATGGCTAATAGATGGGGAAACAAAGAAAATAGTGACAGACTTTATTTTGGGGGGCTCCAAAATCACTGCAGATGGTGACTATAGCCATGATATTAGAAGATGCTTGCTCCTTGGGAAAAAAGGTACAACCAAACTAGACAGCATATTAAAAATCAAAGACATTACTATGCCAACAAAGTCCATCTAGTCAAAGCTATGGCTTTTCCAATACTCATGTATGGATGTGAGAGTTGGATCATAAAGAAAGCTGAGCACCAAAGAATTGATGCTTTTTGAACTGTAGTGTTGGAGAAGACTCTTGAAAGTCCCTTGGGTTGCAAGATCAAACCAGTCAATCCTACGGGAAATCAGTCCTGAATATTAATTGGAAGAACCAATGCTGAAGCTGAAGACCCAATACTTGGCCACCTGATGCAAAGAACTGATTCATTGGAAAAGACCCTGATACTGGGATAGATTGAAGGCAGGAGGAGAAGCAGATGATGGAAGAAGAGATGGTTGGATGGCATCACTGACTCAATGGGCATGAGTTTGAGTAAGCTCCAGGAGTTGGTAATGGACAGGGAAGTCTGGGGTGCTGCAGTCCATGGGGTCACAAAGAGTTGGATCTGATTGAGCGGCTGAATTGAACAACAATAAACAGAGGAATTAGGGTATGTAAGCAACTCTAAGAAATCTCATTTAAGATTCACTTTGATGAAATGTACTGGCAGTATGAATGGTAATTTATTTTGCAAGAGAAACTGTGAAGAAAGGAAAAAAAATAGAAATTTCAGTATAGAGTGAAACAATATCTTAAATATGTTAGAGTTATCATTTGTTGAAGGCATGATTTGCATCTGTATAAGCCAAGCATTTTATGATTTCTCTTTTAATCTTCAACCTTTGAAATCAGTACAACTATTTACCTTTATTTTATATACAATGACATGAAAATGTACAAGGATGTGTGCATGTGTGCTAAGTTGCTTCAGTTCAGTTCAGTTCAGTTCAGTTCATTCGCTCAATCGTATTCGACTCTTTGTGACCCCATGAATCGCAGCACGCCCAGCCTCCCTGTACATCACCAACTCCCGGAGTTCACTCAGACTCACATCCATCGAGTCAGTGATGCCATCCAGCCATCTCATCCTCTGTCATCTTCTTTTCCTCCTACCCCCAATCCCTCCCAGCATCAGAGTCTTTTCCAGTGAGTCAACTCTTCGCATGAGGTGGCCAAAGTACTGGAGTTTCAGCTTTAGCATCATTCCTTCCAAAGAAATCCCAGGGCTGATCTCCTTCAGAATGGACTGGTTGGATCTCCTTGAAGTCCAAGGGACTCCCAAGAGTCTTCTCCAACACCACAGTTCAAAAGCATCAATTCTTCAGCACTCAGCCTTCTTCACAGTCCAACACTCACATCCATGTATGACCACAGGAAAAACCATAGCCTTGACTAGATGGACCTTAATTGGCAAAGTAATATATCTGCTTTTGAATATACTATCTAGGTTGGTCATAACTTTTCTTCCAAGGAGTAAGCATCTTTTAATTTCATGGCTGCAATCTTCAGTCTTGTCCAATTCTTTGTGACCCTATAGACCGTATCCCCAGCCCCCTTCCCCGCCCTAGATCCTGTGTTTGTGGAATTCTCCAGGTGAAAATACTGCAGTGGGTTTATATGCCTTCCTCCAAGGGATCTTCCGTACCCAGGGATGGAACCCACATCTCTTATATCTCCTGCATTGGTAGGTGTATTCTTTACCACTAGCAGCACCTGAAAGACATATATACAAGGATACATGTTATCAGCCACTTTTCACCATAAATTCCTTTAAAAAGTCTCTTCATCAAAAATAATTTTCTTAAGGTAATATATTGTAAGTGAACAAGAGTTCATGAGAAAACAGTAGAACTAGATTCTGCTCCAGATACTGCCACTTATTAGTCAGAGCATTAGTTCCTTCACTGGGAAAAAAAAAAAAAAATTGACTTAATAAATGTTAATTTACATTTCAGTTCAAAGACTGAGCTTCTGCAGCACTTTCTTTAAAATAATAAAAGATTTGATTTATGATGGTTAATGTATCTATTGACAGTAAACATGTATAGGAGAGGTTGGCATGTGAGTTGTGCACTGGAGTAAAGCAGGTGGGAGTCTGGGTAATTCATTCTGATGAGGTCTGAATAGTGCACGCAGAGGAATGCTGTGCCTGATGAGCCAGACTCTGGTCCTCTCCTGCTCCTGACTGAGGATTACAGTATATAGTCCCTGATTCTCAGGGCTTGGGACTCAGACTAAACTACACACCAGGTTTCCCAGGTCTCCACTCCAGCTTGCATATATATATATATGGATAGATATGCATACATACATATCTATACATATATAGATATAGATATAGATAAACATTATATATATATATATATATATATATATATATATATATATATATATATATACACACACACACACCATATAGGTAGAGAGAAAGAGTCATCTTTCCATCCTCAAGATCCATGGGGGAATTGGCTCCGTCCATGGGATTATCCAGGCAAAAGAGTACTGAAGTGGGGTCTAGGAAAACCAAGGATACAAAAATCTGCATATGCTCAAGTTGCTTATAGAAAAGGGTATAGTATTCACATACAACTTATAAATCCTTCCATACACTTCAAATCATCTCTGTGTTACTTATAATCCCCAATACAACGTAGCTGCTATATAAATCAATGTAAATGACATATAGATAATTGGCATTCAACATATTCAACGTTTGCTATTTAGAACTTCCTGCAGCATGTGGATGCAATACCCAGGGATAGGAAGGGTGGATTGTGTGTGTGTGTGTGTGTGTGTGTGTGTACACATATGTATGCATGTTTTGCTTCTCTGGAGAACCTTACCAAATATACCATTATTACCAACCATATTCAGCTTTTATGGAAAACAGCTCCATTATATTCAGTACTTTCAGTGTCTGGTATATGAACTGATGTCATAATTCATTTTGAGCATTATTCTAAATCCCAGGTATTAATGCAAGATTCTTTCTCTTGGAACTTGCAAGTTGGTTTATGAACCAAAGGAAGCATTGTATGTAGGAGCACTACATATCTAACATATAGTATTTTTTTCTATTGTAAACCTAGAAAGAAAGTTATATTTTGTTTTTTAATAGCTTGTTTTTATTCCATGAGACATAGCTAATAATCAAAATAAGTCAGTAACAAAGGTTTTTCTAAACCTATTTTTTCCTTAAAATAGAAAAGTAATCCCATGTTTTAAAGCACTAAAATCAATCTTTCTTTACAAATATTTGCCACTTAAAATTTTTTAACATTCAATTAACTTGGGTTTATATATGTTAATAAAATTACTTTGAAACAATATATAAAATTGTTGAAAGTAAAAAAAGAAAAAAAAACTATTTCTAAATAATATTGCTCTTTCCTCTTCAGGACAATAGCAATGTAGGCAACTTTAGGCTTTCTTTGAGTTTATTTAACCTGAAGAAAACTAATAAACTAAAATGAAAGGGCTTAAAGGGAGGAACATTTGTAAATTAACAATCAAAATATAGTGACACCAAAGTAAAGTTTAATTGTATCAACTAGTTACATATAAGTATAGGTAAATAGCATGAATAAATACCAACAGAAATTTATCACTACTGTTGTAAACTATAGAAATTGATCATGAAGAGGAATCCAAATATATATATAGAAGAATATACAAGTTGAAAGACTAAGTTTGAGGCAAGATGGTTAAAATTTAACTTTAAAAAAAAAAAAACTTTCATGTTAAAAGACTTTCCAGATTGTGTGGAAATGGTCCCTGCACTTAATGATCTTTTTGTTTAGGTAGATAACAGAAGAAAAACAAATAGGGGAAATTATAATGACCATCAACTATCAAACAAGTTTTGTTAAAGTTCTTAAATTATCTAAGCTTCAGAGCATCTATAAAAGATAAGACAATTAACCCTACTTGATAGACGAATAAACTGAGTCCCAAAGTAATATCCCCAGTGTCTCACAGGTGGGATTTAACAGTATAACTATGAATCTAAATACTTTTTTTAGAGGCTGTGTTTTAAATATTATTCTTAAGTAGACTAATTTGAAAAAAAAATTCACAAAATTAAGAAACATATGAAAATATGTATAATTACACATATGTTATGAAAACTATGTTTTCCACTTCAAATTTTTCAATTTTAACTCTGCTCTAATATGACAGGAATATTTTTGTGTGTGTTGCCAATATGGAATAAGTTGGAAAACAAATGTTAAACATTTAGTAGTAACTCTGTTGAAACATCACAGTGTCCCATGCACATTAAAAGGAAAATGTACAGTGCTAAGTCGCTTCACTCATGTCCTACTCTCTGGAACACTATGGACTGTAGCCTGCCAGGCTCCTGTGTCCATGGGATTCTCCAAACAAGAATATAGGAATGGGTTTCCATGACTTCCTTCAAGGGACCTTCACAACCCAGGGATCAAATCTGAGTCTCTTATATCTCCTGCATTGGCAGGTTAGTTCTTTATCACTGGTGCCACCTGGAAAGCCCAAAAGGAAAATAGACATTTCCAAATCTTGCTCCATACAGTGAATATGCTACCTGTGTATATTGTGTTTATTTTGTTTATTTTTTCTGATTTTTTAAGTCGTAAAATATACTGTGGAAACATTTTAATCTTAGCATCTAAATTCCATGAGGACAAAGGTTTTCGTCTAATTTTTTTCATTGCTATATGCTCAAGGCTTGTTTCAGAAAAAAAAAAAATGTGGAAGAATAATAAATGAGAAAAAATGGTTACTGTGTGTCCTGGCTAGCACCTCTGAAATATCTTTCATCATTTTTTTTTTTCTTTCTCATTTCATTGAGCTGTTCTACTAAGGGATATCTTCCTCTTTCATTATTTTACAACTCTACAAATAATAGAATATTCATATCATTGTAAATGATTCTTTTGTGTGGAAATTGAATTTGTGTCCAATGGAGACACAACTGATTACCACACTGTGGAATATGTATCAGTTTTGCATTAACTTGTACATTCATTTCAAATTGCTGAATATTTGTGTATATACATGCATGTGTGCAGGTGCATATATATCTTGAATTTTCCTTTGAATCAGTTTTAACATGTTAATGGTTTGCTCATTAATTGATGAGGTAAGTAAATCTTTAATTAGTAATCATTTCATATTTGACTTATTTTTTTACTTTTAAAACTTTTTTTTTAATTAATATTTAAAATTGGCTGCTCAGTCACTCAGTCATGTCTGACTCTCTGCAGCACCATGGGCTGCAGCACCCCAGGCTTCCCTGTCCTTCACAAACTCCCAGAGCTTGCCAAAACTCATATCCATTGAGTTGGTGATGTGACCCAATCATCTCATGCTCTGTTGTCCCTTTTTCCTCCTACATTCAATCTTTCCCAGCATCAATTGGCTCTTCTCATCAGGTGGCTAAAGTATCAGAGCTTCAGCTTCAGCATCAGTACTTCCAAAGAATATGCAATTTTGATTCCCTTTAGAATTGATTGTCTTGATCACCTTGCAGCCCTAGGGACTTTCAAGAGTCTTCTCCAACACCACAGTTCAAAAACATCAATTCTTCAGCACTCAGCTTTCTTTATGATCCAAATCTCACATCCATACATGACTAATGGAAAACCAGAACTTTGACTATATGGATCATTTTTGGCAAAGTAATGTCTCTGCTTTTTAATAAACTATCAAGTTTGTTATAGCTTTTCTTCCAAGGAGCAAGTGTCGTTTAATTTCATGGCTTCAGTCACCATCTCCAGTGATTTTGAGCCCAAGAAAATCAAGTCTTTCACTGTTTTCATTGTTTCCCCAACTATTTGCCATGAAGTGATGGGCCTAGATGCCACGATTTTACTTTCATGAATATTGAGTTTTAAGCCAGCTTTTTCACTCTCCTCTTTCACTTTCATCAAGAGGCTTTTTAGTTCTTTGTTTTATGCGCTAAGGGTGATTCTTCATTCATCTGCATATCTGAGGTTATTGATATTTCTCCTGGCAATCTTGATTCCAGCTTGTGTTTTATCCAGCCAGCGTTTCTCATGATGTATTCTGCATATAAGTTAAATAAGCATGGTGATAATATACAGCCTTGACCATACTCCTTTCCCAATTTTGATCTAGTCCGTGCTTCTGTGTCTGGTTCTAACTGTTGCCTCTTGACCTGCATACAGGTTTCATAGGGGACAGGTTAGGTGGTCTGGTATTGCCATCTCTTTAAGAAATTAACATAATTTATTGTGATCCACACAGTTAAAGGCTGAGCATAGTCACTGAAGCAGAAGTAGATGTTTTTCTGCAATTATTTGCTTGTTCTATGATCCAGTGGATGTTGGCAATTTGATCTTTTGTTCCTTTACCTTTTTCTAAACGCAGCTTGAACATCTGGAAGTTCTCAGTTCATGTACTGTTGAAGCCTAACTAGGGAAATTTTGAGCATTACTTTGCTAGCATGTGAGATGAATGCAATCATGCAGTAATTTGAGCATTCTTTGTCACTGTCTTTCCTTGGGATTGGAATGAAAATCAACATCTTCCAGTCCTGTGGCCAGTGCTTAGGTTTTCAAATTTGCTCATATGTTGACTGTAGCACTTTAACAGTATCATATTTTAGGTTTTTAAATAGCTCCTCTCGAATTCCCTCACCTCCACTAGCTTTGTTCATTGTGATGCTTCCAAAGGCCCACTTGACCTAGAACTTCAGAATGTCTGGGTATAGGTGAGTGATCACACCATCATGGATATCTGAGTCTTAAAATCTTTTTGGTATAGTTCTTCCGTGTATGCTTGCTGTCTCTTCTTAATATCCTCTGCTTCTTTCAGGTCCAAACTATTTCTGTCCTTTGTTGTACCCATCTTTGTATGAAATATCCCCTTAGTATCTCTAATTTCTTGAAGAGATCTCTAGTCATTTCCAACACTTAAAACAGTGTATTTAATATACTAGATACTTAAATATTTATTGGTGAATAAATTTATAAATAAATAAACGACTGAAATCTATTTATGAAACAAATGAATTATGCATGGTTCAGTTTTTACTATCCTGAATTTCTAATTATCATAAATTTGCCAGGTAATTCAGGTCATTTATAAAAAACATACAATAAATCAACACACTTCTAAATCACATACAAAATTTTCTTCCTTAAGAAGAGATGCAAGCATATCACTAGTTATATTAAGTAATTTTTCAAATGTATATATAGAAATGAAAAATATATATAATATACTCATGTATATGCTAAGATAAACTTACATGTGTATGTTATATTCACTACAGATACATGTGTGGCAGAATTTTAGAGCTTATTTTGTTTAACTGAAATTTTGTGCCTGTTGATTATTGATTTCACTTTTCCCTCTCACGCCAGCCATTGACAACTACCATTTCCCCTTTGATAAAATGAACTTGACAATTTTAGATACTTCACAGTAAGCAAAATCATGCTGTATGTTTCTTTTTGTGACTGGCCTATTTCACTTTGCATGAAGTCCAAAAATTCCATACATACTATTCCTTATTTCAGAATCACTTTCTTTTATAAGGCATATACTAAATTTGTATTCATCCATTACTGGTACATACCTATGTTCCCACCATTTTGGCTTATATAAATAGTGCTACAATTAACATGGTTGTACATATATCTTTTTAAGATTCTGATTGATAAATACCCACAAATATATTGCTAGATCTTAGAATAGTTTTGGAGAAGGGCATGGCAATCAACTCCAGTATTCTTGCCTGGAAAATCCCTTTGACAGAGGATACTGGTGGGCTACAGTCCATAGGGTCACAAAGAATCAGACACAACTGAAGTGACTTAACACATACACTCACATACTCTTCATCTTACACATACTGCTCTGTTTCGGCATATAGGTTGCTTGCCCTCTGGATCCTGTGTCCAATCCAGGGGTGGGAATCCATGGATACCACCAGATACTAACTGAAAGACAATGAGAATAAATAGACTCCAGCCATCTGATTAAGAGCCACCAACATGGCTTCTTCTGGTGGCTCAGATGGTAAAGAATCTACCTTCAATGCAGGAGGCCCAGGTTCAATCCTTGGATCTGAAAGATTCTATGGAGAAGGAAATGGCACCCCACTTCAGCATTCTTCTCTGGAGAATAACGTGGACAGAGGAGCATGATGGGCTACAGCCATGGGGTCTCAAAGAGTTGGACATGGCTGAACAAATAACACTTTCATTTCATAGAAGAATGAAATAATATGCAAATATTTGACTTCATCAATAAGATTTAGAACATCTTTTTTTATATATTTAATTAACCTAATTAATACAATCTGATAAGAAGATGTAATTTCCATGAACTTCCAGATGTCCAAGCTTGTTTTAGAAAAGGCAGAGGAACCAGAGATCAAATTGCCAACATCCGCTGGATCATCAAAAGAGAAAGAGTTCTAGAAAAACATCTATTTATGCTTTATTGACTATGCCAAAGCGTTTGACTGTGTGTATCACAATAAACTGTTGAAAATTCTAAAAGAGAAGGGAATACCAGGCGACCTGACCTGCCTCTTGAGAAATCTGTATGCATATCAGGAAGTAACAGTTCAAACTGGACATGGAAGAACGGACTGGTTCCTAATGGGAAAAGGCATACATTAAGTCTGTATATTGTCACCATGCTTATTTAACTTATATGCAGAGTACATCATGTCAAATGCCAGGCTGGATGAAGCACATGCTGGAATCAAGATTCCTGGGAGAAAATTAAATAACCTCTGATATGCAGATGACACCACCCTTATGGCAGAAAGTGAAGAGGAACTAAAAAGCCTCTTGATGAAAGGGAAAGAGAAGAGTCAAAAAGTTGGCTTAAAGCTCAACATTCAGAAAATGAAGGTCGTGGCATCTGGTCCCATCACTTCATGGGAAATAGATGAGGAAACATTGTAAACAACAGCGTACTTCATTTTGGTGGGCTACAAAATCACTGCGGATGGTGACTGCAGGAATGAAATTAAAAAATGCTTACTCCTTAGAAGAAAAGTTATGACCAACCTAGAAAGCATATTGAAAAGCAGAAACATGACTTTGCAAACAAAGGTCCATCTAGTCAAGGCTATGGTTTTTCCAGTGGTCATGTATGGATATGAGTGTTGGACTGTGAAGAAAGCTGAATGCTAAAGAATTGATGCTTTTGAACTGTGGTGTTAGAGATGAATCTTGTGAGTCCCTTGGATTGCAAGGAGATCCAACCAGTCCATTCTGAAGGAGATCAGCCCTGGGAGTTCTCTGGAAGGAATGATGCTAAAGCTGAAACTCCAGTACTTTGGCCACGTCATGCGAAGAGTTGAATGATTGGAATGTGTTGCTGGGATGGATTGGGGGCAGGAAGAGAAGGGGATGACAGAGGATGAGATGGCTGAATGGCATCACTAATTCGATGGGCGTGAGTCTGAGTGAACTCTGGGAGTTGGTGATGGACAGGGAGGCCTGGCGTGCTGCGATTCATGGGGTCGCAAAGAGTCAGATGTGACTGAGCAGCTGAACTGAACTGAACTGAACTGTGCTGCAATTCATGGGGTCTCAAAGAGTCGGACACGGCTGAGCGACTGAACTGAATTGAATTAGAGAATGAATGCCTCTCACTTCCAACAGTTCCCTTAGCAATCCTGCAGGCAGATCAGGCAGTCAAGATAATATATGAAGACAGAGTCAGCCTGTCTATATGCAGTGGAGAAGGATGCAGAAAACAACCTGTTACCTTGATGCATTGATACTCTTTTTCCTGTTTTTCCCTTTAAAACCTGTCATCACTGAGCAGAATCTTTGAAATTGATCTTGGGACATGAGTCCACCTTCTCTCCAGATTCCTGGCTTTTCTTACTAAAGCACCTTTCCTTTCTGTTGACAATTGCCTCTTCATTATTGACTTTCAATCAATGAGTAGCTGATATTGAATTTGATAACAATGGTTAGAGAATTCTTATGGCAAGAGCCCTGCTCCTCCTCCTGCAATAGCCCATCCTTTCTTATTGCAATTGTCTTTTTGAATAAAATATCTCCTAACTAAGCTAGATTTACTTTGAATTTTACAATATTTATTATAAGTAACTTTACAATCTTTTTTGATATTTAAATTTGTTTTGGGCAGTAAGCAGTGATACTTGTGTATTGAATAGGCTGTTAATACTATTGAATAGTACGTGAATATAATGGAATACTGTTTCCAATAGTTAAACTTCTTATTTCTGTGTTCTGCTTCACTTCAGTGAAATTATCATTCCTTAGAAAATGGCTCAGAATGCTGTGGAAGAAACTCTTTTGGGTGCAAAGTGCCAACTAAAGAATGTCACTGCCAATTTGTTTCTACAAGGATGATGTCACCAGACACTGCAGCTGCTGACCTTCAACATCTCCTGAAAGGGATACAGGGTGGAGATCAGAAGTGAGGACCTCTGTTTTCTGGGAAAAAACTTGCAGAACAGACGTTCAGATCGTTGATATTTTCGGGAGAAGATTGAATCCAATTCTTGCATCTCCTCATATGTAGAAAAGCACCTACATCATTAATAGAGACATTTGCTCTACAAGATTAGCAGCAACCTTCTATCAAAATAGGTGTTGGTTTCATGTAACCCCCTGACTAAAAGCATGCATATACTCATGCCTCCATATTTTTTGGATCAGTTCCTTAGAGTCTATCACCATGGTTGTAGTGTTTAGTAAACCTAAGTGAAATTTAACTCATAGCTCTCACATTTTGCTTTTATTTTCAGTTAAAAAAAAAATGTATAAACCAAACTAACAAAGCATAGGAAAGAGCCCTTCCAGGTGTTATTCAGAGTTGGGGGTTTGGAGAGAAAGAAGAGAAGGCAGAAAGAAATTAGAATAAAAAGGCATAGGCTTCAAAACCATATTTGGAAGCAAGAGAGGTGATGTTACTGAGTTCAAGCTTGCTCTGCTCTCTGCACAATAGGCCAACAAATTTGAGAGACAAGGTGTTCAGGCAAGGAACAGACTTTAATCAGGGAGCTGGCAGACCAAGAAGATGGCAGGCTAGTGCCTCAAAATAACCCTCTTAGTGGGGTCTGGATGCCAGGCTCTTTTATAGATTAGAGATGATGAAGCAATGTAGAAAGGCCATTAATTTTACAAACATCTCCTAGAATGGCAAGTTTCAGGAAGTGGGTGTATTAACTTCTTCCTTCCTGCCATCCACAGGTGGACAGGGTTCTGAACAAAGGCACTTTAGTTTAACAGTCAGGCAGAGGGGTACGATTGTCTGAGGTAAACCACTCTGTATGATTATAATAACAAAATCAATGAAAAGCAAGTCCAAGAAACAGTTCCAATATGGAGTTAGAATTGGCTTCCTCACTGCAACAGTGAGACCTTCCTAGAAGTACAGAGAACAAAGGACCTGTACACACAAGTGGACTATTTCTTGTCTTTCCTTATTATAGCACAAATTATCTGTCCTTATGAAAATCGAATCTGATGAAGCCAAACAATTATGTGTGCTTGTGAGGCAGTGAATTAGAAGAGAGGCATAGAGGGAAGGTATGATCTCCTCTAACTCACTTTACTGGGACCTCAGCAGGAACTAGACTTACACTGTAGGAGGTAAGAAATCCAAAGCTTCCTGACAGGATCCAGAGAGGTAGAAATGTGACTGCTCTTATGGTTAAGAGAATAAAAATCTAACAGGGCAGATAATGTGAATCAGAAATATTATTACTAGGAAATGACTGTAGTGGGGGGAAGCAATTTTCCATCTATCCTCTTTCTTTTCTGGGACCCCTTTCTGTAACCAAACCTAGAGTAACAGGAGAAAAACAAAGATATAAATCTCCCATATAAATGGAGACAGCCAGGGAAACTGAGTAAATCCCTAGAATGGCCTGTCACTCCCGTAAAACCATCTTCTGTAAAAAACCAGAAGTTTGGGATAGGGAAGGCAGTTCTGGGCAGTTATCAGGGAACCACAATAACCAAAAATAACCAACTACCAATAATAATTATGCCAGTGGAGCATGTTTGAGGATGGTATATTTCACTTCAGTTAATGTCAGAGTTTAGACAAACAGAATGCCTAAGTGCTAAGTAGCCAATGACTTAATTCTTTACCAAAGAATTTACCAAAACTGAAGTGTCTTTCTTTTTAGTTGTCCTGAATTATTTTGTTTGCAATATTTATATTTTCTACATTTTACTAACAATTGTTTTAAAATAAATTTATTTTATGGTTATTTTATTAATTTTAATAAAATGTTTTAACACACATATATTTTATTTTTACTTTATACATAGATGTATAAAGGACACATAACTAGAATTACATGGCAATCTTAGAACTGCACTCAAATCATATTATGCATCAGAGAAGGTAAGCATAAGATTATTTAGAAGTTGCTGATTAAGTTTCATTTTTATATTCCACATAGGATAAAACTCTATACTTTTACAGTGTGAAAATAAAATAAATGTTCTTAATTATATTAGGATAGATAATATCACACTTATCACCAATTTTTTGTTCTATTAAAGTTCACATATCCTTTTCAGTAGAGTATTGATTATTATTTTGAACTACATAAATATTATTGCTATCTACTATTGAGAAACTACAAATGTAAAAACAAACAAAAAATCTAAAAAAATAGTCTACAAATTGATAGGGCCCACATGGGGTCTCATTTTTAAGATGGCTCGTTACATTTGTTAGGTAGTTGGAATAGGAAAAATAAGTCCAGAATGGCGGTGGCTAAAAAAACAAGAAAGGGAAAAGCCTGTGAAAATACAACAAAGGAAGCTTCAAGGACCAGAGTGAGGGCCTCAGGTAAAACAAACAGTTCTCCTTGCTAGCCCAATTTATACAGGGTAGGTTCAGGGGGAGGAGGAAAAAAAATAAATAAATAAAAAGAGGGGCCAAAATTGAGCTGGGTGCTTCTCTTCTCATCTTTTGAGTCAGCCCCCCTCATGACTCATGGATGTATTTTCCTTTGCTTGCCAAATAAAACTGAGCTGTAACATGTAGCTGTAACACTGGTCCATCCCTTCAATTTTTTTGCTGTGGTGAGACAGAACCAAGGAAATTACACACTCCCTCAACATATTGACCTGGAAAACAAAGAATAAAATCACAGTGATCCTTGAGACTGACCAAATTGCCCAAATGACAATCTGTTTTCTCATTGGTGCCTACCTTCAAAGTTGAGAGACCACCAGATTCCAGACTTCTGGCAACATGACCAGAGGACTCAACTACAGGCTAAAAATTAATCATGTCTTCAGATAATTTTTCAATGGTGGGGTATAAGAAAGACCCTATCAGAAAGGAAGGGCACAAGCTCTCCTTAAGGGCTGGTCACCGGCGGGTCACCCTCTCTTTTCCCTCTAATGAATTTTCCTTTCTTGCCTGACTGCCCACCTCGCTCTCTTTTTCTCTGCACTAATCTTACATTCTGGTGCCGAATCCAGAGAGGAAGATCCACCTCAACTGGGTGGGCTCTTCTCATGAGCCCACCTCCAGTGGTCCCTTCCCGTGGACCTTGCACAGAAACTGAGATGAGCTCTGGGATGGGACTCTCCACTTGCCTTACTGGACTGACATTTCATCCATTGATTACAAGGGTGAGTGAAATCCCATTTTCTTGGATCTTCTCTCACTTGCCTCGTTTCCATGTCCTAGCGCTAGGCAGGAGGACCCCATGGCCCTCCAGCCCTCAGTCTTGTGCCCCATCTGACATTGAAATAGGGGATGCCTTCTCTCAGACCTTTCTCCTCACTTTCTCTTACCCTTGTGTAACCTCCCTATTCAGCTGCAATGGGGTATTCTCAATCCCAGCCCTCAAAATCTCCTCCTTTAGGATGCCTTTTCCAAAAATTAAAAGCCTTGGACTTCCAAGGAGAGATAAGACCAAAAAACTTATGTACTATTCTAGCACTGTCTGACCACAATGCAGACTTTATAATAGGTCTCAACAGCCAGAAAACAGAACTCTAGGTTGTAATACTCTACCAGACCTTGATAACTTCTGCCATCGCCATGGCAAGTGGTAAGAAATCCCTCATGTTCAGGATTTCTTTGCTCTTTGCTCTCGACCCGCTCTCTGTGAATCCTGCTCTACTTATCAAATACTCTTAGCCCACTCTGGGCCACATCCTCCTCATACAAAGTCTACTGATCTCTATTCAGACTTTTCTTCTTCCTTGGACCTTTCTGACCACAGCCCACACCCTATGACTCCCAGTCCTTTTGCAGCTGCTCCAGATCCAGTTCCAACACCTTCACTTTATGCCCCATCTTCCCTCCCTCCAAACCCCCCTCCCTGTCTGTGCTGGAGGCAAAATCTGAGACCTCAGCCCCACCCTGTACCCCAAGGGGTCCCAAGGCTTTACCCGACCTCCATAAGTCCCCTCCCTATACCCTGTCCTGAAAAACTTTAAAACAGGAAACTTCACAGCAGGGCCTCCCTCCTTTCCCTGCTCCACTCCTCCCTTTATGGGAAGTAGCTGGAGCAGAAGGCATTGCTCAGGTTCATGCCCCATTCTCTCTCACCGATTTAACTCAGATTGAAATGTGTCTTGGCTCCTTCTTCTCAGACCCTGACAATTAGCTAAAAGAATTCGAGTATCTTACCCAGTCTTAAGACTTAACCTGGCATGATATTTATATCAAACTTTCCTCCACTCTTCTCCAAGAAGAGAAGAAACAAGTGTGGTAACCCTCTCAGGTGCATGCTGATGAGATACACAGGACTGACAACATTAAGCCCATAGGGCCAACAGCTGCCCCCAAGATGATCTCAACTGGGGTTATCAGGCAGGGAGACCTGGATGAGCACCCCATAATCATACAGTTGCTTGCCTCATCATGGGCCTTCAAAAGGCAGGGCATGAAACTGTCAACTTTGATAAGCTCTCTAAAATAACTCAAAGATTAGATGAAACCCCAGCACAATTTCTAGCCAGGCTAATGGAAGCCATACAAAACTATACATAATTATACCCCATTTCAGCAGAGGGCATCATTGTCCTTAACACCCATTTTATCGCTCAGTCATCCTCAGATATCCAGAGGAAACTTAAAAAGGCAGAAGGTCCTCAAACCTCCAACAAGACCTTTTAATTTTAGCCTTTAAGATTTCCGATAACCCAAAAGAATAGGCAAAGCTAGAGAAGGCCCAACAAGATCAGGCCAAATACCACCTTTTAGCCACTGTCCTACATGGCTCCAAGCCTCCATCAACCAACAAAGAAAGGAAACCACTTGGGCCCTGCTTCAAATGTGGCAAAGGAGGCCACTGAGGCTCCTCCAGTTCCATATCCCAGCTGTGGCATAAAGGGACATTGGAAGGTTGCCTGTCCAAATCCCCCTCTAGGAGTGTAGACATCCCCTTTGGTCTTTAGAAGGAGTCCTCTGACCCAGCTCTATGCAGCCTCCTCAGACTGAAGGTGCCCAGGGTCCCAGACCCCAACTCTCATAACCTCTATGGAGCCCAGGGTAACTCTTACAGTGGCAGGTCAGCCAATCTCCTTTCTCATCAACACAGGGAGCACATTCTCTGCTATGCCTGACTACTCTGGAAAACCAAGGTCTCTCAGGTCTCTGCTATGGTAGTTGACAGTTTAATATCTACACCATAAATAACTGAGCCCATACCTTGCACAATTCAGGATATCCCATTTCCCCATTCTTTTCTCATACTCCCCAAATGTCCCACTCCTATCCTTGGGAGAGAACTTCTCTCAAAATTCAAAGCCTCTATCTAGCCTGGCTACTGCTCCTCAACCCCACCTCCTCTTCCCCTGCCCCATTGCCTTCCTCATCCATAAACCCCATAGTCTGGGATACAGACAACCCATCTGTTGCCTCTCACCATTCTTCAATTCATATCCATCTCAAAGACCCCCTCTAAATTCCCCAATCAACCATGATACCCCATCTCCCAAAAACATCAGTAAGGGTTAAATCCTATCATCACTAAACTCCTGCATCAGGGCCTCTTATCCCTATAGCACCCCTATCCTACCTGTGAAAAAAGCCAAAAGGCTCCTATCCCCTGGACCAGGACCTGAGACTTATCAGTGGGGCTGTTATCACCATACACCCAGTAGTTCCAAATCCCTGTACTTCTCCCTCTCACAGTCCCTCTTCCACTACCCACTTCACTGTTCTAGACCTCATGGATGCCTTCTTTACTATCCCTTTACACCCAGAGTCTCAAGACCTGGGCTGATCCAGACAATCATCGCTCCTGGCAGCTGACATGGACAGTACTCCCACAAGGGTTTTTTTGATAGCCCTAATTTCTTTGACCAACCTCTAGCATCAGACCTAACCTCTCTTGACCTCACTCTGAGTACTATCCTCCAATATGCAGATGATCTCCTCCTTTGTAGTCCTTTGCTTACACACTCTCAACAACACACTATACAGCTCTTCAATTTTCTAGCTGATCAAGGCTATTGAGTCTCTCCTACCAAGTTTCATCTCTTTGTTCCTAGAGTCACCTATCTCAGAGTCCTTTTAACTCCAACAAAAATATATATTACTACTGATAGAAAGTCCCTTATATTTACCCTACCATTCCCTACATAAAGAAACAGAGATCCTGTCCTTCTAGGGGTTAGCTGGATATCTATGCCTCTGGATTCCTAATTCACCCTCTTGGTACGACTCCTATATCACACCACCCAAGGAGGTCTTTCAGAACCCCTAGAGCTAAAATCATATATCCATTCAGCCTTTAATACCCTTAAACAAGCCATGCTCTCAGCCCTAGCTCTAACACTTCCTGACATGTCTCGCCCCTTTACATTCTGCATGACTGAGAGACACAAAATTGTCCTAGGAGTTTTGGGACAAAATTAGGGCCCCTCCTTCACCCCTGCAGCTCATCTATTTATCAAAGCAATTAGATCCCACACCCCGAGGATGGCCAGCCTGCCACCGTGCTCTACAGCAACTGCCCTCCTGGCTCAGGAAAGTAAAAAGCTGACTTTTGGAGCACCCATTGTCATTCATTCACCACATGACTTTAAGACCTTACTTTCTCACAAATCCATGAGCCTTCTATCTCCTTCATGCATCCAACTAATTCATGTCACCCTTCTTTAATCTCCTGAGTTCCCCTTTGAACAGTGTCCTACTTTCAACCCTACCACCTTTATCCCTAAATCTTCTGAGCCTCCCATCAATACTTACAAAGAAGCATTAGAAGACCTGATGCCCCATTTATCCCACATTTCCTCAACCCCTTAAATAACCCTGACTTTACTTGGTATATTGATGGCAGCTCCTCTATGACATCAGGAGGAAAAAAAAAAAAAAGTAGCTGGATATGCAATTGCCTCTGACACCAAAATTATTGAACCCCAACCTCTCCCCTTGGGAAACTCTTCCCAAAAGGCAGAACTTATTGCACTAACTAGAGCCCTTACTCTTGTGGCTAACAAGAGAGCAAACATATACACTGATTTCTAAATACATTTTCCACATCATACACTCACATGCTGCCATCTGGAAGGAACGAGGTCTCCTATCTACTAAAGGCTCTCCCATAACTAATGTCTTGCTTATACTCCAACTTTGAAAAGTAGCTAATATGCCAACGGAAGTAGGCATCATGCATTGCCAGGATTACTAGGTGGCCTCAGACCCCATTTCATGGGGCAACATGCCACAGACAGAGAAGCAAAACAAGCCTCACTCCAATCATCTGCTCAACAACTTATAGTAATCCCCGACATGAAGCCCCTTTACCTCCATGAAGAAAAAACATGATTGTTACAAGAAGGAGCCCAACCACAAGGAGACTGGTTACAAAAACAGGGCCACTATGTCTTCCTCAATCTTATACACAGATTCTTACAGACATTTATCAGACCCTGAACCTAGGCACTAAACTTCTTTATCATCTCTTAAGACCTCTTCTCACCTATCCTAACCTTCTTTTACTCTTCAGCAAATCATTCACTCTTGTATTATCTTGCTCCTCAGTCTCATCACAGGGAGCCCTAAAGCCTACTCCCTTATTCCCAACACATCAGGCTCCAGGACATATCCCAGGAGAGGACTGGCAAGTTGACTTCACTCACATTCCTCCAACATGAAAAATAACAAGCATGCTCACTCTAGTAGTGGTAAGTAAAGCAAAAGCAGATGTATCAGTTACTAGTTGGACTGGGATATCCCCTACTTACTCTGTTCACAATATAACTTTACTCTGTGTCTCCTGCTGATTGGACTATCATTCAAAACCTTTCCCATTGTTTTACTTACTTATCCATAGTTTTTGTTATTTGGGGCATGGCTTTGCTCTTACTGTGATCAGCCTAGATGAAGTCATTATTCACTTTCCTTCAACATAGTAACACAAGACCTTACCTTTCCTGGAAACTCCACTGTTACTGATCTCCCTTTAATTCCTTGACTTCATAACCGATTTTTGGCTCCAAGGACATTTCATAGAGTTCACACAAACCCAAATTAATTTATATCCCTGGATTCTTATTTTTATCATTTTATCCCCTTAGATTTTACTCTTACTCTCTCTCTTTTTTTTTTTTCAGTCCAAATTTCACATTAATAGCCTCCCTATAACTCACCCTGCCACAAAACATGCCTATCTATTCAGAACTCTAAATCTGACCCATCACTTACTCAAGACCTCAAATCCAACCCTGGACAGTGATTGTTGGATTTGCTTATCCATCTCCTCACCTCGAGGATCAGCACTATCCATTTCTCCAAAATGGACTAATATAAACACTTCCCTTTATCACACATATAGAGGAGAATCTCTCTTTTTTACCATACATATGTTATTTATATTCAATTGATCAAGTTCACAATCCTGACAAAATACTGACCTCCCTCCTTATAGATCTCACTTCTACTCACAAAAGACCAGCTATAGGATGACCCATCACCTCTGATAATCATCTACAATAACAGATTCCTTTCTGTCTTTCCAGACAAAACTGCATAACTAGGAACTATAACACCACACCTCTCTAATCACACTTCACATCTCTCCTTCTCTTCAGGCCAACCCGTCTACCACATCTCAGGAACTGCAGAACATCCTCTTACTTTTTCAGAGAGACTCCCTTCTGTATATGGTGTCAATGCTCCCCTTGTAGGGGCTATACTGGTGAGTTCAGTTTCAGAGACTACTAACAAGTTCCCAGAAAGACTCTTATTTGCTATTGATTTCTGCTGTTGTCTTTTTACTCCTGGGATATTTATCTTATGTGGAACCACCACCTATTTATATCTTCCCACTAACTGGACAGGAATATGCATCCTGGTATATCTAGCCCCAGATATGTCTACTGCTCCTAACAATCAGACTCTCCCTATCCTACTAACTCATAACAGACCCAGATGGGCAATTCAATTCATTCCTGTATTAATCAGTTTAGGAACAGTGGCTGGGATTGTGACAGGGACCAGAGGACTTACAACCTCTTTAAATTACTATCAAAGCCTTTCTAAAGATTTCACTGGCAGCCTTGAAGAAGTATCTAACAGCCTTATCACAATCCAAAACAAGCTAGATTCCCTGACAGCCATGGCCCTCCAAGACAGAAGAGGATTAGACCTCCTCACAGCAGAAAAATGACACCTATGTCTATTTTTGGAGGAAGACCACTACTTCTATGCCAATAAATCAGGCGTTGTAAAGAAAGCAGCAAGAAATCTGACAAACAGGGCCTCAAGAATACATAAACACCTCAGTAATTAATGGGAAAACTGGTTAGGCAATTGGAATTGGATGCCCTGGGTCCTACCTTTTCTAGGCCCCCTCCTTCTACTTACCCTTATTCTAGCTTTCAGCCCATGTTTAATGCATCTTATTTCAAAATTTCTTCAGAACTGCTTACACGCCTTTATCAACCAAACTATCCACAAGCTACTTCTAACTCACTCAGATTATCAAAAACTTCTACCCTACACAAATTCCTTTGACCCACATTCCGGCTTTTTTTTTAATCTCACCCCCACGATGCCCTTGTCCTGCAGGAAGCAGGTACTAAAGATTGACCTTCGGCCTTTATCCTAAATCAAAAAGGCTGGAATGGCAGGGCTCACCTGGGGTCTCATTGTTAAGATGGCTTATTATGTTGACCTCAGAAACAAAGAATAAAATCACAGTGATCTTTGAGACTGACCAAATTACCCAAAGGACATTCTGTTTTCTCACTAGTGCCTACCTTCAAAGCTGTGAGAGCGCCAGATTCCAGAGCTCCAGCTATGTGACCACAGGACTCAACTAGTGGCTAAAAATTAACCAGCTCTTCGCAGAATTTGTCATTGACAGGGTATAAGAAAGACCCCCATCAGAAAGGGAGAATGTGGGTTCTCCTTAAGGGCTGGTCACCCTCTCTTTTCCCTCTAACAAATTTCCTTTTTCTTGTCTGACTGCCTGGCTCAGTCTCTTTTTCTCTGCACTTGCCTTACACAAATAACTAAACAAGTAAGTGCATATTGGTGGATGATATTTAATAAAAAGAAATGGAGTATTCTTTCATCATTTGTGGTTCTGTACCATAGGCTCTATTTAGCTAAACTGAAACTAAATTCTATAAACTAGTTTCACTGATTTAATTAGGTTTTCAGTTATAAGAGGTTTTTCAGTTATTATTAGGGAAATATGAAAAATTAAAACTAGTCAAATATTTTTACTGAACTAAGTCATTTCATAGTAACTATACCATAATGCAATCTCAGCACAATGCCTTTGAGAAAGATAATATACCTTTTTAGTTTTAAATTGTTATGCTCTACAACTAACACTGTGCCATCTGTTCCTTTGTTTTCAATTCATTTCAAAAAAAAAGGTAGTATCTGTCTGACTCCAGGTTTTCAGTTCCACCTCCTGTCCATGATTCCACCACGGCCAACTTGGACCTGATGATTCAAATCTTTGTTTTTCCGCATGAATCTAAATTTAATTTTCTACAACTACTCTAAAGTATAGGATTTCCTGAGTATTAAACAAACTCTGGGCAGCCCTGCCTCAGAATCATCTTCTGGACATATATACACAGTCAATCCTCTAAACTCTTCTAAAATACAAATCCAATTTTATATCTGAGTAAGGAAGAACCTTGGTGTTCTATAGCAGATGTCCTTGCAGACATTACAGTGATATCTGGACCCAACACTTCTATAAGAGGAGGAAAATGATTAACTAAATGTAGTTGATATAAGCAAATGCATATCACAGAATGACCAGGGAGAGAGTTGGCCATGCTGAGAATCTCCATTACAAAATATTTAAAAATACATTCGCTTTAAATTTGTCATATTTTATCCCAGGGTTCAGACAATAAAGTATCTGCCTACTATGTGGGAGACCTGGGTTCTATACCTGGATGGGGAAGATTCCCTCGAGAAGGAAATGGCAACCCACTCTAGCACTCTTGCTTGGATAATCCCATGGACAGAAGAGCCTGGTAGACTACAGTCCACAGGATTGCAGAGTCGGACACGACTGATCTACTTCACTTCACTTCTTGATAAACAGCAGCCTGAGGCCACATCTGGGCCTCCTCAGTTTGGTTAAGAAAGTTTTACCACAACTCACCATTTGTGCAACTCTTCATTGCAGTCTTTGCAGCGCAAATGCAACTATTAGTTCCTACGGACTTTGTATCCACCTTGTTCCCCGGCTGTCTCTATGACCTGTGACCAGTGCAGTCTCTCCCTCAGGGCTCCACACAGAGAAGTGCTTGGGTTTGAAGTTTAACACTCTGTAATCACGGTTTTGAAATTCTTAAAAATGATACCTTTGAATTAGTGTTTTGTGAAGTCTTTGGGACTATAGACAACACAGCGGGGCTTGTGTTTTAACTCATCCTGCCTCTCCTCCATGGGAGGATTCTCTGGAGCACTTTTCATGCCAACCATTACTTCCCATCCCCTTCCTTCTCATCTCTATTTTCAGTGGCTGTTGGCCTCACCAGAGAAGTGACAGCATTGCCTTGGTCAGGGAGGTCCATGAGAGCAGTGGAGTCGGGCTTAGGCACAGTCTCCAGGAGTCTCAGGGAGCCTGGCAGCTCCCCAGCACACTTGACAAGCAAGGAGGTAGGGTTTTGCACTTATCTATCAGCCAGGGCAGCTAGCAGTGTTGGGTCTGAAATCTTTGGGGAGGGTGCTGACAGAGGGCCTCCTCTTACAGAAGACTGATTTCCTCATCTCTGCTAGCAGAGGGACAATATTCTCCTTTTGCACTGAAACCTAAATTATACCGCTGGGACTGTTCATCTTCTAAGATGGTCAGAAGTATAGCTCTGACTCTACCACATTTTCCTGGCCAGGGACAACCTCAGTTCAGTTCAGTCACTCAGTCATGTCCAACTCTTTGTGAGCTCGTGAATTGTAGCATGCCAGGCCTCCCTGTCCATCACCAACTCCCGGAGTTCACTCAAACTCACATCCGTCAAGTCGGTGATGCCATCCAATCATCTCATCCTCTGTCGTCCCCTTCTCCTCCTGCCTCCAATCTCTCCCAGCATCAGAGTCTTTTCCAATGAGTCAAATCCTCGCATGAGGTGGCAAAAGTATTGGAGTTTCAGCTTTAGCATCATTCCTTCCAAAGAACACCCAGGACTGATCTCTTTTAGAATGGACTGGTTGGATCTCCTTGTAGTCCAAGGGACTCTCAAGAGTTTTCTCCAGCACCACAGTTCAAAAGCATCAATTATTTGGCACTCAGCTTTCTTCAGAGTCCAACTCTTACATCCATACATGACTACTGGAAAAACCATAGCCTTGACTAGACGGATCTTTGTTGGCAAAGTAATGTATCTTCTTTTTAATATGCTATCTAGGTTGGTCACAACTTTACTTCCAAGGAGTAAGTTTTTTTAATTTCATGGATGCAATCACCATCTCAGACAAGGGTAAATCTAGACATGTCTCCATCTCCTTATCTTCCATGACCTCTTAAATGGGTCCCTGCTTCACTACTTTCTGTTGCCTTCGAAAACATTGTTTTTACACATCAGGAAACAATTTCAGTGACCCTAAACAAGAGATCTTTCATTACTAGTGGGCCTCTGTTAAATATAAATGTTAGAATTTAAGCTTGTTCTCTTGCCATTATAACAGTTTTGAAAGATGACATTTAAACATTTAAAAATTACCTAATAGTTATACTTGACATAAAGAGATTAGCTTGATGAGTCAGATTAGTTTAAATAAGTGTTAGTCGCTCAGTCATGCCTGACTCTTTGCAACCCCATGGACTGCAGCCCACCAGGCTTCTCTGTCTGTGGAATTTTCCAGGCAAGAATGCTGGTGTGGGTTGCCATTTCCTTCTCCAGTGGATCTTTCTGACCCAGGGATCAAACCCAGTTCTCCTTCACTGCAGTAAAGATTCTTTACTGACTGAGCTGCAAGTTTAGATAACTATATTTTTAGCTGCAATTTTATTTTCAAACTTGACCTGTGCTACCAATGCACTAAGTTACATTTGAAGGCTTGCAGCCTTTCTCACCATGCTCTTCTGGGATATCTTGCCAACCCAAGGATCGAACCCCTCTCTTTTAGGTCACCTGCATTATCAGACAGTTTATTTACTACTAGTGGCACCTGGGAAGCCCATTACCACCAAGAACAGAAGTCTAGAAACAAGAGAATGAGTAAGTGCCATATAAGTTGGAACATAATATCTTTGCCATAAAGGGTTCAAAAATTTTAGTTTAATTTACCCTCAAAATAATGAAACTAATATAATCCTTTTTCCATCTTACCTAAAATAGAAAATAAAAGCAGTAAACATGATTGCTAAATATTTATAGTCATGAAATGTAGGATAGTCAGGAGTTCTGGGTCCAGACTACTAATCAGAGGCAAAGGCCACTCAGCTGTAGGTGCCTATTTAAGAAAATAAGGCAAAAAAGTTGAAGGAGTTGCATTAATGAAAATATTTTAATTACTTTTTTGATTGTTTTAAAGAAAACATTGATTCAAATCAGTACATTTGGAGATGGTAGTATTAAAAATTAAAATCTCGTTAAAATTTGTCTAATGCAAACAATAGCAGATAACCTCATTGGTTTTAAGCTTCTATATGTCTACAGCTCTACTGAAGTCATCCTAACAGAAATCACTAGAAAAATATAGTCACATATATAGTGATATCTTCCCAAAATGATTATCTGATATGTATCTTTTCACTAAATTAATGTGAAACAGTATATAGTAGCATGAAAGGGAGTGAGTATTCAGACACGGTTTAGAAATGCTACTGTAGGCAATAAAAGACCAGGCCAATACATTTCTCTGGGGTATAATATATACATGATAATGTTTTACTCTATGAACAGAAACTTTAAAACTGTATAGAATCATTAAAGCAAAGTGATTAATGGGAAGCCATCTAAAACAAAAATACAGACTAGGCACTTTGTACTTCTGTTTAAACTGAGGTAAGAGAAGTCAGTGATTTATAGCTTAGAATGATACTGAAAGACTGATGGAAATCATACGAAGGGCAAACATAGCTTGCTGCTGCTGCTGCTAAGTCATTTCAGTCATGTCCGACTCTGTGCGACCCCATAGATGGCAGCCCATCAGGCTGCCCCATCCCTGGGATTCTCCAGCCAAGAACATTGGAGTGGGTTGCCATTTCCTTCTCCAATGCATGAAAGTGTGTCCAACTGGTAGAAACCTCATGGATTGCAGCCTACCAGGCTCCTCTGTTCATGGGATTTTCCAGGCAAGGGTACTGCAGTGGGGTGCCATTGCCTTCTCCGCAAAAATAGCTTACCTACTGCAATTTTTGCTTTGTCAATTTGACAAAAATAAATAACCTAGTTTCTTTAATAATTAGTTTTACATCCTCAAAATATTGTTTTTAAAAGCAAATTTTTATTTATTTTTAAATATAAATTTATTCATTTTAATTGGAGGGTAGCTAATTTACAATATTGTATTGATTTTGCCATACATCAACATAAACCCGCCACAGGTATACACGTGTTCCCCATCCTGAATTCCCCTCCCTCCTCCCTCCCAGTACCATCCTTCTGGGTTGTCTCAGTGCACCAGCCCCAAGCATCCAGTATCATGCATCTAACCTGGACTGGTGATTCGTTTCATATATGATATTATACATGTTTCAATGCCATTCTCCCAAATCATCCCATCCTCTCCCTCTCCCACAGAGTCCAAAAGACTGTTCTATACATCTGTGCCTCTTCTGCTGTCTTGCATACAGGGTTATCATTACCATCTTTTTAAATTCCATATATAACCCCACTCCAGTACTCTTGCCTGGAAAACCCCATGGATGGAGGAGCCTGGTGGGTTTCAGTCCATGGGGTCGCTAAGAGTCGGACATGACTGACTTCACTTTCACTTTTCACTTTCATGCATTGGAGAAGGAAATGGCAACTCACTCCAGTGTTCTTGTCTGGAGAATCCCAGGGGCGGGGGAGCCTGGTGGGCTGCCATCTATGGGGTCGCACAGAGTCGGACACAACTGAAGCAACTTAGCAGCAGCAGCAGCAGCAACAATAGTCTACAGTATTGGTGTTTTTCTTTCTGACTTACTTCACTCTGTATAATAGGCTCCAGTTTCATCCACCTCATTAGAACTGATTCAAATGTACTCTTTTTAATGGCTGCATAATACTCCATTGTGTATATGTACCACAGCTTTCTTATCCATTCATCTGCTGATGGACATCTAGGTTGCTTCCATGTCCTGGCTATTATAAACAGTGCTGCAATGAACATTGAAGTACATGTGTCATCTTCACTTCTGGTTTACTCAGTGTGTATGCCCAGCAGTGAGATTGCTGGGTCATAAGGCAGTTCTATTTCCAGTTTTTTAAGGAATCTCCACACTGTTCTCCATAGTGGCTGTACTAGTTTACATTCCCACCAACAGTGTAAGAGAATTCCCTTTTCTCCACACCCTCTCCAGCATTTATTGCTCATAGACTTTTGGATTGCAGCCATTCTGACTGGTGTGAATTTAGCAAAAATCTCTCTAAAATATTATATAATACGATGGGCGTTTACCAGAAACTTTTGCTGAGTTATGTATAGTTGATTCCAGTCAATGAATTAGCACAGTCAGCATTCCTTCTTTCAAGAAACTGATAATCTCCAAATCCTAAACTGATGTTTGTATTTGGTTTATTCAAAGTGTACTGTTACTAGATATCCATATACATTATTAAAAATATGTAAAACCTTTGAAAGATATATATTGATGGAAAAGTGTCATTCACTGGTTTTCCAGTGCTTCAGTATCTCCAGGGTGTTAAGTAAATATATTTGTCACCTACCTAGTGTCACCTTGGCCTGTCAGCCAAGAAGATGTTCCCATTTCTTTAGGCATCTTTCCCCAGCTCACTTGTTTGGGTAAATGCATTTCCCGTATGATCCCTCTGCTACAGCTTCCATAGCTTTGTCACATGTTGCCATATTTGCCTATTTATTCACCTGTCTTCCTTGGTAATTACTATGATCTCTTTGTTTTTTGTATCCCATTCACCATTTTATCCCTGGCACATGAGACAATATCTGGCCTATTGCTGATACTTAATTATTTGCTGGACAAATGAAATAAGTCTTTAATTAAGACAACAGTATCCCACTGGAAATATTGTCAAGTGAATAATAGTTGTCTGTTTCATGATTTATAAAATTGTATAAAAGCTTAATGTGGCAGATAATTTCTAGCTAGGAGGAAGTAGAAATCATTAAAGTTAACTCTTTGAGAGCACCATGGTCAAACACTGAAATATTCCAGTTTTTCCTGGTGTCAGTCCTGATCTCAGTAGATATTTCAAATTAAAACTCTCTATTTGGCACACGTATGCATTAAAATGTTGTTTTTCATTTTGGCTTTGTCATTAAAATATTGAATTTCCTTTGTAACATTTCTAAAATAACTAAAAGATTAAGCTGAAGTTGCATCTAGTATAATTATATTATAAAGACTGGTACGAAGTAAATTTCAAAGCATTAGCTCAAGAGAGTCATCAACAATAGAATTTGATGGTTACAGTTACAGTCAATCAAAAGTAATAAAAGTGATTTCTGACTGAATAGTAAAATTTATGCTTTCATTATCTTTATGGTGCACATAAAATGACCATGACATAAACTAATCCATTCTACTTTATGGAATAAACTGAATTTATTTTACACACCATCACTAGTGATCCCACTTTAATAGATTTATAAATTGCCAAATAACATTCTTGACTGTGTATTCAGAAATAAATTCACCACCGAAGGTTTTAATTCTTTTTTCTTGTCATGCTTAGCAATAGTTTAGGTATTTTATTTGGCTCTATATTTTCTAAAACTTTTTATAATAGATAATTTGCATTAATTATCAATATAGTTAACAATATCATAAAAAATCTCAAAAACAACAGAATGAACTCTGCTCATTTCCAAGGCAAACCGTTCAATATCACACTAATCCAAGTGTACACCCCAACCAGTAATCGTGAAGAAGCTGAAGTTGAATGGTTCTATGAAGATCTACAAGACCTTTTAGAACTAACACCCAAAAGAGATATCCTTTTCATTATAGGAGACTGGAATACAAAAGTAGGAAGTCAAGAAACACCTAGAGTAACAGGCAAATTTAGCCTTGGAATATGGAATGAAGTGGGGAAAAGCCTAACAGAGTTTTGCCAAAAAAATGCACTGATCATAGCAAACACCCTCTTCCAACAACACAAAAGAAGACTACACATGGACATCACCAGATGGTCAACACTGAAATTAGATTGATTATATTCTTGGCAGCCAAAGATGGAGAAGCTCTATAGAGTCAACAAAAACAAGATTAGGAGATGCCTGTGGCTCAGATCATGAACTCCTTATTGCCAAATTCAGACTTAAATTGAAGAAAGTAGAGAAAACCACTCGACCATTCAGGTATGACCTAAATCGATTATACAGTGAAGTGAGAAGTAGATTTAAGGGACTAGATCTGATAGAGTGTCTGAGGAACTATGGACTGAGGTTCATGACATTGTACAGGAAACAGGGATCAAGTCCATCCTTATGGAAAAGAAATACAAAAAAGTAAAATGGCTATCTGGGGAAGCCTTACAAATAGCTGTGAAAAGAAGAGAAGTGAAAAGCAAAGGAGAAAAGGAAAGATATAAGCATCTGAATGCAGAGTTCCAAAGAATAGCAAGAAGAGATAAGAATGCCTTCTTCAGTGATCAATGCAAAGAAATAGAGGAAAACAATAGAATGGGAAAGACTAGATATCTCTTCAAGAAGATTAGAGATACCAAGGGAATATTTCATGCAAAGATGGGCTTGATAAAGGACAGAAATGGTATGGACGTAACACAAGCATAAGATATTAAGAAGAGGTTGCAAGAATACACAGAAGAACTGTACAAAAAAGATCTTCAGGAAAGATATAATCACGATGGTGTGATCACACATCTAGAGCCAAATATCCTGGAAGGTGAAGTCAAGTGGGCCTGAGAAAGCATCAGTATGAACAAAGCTAGTGGAGGTGATGGAATTCCAGTTGAGCTATTTGAAATCCTGAAAGAAGATGCTGTGAAAGTGCTGCACTCAATATGTCAGCAAATTTGGAAAACTCAGCAGTGACCACAGGACTGGAAAAGGTAAGTTTTCATTCCAATCCCAAAGAAAGGCAATGCCAAAGAATGTTCAAACTACTGCACAATTGCACACATCACACACACTAGTAAAGTAATGCTCAAAATTCTCCAAAGCCAGGCTTCAGCAATACGTGAACTGTGAACTTCCAGATGTTCAAGCTGGTTTTAGAAAAGGCAGAGGAACCATAGATCAAGTTGCCAACATCCTCTGGAACATGGAAAAAGCAAGAGAGTTCCAGAAAAACATTTATTTCTGCTTTATTGACCATGCCAAAACCTTTGACTGTGTGGATCACAATATACTGTGGAAAATTCTGAGAGAGATGGAAAACCAGACCACCTGACCTGCCTCTTTAGAAACCTGTATGCAGGTCAGGAAGCAACAGTTAGAACTGGACATGGAACAACAAACTGGTTCAAATAGGAAAAGGAGTACGTCAAGGATGTATACTGTCACCCTGCTTATTTAACTTCTATGCAGAGTACATCATGAGAAACGCTGGGCTGGAAGAAACACAAGCTGTAATCAAGATTCCGGGAGAAATATCAATAACCTCAGATATGAAGATGTCACCACCGTTATTGCAGAAAGTGAGAGCAACTAGAAAGCCTCTTGATGAAAGTGAAAGGTGAGAGTCAAAAAGCTGGCTTAAAGCTCAACATTCAGAAAACGAAGATCATGACATCTGGTCCCATCACTTCATGGGAAATAAATGGGGAAACAGTGGAAACATTGTCAGACTTTACGTTTTGGGGCTCCAAAATCACTGCAGATTGTTACTGCACCTATGAAATTAAAAGATGCTTACTCCTTGGAAGAAAAATTTTTTACCAACCTAGATAGTATATTGAAAAGCAGAAACATTACTTTGCCAACAAAGTTCCATCTAGTCAAAGCTATGGTTTTTCCAGTGGTCATGTATGGATGTAAGAGTTGGACTGTGAAGAAAGCTGAGCACTGAAGAATTAATGCTTTTGAACTATATTGTTGGAGAAGACTCTTTTTAAAAAATATTTTTACTTTATTTTACTTTATAATACTGTATTGGTTTTGCCATACATTGACATGAATCCAGGACATGGAAATAACCTAGATGTCCATCAGCAGATGAATGGATAAGAAAGCTGTGGTACATATACAAAATGGAGAAGACTCTTGAGAGTCCCTTGGATTGCAAGGAGATCCAACCAGTCCATTCTAAAGGAGATCAGCCCTGGGATATTTTTGGAAGGCATGATGTTAAAGCTGAAACTCCAGTACTTTGGCCACCTCATGGAAGAGTTGACTCATTGGATAAGACTCTGATGCTGGGAGGTATTGGGTGCAGGAGGAGAAGGGGACAGCAGTGTATGAGATGCCTGGATAGCATCACCAACTTGATGGACATGAGTTGAGTGAACTCCAGCAGTTGGTGATGGACAAGGAGGCCTGGCATGCTGTGATTTATGGGGTCTCAAAGAGTCGGACACGACTAAGCGACTGAACTGAACTGAACTAACCATAAATAATTAACTTTAATTATTAATTTGTATACATTTAATCTTTACCTAAGTTGATCTTACATTGAAGATTTTGTTAAGAGGAACTGAATTGTAACATAAAGAATTGAAATTTTGAATTTGTGCTGTATTTATCCACAGAAGCTGGTTCAAATAATTTCCATTCTGGTAACATTAATGTTCTAGTGTTATCATTGCCATTTTTATTGAATTAATAACTGCTTCATAGTTTTCCAGTTTTTGTGAATCTAGTTAATTCTCTAGCTCAGATGTATGTCATTCAGCAATGAAGAGAGGCAAGGCTACTAGACATCTTTCAAACTGAAATATGCTCTGAGTGTGAAGAACACACAAAATTATGAAGACAGTAAAAATAAAGAGCAATGAGATATATCTCATTAATAATGAAAGAAATCATTTTTGATATGTTGGATTACATCAAATTCTTTATTATGATTTACTTAATCAGTTTTACTTTTCTTAATGTGGCTACTAGAACTTTAAAATTATATACATGATTTGCATTTTTTGATTAATATAAAAAGAATATGATTATATTACTACTGGAAAATGTTCTTCATGATGTTCTAGCTTTGACACAATGGTACTTCTACAATTTTTCTTTTTTTTTTAAACTGTATTTTCTCTATTTTTTCTATATTTCTCATTGGAAATAAGATTTTAATTTTAAAAATTTGAAGCCATTTTTGCTATATTGGTCTGAAGCTATAATACTTGAACTTTTAAAGTCTGCACTATACTTCTACTATTAATATAAGAATTAGGGTTCTGAATTTTGTGTATACTCATGTGTTCATGTGTCCATGTGTGTGCATGTGAGAGAATTTTGAAGGTTTTTCATGTGTCAATTCTTTTATAGTGATTAATGAGATATTTCATTGTAATCAAGTGAGATCCATTATTATTTCTATTTTGCAGACATAGAAAGAATCCTGTGTAATGTTGAATAATTTGTCCAAAGTGTATTTTTCTAAGGAAAAATTCGAGAAAAACCTTACATTGCAACATACAGTATAAAACTATTTTCTAAAAATATAATATTAATTTATTGGGTATTATGCACTTCAATATTGTAAACATTTATTTTTACCATCTTTAGCTTTATCAAATATTTCTTAATTTGATACAAATCACCAAGGTTACCACTGTACTGATTCATATTACATTCTTAAATGGATTCTGTATATGTTAATGCATGTAAGATTTTAGGGTGTTTTTAATTTTTGTTCAATATTGCATAAGAAATTAAAAAAAAATCTTTATTGAAGTATAGTTGAGTTAAAATGTTGACAGTTTCAGGTGTTTAGCAAAGTGTTAGTTTTGATCAATAATTCTTTTCGGACTTTTTGGCAACCCATGGATTGTAGCCCACAGGGCTCCACCATCCATGGGATTTTCCCAGAAAAGAATTTTAGAGTGGGTTACTGGAGGCTGTGACCCAGAGCAGTAAGTGCAGGCAGCTGCGACCTGGCGCAGTAAGTTCGGCCGAGAGGAGTTACCCCACATACGAGGTCAGGGGCAGCGGCCGAGAGTGCCAGGCTGTGACAACAGGAACAGCTGAGAGGAGCTACCCAAGTCCGAGGTCAGGGGAGACGGCAAGGAGGAGCTACCCAGCGACCAAACTCAGGGGCAGCAGTCTAGAGGAGCTACCCTGCACCCAAGGGCAGGGGTGGCGGCTGGGAGGAGCCACCCTGTGCCTGAGGCCAGGGACAGCAGCCAGAAGGAGCCACCTCACACCCGAGGTCAGGGGCGGTGGCCAGGAGGAGCAACCCCAGGAGCACTGGGTGGGCAGGCACAGAAGGCCTAGAGGAGCTTATCCCACATTGAAGGTCAGGAAGGGCAGCAGTAAGGAGATACCTCTCATCCAAGGTAGAGAGCAGCAGCTGTGCTTTACTGGAGCAGCCATGAAGAGATACCCTATGCCCAAGGTAAGAAAAACCCAAGTAAGATGGTAGGTGTTGCAAGAAGGATTCAGAGGGCAGACACACTGAAACCATACTCACAGAAAACTAGTCAATCTAATCACACTAGCACCACAGCCTTGTCTAAATGAAACCAAGCCATGCCCGAGGGGCAACACAAGACAGGTGGGTCAAGGTGGAGAGGTCTGACAGAATGTGGTCCACTGGAGAAGGGAATGGCAAACCACCTCAGTATTCTTGCCTTGAGAATGCCATGAACAGTGTGAAAAGGCAAAATGATAGGATAGGGAAAGAGGAAGTCCCCAGGTCAGTAGGTGCCCAATATGCTACTGGAGATCAGTGGAGAAATAACTCCAGAAAGAATGAAGAGATGGAGCCAAAGCAAAAACAATACCCAGCTGTGGTAGTGACTGGTGATAGAAGCAAGGTCCGATGCTATAAAAAGCAATATTGCATAGGAACCTGGAATGTCAGGTCTGTGAATCAAGGCAAATTGGAAGTGGTCAAATAAGATATGGCAAGGGTGAACATCGACATTCTAGGAATCAGCGAACTAAAATGGACTGGAATGGGTGAATTTAACTCAGATGAACATTATATCTACTACTGTGGGCAGGAATCCCTCAGAAGAAATGGAGTAACCATCATGGTCAACAAAAGAGTCTGAAATGCAGTACTTGGATGCAATCTCAAAAACGGCAGAATGATCTCTGTTTGTCTCCAAGGCAAACCATTCAATATCACAGTTATCCAAGTCTATGCCCCAACCAGTAACACTGAAGAAGCTAAAGCTGAACGGTTTTATGAAGACCTACAAGACATTTTATAACTAACACCCCCAAAAAGATGTCCTTTTCAATATAGGGGGCTGGAATGCAAAAGTAGGAAGTCAAGAAACACGTGGAGTAACAGGCAAATTTAGTCTTGGAAAGCAGAATGAAGCAGGGCAAAGACTAATAGAGTTTTGCCAAGAAAATGCACTGGTAATAGCAAACACCATTTTCCAACAACACAAAGGAAGACTCTACACATGGACATCACCAGATGGTCAAAACCAAAATCAGATTTGTTATATTCTTTGCAGCCAAAGATGGACAAGCTCTATAAAGTCAACAAAAGCAAGACCAGGAGCTGACTGTGGCTCAGATCATGAACTCCTTATTACTAAATTCAGACTCAAATTGAAGAAAGTAGAGAAAACCGCTAGACCATTCAGGTATGACCTAAGTAAAATCCCTTATGAGTATACAGTGGAAGTGAGAAATAGATTTAAGGGCCTAGATCTGATAGATAGAGGGCCTAATGAACTATGAAATGAGGTTCGTGACACTGTACAGGAGACAGGGATCAAGACCATCCCCATGGAAAAGAAATGCAAAAAAGTCAAATGGCTGTGTGGGGAGGCCTTACAAATAGCTGTGAAAAGAAGAGAGGCGAAAAGCCAAGGAGAAAAGGAAAGATATAAGCATCTGAATGCAGAGTTCCAAAGAATAGCAAGAAGAGATAAGAAAGCCTTCTTTAGTGATCATTGCAAAGAAATAGAGGAAAAGAACAGAATGGGAAAGACTAGAGATCTCTTCAAGAATTTTAGAGATATGAAGGGGACATTTCATGCAAAGATGGGCTTGATAAAGGACAGAAATATATGGACTTAGCAGAAGCAGAAGATATTAAGAAGAGGTGGCAAGAATACACAGAAGAACTGTACAAAAAAGGTCTTCACGACCCAGATAATCATGATGATGTGATCACAAATCTAGAGCCAGGCATCCTGGAAGGTGAAGTCAAGTGGGCCTTAGAAAGCATCACTATGAACAAAGCTAGTGGAGGTGATGGAATTCCAGTTGAGCTGTTTGGAATCCTGAAAGATGATGCTGTGAAAGTGCTGCACTCAATATGTCAGCAAATTTGGAAAACTCAGCAGTGACCACAGGACTGGAAAAGGTCCGTTTTCATTCCAATCCCAAAGAAAGGCAATGCCAAAGAATGCTCAAACTACCGCAAAATTGACTCATCTCACATGCTAGTAAAGTAATGCTCAATATTCTCCAAGTCAGGCTTCAGCAATACATGAATTGTGAACTTCTTGATGTTCAAGCTGGTTTTTGAAAAGGCAGAGGAACCAACGATCAAATTGCCAACATCATCTGGATCATTGGAAAAGGTAGAGTTGTAGAAAAACATCCTTTTCTGCTTTAATGACTATGCCAAAGCCTTTAACTGTGTAGATGACAAAAAACTTTGAAAAATTCTGAAAAAGATGGGAATACCAGACCACCTGACCTGCCTCTTGAGAAATCTGTATGCAGGTCAGGAAGGAGCAGTTAGAACTGGACATGGAAAAACAGGCTGGTTCCAAATAGGAAAAGAAGTATGTCAAGGCTGTATATTGTCACCCTGCTTATTTAACTTATATGCAGAGTACATCATAAGAAACGCTGGGCTGGAAGAAACACAAGCTGGAATCAAGACTGCCAGGAGAAATATCAATAACCTCAGATATGCAGATGACCCCACCCTTATGGCAGAAAGTGAAGAGTAACCAAATAGCCTCTTAATGAAAGTGAAAGAGGAGAGTGAAAAAGTTGGCTTAAAGCTCAACATTCAGAAAATGAAGAACATGGTATCCAGTCCCATCACTGCATGGCAAATAGATGGGGAAACAGTGGAAACAGTGTCAGACTTTATTTTGGGGGGCTTCAAAATCACTGCAGATGGTGACTGCAGCCATGAAATTATAAGACGCTTACTCCTTAAAAGAAAAGTCATGACCAACCTAGATAGCATATTCAAAAGCAGAGACATTGCTTTACTGATTAAGGTCCATCTAGTCAAGGCTATGGTTTTTTCCAGTAGTCATGTATGGATGTGAGAGTTGGACTGTGAAGGCTGAGCACCAAAGAATTGATGCTTTTGAACTGTGGTGTTGGAGAAGACTCTTGAGAATCCCTTGGACTGCAAGGAGATCCAACCAGTCCATTCTGAAGGAGATCAGCCCTGGGATTTCTTTGGAAGGAATGATGCTAAAGGTGAAACTCCAGTACTTTGGCCACCTCAGGAGAAGAGTTGACTCATTGGAAAAGATTCTGATGCTGGGAGGGATTGGGGGCAGGAGAAGAAGGGGACGATAGAGGATGAGATGGCTGGATGGCATCACTGACTCGATGGACGTGAGTCTGAGTGAATTCTGGGAGTTGGTGATGGACCGGGAGGCCTGGCGTGCTACAATTCATGGGGTTGCAAAGAGTCAGACACAACTGAGCAGCTGAACTGAACTGAACCATGTCCTCCTCCAAGGGATCTTCCTGACCCAGGAACTGAACCCAAGTCTCTTGCTTTTCAGGGGGCTTCTTTACCATCTTAGCCATCAGGGAAAAAATATATGTATATTTTTGTTATATATATATATATATATATATGTGATATATATATATATTTATGTAAGTTGTGATATATATATGAGATATATGTGTGATGCATATATATGATATACATATATATCATATATATTTATTCATATTTTCCAGATTTATTTTTCATGTAGGTTATTATAGAAAATAGAAAATTGAATAAACTTTCCTGTGCTAATGCTGGGCTGGATGAAGCACAAGCTGGAATCAAGATTGCCAGGAGAAATGTCAATAACCTCAGATATGCAGATGACACCACCCTTATGGCAGCAAACAAAGTGCAACTAAAGACCTTCTTGATGAAAGTGAAAGAGAAGAATGAAAAAGTTGGCTTAAAAGTCATCATTCAGAAAACCAAGGTCATGGCACCTGGTCCCATCACTTTACAGCAAATAGATGGGAATGGAAACAGTGAGAGATTTTAATTTTTTGTTCTCCAAAATCACTGCAGATGGTGACTGTAGCCATGAATTTAAAAGATGTTTGCTCCCTGGAAGAAAAGTTGTGAACAACCTAGACAGCATGTTTAAATTCAGAGACATTATTAGCTAACAAAAGTCTGTCTAGTTAAAGCTATGGTTTTTCCAGTAGTCACATATGGATGTGAGAGTTGGACCATAAAGAAAGATGAGCGTCGAAGGACTGATGCTTTTGAACTGTCGTGTTGGAGAAGACTCTCAAGAGTCCCTCGGACTTCAAGGAGATCCAACCAGTCCATCTTAATGAAGACAAATCCTGAATATTCATTGGAAGGACTGATGCTGAAGCTGTAACTCCAAAACTTTGGCTACCTGATGTGAAGAACTGACATTTGAAAAGACACTGATGCTGGGAAAGATTGAAGGCGGGAGTAGAAGGAAAAGAAAGAGAATGAGCTGATTGATTGGCATCACCAACTCAAAAGACTTGAGTTTGTGTAGGCTCTGGGAGTTGGTGATGGACAGGGAGACCTGGCATGGTGTCACAAAGAGTCGGACATGACTGAGTGACCGAACTGAACTGAACTTCCTTTGCTATATGGTAGGTACTTATTGGTTATTTCTTTCACATATAGTACTGTGTATATGTTAATCCTAGTCTCCTAATGTATCACTCGCCACCCCCCCCCACCCACATTTTCCCTTTTCCCAGTATGCTTGATTTTGAGATCTGAGATTCTTTCTCTATTTTGTAAGTAAATTCACTTATATAATTTTTAGTAGATTTTACATATAAATGATATCATATGATATTTTCCTTTTTCTAATTTACTTCACTTGTGAGAATCTCTAGGTCCATCTATTTTGAGGCAAATTGCATAATGTAATTTTTAATATCTGAGTAATATCCATTATAAGTTCTGCATCTTCCTTATTCAATCATCTATTGATGCACATTTAGGTTGTTTCCAAGCCTTGGCTGTTGTAGATAGTGCCACCATGACCATTAGGGTGCATGTATCTTTTTGAATTATTTTCTTCTCCAGATATACACATAGGAGTCGGATTGCTGTGTCATATGATATTTCTGTGTTTAGTTTTTAAAGGAACTTCCATACTGTTCCCCATGATGGTTGTACCAAGAAATTTTAGGATGATTTGGATAATGAAAGTAAAAAAAAACAAACAGTGCATTTTGCTATAATGAAAGTGAAAGTGAAAGTGAAGTCACTCAGTCGTGTCCGACTCTTTGCGACCCTGTGGACTGTAGCCCACCAGGCTCCTCTGTCCATGGGATTCTCCAGGCAAGAATACTGGAGTGGGTTGCCATTTCCTTCTCCAGGGGATCTTCCTGACCCAGGGATCGAACCTAGGTTTCCTGCATTGCAGGCAGACCCTTTACCCTCTGAGCCATCCAAAGATGGATGCTATAATGAAAGTTATGTGGTAATAATAAAAGTATCATTTCTCTGGCTTCAGTATACCAAGACCTCTTTGGAATTAATTCAAAGATAGCTTAGTCATTAAAAACTTTTTCATAAGACAGTTATGATAAATGTTGATGTTCCAAACTGTAATGAGAATAAACATAATATCAAGTTTAACACAAAGAAGAATGGGACAAAGTGAGTCCCTTTATATTGGACCACAAATTAGAAGTCTTTGCTATTGGATTCACTCTTGCAGACAATATTTAATCAAAAATGTTTGAGAAAGACTTATAGCATCAGTGTTGTTTCCTGCTCAGTCAGCATAGATTTCCCTGTTGGCAAGTCAGGCCAACAGTCAACTTAGATTGTCAACCATAGGGAGAGATCATTTATAACTGTTTAGACATTATCCTGTAAATTGTACTGTTAACATCTCTTCAGTCTATAATCCTAAATGTGTATAGGCAAACTAGTCATATCTACCAACAGATCTTTAGTACTACCAATTAACTGAAGAGGTTTCTTGATTCACTATTTTGTTCTCTCTCAGTTTCTTCTATGAGTTTATTTCTAAATTCTCTCTAGTCCATTCTCCTTCTATTTCATTTGCCACTGAATTCATACTCTCATTTTTTCTTATCCGCTTATTGCTCCAGATGTTACCTTCTAGGAGTGTCCTGTTCATGAGTCTTGTTTTGTTTTTCTAAATAGATGTGGTATGTCTTAAGCAGTTGTATTTTTTTAATATTTTTAAGAAGTAATATAATAGCATTAAGGTGTCAATGTTTATAATAATTTAGTAATATATACATTTCAAGTATTTAAACAAATTTTACATAACATTTAAAAATATGTAAGGTTGTAAATAGCTATTTAAAATTTTTATGGAAGTTAAGGTTGCAAAAACAAAGACCTCTAACCTAATTCTATTTTAAATCTACTAAAATATATATTTTTGTAACAATAAGAGTGCTGATTCATACCTCAAATCTTACTTAACTAGCATTAATAAACAGAATCTTATATAACATGTCATAGCTTTTTCACCAGAAAGTAACTTCCAAATTCATTAAAGTTATGCAAAATAGAATATTTTTACATATATACTTCATATTATGCTAATTTTCTTACCTAATTTTACCTTTGTATTTTTTAAATAATTTTCTGAGCCACATTAATCCTCTCAGAGAATATACAAGGAATAATTATATCCAACTTAAGGATATATTTTTAGTGGAGACAAAGTTATCAGTCTAAAATATGGCCACTGTATTTTCAATGGAAGAAGTTATCTTTGTTCAATAGATGATTTCTTTGACATTTGTTATTTGTAAAAAACTCTCAGTGAACATCAGAAATGAACAAGGGAGGTATAAATGAGCTAGCAGGGCAAAATATTAAATGAGAATTTAATAACTGGGCAAAAAATCTCATAGATTAAAAATGACACCTTGAGGACCATAGCCAAATAATTCAAAGAGGAAAATATAATATATTTTAATTTTTATTTGTAACCTAATGCAATATATTTGTATTGTAATGTATTCTGTACTGTTACCTAAAATACTTATAACTGTGAATGGAGGATGGAAAGAATGTAATAGCTCAGAGAACTGAAACATTAGCAATAACTCAAATTTAGTAGCTGCAGAAATCTGAGACTAAGTACACTACACTCACTCACATCCTCATAGGAAGACTATGTGGAAATATTTGACTAAGCCTTTTAATTTCTCCATATATATGAATTGAACTTAGAATTTGCTTTGTTTTATATCTGAAGGCACAGATTGCACTTAGCAGATATGATTTGCACATAATCACCTGAATGAAATGAGGGAGAATGAGTGCTCTGTTAATTAAGTTACTTTTATTTCTATAGTCGGTTGTAAAAGTTTACTTTGGTAACTGTTAAAATGTGTTGTGATTTTAACTGTCCTGGGTATGAAGTACAGTTTAAATACTTAGTTTTGTAAAAATGTCATATTAATTGGCTAAGACTGCCAAGGCAATTATAATATCTGTGGGTGGTTTGAAGCTGATGCTGATCATTGATGCTTCATCAAGTTTAATAAAATGATACTGCTTTCTTTGTCTGAATAAGTTCTAAGTAAATGAGCCATGTATCATTACTATTTCAGCAATAGTTATAAAATTCTTACAATGTTAGTTCTAGAAGAATTAAATATCCTTTCATCCAACTCCTTTGTTTTACTGATGAGAAAAAAAAAAAGATATAGTCTAGGGAATTTGAGTAACTTTTCCAAACATTTCTATGACAGGCCTAAGCTGATGAGAGGGACTTGAATTTACATCTCCAACTTCTTGGTATGTTCCATACTCCATTCATAACAATATATTACCCAGTATCAGTGAAAAATATATCAGAAATCCATTACTAATGTTACCACTGGACATAATTCAAACAAAGTAATATTTTGTTGATCTCTCTTGAAAATACACTATATCTCAGAAACTCAATATCCTATCCAATAAATATTTATTAGTTCATTTGCTGAATGCATAGATAAGTTAGAGTGCATTAATAGAAGAAACATATTTGAAAATTATGAGCTATAATTTTTATTACATTTAACGATCAAAATATGCATGTAAATTTTCATGTATGGTTCAAATTTCTTATAGAAAAATCACTTCATTTCAGTAATACTTCATAGACTACCATTTATTTTTGAAATATGCAAAGTTAAAATAAATTTTTTTTTAAGAAAGATCATATGATATTTGTTTCTCAATCTGGTTTATTTCACTTACCATAATGGCCTCAGTATTTCATCTCAAAAATTTAATTATGATGCTATATTTTACTTTAATTTATTTATTAGTTCTAACTTTCTATTTTTTCTTTTAATAGAGACTTTAAGGTTTTCTCTACACAAAATCGTCTGCAAGTAGTGACAGTTTATGTCTTTCTTTCCAATTTGTATGTCATTTGTTTCTTTTTCTTGCCTAATTGCTCTGACTAGGACTTCCAATACTATGTTGAATGGAAGTGGTGAAAATTTTATTATTATTTTCATAGAGAAATATTTTAATTTTCACCATTACGTTTGATGTTAAGGGAGGGCTTGTAATATATGGCCTTTATTATGTTGAGGTTTTATTATATTCCACCTATACTCACTTTGTTGAAGTTTTTTTTTTTTTTTAAAGCATAAATGGATGTTGAGTGTTGTCAAATGCTTTTACTGCATCTATTGAGATAATTATATTATCCTTTAAATTATTAATGTGTAGCACAGTCACTGGGATGCAGATGTTGAACCATCTTTGAGCTCTGAAAAAAAGGTCCCAAAAGATCATGGTGTAGGAGTTTTTAATATATTCTTAAACTTGGTTTGCTAATATTTTGTTGAGAATGTTTGCATCTATGTACAGCAGGAATGATGGCCTATAGTTTTCTTGTGGCATCCTTGTCTGGTATTGTTATAATGATATTGCTGACCTCCTAGATTCATTCAGAAGAGTTCTGTCCTCTTCCATCTTTTGAAAAGGTTTGAGGAAGAGTGGTATTAGTTTTTTTTGACTGCTTGGTAGACTTCATCAATGAAGGCATCTGGTCCTTGACTTTTGCTTTTTGGGAGCTTTCTTATTATTGACTAGTAATAATTTTGTTCAGATTTTCTGTTGTATAATGATTTGGTCTTGGTAGATAATATGTTTCTAGGAATTCTCCATTCTTTTAGGATGTTCAGTTTGTTGGCACATAATTATTTAAATCAGTCTCTTACAAACCTTTTATTTCTTTTTTAATTACGTGTGGTGGAAAGTTGTTTATTTCAGACTTTTCTTGCTTGTTGAGACAGGCAATTTCTTCTTCTTCTTCTTCTTCTTCTTCTTATTATTATTATTATTATTTTTTTTTCTGTGAATGTCAGTCTTGGAATTCCTTTAGCTCAACCCACCAACTTAGGTATATTACATCTCCATTGCCTTTTGTTTCAAGGTATTTTTTTGCTTCTCTTTTCTTTCTTTTTTTTTTTTTTTTAACTTATTGGTTGATCTATAGTGTGCTATTTAATCCACACAAGTTGAAAGCAAAAAGACTGATTTACTGAAAGCAAAGCACGCCAGTTTCCATTTGGTTTCCATTTGTGGGCAGCACGTATTACCATCCTTTTAGTTTCAGTCTGTGTGGATCCTTACATCTAAAGTAACTCTCTTACAGGTAGAATGTAGATGGGTCTTTATTTTTTATCCTTCCAGACAATTTACATCCTTTGATTGGATAATTTAGCAAATAGAATATGTAGTAAATTAAAAATAAATAAATAAAGGGAACATAAGTACTTTAAATTGTAAATATTTCTTAAATATATGTTCCTGAATTAGGCAATATTCCATTTAACTTTATAATTATTATAAAAAGGTAATTAATAATTCCTAATAAAATTATGTAACATTTTGAATAAGACTAGAGGATAGCAGCATGTCTTCCAATATGCTACTGAAGCATTGATTATTAAGCTGAATAGGATCATATATTTAAGTTTCTAGGAGACATTTTTGTTTGATTTTGATTTTTTAACTTACTATAGCTTCAGATTCAGTTAGTTATATATTAATGTCTAGATTCGGAATGACTTAAAATTAATTTTGTTCAGTAAAAAAGATAACCCGTAGGCTTTGTAATTTTCTATAGGAGTTTACTTGTGTATTATCTAACCTAACCTCTTATTCTAATAAATGTTTGTAATAATTTCCATACATTTGTGGTGCCTTAAGTGATCGTGGAATTACCTACCGTGTTCTCTAATTAATTAATGAGTTAAATATTTTTTTTTATATGTAAGCATTTGAAATTCTTGCAGATTATATTGTGGAAAAATATAGATGACAACAACAATAAAAATATTGAACCCAATCTTTCAATGTAAAGATTGAGTGGCTAATTTCTATGTGGTTACATTTTCCAAACTGCTTTTGATTTACAAATGGCTCTTCTGTCTTTTATTTTATCATGTAAAGAATTTGAGGAATAATATTTTGTACATCAGACTATCTTTCCTAATTGTTGATCAAATATACTAAGCAAGTGAAAATACTGAGTTGAATAAATAAAGACAAATAAATGAACATAAAACATTGGAAATCGGTGTGAGTAAATAGGGAGGCTGGGAGAAGCAGGAGGAGTCAAGATTGGAGCACAGTTTCAAGTATTCTAAGGACCAAATAGTATCCCAAGTTCAATGTACGATGTTTTAGATTCAAAAAGCTAGATGTTTTCCTTTAGGTAAAAAAAGTAAAAAAGATTTGAGGTTGCATTTTATTCTCCAACTCTTTGCATATAGTTAAGATTTTTGAACAAATTGCCTACCAACTAAATAAAATGTGCAGTAATAAGTAGGATCTAGACCTTTCTTAAGAGGGCCAGTGAACAGGCATAATGCTTTATAAATGCTCTTTACAGAAAACATGTTAGATTATGCTTAGCAAATAGTTTTTCTATACTCCTCAATGATTTACTAGGGCCTTTTTTTGGAAACTCATCAGCAAGCCATTTTGAAGTTTTCATGCTGTGATTAACTGCTGTGCCACTTCTCCCCTCAAAATTCATGAAAAATGCACACTTATTACCTATTTCACCCATTGTATGAGTTTCAAAACTGATTTTATCATGATCTCTCATGCTGGGCTTATAGATTGCTTGAGCTGGGAGTGAGAACTCCTGCTGATACTGTCACAGAGTAATCTAGTCTGGTTCTTCTAAGTGCATCTGTTAAAACTGTCAAGCATTAGCCATTAACTTTGAAGATAAACAGAAATGGACTCTTTCCTCTAATATATCTAGAAATAGAAGCTGAAAAATAAGATCTCAAGTAATATAAAAAAGAGTTCTATTTCCTTTTTCCCTTTATATTCATATTATTGTTCAAATTGCCACTCGAAATTAAAGCCTCAGAAATAAATCAAAATCATTCTATTTTACTAATAATACTTAGATTTATTAAATGCCATTAATAGACTACTAGAAGATAATTAAATAATTTTGCATTTATTTTTTTCCTTTTTATATACATTCTAAAATATTTTTTGGAGAGTATAAGGACCCAGTAATACATATATAGTTGAGTCTTAATATTCACAATAGGATGTTCTATAAAATTGCTATAAACACTGAAATTTGCTGTTGGTACAGAGAGATAGGTAGATAGAAAGAGATATATGGAGATAGATAAAATGTATTATTTATGTATAGTAGTAACAGATTATAGATTACAAATCCTAAAAATAAGTCATCCTGTTAGATTCTAATTTCCTTATTTTACAAAAGAGAAAATGAATTTCAGAAGTGCTAAGTAATTTGACTGAGAGTACACCACTGATCAGAGCCAAGGTTTGCATTCCTACCCTATCCAGGTGGCTTCAAGCAGATCTTCTTGTACTACACAAAGATGTCACCTCCCTCCTCCTTCCTCTGGTCATCTAGATATAAGAGCTAAAACAGAAAGGCAGAGCATCACCTTGTTCACTTTCAGCTGGGAATGTGAATGGTGGGCTGCTCAATTATTTGGTTGTTCTGTGCATGTATGCTTGTCAATGAAAGCACTGAAAATATTGATTTGGGGTTTAACAAATAAACTTTAGCCAGTAGGTAGATTTACAAGTAAGAAATCGCCAAATAATGTGGATCTATTGTAGTTTGTCTAGATGGTCGAAGAAAAGAAATATACACATATACACACTAACAGAGAAAAGAAGCGACCCTGAAAATTACTGTTTCTTTCCATAGAATGTGAATTACCTAAAGTCAGGGAAGATGCCACATGAATCATTGGACACAGTGGCTATCACAGTCATGACTAGACTGTCTGTAAGTCAGTTTAAATTTCTACAGTGTAAACAGTGGGGTGTGTGTGTGTGTGTGTGTCTGTGTGTGTTTCTGTGTGTGTGTGTAAGAGAGAGAGAGAAAGAGAGGGATATTGAATATAAAATCCAGGATTCTTTGAATAGCATAAAAACAAAAACAAAAACAAAAACAACTCAAAGCAAAGCTTGTATTCCAAAAGTGACTTTTACAAGTGTTTTGACAATATTCACTTGTGTGAAATAGCAGTTTGTTAATCAGCATGATAAATAAGAAAAATAATTTTTCTTTTGTAAGATAACTGGAATTCAAGACACATTAATACACTAAAGTTACTCCATCAGCAAAACTGGCTTTTCGTTGAGCCTTTATATTTGTCCCTTACTTTTAGATTTCCAACTGCTTTATGAATAGCAACATTTTATAATGCCTGCCTTTAGATTAGTGTTACTAACTGATGTCAAAATGCATAAAAGAAGAAATGATAGGAATATTTACTTTTACATTTGGATCACCAACTCCAAGATATTTATGTGGATATATTATCCCACTCTGACTTGCCTTTGGATTTTAGTAGCAGGGTCTTTTGAGGAGCAAATTTTCTTTTTTTATTTTTATGAAGTCATATATTTTTACATTTATGATTGTGAGGGCATATTTAAAAAATATTTGTCAAAATGTCAAATATAAGAAACGATATTCTAGAAAATTATAAAAATAGTTTGTTGTAAAGGAAAATAAGCTGGCTGAGGAACAAAAGCCAGTGAAATGTTTTATCATATGTGGGAAGAGACTCCATACACAGAGTAATTCTACACAGCATTGGAAAAAAAGACAATACTGAAAATAAGTATAGATAACTTTGCGTGTGTGTGTGTGTGTGTGCGTGTGTGTGTGTGTGCATGTTATGTATGTGCCTTATACCTATGTTGTAAGTAAGTAAATGCTAGTTGCTCACTTGGCTCTGACTCTTTGCAACCTTATGTACCGAAACGTGCCAGACTCCTTTGTCCATCTTATTATCCAGGAAAGAATACTGTAGTGGGTTGCCATGCCCTCCTCCAGGGGATCTTTCCAAAGCAGGGATCGAACCCACATCTTTTATGTCTCCTGTATTGGTAGTCATGTTCTTTACTGTCAGCACCAACTGAGAAACCCTCAAAACTTATTTGACTACATATATAACACAAAGAAAACAAAGGTAATGATTTGGACAGACAAAATTAATAAATCTATCATCAAATATATCATATAGTATCTAAGAAAAAAGGCAGTTGTGGCAAACACTATTATACTGATACAATTTGAAACTCTTTAATGATGTGAAAGTGTTAATTTTACAATTAATGTTATAAATTCTGAAATTTTACTTTCTAATGACTCGCTGCTAGCATTAGAAATAAAGCATTATTTGTATAATAATTTCATTTACTTCATGTAACTTATTTTATAGACTCATCGTGATTTTTAAGTAAACAATCATTCAGTTCAGTTCAGTTCAGTTCAGTTCATTCGCTCAGTCATGTCCAGATCTTTGCGACCCCATGAATCGAAGCACGCCAGGCCTCCGGGTCCATCACCAACTCCCGGAGTTCACTCAGACTCACGTCCATCGAGTCAGTGATGCCATCCAGCCATCACATCCTCATCCCTTTTCCTGCTGCCCCCAATCCTTCCCAGCATCAGAGGCTTTTCCACTGAGTCAACTCTTCCCTGAGGTGGACAAAGAACTGGTGTTTCAGCTTTAGCATCATTCCTTCCAAAGAAATCCCAGGGTTGATATCCTTCAGAATGGACAGGTTGGATCTCCTTGCAGTCCCAGAGACTCTCAAGAGTCATCTTCAACACCACAGTTCAAAAGCATCAATTCTTTGGCGCTCAGCTGTCCTCACAGTCCAACTCTCACATCCATACATGACCACTGGAAAAACCATAGCCTTGACTAGATGGATCTTTGTTGGCAAAGTAATGCCTCTGCTTCTCAATATGCTATCTAGGTTGCTCATAACTTTCCTTCCAAGGAGTAAGTGTCTCTTAATTTTGTGGCTGCAATCAACATCTACAGTGATTTTGGAGCCTGAAAAAAATAAAGTCTGACACTGTTTCCGCTGTTTCCCCATCTACTTCCCATGAAGTGATGGGACCAGATGCCATGATCTTCGTTTTCTGAATGTTGAGCTTTAAGCCAACTTTTTCACTCTCCACTTTCACTTTCAACAAGAGGCTTTTTAGTTCCTCTTCACTTGTGCCCATAAGGGTGGGGTCATCTGTATATCTGAGGTTATTGATATTTCTCCCAGCAATCTTGATTCCAGCTTGTGCTTCTTCCAGCCCAGCGTTTCTCATGATGTACTCTGCATATAAGTTAAATAATCACAGTGACGATATACAGCCTTGATGTACTCCTTTTCCTATTTGGAACCAGTCTGTTGTTCCATGTCCAGTTATAACTACTTCTTCCTGACCTGCATATAAATTTCTCAAGAGGCTGGTCAGGTAGTCTGGTATTCACATCTCTCTCAGAATTTTCCACAGTTTATTGTGATCCACACAGTCAAAGGCTTTGGCATAGTCAATAAAGCAGAAATATATGGTTTTCTGGAACTCTCTTGTTTTTTCCATGATCCAGCAGATGTTGGCAACTTGATCTCTGGTTCCTATGCCTTTTCTAAAACCAGCTTGAACATCTGGAAGTTCACGGTTGACTTATTGCTGAAACCTGGCTTGGAGAATGTTGAGCATTACTTTACTAGTGTGTGAGATGAGTGCAATTGCATGGTAGTTTGAGTATTCTTTCACATTGCCTTCCTTTGGGATTGGAATGAAAACAGACCTTTTCCAGTCCTGTGGCCACTGCTGAGTTTTCCAAATTTTCTGGCATATTGAGTGCAGCACTTTCACAGCATCATCTTTCAGGACTTGAAATAGCTCAACTGGAATTTCATCACCTCCACTAGCTTTATGTGTAGTGATGCCTCCTAAAGCCTACTTGACTTCACATTCCAGGATGTCTGGCTCTAGATGTGTGATCACACCATCAAGATTATCTGGATGATGAAGATCTTTTTCGTACAGTTCTTCTGTGTATTCTTGCCATCTCTTCTTAATATTTTCTGCTTCTGTTAGGTCCATACCATTTCTGTCCTTTATCAAGCCCATCTTTGCATGAAATATTTCCTTGGTATCTCTAATCTTCTTACAGAGATCTCTAGTCTTTCCCATTCTGTTTTTTTCCTCTATTTCTTTGCATTGATCACTCAGGAAGGCTTTCTTATCTCTTTTTGCCATATTTGGATCTCTGCATTCACATGGTTATATCTTTCCTTTTCTCCTTTGCTATTCACTTCTCCTCTTTTCACAGCTATTTGTAAGGCCTCCCCAGACAGCGATTTTGCTTTTTTGCATTTATTTTCCATGCAGATGGCCTTGATCCCTGTCTCCTCTACAATGTAATGAACCTCAGTCCATAGTTCCTCAGGCACTCTATCAGATCTAGTCCCTTAAATCTATTTCTCACTTCCACTGTATAATCATAAGGGATTTGATTGAGGTCATACCTGAATGGTCTAGTGCTTTTCCCTACTTTCTTCAATTTAAGTCTGAATTTGGCAGTAAGGAGTTCATGATCTGAGCCACAGGCAGCTCCTAGTCTTTTTTCTGTTGAATGTATAGAGCTTCTCCATCTTTGGCTGCAAAGAATATAATCAATCTGATTTCAGTGTTGACTATCTGGTGATGTCCATGTGTAGAGTCTTCTCTTGTGTTGTTAGAAGAGGGTGTTTGTATTGACCAGTGTATTTTCTTGGCAAAACTTTGTTAGTCTTTGCCCCACTTCATTCTGTATTCCAAGTCCAAATTTGCCTGTTACTCCAGGCATTTCTTGACTTCCTACTTTTGCATTCCAGTCCCCTATAATGAAAATGACATCTTTTTTGGTTGTTAGTTCTAAAAGGTCTTGTAGGTGTTCATATAACCATTCAACTTCACCTTCTTCAGCGTTACTGTTTGGGGCATAGACTTGGATTACTCTGATATTGAATGGTTTGCCTTGGAGATGAACAGAGATCATTCTGCCATTTTTGAGATTGCATCCAAATACTGCATTCTGGACTCTTTTGTTGACCATGATAGCTACTTCATTTCTTCTGAGGGATTCCTGCCCGAAGTAGTAGATATAATGGTCATCTGAGTTAAATTCACCCATTTCAGTCCATTTTAGTTCGCGGATTTCTAGAATGTCGATGTTCACTCTTGCCATCTCTTGTTTGACCACTTCCAATTTGCCTTGATTCATGGACCTGACATTCCAAGTTCCTATGCAATATTGCTCTTTATAGCATCAGACCTTGCTTCTATTACCAGTCACATCCACAACTGGGTATTGTTTTTGCTTTGGCTCCATCCCTTCATTCTTTCTGAAGTTATTTCTCCACTGATCTCCAGTAGCATATTGGGCACCTACCGATCTGGGAAGTTCCTCTTTCGGTATCCTATCATTTTCCTTTTCATACTGTTCATGTGATTCTCAAGTTAAGAGTACTGAAGTGGTTTGCCATTCCCTTCCCCAGTGGACCACAGTCTCTCATACCTCTCCACCATGACCCGCCTGTCTTGGATGGCTTCACGGGCATGGCTGAGTTTCATTGAGTTAGACAAAGCTATGGTGCTAGTGTGATTTGATTGACTAATCTAATCACACTAATTGATTAGCACTAAGTGCACCGGTCACAGGTCATCCGAGGTCAAGAGCAGAAGCTGGGAGGACCCCATATCCAAGGGTCGGTTGCCAAGAGAAGTTACCCCACGTCTGAGGTCGGGGCAGTGGCGGAGAGTGCCAGGCTGTGAAAGCCCAGGAACGGCTGAAAGGAGCTACCACAGTCTGTGATCAGGGCGGTGGCCAGGAGGAGCTACCCCACATCCGAGGTCAGGGGACCCCACGTCCGAGCCCATGGGTGGTGGCCGAGAGTACCAAGCTGTGATAGTGCAGAAGCAGCTTAGAGGAACTATCTCACACCTGAGTCAGGGGCCGTGGCCAAGAGGAGTATCCCCACGTCCAAGGAGCGGTGGCTGCACAGGCGCAGGAGGGCCTAGAGGAGCTATTCAAGGTCAGGAGGGGTGGTGGTGAGGAGATACCCCTCATCCAAGGTAAGAGAAACCCAAGTAAGATGGTAGGTGTTTCAAGAGGGCATCAGAGGGCAGACACACTGAAACAATATTACAGGTGCAAATAAACAATTTTACTTCATCATTTTTTAATGTTATATCTTTATTTTATTATTATTTTTTTTTAATTTTTGCATTAGATGGGAAACCCTATACAACACTGAATAAAAGTTGTGCCAATAGATATTCTTCCATTTATCTCTGTCTTAATTGGAAAGCATTCATTAATTCTTCACTGAATGCAATATTAGCTAAAGTTTGGTTCTGTCACCCAATTATTAATCTAGTTCCACCTAAGTAATCTTAAGTAATATCTGGATATATCAGATTGTTTCCAGTAGCTCAGCTGTGCCTCAGAACAAATTTCAGTACTAGATATAGGAATAGAAAAATCCACTATTCACTGAAGTAAAATCCAAAATGCTTGGCATTCAATCAAAAATTACCAAACTTGTAAAGAAAGAGCAAAATTATACTCATGGCATGGTGAAATTAATGTATTGAATACAAACAAGAACAGATACAAGCAGTAAAATTAACAGTTAAGATTATTAAAAAGAGTTTATACTTACAAATTGTTTAGTCTCTGAATCATGTCTGACTCTTGTAACCCCATGGGCTGTAGCCCTCCAGGCTCCTCTATCCATGGGATATCCCAGGCAACAATAATGAAGTCACTTGACATTTCCTTTTTGATAAAACTACATTACATATGATTCAAAAGGCTAAAGGAAAGATTGAACCGTGAGATGACTACAGTGAGGCAAATGAAGTATTCAGAGTGAAAAATTTAAGAAGGCACCCATTCGTAGGCTCAAGCAAGAGCAGTGTCAGCACGTGAGTGGGAGTTCCACTTTAAATTGTGCCCTCTTGACCCCTTACTCTGTGGGTATATATTGACTCTGAGGTGTCTGAGATGGTTTCCTTAATTGTTATGCCTCTGCCATTAAATGTTTTACTCACAAGTGAAAACATTGTATAGTAGGGTTTTTATTATTCAAAAATAAAAATTATGAGAGCAATTGCTTATGAGATGGGGTGGAGCCTTTTGTGTTACTTTTCTAAAATAAATTCTGCAGTCAAATACATTTTCTTTCATGGTTTTCTTGAAAGATGTTTGGTATCTGTTAAGAAGATTGTGATAGAAAACGTTCTGGTGAACATGCTACTCACTAGATTCTCTGACTTCCTTTTGTGCAGAAGGTCACAGGAGCGAAGTAACGTGACAAATCAGAAAGGACAAATACCATATTATTGAATTCCTCAGTTTCAAGGGGTACAGACGTTAGAGATCATCAATTTCTCTAGGGCTTAGACTTGTAGTTGCAGATGATAATCAAGAATGGAAGTTGCAGTCTAACCAGCAATGACCAGATAAAAGATCTAACAAAGTATGTGACACAGCACTAAATACTAGTGGAGTTACTTGGGATGGATAGGCTTTGGGATCTATTAGGGGCAGAACTAAACTACTGCACAATTGCACTCATCTCACACGTTAGTAAAGTAATGCTCACAATTCTCCAAGGCAGTCTTCAGCAATACGTGAACTGTGAATTTCCAGATGTTCAGGTGGGTTTCAGAAAAGGCAGAAGAACCAGAGATCAAATTGTCAACATTCACTGGATCATGGGAAAAGCAAGAGAGTTCCAGAAAACCATCTATTTCTGCTTTATTGACTATGCCAAAGCCTTTGACTGTGTGGATCACAATAAACTGTGGAAACTTCTGAAAGAGATGGGAATACCAGACCGCCTGACCTGCCTCTAGAGAAACGAAGCAGGAGTTAGAACTGAACATGGAACAATAGACTGGTTCCAAATAGGAAAAGGAGTACATCAAGGCTGTATATCATCACCCTGTATATTGTCACCCTGCTTATTTAAATTATATGCAGAGTACATCATGAGAAATGCTGGGCTGAAAAGCACAAGCTGGAATCAAGATTGCCAGGAGAAATATCAAACACATCAGATATGCAGATGACCACACCCTTATGGCAAAAAGTGAAGAGGAACTAAAACGCCTCTTGATGAAAGAGGAGAGTGAAAAAGTTGGCTTAAACCTCAACATTCAGAAAACTAAGATCATGGCATCTGGTCTCATCACTTCACAGGAAATAGATGGGAAACCGTGGAAACAGTGTCAGACTTTATTTTTTGGGGCTCCAAAATCACTGCAGATGGTGATTGCAGCCATGAAATTAAAAGACACTTACTCCTTGAAGGTAAAGTTATGAGCAACCTAGATAACATATTCAAAAGTAAAGACATTACTTTGGCAACGAAGGTCCGTCTAGTCAAGGCTATGGTTTTTCCGGTCGTCATATATATATGTGAGAGTTGGACTATGAAAAAAGCTGAGCACTGAAGAATTGATGCTTTCGAACTGTGGTGTTGGAGAAGACTCTTGAGAATCCCTTGGACTGCCAGAAGATCCAACCAGTACAGCCTAAGGGAGATTAGTCCTTGGTGTTCATTGGAAGGACTGATGTTGATGCTAAAACTTCAATATTTTTGCCACCTGATGGGAAGAACTGACTCATTTGAAAAGACCCTAATGCTGAGAAAGATTGAGGGCAGGAGGAGAAGGGGACAACAGAGGATGGAATGGTTGGATAGCATCACCGACTCAATGGACATAAATTTAGGTATACTCAGGAGTTGGTGATGGACAGGGAGTTCTGCCATGCTGCAGTTGATGGGATCACAAAGAGTCAGACATAACTGATCGACTGACCAGAACTGAATTGAACCCACATATCACTGAATGATGTTTTCAACTCTATGTATAGAGTTGAATTCAGCAAGGATTAAATTTCTGATGATCCTTCAGTTCTGCCATCTTCCACCTCCTCTGCCTATCCCAAACAGTAATTGCCAGTTGTTTTCCGGCACTACTGTACTTCTCATGGTGGGCTTATCCAGTGGCTCAGATGTAAAGCATCTGCTTGAAATGCAGGAGATGTGGCAGGAAGATGCAGTAAGAGATTCAGGTTTGATCCCTGTGTTGGGAAGATCCCCTTCAGTGGGAAATCAAAATACATTCTAATGTTCCTGCCTGGAAAATCCCATGGACAGAGGAGCCTGGTAGACAACAATTCATAGGGTAGCAAAGAATTGGACATGACTTCATGACTAAACAACAACAATTTTTCATGGTACTGTTGTAAGGTTAAAAACATTTTTCTTTATTTTTTATGTTTGTTTTTATCTATTATTTGTGTGAAAATTATCATAAACTTATTACAATATAGTGCCAAATAACTCATTGTGTTTGTTACATATCTAGGTTAACTTTGTTGGACTTACAAATCAGGCTTATGTATATGGTCTGAGAATGGAACTTATTTGTATGTAGAGGATTTACTGTATTTTAGAGAGGAAAATAAAATTTGCATTGGTAACACTGCCTCCTTTGCTGTGATGATCTATCTCTACCTCAGCTATCCCAATTAGTGTTTTTAGGGCTTCAAATATATTAAAATGTCATACTTTTTGTGGATTAGGTCAATGGCATCTATTCAAAATTAATACCAAGTTAAAGTTTCATAATCCAACTTAATACGTTTATTGTGTGATAGCCTTGTTTCAAGATAGAAGCAAATGTGTAGTAAATTTTGTATATGCTTATATATTACATATAAATTGCACACATATACAATTTAACAAAAGCTTTAAACTATTATCTTTTAATTTCAGCAAGAACTCACAAATGGCAATTGTTTTCTTCCATATCAAGTACAATATTTCATAATTGAAAAAAATTGTTCTACTTTTTCACTTCCCTTTACAAGTGTCATATTTCCTCAGTATGGAGTAATCATTCTTTCTAATGTGAACATTTTAATAAATAGAGAGCAAAACCAATGATAATAGCATTCTTAATAAAAATCTCTATTTGGTCATCAGTATTTTAAATTCTATACTTCATTAGGTAAAAAGGCCTATGTTATGAGGTATTAAACTAATAAGTGACTTAACAGATGAGATAGTATTCTTCTTAAGGTGTATTATGAAAATTTACACTGAGAGCTTTATTTAAAATAATGTTAATTTGAATATCATTTAAAACATTATTGTATTCAAATAATAGATTTGTGTCCTCAGTTTAGTCTTTATGTGTAATATTTAAAATAATACAATGAATTACTTAAATATAGTAAAGATAATCTGTACCTAGATTATATTTATATTATGTTTGTCCAATAACTACATAGTAATATCTCCTCACAAGTTTAAATCCTCATCCACAAAAAGGAAAATGTGAATTTGTTGTATAGCATTTTATGGAGAATACAAGTTTGGAGAAATAAGATTATATATTTTATAAATTTTATTTTATAATAATCTATATTTACTAAAATAAAATTGTAGCTAAAGAAAATATAAATTTTATATTAGGATGATGGTACTGTGGCTCATTTATATTAAATTTTACATACTGACAATACTTTATGTTTTGATGATCCATGATCTATAATACTATAATACTGACAGTAATAATAGCTTTAATACAGAAATAAAATATTTTCAAACTGAATATCTTTGATAAACAAAGAGATCTTCACATTCTTAGATTAATCAGCATTCAAGAAATGTGGACTTCAGTAGACTAATTTCCTACTGAATAAAAACCATGCCAGAGGATCCACATGAAATTGATTAAGCTCTTTTTCACAATGAATGATCAGGTTCTGAAGATTTCATTGTACCCATTTATAGAGTCCTGATAAATCCTTCAATTCTTATCTGAAAATATGCTCTTAATATATGACTATGACTACATTTAACTACCATTATATTGATTGAGTGCTTATAGAACAATGTAGAAGATTTGACTTAATCATTGCACCCTAAGGATTAATTGATATTTCTTCCAGCAATCTTGATTCCAACTTGTGCTTCTTCCAGCCCAGTGTTTCTCACGATGTACTCTGCATATAAGTTAAATAAGCAGGGTGTCAATATATGGCCTTGATGTACTCCTATTCCTATTTGCAACCAGTCTGTTGCTCCATATCCAGTTAGAAGTGTTGCTTCCTGACTTGCACATAGGTTTATCAAGAGGCACGTCAGGTGGTCTGGTATTCCCATCTCTTTCAGAATTTTCCGCAGTTTATTGTGATCCATACAGTCAAAGGCTTTGGCATAGTCAATGCAGATGACACCACCCTTATGGTAGAAATTAAAGAGGAACTAAAAAGCCTCTTGATGAAAGTGAAAGTGAAGAGTGAAAAAGTTGGCTTAAAGCTCAACATTCAGAAAACTAAGATCATGGCATCTGGTCCCATGACTTCATGGGAAATAGATGGGGAAACAGTGGAAACAGTGTCAGACTTTATATTTTTTGGGCTCCAAAATCACTACAGATGGTGACTGCAGCCATGACATTAAAAGACACCTACTCTTTGGAAGAAAAATTATGACCAACCTAGACAGCATATTGAAAAGCAGAAACATTATTTGCCAACAAAGGTATTTCTAGTAAAGGCAATGGTTTTTCCAGTGGTCAGGTATGGATGTGAGAGTTGGACTGTGAAGAAGGCTGAGCACCGAAGAATTGATGCTTTTGAACTGTGGTGTTTGAGAAGAATCTTGAGAGTCCCTTGGACTGCAAGGAGATCCAACCAGTTCTTTCTAAAGGAGATCAGCCCTGGGTGTTCTTTGGAAGAAATTATGCTAATGCTGAAACTCCAGTACTTTGGCCACCTTATGTGATGAATTAACTCATTGGAAAAGACTCTGATGTTGGGAGGGATTAGAGGCAGGAGGAAAAGGGGATGACAGATGATGAGATGGCTGGATGGCATCACTGACTCGATGGACGTGAGTTTGAGTGAACTCTGATAAATGGTGATGGACAGGGTGGCCTGGCGTTCTGTGATTCATGGGGTCACAAACAGTCGGACACGACTGAGTGACTGAACTGAAGGATTAATTATTTTTAGAAGGGTATACTTTCTTGAAAATGTTTTTTGAACTTCTGCTCTTGTCAGGCAATGGGTCTGCTATACAAAGTATTAATTTTCTCTTTGCTCTCCGTTGGCATTTCCAACAGCTTTTATCCTACACAGGGCAGTCAAATGACATGTTGCATTTCCTTTTGCAAGAAAAGGCAATTCTCACTTAGATTTGGAGTTTAAAATTCCAAATATTCAATGCTGGGTTTCTAGAAATTCCATTTTGTGCATAATATTCTCATATAATCCTTCATATTTCTGTGTTTTCCATTGTTATTTCTCCTCTCTCATTTTTGAGTTTATTTATCATATCTTTCTTCTTTTCTTAGTGAGTCTAGACAAATGTTTGTCATTAAAAAATATTTTTAAAGATCTTTTTAAAAAACCTTGTTTTACAGAGTTTAAAGAACAAACTCGTAGTTCATTGATATTTTCTATTGCTTTTTATTCTCTATTGTGTTTATTTCTGCTTTGATCACTATCATTTCCTTTCTTCTATTGACTTTAGGCTCCATATGCTCTTTCTCCAGTTCCTTTATGTATGAAGTTAGGTTGTTAATTTCAGAATTTTCTTGTTTCTTGAGGTAAGCCTGTATTTTTGTAAACTTCTCACTTAATGTTATTTAAAACAGCTGCTGCATTGTTGTACTTCCTCCTGGGATTATTCACTGATGTAAGTGGGGTATTAAATTCACCTTCTGCTATTGTGTTATGTCAGTTTCTCCATTTAAGTCTATTACTATTTTCTTTCCACATTTTGATTCTGCTATCATATGTGCAAGATAATAATAACTATGTAGTCTTCTCTATGACTTGTGCCTTGATCATTAGGAGATGTCCAATTTTGTCTCTTTAAGATTTATTTGGCTTGAAATATGTTTTGTCTGATGTAAGTATGGGTATATCCACTTTCTCTGCCTCTGATCTGCTAGTATTAACATATTTGAGGACAGCATATACACGTGTCTTATGTTTTTAATCCACTAACTCATATTGTGTCTGCTTGCTGAATTCAATCTGCTTACATTTAGGGTGATTGTTAATAGATGGGGACCTACACTTTCATTTTATCTTTTATTTCTTGGTTGTTCAATATCTCCATTGCTTATTATTCTCTGTGTTCTTGTTTGCTATATTTGATTTTGTAGAGTTCTATGATTTTTTTCTCAGTTTTCTCTTTGAAAAAAAATATAGTTAGAATGAGGTTTCAAAGATAAAATAGTCATTTTTCTTCTAATATTATCTCTTCTTCATTTTCCTATATGTGCTTCATCCTTTTTTTTTTTACTCCTATTGAGCTTCTGACTCTCAAATGACTCTTCATATTTCAATGGTTAGCAAAATTATGTAGCTGTAGCTACTTTGAGCATTCTTTGGCATTGCCTTTGTTTGGAAAAAAGATTGGAATGAAAATTGAAATTTTCCAGTCCTGTGGCCACTGCTGAGTTTTCCAAATTTGCTGGCATATTGAGTGCAGCATTTTCACATCATCATCTCTCAGGATTTGAAATAGCTCAACTGGAATTCCATCACCTCCACTAGCTATGTTCATAGTGATGCTTCCTAAAGCCTACTTGACTTCATAATACAGGATATCTGGCTCCAGGTGAGTGATCACACAATCATGATTATCTGGGTCATGAAGATCTTTTTTTGTACAGTTCTTCTGTGTATTCTTGCCACCTCTTCTTCTTAATATCTTCTGCTTCTGTTAGGTCCATACCATTTTTGTCCTTTATTGAGCCCATCTTTGCATGAAATGTTCCCTTTGTATCTCTAATTTTCTTGAAGAGAGCTCTAGTCTTTACCATTCTATTGTTTTCCTCTTTTACTTTGCACTGATCACTGAGGAAGGGTTTCTTATCTCTCCTTGCTATTCGTTGGAACTCTGTATTCAAATAGGTATATCTTTCCTTTTCTCTTTTGATTTTCTCTTCTCTTCTTTTCACAGCCATTTGTAAGGCCTCTTCAGAGAGCCATCCTGCTTTTTTGCATTTCTTTTTCTTGGGGATGGTCTTGATCCTTGTCTCCTGAATAATGTCATGAACCTTCATCCATAGTTTATCATGCACTCTGTCTATTAGATCTAGTCCCTTACACCTATTTTTCACCTGCACTATATAATCATAAGTGATTTGATTTAGGTCCTATGTGAATTGTCTAGTGGTTTTCCCCACTTTCTTCAATTTAAGTTTGAATTTGGCAATAAGAAATTCATGATCTGAGCCATAGTCAGCTCCCAGTCTTGTTTTTGTTGACTTTATAGAGCTTCTCCATCTTTGGTAGCAAGAAACATAATCAATATGATTTTGGTGTTGACCATCTGGTGATGTCCATGTGTAGAGTCTTCTCTTGTGTTGTTTAGCAATGCCAAAGAATGCTTAAGTTCAGTTCAGTTCAGTTGAGTCGCTTAGTCGTGTCCGACTCTTTGTGACCCCATGAACTGCAGCACGCCAGGCCTCCCTGTCCATTACCAACTCCCAGAGTTCACTCAGACTCACGTCCATTGAGTAAGTGATGCCATCCAGCCATCTCATCCTCGGTTGTCCTCTTTTCCTCCTTCCCCCAATCCCTCCCAGCATCAGAGTCTTTTCCAATGAGTCAACTCTTCACATGAGGTGGACGAAGTACTGGAGTTTCAGCTTTAGGATCATTGCTTCCAGAGAAACCCCAGGGCTGATCTCCTTCAGAATGGACTGGTTGGATCTCCTTGCAGTCCAAGGGACTCTCAAGAGTCTTCTCCAACACCACAGTTCAAAAGCATCAATTCTTCAGCGCTCAGCCGTCTTCACAGTCCAACTCTCACATCCATACATGACCACAGGAAAAATCATAGCCTTGACTAGACGGACCTTTATTGGCAAAGTAATGTCTCTGCTTTTGAATATGCTGTCTAGGTTGGTCATAACTTTTCTTCCAAGGAGTAAACGTCTTTTAATTTTATTGCTGCAATCACCATCTGCAGTGATTTTGGAGCCGAAAAAGCTAAAGTCTGACACTGTTTCCACTGTTTTTCCATCTATTTCCCATGGAGTGATAGGATACAATTTCACCATCTCACACGCTAGTAAAGTAATACTCAAAATTCTCGAAGACAGACTTCAGCAATACGTGAACTGTGAACTTTCAGATGTTCAAGCTGGTCTTAGAAAAGACAGAGGAACCAGAGATCAAATTGCCAACATTCACTGGATCATCAAAAAAGCAAGAGAGTGCTAAAAATGCATCTATTTCTGCTTTATTGACTATGCCTAGCATTTGACTGTATGGATCACAATTTTTCACTCTTAAGAAAATTCTGAAAGAGATGGGCATACCAGAACACCTGACCTGCCTCTTGAGAAACCTGTATGCAGGTCAGGAAGCAACAGTTCGAACCAGACATGGAACAACAGACTGGTTCCAAATAGGAAAAGGAGTACATCAAGGCTGTATATTGTCACCCTGATTATTTAACTTATATGCAGAGTACATCATGAGAAACACTGGGCTGGATGAAGCACAAGCTGGAATGAAGTTTGCCAGGAGAAATATCAATAACCTCAAATATGTAGATGATACCACCCTTATGGAAGAAAGTGAAGACAAACTAAAAAGCCTCTTGATGAAAAGGAAAGAGGAGAGTGAAACTGTTGGCCTAAAGCTCAATGTTCAGAAAACTAAGATCATGGCATTTGGTCCTATCACTTCATGGGAAATGGGTGGGGAAACAGTGGCTGACTTTATTTTGAGGGCCCTAAAATCACTCCTGATGGTGACTGCAGCCATGAAATTAAAAGATGCTTACTCCTTGGAAGAAAAGTTATGACCAATCCAGACATCATATTAAAAAGCAGGGACATTACTTTGTTAACAAATGTCCATCTAGTCAAGCTATGGTTTTTCCAGTAGTGAAGAGTGGATGTGAGAGTTGGACTATAAGGAAAGTTGAGCAACAAAAAATTGGTGCTTTTGAACTGCGGTGTTGGAGAAGACTCTTGAGAGTCCCTTGAACTGCAAGGAGATCCAACCAGTTCATCCTAAAGGAAATCAGTACTGGGTGTTCATTGGAAGGATTGATGTTGAAGCTGAAACTCCAATACTTTGGCCACTTGATGGGAAGACTTGTTTGAAAAGACCTTGATGTTGGGAAAGATTGAAGGCAGGAGGCGAAAGGGTCGACAGAGAATGAGATGGTTAGATGGCATCACTGACTCAATGGACATGAGTTTGAGTAAACTCGGGAGTTGGTAATGGACAGGGAGGCCTGGTGTGCTGCGTTTCATGGGGTCACAAAGGGTCAGACATGACTGAGCAACTGAACTGAACTGAACTGACAGGTACTTTTCTGCTATTTTCTTTTTAACTTTAATAAAGTATTTAAAACTTATGCTGATGAAATATTGTAATTTTCTAATTTTGTCTCAAAGCATTATTTAATTTTATCAAAAACATAATATTTATTTTTTCTTCCAGGTTTATTTTTATATAATTGACATACAGCACTGTATGTACTGAAGGGGAAGTACAGAACAATATTTGAATAACATTGTGTATTTTCATTTCAGATGGAAGAATTCTTTTCAGTATTTCTTTTTAGGCATGTCTAGTATTGATGACATTTTAGAGGAAACTGGGATCAAGACCATCCCAAAGAAAAAAAAAATGCAAAAAATGAAAATGTCTGTCTGAGGACACATTACAAATAGCTGTGAAAAGAAGAGAAGCCAAAAGCAAAGGAGAAAAGGAAAGATATACCCATTTGAATGGAGAGTTCCAAAGAATATCAAGGAGAGATAAGAAAGTCTTCCTCAAGGATCAGTGCAAAGAAATATAGGAAAATAATACAATGGCAAAGATGAGATCTTTCTGTCTTTCAGTCTACTGAGTGACTGAACTGAACTGAACTGAACTATTGATTAGTGTTTTAGTTTTGGTTTGCCTGGTAAAGTATTTATTTGTCCTTCATATCTAAAGAAAACTTTGCTATATAGAGTATTCTTGACTGACAGGTTTTATCTTTCAGCATGTAAGAATGCCATTTCACCATCTTGGCTTTAGAGATTCTGCTGAGATTTCAACCCATAGCATAACCTCCTCTATAGGTTATTGTCCTCTTTCCTCTCAGTTCAGTCACTCAGTCATGTCCAATTCTGCGATCCCATGGACTGTAGCATGCCAGGCTTCACTGTCCATCACCAACTCTCGGAGCTTGCTCTAACTCATGTCCATTGTGTCAGCAATGCCTTCCAACCATCTCATCCTCTCTCATCCCCTTTTCCTGCCTTCAATTTTTCCCAGCATCAGGGTCACTTCCAATGAATCAGTTTTTTCTCATCAGGTGGCCAAGAACTGGTGTTTCAGCATCACTCCCGCTAATGAATATCTAGAACTGATTTCCTTTAGGATTGAATGGTTTGATCTTGCAGTCCAAGGGACTCTCAAAAATCTTCTCCACAGTACAAAAAGCACAGTACAAAAGCATCGATTCTTCAGCACTCAGCAATCTTTATGGTCCAGCTGTCACATCCATACATGACTACTGAAAAAACAATAGCTTTCATTACACAGACCTTTGCTGGCAAAGTCTGCTTTAATATCCTCTCGAGGTTGGTTGTATCCTGATAGCTCAATTCCTAAAGAATCTGCCTGCAGTGCAGGAAACACTGGTTCCATTCCTGGGTCAGGAAGATCCACTGGAGAATGGAATGGCTACCCACTCCAGTGTTCTGGCCTGGAGAATTACATGACTATATAGTCCATGGGGTCGCAAAGAGTCAGATATGACTGAGCGACTTTCACTTGCATTGGGTTGGTCATAAGTTTTCTTCCAAGTAGCAAGTGTCTTTTAAGTTTATGGCTGCAGTCACCATCTGCAGTGATTTTGGAGCTCAAGAAAATAGTCTGTCACTGTTTCCATTGTTTCCCTATCTATTTGCCATGAAGTAATGGGACCATATGCCATGATCTTATTTTTTTGAATGTTGAGAGTTTCCTCTCCAGTTGCCTTAAAAGTCTTCCTTTGTCATTGACTTAATATGTCTTAGCATATTAAGGTGTCACAGAGAAGATCGTTTTGCATTGAAATATTTAAATGTTCTCTTAGATTCTTGGACTTGCATGTCAAATTCTGTCCCCAGATTTGTGATATTCTGTTTTTTCATCTTTCTTTCTTTCTTTTTTTAAATAAACTATCTGCTCTCTTCTCTCTCTCCACACTTTCTGCAATACACATTATCTTAACGGTACCCTTCCTAAAAGAGTTTAATAAGTCTCATACAATTTCCTTATTTTTAATGTCACTTCTCTCTCCTCTTCTACCTCATCTTTAGTAGATTTTTATCCTTCAGCTCTCTAATTTACTCTTCCACATGTTCTACTATGTTTCCACTGTTTTCTAATGTATTATTTCTCTTGTTAACCTCAAGAATTTGTTGTGAATTTGTTGTTTACCTCCAGAATTGTTTACTTTATTTTCGAAGATTTAATCTCTGTGGTAAAGTATTTATTCTGTTCATGAATTTTGTTTTTGAGATCATTGAATTCACTTTCTCGGTTTTCTTACAGCTCACTGAGTTTCTCCCAGAGACTTATTTTGAATTTTCTATCAGTTAAATTGTAATATACCACAGTTTTAAATTTAGTTTTGGAGCACTGAGTTTCTCCCAGAGACTTATTTTGAATTTTCTATCAGTTAAATTGTAATATACCATGGTTTTAAATTTAGTTTTGGAGCTCTGCCATTTTCTTTTTTGTGGTACCACGTTACTCTGATTCTTCATGGCAGTTGATGAGTTGTTCCTCTGCTGGCATGTGTATAATGAACATATTTCTTTTGATTCTAAAGATGCAACATATTAGAAATTAGAGGACGTTCTTTCTCTTTCCTGCAGGTGGTGAGATAGCACAAATATTTAGTTTCTAGCATAGGCTACCTCTGGCTTATTATTTGATAGTCCTTACATTCCATCCTTCACTGCCTGTCAGAGGTGCTGCGTCATGTCCTAGTTATCACTGTTTGTGCCTCAGGAGTCATTGGTGCCTTGCTGCTGCTACCATCCAAGGCATTAGGATTGTGGGTTTTTTTCCCTCAGTCCATGATCCCCTTAGTTACAAGATCCAGTTCTCGGGGTGGGGGGATGAAAAGGGTAAAGAAAAACCGTGGTTGCAAGGTAGTCTTTGCTGTTTCTAGTGCTGTAAGGTTTCAGGCTTTGCTGACGGGGTGAAGGGATGGGAAACTGGAATGTGGGTGCCTCAGTGGTTGATGAAAAGGGTCCCAGGCTCCACTGCAGCTGCTTCTGCCCGTTTGCTTGTGGTGGTGGGTGCCACCATTGCTAGGAAGCCAGAATTGGCTGCACTTCCTCCACTACTAACTCCATGTTATCTGGGGTTGCGGTTTCAGTTGCTGCTACAGCAAGAGGAAGAGGAGTAGAGGCACTGCCTCAGCTATTTCTTTGTTTCTACTTCCTCATTGTGCTCCAGGCCATCCACACTTACAGACAGTGAAGAGTGGAATTCTTCAAGACTTTATGTGGTCCAGATGCACCTTTCTTGCACTGTGCATTTTTTGCTGGTTGTAGACTGAAGGGCAGAGACAAAAGGAGCACCTCAATATACTATGATGCTGACCTCACCTGCCCTAACTCATTTTAATTTATAAACTTGATTCTAAAAATATATAAAGACAGCATAATGAAATTTAATAACTAATTACTTATAAATACTGATGCAAATGCTAAACAAAATATAAATCAAACAAAATAAAGTATTAGATCATGAAGTAGGTTTATGTTAATACGACCAACTTGGATTAACACTGAAAAATGTTTTTATTTCTTGGTATTTTAGCTTTCATGATACATTTTATTTGTAAACTTCCAAAGAATTAAAGTTTCATGCTTAAAGATATCAACCCTATGTATCAAGATTTAGAAAGTTGCTTCTATAATATGTAATCTATAAATTGAGATGTAATGTTTTAATTGAGAAATGGGCTCAGAGGTTAAAGTGTCTGTGTCCAGTGCAGGAGATCAGGGTTCTATCCCTGGGTCAGGAAGATCCCCTGGAGAAGGAAATGGCAACCCACTCCAGTATTTATGCCTGGAGAATCCCATGGACAGAGGAGCCGGGTAGGCTACAGTCCGCAGAGTCAAAAAGAATTGGACACGACTGAGCGACTTCACTTCATCTGTAAGAATCTCATAGGAGTATCCGTTTTAATTGTGAAAAAAATTAAAATAGTAACATTGATAACATTAAATTAGGAATAATACAAGACAAACTGCTACCATCATTTCAGTTAAAAATCTTATTTTATAATCAATCCAGTTATAAAGAGAATGAGAAAAAATAAAAGTTTTGAGAGCCATCAAGAAAGCAAGTAGACATGACTTTGTATACCAAATACCAAGAAAGACAATATATTATTATTATTAAAATAATTTAGCTAGCATTCTTAATGACAATTCAATAAGCTCAGAAAAATTGTTTTTCTAAACCTTAAGAATGACTGAATAGTGAAATTTTCAAAATACTCTTGAAAAGAATGTGGAAGTACAAATATGTGCACAAATTTTATAGACAACAACAAAAACAAATGGTAAACAGTAAATAAGGTTTAAATCAATGAGAACATGTGTGTGTTAGTCAGTCAATTGTGTCTGATTCTTTGAGACCACCTGGACTGTAGCCCACCAGGCTCCTCTGTCCATAGACTTCTCCATGCAAGTATACTGAAGTGGATTGTCATTTCCTTCTCCAGGGAATCTTCCCAATCCAGGGATTGAACTCAGGTCTCCCTCATTGCAGGCAGACTCTTTACCAACTTAGCCACCAAGGAAGTACTAATAGATGGAAAAGCTTAATATATTGAATATTATCCATAAATTGATATGTAGATTATAAGAAATTCCAATGAAACTTTTAACAGGCATTCTGTAGAATTTTAAAATCTTATCATCAAATACATATAAAGAAAAACAAAATCCAAAAATAAAATAATATTTTTGTAAAAGAACATGACCTAAGATGAACCAGGGAAATTTACCCTAGCAAATATCAAAGTAATGTCACTCTAGAGGGTTCTTGTTAAATAACTAATGGAACAACATTATAAATATGGCAACACAGATCAGTGATAAAGCTATTAGTTCAGTTCAGTCACTCAGTTGTGTCCAACTCTCTGCGACCCCATGGACTGCAGCATGCCAGGCTTCCCTGTCCATCACAAACTCCCAGAGCTTACTCAAACTCATGTCCATAGACTTGGTGTTGCTATCCAACCACCTCATACTCTGTCATCCCCTTCTCATGCATTCAATCTTTCACAGCATCAGGGCCTTTTCTAACAAATCAGCTCTTTGCATAAGTTGGCGAAAGTATTGGAGTTTCAGCTTCAGCATCAGTCCTTCCTAAGAATATTCAGGACTGATTTCCTTTAGGATGGACTGCTTTGATTTCCTTGCAGCCCAAGGGACTCTCAAATTCTATCATGTATACTATCATGTAAGAATTGAATCGCCAGTCCATGTCTGACGCAGGACACAGCATACTTGGGGTTGGTGCATGGGGATGACCCACTGAGATGTTACGGGGAGGGAGGTGGGAGGGGAGTTCATGTTTGGGAACACATGCAAGAATTAAAGATTTTAAAATTTAAAAAATAAATAAATTAATTAATTAAAAAAAAAAAAGGCAAAAAAAAAAAAAAAAAAAAAAAAAGAGTCTTCTCCAGTACCACAGTTAAAAAGCATCAATTCTTCACTGCTCAGATTTCTTTATGGTCCAACTCTCACATCCATACATGACTACTGGAAAAATAAAACTGTAGACTCTTCAATAAAATATTCTGGGACTATAGTATATCCACACATATGAAAAAATATATAGAAAACTCTCAAATTTAATTAAATGTGTCATGTAAAATGTAATATGTTAAAAATCTTTTAAAATCTATATCATTATTCTAAACAGAAACATATTTTAAAAAAACGCAATAATAAAAGAAATAATATCTTTAAGTGTCAGTTTTTAAAAGTTATGGCAATCAAAACATAGAAAAATAACCTCCCCCCCCCACAGACAATATAAAGAGTAGCTAAGAACTGTGTGATAAAATACTCAATATTATCAGTCATCAGGGAAATGCAAATCAAAACGATAATTTGATATTATCCCACTCCTCTTAGAATGGCCATCATAAAAAAGACAAGCTATGATAAATGTTGAAGAGGATGTAAAGAAAAAAGGAAAATATCATGCAGTGTTAGTGGGAATGTAAATTGATTTTCCCACTATGGAGAACAGTATGGAGGATTCTCAAAGCATAAATAGAACTATCATATGACCTAGCAATTCCTCTTCTGGGTGTTTTTCTGATGAAAATGAGAACATTTAAAAAGATGTGTGTGCCCCAATGTTCAGTGTAGAATTATTTATAATAGCCAAGATATGGTGGTAATCTGTGTTCATATCAGATGAACAGATAAAGAATGTGTGGTATATACAAATATTGTTGATTTTTGAATGGGGCAGTGGTTCCAAATATTAAACTATCAATAGATTGTGTGGTACTGTAGTATTTATTACTAAAAAAGAATAAGGAAAGAAAAACTGTAAGTGGATTCATACAATTCAAACCCATGTTGTTTGTGTCAACTGTGCAATAGAATATTAATCAGCTTTTAAAAGTAATGGAATCTTCCCATTTGTGACAAGGATAGAGCTAGAATCAGGATAAGTGACATAGACTAGGACAGGAAAAGACAAACATTGTATGTTTTCACTTATATATGGAATCTAAAACAAACAAAGAGAAGACACATATAAATATAAAAAAGCAGAAAGAAAAACACAAATACAAAGAACAAAGTAGTAGTTGCCAAAGGGGATGTGATGGTCAAAATAGGTGAAGGAGATTAGAGGTATAAAATCACCTATAAAATAGATAAGTCACAGGGATATAGTATGCAGCATGAATATGGAGTCAATACCTTGGATTGCAAGGAGATCCAACCAGTCCATTCTAAAGGAGATCAGCCCAGGGTGTTCTTTGGAAGGAATGATGCTAAAGCTAAAACTCCAGTTCTTTGGCCACCTCATGCGAAGAGTTGACTCATTGGAGAAGACTCTGATGCTGGGAAGGATTGGGGGCAGGAGGAAAAGGGGATGACAGAGGATGAGATGGCTGGATGGCATCAACGACTCAATGGACGTGAGTCTGAGTGAACTCTGGGAGATGGTGATGGACAGGGAGGCCTGGCGTGCTGCAATTCATGGGGTCGCACAGTCAGACACGACTGAGCGACTGAACCGAACTGAACTGAATACTGTAAGATATTAACATGATGTGTAATATATAAAAATATTTAATTACTATGTTGTATACCTATAAATAATATAATGTTCTAGTCAAATATACTTCAAAATATTAAATTTTAAAAATCATGGCACAGCTAAAGAAAATTAAATGGCATCATAACTTGTAAGAGATACTTTTTACTCAATTTGACTAGTGGAGAAGAGGGAGAATATATTATATTTACTTTTACTTAGATACATGTGTGGAAAATAAAGAAATATAAAATGTTTATTTTTTCCCTATTAGTCTTATGTTTTAATGCAAAAAACTCTATATAAAATATTTGGCAAAGTATATAAATAAGAGCTTCAAATATAGTACCCATAAAAAATAAAAATTTTCATTTTTTGCCCAGGTGCTCTTACCTCCTATTCTGGTAGATGCTAATAAGATGATGAACAATTCATTTCAATGAACTAAGGAGAGAAGCTTTTGTGAGACCTTGAGATCTGACCTGTGTTCTCCTTGTACATGTATAATGTAGTTTTAATTATTATTTTACTATAGGCATTGAGGATCAAGAAAAATAACTGAAGTCCAAGTATTTAATTTGGCTTTTCTAACAATGTAGCCTCATAAATTTGAGTGTAAGTATATAATTAATATTATATTTGATCTTCTTGCATATTGTCTGTGCTTGTGGATAAAGAGACATCAAGTTTGCAGCATGTCCTGTTTTCCTTTGGTCATGCAGCATTTAGCAGAGTGATTAAAGCTACTTTTATTTCTACATGTCTGGTCCAAATAATAATCCAAAGCTATGTTAAAATAAGTTCAGTAAAATAAACTTATATCTTCAGTTTCTCTTGACTTAAGTGGATTACATTTTCATCAAATATGACAGGCTTCTAATAACGACAAACTCAACATTGACTAATCAGAAGTTTTTTGTCACTATTCTGTTGATTATATCATGTGTGTGCATACTAAGTCACAACATTCTTGTCATACTATTTGCAACCCTATGAACTGTAGCCTGCGAGGCTCCTCTGTCCATGGGATAAGCTAAGCAATAATACCAGAGTGGGCTACCACACCCTCCTCCAGGGGGCATCCTGACCCAGGGATTGAACGACATTTCTTGGGTCTCTTGCATTGGCAAGCAGTTTATTTGCCATTAGTGCCACCTGGGAAGTCTTTGCTTATATATTTTTTTCTCATTTTCATTCTTTTTTCTACTGAAATATATGAAGTATTATATAATAAATATTTGTGTCCCTACTATATTCATATATTGAAGCTCTCATCCCCAATGTGACTGTATTTAGACATAGGGTCTAGGAGAAGGTGATAGACATTAAATTAAGTTTTAAGAGTGAGGCCTTAATCCAATAAATTGAGAAAGGAACACAAGAGTTCTATCCCCACTACGTAAGGACATAGTGAGGAGGAACCATCTATAAGCCAGGAAGAGAGTCTCAGCAGAACAGAATAGGCTGGTACCTTGATCTTGGACTTCACAACTTCCAGAACTGTTGAAAATAGCTTCCTGTTGTTTAAAATACCCAGTCTATGGCTTTTTTTTTTTTAATTTTTATTTTTACTTTAATTTGCTTTATAATACTGTATTGGTTTTGCCATACATTGACATGAATCCACCACGGGTGTACATGCATTCCCAAACATGAACCCCCCTCCCACCTCCCTCCCCATAACATCTCTCTGGGTCATGACCGTGCACCAGCCCCAAGCATGCTGTATCCTGCGTCGGACATAGACTGGCGATTCGATTCTTACATGATAGTATACATGTTACAATGCCATTCTCCCAAATCATCCCACCCTCTCCCATTCCCTCTAAGACCAAAAGTCCGTTTAATACCTCTGTGTCTCTTTTGCTGTCTTGCATACAGGGTCGTCATTGCCATCTTTCTAAATTCCATATATATGTGTTAGTATACTGTATTGGTGTTTTTCTTTTTGGCTTACTTCACTCTGTATAATCGGCTCCAGTTTCATCCACCTCATCAGAACTGATTCAAATGAATTCTTTTTAACAGCTGAGTAATACTCCTTTGTGTATATGTACCAAAGCTTTCTTATCCATTCATCTGCTGATGGACATCTAGGTTGCTTCCATGTCCTGGCTATTTTAAACAGTGCTGCGATGAACATTGGGGTACATGTGTCTCTTTCAATTCTGGTTTCCTCGGTGTGTATGCCCAGCAGTGGGATTGCTGGGTCATAAGGTAGTTCTATTTGCAATTTTTTAAGGAATCTCCACACTGTTCTCCATAGTGGCTGTACTAGTTTGCATTCCCACCAACAGTGTAGGAGGGTTCCCTTTTCTCCACACCCTCTCCAGCATTTATTGCTTGCAGATTTTTGGATCGCAGCCATTATGACTGGTGTGAAGTGGTACCTCATTGTGGTTTTGATTTCCATTTCTCTGATAATGAGTGATGTTGAGCATCTTTTCATGTGTTTGTTAGCCATCTGTATGTCTTCTTTGGAGAAATGTCTATTTAGTTCTTTGGCCCATTTTTTGATTGGGTCGTTTATTTCTCTGGAATTGAGCTGCATAAGTTGCTTGTATATTTTTGAGATTAGTTGTTTGTCAGTTTCTTCATTTGCTATTATTTTCTCCCATTCAGAAGGCTGTCTTCTCACCTTGCTTATATTTTCCTTTGTTGTGCAGAAGCTTTTAATTTTAATTAGATCCCATTTGTTTATTTTTGCTTTTATTTCCAGAATTCTCGGAGGTGGATCATAGAGGATCCTGCTGTGATTTATGTCGGAGAGTGTTTTGCCTATATTCTCCTCTGGGAGTTTTATAGTTTCTGGTCTTACATTTAGATCTTTAATCCATTTTGAGTTTATTTTTGTGTGCAGTGTTAGAAAGTGATCTAGTTTCATTTTTTACAAGTGGTTGACCAGTTTTTCCAGCACCACTTGTTAAAGAGACTGTCTTTAATCCATTGTATATTCTTGCCTCCTTTGTTAAAGATAAGGTGTCAATAGGTATGTGGATTTATCTCTGGGCTTTCTATTTTGTTCCATTGATCTATATGTCTGTCTTTGTGCCAGTACCATACTGTCTTGATGACTGTGGCTTTGTAGTAGAGCCTGAAGTCAGGCAAGTTGATTCCTCCAGTTCCATTCTTCTTTCTCAAGGTTGCTTTGGCTATTCGAGGTTTTTTGTATTTCCATACAAATCTTGAAATTATTTGTTCTAGTTCTGTGAAAAATATGGTTGGTAGCTTGATAGGGATTGCATTGAATTTGTATATTGCTTTGGGTAGTATACTGATTTTCACTATATTGATTCTTCTGATCCATGAACATGGTATATTTCTCCATCTATTAGTGTCCTCTTTGATTTCTTTCATCAGTGTTTTATAGTTTTCTATATATAGGTCTTTAGTTTCTTTAGGTAGATATATTCCTTAAGTATTTTATTCTTTTCGTTGCAATGGTGAATGGAATTGTTTCCTTAATTTCTTTTTCTACTTTCTCATTATTAGTGTATAGGAATGCAAGGGATTTCTGTGTGTTGATTTTATATCCTGCAACTTTACTATATTCATTGATTAGCTCTAGTAATTTTCTGGTGGTGTCTTTAGGGTTTTCTATGTAGAGGATCATGTCATCTGCAAACAGTGAAAGTTTTACTTCTTTTCCAATTTGGATTCCTTTTATTTCTTTTTCTGCTCTGATTGCTGTGGCCAAAACTTCCAGAACTATGTTGAATAGTAGCTGTGAAAGTGGGCACCCTTGTCTTGTTGCTAACTTTAGGGGAAATGCTTTCAGTTTTTCACCATTGAGGGTAATGTCTGCTGTGGGTTTGTCATATATAGCTTTTATTATGTTGAGGTATGTTCCTTCTATTCCTGCTTTCTGGAGAGTTTTTATCATAAATGGATGTTGAATTTTGTGAAAGGCCTTCTCTGCATCTATTGAGATAATCATATGGCTTTTATTTTTCAATTTGTTAATGTGGTGAATTACATTGATTGATTTGCGGATATTGAAGAATCCTTGCATCCCTTCTCCAGGATAGATCACATCCTGGGCCATAAATATAAACTTGATAAATTCAAAAAAAAAAAATCAAAATCATTCCAAGAATCTTTTCTGACCATAATGCATTAAGATTAGATCTCAATTACAGGAGAAAAACTAGTAAAAATTCCAACTCATGGAGGTTGAACAACACACTTCTGAATAACCAACAAATCACAGAAGAAATCAAAAAAGAAATCAAAATATGCATAGAAACTAATGAAAATGAAAACACAACAACCCAAAACCTGTGGGACACTATAAAAGCAGTGCTAAGAGGAAAGTTCATAGCAATACAGGCATACCTCAAGAAATAAGAAAAAAGTCAAATAAATAACCTAACTCTACAACTAAAGCAACTAGAAAAGGAAGAATTGGAGAACCCTGGAGTTAGTAGAAGGAAAGAAATCTTAAAAGTTAAGGCAGAAATAAATGCAAAAGAAACAAAAGAGACCATAGCAAAAATCAACAAAGCCAAAAGCTGGTTCTTTGAAAGGATAAATAAAATCGACAAACCATTAGCCAGACTCATCAAGAAGCAAAGAGAGAAAAATCAAATCAATAAAATTAGAAATGAAAATGGAGAGATCACAACAGACAACACAGAAATACAAAGGATCATAAGAGACTACTATCAGCAGTTATATGCCAATAAAATGGACAATGTGGAAGAAATGGACAAATTCTTAGAAAAGTACAATTTTCCAAAACTGAACCAGGAAGAAATAGAAAATCTTAACAGACCCATCACAAGCACGGAAATTGAAACTGTAATCAGAAATCTTCCAGCAAACAAAAGCCGAGGTCCAGACGGCTTCACAGCTGAATTCTACCAAAAATTTTGAGAAGAGCTAACACCTATCCTACTCAAACTCTTCCAGAAAATTGCAGAGGAAGGTAAACTTCCAAACTCATTCTATGAAGCCACCATCACCCTAATACCAAAACTTGACAAAGATGCCACAAAAAAAGAAAACTACAGGCCAATATCACTGATGAACATAGATGCAAAAATCCTCAACAAAATTCTAGCAATCAGAATCCAACAACACATTAAAAAGATCATACACCATGGCCAAGTGGGCTTTATGTTTTTTGTTTGTTTGTTTGTTTGTTTTTTTTGTTTTTATGAAAGCCAAGCAGACTAATATACCAAGTACTTAGGGGGAAAAATAATAATAATTTCACTTGATATATCTAAAAGGAAATATAACTTAAAATCATCTGAGTGACTTGAAATAAGAAGATGGCAGCTTTATGTGTACTGAAATGAAAGCTTTCCAAAGTACAATTTTAGCAGGAAAAATAGCGAATGAAAAACATGTTGCTGTTTTCATGAATACATATATTAATAATATCTCTGGAAGGATATGCCAGAAACTGCAATAACTCTTGCCTTCAGGAAGAGGTTCTGTATAGTCAAGAAACAAAGAAGGGATAATTTTTCACTCTCTACTATTTTGTAACTTCTATTTATTCCAGTTGAATGCAAAATTTAATTTAAAAAAAAAAAAGTAAAGCTGCGGGTCAACAAGATGGCAGGAAAATAGGTGAATGTGGAGGATCTCTCTCCACAGATGTATCAGGAACAAATCTTCAGATGTAGAGTTTTCACAGAAAACCAGCTGAGTACCACAAGGAGTCCCTGATCACAAGAAAGGAATGTATAACCATGCAAAACTCAGAAAGATGAAGGGACAAAGGCAGAAGGAACACCAGAATGAGTGGGGTTGGAATTGTACCTGAGGGCTGGGGAGCTGTAGCAAGGCAGAGATCCCTGAATCTGGGGAAATCAGTTTGAACACAACGGAAGACTTTAAGATTGCCAGAGAATAAGACAGCTGATTTGTGATAGTCTGAGCATGAAAACCACACAAGAGGTCTGTGCAATGGCCCTACCTACACTGGACAGGGATTTGAGTCCACTGGAATTCATGGCAGCTTGGAGCTGGAGAATGGAGATTGGAAGGCAATCATGGTTTAATAATTGCTAATGAATTTGGGGAGCTGGCCAAAGGAGACAGGATGGAGGAAATATGCAGTAGGGAATGGCTTTTGAGGAAAGCCATGTGTCCATGAGACAGGGTGCTACCACTGAGTCATGAGAAAGGGTTGGAGCACTCACTGTAACCTGTGTCTCCCCATAAGCCATTGCTGACAAATGACCAATAGAGAAGAAGCAAGCAGAGAGGCCCTTTAAATGCCAGCTGCCAGAGGCTAGAAAAGAATCTTAATAGACCCATATTCATTGTGGTTATGGGTGTCAGGTCCCCTGCGTACCTGATGCTTCTGAGGTCCCTGCCACCTGAGCAGTCATGCTACCTCCATGCCTAGTTCTCACTGCAGCAGACCCAAATCTTTGAGGGCAGCCTCAGGAGGAAACTCCTGTGGATGGTCCAAATGCAAAGGTGGGGATAAAACCACAATTGAAAGGAAAATATAAGCAAGGTGAAAAGACAGCCTTCTGAATGGGAGAAAATAATAGCAAATGAAGCAACTGACAAACAACTAATCTCAAAAATATACAAGCAACTTATGCAGTTCAATTCCAGAGAAATAAACGACCCAATCAAAAAATGGGCCAAAGAACTAAATAGACATTTCTCCAAAGAAGACATACGGATGGCTAACAAACACATGAAAAGATGCTCAACATCACTCATTATCAGAGAAATGGAAATCAAAACCACAATGAGGTACCACTTCACACCAGTCAGAATGGATGCGATCCAAAAATCTGCAAGCAATAAATGCTGGAGAGGGTGTGGAGAAAAGGGAACCCTCCTACACTGTTGGTGGGAATGCAAACTAGTACAGCCACTATGGAGAACAGTGTGGAGATTCCTTAAAAAATTGCAAATAGAACTACCTTATGACCCAGCAATCTCACTGCTGGGCATACACACCGAGGAAACCAGAATTGAAAGAGACACATGTACCCCAATGTTCATCACAGCACTGTTTAAAATAGCCAGGACATGGAAGCAACCTAGATGTCCATCAGCAGATGAATGGATAAGAAAGCTTTGGTACATATACACAATGGAGTATTACTCAGCCGTTAAAAAGAATTCATTTGAATCAGTTCTGATGAGGTGGATGAAACTGGAGCCGATTATACAGAGTGAAGTAAGCCAGAAAGAAAAAACACCAATATAGTATACTAACACATATATATGGAATTTAGAAAGATGGCAATGACGACCCTGTATGCAAGACAGGAAAAAAGACACAGCGGTGTCTAATGGACTTTTGGTCTTAGAGGGAGAGGGAGAGGGTTGGACGATTTGGGAGAATGGCATTCTATCATGTATACTATCATGTAAGAATTGAATTGCCAGTCTATGTCTGACACAGGATACAGCATGCTTGGGGCTGGTGCATGGGGATGACCCACAGAGATGTTATGGGGAGGGAGGTGGGAGGGGGGTTCATGTTTGGGAACACATGTAAGAATAAAAATAATAATAATAATAATAATAATAAAAGAAAAAAACACAATTGAGCTCCAGGAGCAGCACAACTAAGGAAGAACATCAAAAACCTTTCCACTAATATGACCAGCATATTAAATTCACAGGATTACCTAGGTAGATTCTGTGTCTATGGAATATATAAACGTAAAAGGATGATGAGTTTTCTCACAAAAGAAAATGCTCTGTCTCTGGCAGCTATGGACACTGGAGGCAAGCACATACAGAAGTAGGGTCAGATTAGAGTCTCAGCTTTCCCCAAAGCAGGTCCAGAGATCAGTCTACTTCCCGGACCTCCTAGGGAGCAGGGACAGGATGCAGAGAAAGGATGATGACAGCTGAGACCTGAGAAGACATTTTGCCACTATCCTTATGCTTTGATTCCTATTGCAGCCATGAAATTAAAAGACACTTACTCCTTGGAAGAAAAGTTATGACCAACCTAGATAGTACATTCAAAAGCAGAGACATTACTTTGCTGACTAAGCTCCATCTAGTCAAGGCTATGGTTTTTCCAGTAGTCATGTATGGATGTGAGAGTTGGACTGTGAAGAAGGCAGAGCGCCAAAGAATTGATGCTTTTGAACTGTGGTGCTGGAGAAGACTCTTGAGAGTCCCTTGGACTGCAAGGAGATCCAGCCTGTCCATTCTGAAGGGGATTAACCCTAGTATTTCTTTGGAAGGAATGATACTAAAGCTGAAACTCCAGTACTTTGGCCACCTCATTCGAAGAGTTAACTCACTGGAAAATACTTTGATGCTGGGAGGGATTGGGGGAAGGAGGAAAATGGGACGACAGAGGATGAGATGGCTGGATGGCATCACTGACTCGATGGACGCGAGTCTGGGTGAACTCCGAGAGTTGGTGATGAACAAGGAAGCCTGGCGTGCTGCGATTCAGGGGGTCACAAAGAGTCGGACACGACTGAGTGACAGAACTGAACTGATAGTTGGTTTTGGATTTTTTTTTTTCCTTTTTTTTTTTCCTATGTTGTGGTTGTTGTTTATATTATTAGTATCTCAAATTAGGATTTTTTTTACAACATTTTTATTTCCTTTGTATGTTTCTACCTCTACTTAGGCTTTCTGAGTTTTGGTTTGTTTGTTTTGCTTCTTTTTTTGTGCATGCATGCTTAGTTACTCAGTCGTGTCTGACTCGTGACACCCAATGGACAGCAACACACCAGGCTTCTCTATCCATGGAATTTTCCAGGCAAGAATACTGGAGTGGGTTGTCATTTCCTACTCCAGGGGGTCTTCCCAACCCAGGGATCAAACCTGTATCTCCTGCACTCCCTGCATTGACAGGTAGATTTTTTACCACTGAGCCACCTGGGAAGCACCTTTTCTAGTTGTAGATTTTTGTTTGTTTGTTTGTTTTTTGTTTAATATATATATATGTAAATTTTATTATATATTTCTATTATTTAAAATTTTTTATATGTTTTTTTTTTAATTTTTAAATTTTTTGTTTATTTCCTTTTCTTCCCTTTATTCATCAGTTGGCAGTCTGCTTTGTTTTCTGTTTTCTGTTTTAGCTTTGTTATTAATTGGTTGATATAATTTTTTGTTTCTTTTGCTTACTGGGTCACTCTCTTTTACTTTGTTTTATTTGTGTTTGTGTGTCTGTATATAGTCTTTTGATTTTGCTTTTATTTGTCTGATTTGGGTTTTACCATTCGTCTGGGGTTCATTTTCATTTCTTGCTTTTCTGTTCCTTTTTTTTTTTTTTTTGGAAGTTTTTGTTCATTTTAACCCCCTTTAGTGGCTTGTGGGATCTTTGATTCCTTAGCTAGAAGCCAGGCCTGAACCTCTCAAACAGGAGTGGCATATCCAGGACATTAGACTGCCAGAGAACTCCTGCCCCAGGGAGTACTGATCATTCAGAGTGACCATGAAGGCCTTCACCTGGATCCAAGAACTGGAACCTCCCGATTTCCTGCAGCACCCAGTCCTGGATGCCTCATTCAAACAGCAAGCAAGGCAATAACACAAATCCAATAATCAACAGACAGGCTTCCCACAAGCATGCCTAAGCAAATGATCTCACATAGCTCTGCCTCTCAGAGGAAAACAAAAACAAAACCAAAAACCTCATTTCCTTCCACAAGAGCACAAGAAAAATCCCCTCAAGTATGAAGTCTACATAAGACATTGAAGAAACAAAACCACAGATGTATAAACAAAAGCAAGAAGAGTCATGACCCTATTTCCAAGGGAAGGAGACCTCACACAGTAAATTAGAATACATTTAAGGAGAGAGAGAGAGAAATACTGCACAGATGAAAGAACAACATAAAAACCCACCAGATGAAATAAATGAAGAAGAAATAGAAAAATTACCTGCAAAAAGAATTCAGCATAATGATAGTAAAGATGATCCAAAATTTCAAAAATAGAATAGAGAAAATGCAAGAATCATTTAACACATTTAACAAAAAAAATATGAGAAACAAAGAATAAATGAACAGTGATGAGCAACACAATTATTGACATCAAAAATATTCTAAAATAAATCAGAGAGCTCTGAGAAAATATTAAACATACCAACATTTAAATTATAGGAGCACCAGAAGTAAAATAGAAAAAGAAAGTGTCAGAAAATTTTTGAAGGGATTATAGTAGAAAATGTCAATAACAAAAATAATAATAAGAAGAAGAAGAAATAAAAGAAATAATCAAGTCCAAAAAGTACAAAGTACCAAACAGGATAAATCTATGAGAGAAGACAATGAGATACATACATATCAAACCAACAAAAATTAAACAGAAATAAAGCAACATAATGTACAAAGGAAAGTATATTAGGTTAACAACTGCTCTTTCAGTAGAAATGCTATAGGCCAGAAAGGAGTGGCAGGAGTTTTGTTTTTTTTTTTTTTTTAAGTGATTGGGAAAGTTCAAACCAAGATTAATTTACCTAGCAAAGATTTCATCCAAAATTGATGGATAAATCTGAAGCCTTATTGACAAGCAAATGTTAAGAGAATAAACCACTAATTTAACTTTATAATAAATGCTTAAGAGACTTTTATAGGAAGATAACACAAGACAAGAAAAAGTACTATGAAAACAAATCAAAAGCAATTAAGAAAATATCAAAATAAATATATATATATATAAATCAACAATTAATTTAAATCTAAATAAATAACACTCTAGTCAAAAGACACAGACTGGCTGAATGATTCAAAAAACAGGACCCATACACATGTATATATATACATATATACATGTATATATATACTGTCTACAAGGGACCCACTTAAGGCTTAAGGACACATTTAGACTGAATGTGAGAGGATGGAAAAAGATACTCCATGAAAATGGAAATAGAAAGAAAGCCAGAAGAGCAATTCTTACATCAGATAAAATAGAGTTTAATATAAATAATATTACAAGAGACAAGTAGGAAACACCACATGATGATCAAGGGATCAATTCAGGAAGAAGACAGAACATCTGAAAATATTTATGTCCCCAAAATAGGAGCACTTCATTACATGAGGTAAACACTACCAGATTAAAAAAAAATAAAAAAAAGGTAGTTGACAATAACATCCAATGGACAGATCATATAGACAGAAGATTAATAAGGGAACACAAGCCTTAAATGCACATTAGACCAGATGCATCTAATAGATATGTTCAGGACAGTCCATCCAAATGAAGCAGAAGACAATATTTTCTCAAGTCCACTCCAAACATTCTCTAGAATAGATCACATTTTGAGTCACATATCAAGCCTTGGTGAATTTAAGAAAATTTAAATTGAATCAAGCATCTTTTCTGAACATAGCACTATGAGGTTAGATATCAATTACAGGAAAAAAAAAATAACCAATACATGTAGGTTAAAAAAAAAAAAAAAACTACTAAATAAACAACAAATCATTGAAGAAATCAAAGATAAAATTAAAAAAAAAAATACCTAGAGAAAAAAACAATGAAAACATAACCACCCAAACCTAACCTATGGAATGAAACAAAAGCTATTCTAAGAGAAAAGCTTATAGTAATACAAACCCACCTCAAGAGGCAAGAAAGACATCAAATAGGAAACTTTACCTTGTATCTTAAGAAAGTTCTAGGACAAATTACAGAATTCACAGCCTGGGGAATCTAATAAAGGGACTGAGAACTCCCAAGGAATTTGACTTCAGAGGCCACTGGGATTTGATTACAGAACTTCCACAGGACTGGGGAAACAGACTCTTGGAGGGCACAAAATCTTGTGCATATCAGGAGGAAGGAGAAAGGAGAAGTGTCCCCATAAGAGACTGAGTCAGATTTCCTTGTGAGTGTCTAGGAGTCTCCAGTGGAGGCCTGGGTCTTAGTCCAAACAACAGGGAAGGAGCACAGCCCCACACATAAACAAAAAATTGGATTAAAGGTTTACTGAGCATGGCCCAGCCCATCATAACAAGACCCAGTTTCCTTAACAGTCAGTCTCTCCCATCAGGAAGATTCCATAAGCTACTTATCCTTACTCATCAGAGGGAAGACAGAATGAAAACCACAAGCACAGAAAACTAACCAAACTGAGCACATGGACCACAGCTTTGTCTAACTCAATGAAACTATGAGCCATGCCATGTAGGGCCACCCAAGGTCATGGTGGAGAGTTCTGACAAAATGTAGTCCACTGGAAAAGGGAATGGCAAACCTCTTCATTATTGCCTTAAGAACCCCATGAATAGTATGAAAAGGCAAAAAGCAGGACAATAAAAAAAGCATTACCCATGTCGGTTGTTGCACAGTAGGCTCCTGGAGATCAGTGGAGAAATAAACACAGAAATAACGAACAGATGGAGCAAAGCAAATACAACACGCAGTTGTGGATGTGGCTGGTGAAGGAAGGAAAGTCCGATACTGTAAAGAATACTGTTGCATAGGAACCTGGAATTTTTAGTCCATGAATCAAGGTAAACTGGAAGTGGTCAAGCAGGAGATGGCATGAGTGAACATAGACATTTTAGGAATCCGTGAACTAAAATGGACTGGAATGGGCGAATTTAACTCAGATGACAATTATATCTACTGCTGTAGGCAAGAATCCCTTAGAAGAAATGGAGTAGCCCTTGTAGTCAACAAAAAAGTATGAAATATAGCACTTGGATGCAATCTCAAAAATAACAAAATGATCTCTGTTCGTTTCCATGGCAAACCATTCAAAAACACAGTAATCCAAGTCTATGCCCCAACCACTAATGCCAAACAAGCTGAAGTTGAATGGTTCTATGATGACCAATAAGACATTTTAGAACTAATACCAAAACAAGATGTCCTTTTCATTATAGGAGACTGGAATGCAAAAGTAGGAAGTCAAGAAAAACCTGGTAAATTTGGCCATGGAGTACAAAATGAAGCAGGCAATGACTAACACAGTCTTGCCAAGAGAACACACTGGTTATAGCACACATCCTCTTCCAACAACAAGAGAAGACTCTACAAATGGACATCAACAGATGGTCAATACCTAAATCAGGTTGATTCTATTCTTTTCAGCCAAAGATGGAGAAGCTCTATACATGTAGCAAAAAGAAAATAAGGAGCTGAATGTGGCTCAGAACATGAACTTCTTATTGCAAATTCAAACTTAAATTGAAGAAAGTTTATCAAATCCCCTACAGTTATTCAGTCGAAGTGAAAAACAGATCCAAAGGATTAGATCTGATAAACAGTATGCCTGAAGAAATATGGACAGAACTTTGTGTCAGTGTATAAGAGGCAGTGATCAAGACTATCCCCAAGAAAAATAAATGCAAAAGACAAGATGGTAGTCTGAGGAGGCCTTATAAATAGCTGAGAAAAGAAGAGAAGATAAAGGCAAAGGAGCAAAGGAACAATATACTCATCTGCTTTCAGAGTTCCAAAGAATAGCAAAAAGAAATAAGAAAGCCTTCCTCAGTGATCAAAACAAAGAAATAGAATGGGAAAGACTAGAAATCTCTTCAAGGAAATCAAAGATACCGAAGGACCATTTCATGCAAAGATGGGCACAATAAAGGCCAGAAATTGTATAGACCTCACAGAAGCAGAAGATATTAAGAAAAGGTGGCAATAATACACAGAAGAATTATTTTTTAAAAAAAGTAATGACCCAGATAACCATGATTTTGTATGATCACTCACCTAGAGCCAGACATCCTGGAATACAAAGTAAAGTGGGCCTTAGGAAGCAACAGTATGAACAAAGCTAGCAGAGGCAATGGAATTGCAGCTGAGGTATTTTAAATCCTAAAAGATGATGCTGTGAAAGTGCTGCACTCAATATTCTCACACATTTGGAAAACTCAGTAGTGGCCACAGTAATGGAAAAGGTCCATTTTCATTTCAATCCCAAGGAAAGGCAGTGCCAAGGAATGTTGAAACTACTGCACAATTGCACTTATCTCACACACTAGCCAAGTAATGCTCAAAATTCTCCAAGTTAGGCTTCAACAGTACATGAACTGATAACTTCCAGGTGTTCAACCTGGGTTTAAAAAAAGCAGAGGAATGAAGATCAAATAGCCAACATCCATTGGATCATCGAAAAGCAAGAGAGTCCCAGTAAAACATCTCCTGCTTTATTGACTTTCTATATATGGAAAGTCAATGTAGACCACAACAACCTATGGAAAATTCTTAAAGAGATGGGAATACCAGACTACCTACCTGCCTCCTGAGAAATCTGTATGCAGGTCAAAAATAACAGTTAGAACTAGACATGGAACAACAGACTGGTTCCAAATTGGGAAAGGAGTACATCAAGACTGTATATTGTCACCTGCTTATTTAACTTAATTGCAGAGTATGTCATGTGAAATGCTGAGCCAGATGAAGCACAAGCTGGTATCAAGATTGCTGGGATAAATATTAATAACCTCATATATGTAAGTAACACCACCCTTATAGCAGAAAGTGAAGAGGAACTGAAGAGTCTCTTAATGAGGGTGAAAGATGTGAGTGAAAAAGCTGGCTTAAAACTCATCATTCAAAAAACTACGATCGTGGTTTCTGGTCCCATCACTTTATGGTAAATAGATGGGGAAACAATAGAAAGAGTGAAAGACTATTTTCTTTGGCTCCAAAATCACTGCAGATGGTGACTGCAGCCATGAAATTAAAAGATGTCACCTCCTTGGAAGAAAAGATACAACTAACCTAGATAGCATATTAAAATGCAGAGACATTGCTTTGCCAACAAAGGCCCCATCTAGTCAAAGCTATGGCTTTTCCAGTAGTCATGTATGGATGTGAGAGTTGGACTCTAAAGAAAGCTGAGCACTGAGGAACTGATGCTTTTGAATTGTGGTTTGGAAAAGAATCTTTAGAGTCCCTTGGACAGCAAGGAGATCCAATCAGTCCAATACTTTGGCATCTGATGCAAAGAGCCAACTCATTGGCAAAAAACCCTGCTGCTGATTAAGATTTAAGGCAAAAGGAGAAGGAGATGTCAGAAAATGAGATAGTTAGCATCACCAACTCCAACCTGGAGTTGGAATTTGAGCCAACTTCAGGAGATTGTGAAGGGCAGTGGAGCCTGTTGTACTGCAATTCATAGGGTTTTAGAGAGCTGGGCATGACTCAGCAACGGAAAAACAAGCAGAACTATGAATTCATTTTATTTCTATAAATATTATTTTTTATCTTATACATATATATGATATGTTATATCTCTTATGTTATTCCATATTAAGTTATTACCATTGTCACTTGTAATCCCCACAGAGAACTTAATATATAGAAACTCAATTGTAAGATTGCCCTGTGAATTTTTGACTTATCCTTCAATTGTTTATACAGGCTTAGTGAGTTTATATTTCAAAGAATAAAATCTACACCTCATGTTATCTGTATTTATTTTTGTACACCAACTTCTACCACGGAAATATTTCTCTTTTAATTGAAAGAGCTAGAGGATACATCCCTATTGTTTAAAATAATAAAAATAATAATAAGATCTTTCCCCTCCCTAAAAAAAATGCCAACACACTCTCCCAACATCATCAATACAATCTTCATGATTCTGTAGAATGAAGGAATTCCATTTAGGCTATTCCTAATAGAGCGATTTTTACAGACTTATAATATTACAACCAAAGTTTGGAAGACTCTATGCAAAGAAAAGTTATGACATCTGGAATAAACGTAGGAGAAAGACGTCTTTCTGAGAAAGAGTCTAGGAAATGTTTTGTTTTATTTCATGGATAACATTTCTTACTTTTTTGAAAGATGCTATTCTATAAAAATATTAATCATTTAACTTGGAATCCCCAACAATAGTTTAATAATAACAGCTAACATGACAATAATGTACTGTGTCCTGTAAATATAATAACAGTTAGATGACTATATTATTGATCCCTATGCTAGTGTTTAAAAAATAAATAAGGGATACTGACTTTACATAACTCTTAAGTGACAGAAAAGAGATTTGAATACAAGGCTTTTAACTCAAATAAGATTGCTTTCATTGTTATGTTCTACTTCCTCACAATTCTCATTCCTTTTCTCCTGCTTCTCCAGAGGAAAATCTAGATTGAAATACTCCATATGTAGAGATTAAAGTCTGTTTATTTTAACATTGCTTCTCCTAATCTGTCATAAGAGCAATTCTATAAAGGGGTATTAAGTACAAAATTTCAGGGAATGATTTGCATTAATGATGTATTTATGTTATGTTTTCAATAAGACAACCACTGCACTTCTCCATCATGTATTGTTTGTTACTAAATGGTCAGCATTTGTTGTGTCACAGTCACCTAAAGAGTGCAAAAATCAAAAAGGAAAAGGTAAACCTGATTGATTGTTCAGCTGCAAAGTACCTTTAATTTTGTCATTTCATGTGAGTAGGTTTGGAATCCCATTTGCATTAATGTCTGTATAATTTGAAATGAATAACCACACCCCAAAAAAAAGTAGAAAGCCTCAACTGCTAACAAATCAACCACTAATTTATTAATAACATGAATTTACTACTGTAGCATCATTAAGTGGTCACTGCATTAATGATGCAATTCATGCAACTGGACTTAATATTATTATCTTTAAATAATTGAATTACCTATAAATACAAGTGGACTTCTATTTATAGTCAGCCACATAAGTAGGCGATATGATGTTTGGTTTCATGATTTACATAAAAGGGAATTTTGATAGATTGTTAATATCTAATAAAAAGTATAATTTCAGATGAAATAAAGGAGAAATGGGGACAGAAACCTTGTTCCTGCATTTGTATGACAGGTGAGTAGGAGCTGTATTACAGCCATCTGCCCCAAACAGGGGAAAGAACAACAAAGGAGGAATCCCAGTCATCTCTGCTCACTACTCAGCCTCTATTAGCTGTGTGAACTAAGGTAACTCCATGTCTCTGCATTACAGTCCTACCTCTTGGACAATAAGGAGCTTGTTTTATATTATTGGTCTTCTACTGAAACAATTTTGCCCCTATAGAATACTTGGCAATGTCCAAGGACATATTTGGTATCATAAAGGGGCAGGAGCAGGGTGGAGATACCTTTGGTAGATAGGTGCCAAGGATACTGCTAAAAGTTCTACACTGCAGAGGACAGCCCTACACAATTACCCAGTTTCCAATGCCTGATATTTTGAGGTGAAGAGTCTCTGGATTAAATTATATTTATGATCTCTATATGATTTTAGGTTGCATTCCTTGGGGTTCATTCTTTAGCATAGGGTACAGAAAAGGGCGGGAATGTCTCTTTACTAATTAGGCTTTTTCAAACAAAAGTTCGAAGAAGCAATAACTTTATGATCAAAACTTTCCTGCTAGAATCTGTCTATAAAATATCAATAGTTTCAAGTTGATTATTCCTCTGAGAGTACTATGTTAAGGCTAATCCTCTGCCTTCCAATGTGGAGCTCTCTTCAATGTTTATGATATTTATGGATCTAGTCTTGCAATAAAAATGTATCTCACATTCCTGCAGAATTGTGTTAATGTGAATGGTATAGACAATATATATTCATTTTATAATCCAGTTTAAATTATATCTAAAGCATGAATAATGTATATTTTGTATACACATACATACAAATACTACTTACTTATAAACATATTAAGAATTCAGCACTGTAGAAAGATATACATGTACATGTTTGCATATGTGTGTGTGTGTGTGTGTGTGTGTGTGTGTGTGTGTGTGTGTTAGTCACTCACTTTTGCAACCCCATGGACTGTATCTTGCCAGGTCCCTCCATCTGTTGAATTCCTCAGAGAATAATACTGGGGTGAATAGTCATTCCCTTCTCCAGGGGATCTTTCCGACTCAGGGATCCAACTCAGGTCTACTACATTGCAAGCAGATTCTTTACCATCTGAGACACTAGAGAAGCCTATACATTTACAGATGAAGATATACTTGTCAAGGATGTATAAACCTATCAACAATGCTTTGTAGAGATTATATATATACACATGTATATCATATTTAGTATTTCATTCTTTTATCTCCCTTTGTCCCCAAATATGTAAATTAGTAATCTTTAATACAAATGCACTTTAATTAATTTAACTTAATTTAATTATATTTGATGCAGCCAACTATATAGTTATTTTCAAAAATTGAAATGTAGTTTGTTCCTAATTCCTCTATTGAAATCTTAAATTTTAAATAGTCTTAAGACCAACAGGAAAAATAAAAAAATATGACTCTAATTTCTTAGTAAATGTTTAGACTAAAGCACTACTTTAATAATTTAAAAATGTGAAAATGTAAGTACATGAAATGGCTCACAGTAAGAAATAAATGTCTAAGCAGTCACATAAACCATTACATTTGATTATTTTCAGTATTTTCCAGATGTATAGCCTTTTGAATGACTATTACTAATGTATTCATCTTTGACAAAGTACAGTTATTTATTAAAATGAATGAACGAAGGAAATGAAAAGACTGAATCATTTTCATGGATGACTGAATGAATTTAGGACTTGCTTCAATAACTCTCAATTCTTAAATGTATGTTGCATAGAAAAATTTATATTGCTAGAAATAAAAAAATGTGTGTTAAAATATACAGAATAAGTGAATTATTCTTTAAGTAAAAATTTAGAGTGACATAAAACATTATTACAAAAACTAAATAATATATTGAAATTTAGTGTTATTTCAATTATAGTTTCTAATGTACTGTTTGGAGCTAAAATGTTATCAGGTACTTTCTCATAATGAAAGGACAATTTTTATCTACCATGTGAGATTATGAATTCACATGACTGCATAGTGAATCTGTGTTACCTAGAATAAAATTTTATTAAAGGTAGTTTTTTAATAAAACTAAACCATATGAGAGTCTTAGTATAATTATTCTAAGAGCTAAAATAGATGCTTACTTTTATTTTATACTTCATTTGGAAGGAACAATTCTAAAATGTTTAATAAATATCCAATATGGATTTGCTTCTTACTAAACTACTTTTTTAGAAAAAAAATCAAGATATTTAATTACCAATTTAGTGTTATACTGCCAGCCTATTATTTGGTGACTTTTAGGCTCTATTTTAAGGTTTCTTAAGAATGTCTACAGGAGAAGAATCAGGAGAAGAATGTTTGGTTGCATGCAAGTTCCTCAGCCCCCTTTAATCAAAAAAGCTTCTCTTAAAGCTGTATACATTCTGAATTGTTAAAGTAGATTTTGACCAAATAGAGACATTTATAGAGTAATGACAAAAGATAGGAAGTTTCAAATTAAGATAATTCATATAATATAATAAGTGTAACAGTATGCTCTGCTCTGACATTGATTTCTTGGTATTTAAATAAGAATTAAAAATTAAGGTTTGCTATTAAATTTTATAAATAATTTCATAACCACAAGGGGAGGTTTTTGAAATATTGGAACTATCTTAGGCAACACAGTCAATGGTATAACTAAGGGAGCACTCATCAATGTAAAATGTAACTGATTATTTTAACTTGCTAAGGTGTTTTTCAGAGATAAATGTGACTTAACTGAACTGAGACACTTGGGAGCACCTAGCACACTTGCTGATAACAGTTAGGTTAAAGAGACTAAAAAAATGTGAAGTGGTTACTCCCTTCACTGGATAAGAATTGCATTGAGGAATTAAAATAATATAATTTTGATGAAAAAAATATGTTTTACTAGGGGGAATGAAGGAATTTTGAAGTAAAGGATAAACCAACTGACATCTTGAGTACCTCATTCTCTGTCAAATTTTACTATAGCAAACTCTAAATGTAGAGACATTATACTTTCTAATACAGGTATCAGTTCAGTTCAGTTCAGTAGTTCAGTTGTGTCCGACTCTTTGCGACCCCATGAATTGCAGCACACCAGGCCTCTCTGTTCGTCACCATCTCCCGGAGTTCACCCAAACCCATGTCCATTGAGGTGGTAATGCCATCCTGCCATCTCATCCTCTGTCGTCTCCTTTTCCTCCTGCCCTCAATCCCTCCCAGCATCAAAGTCTTTTCCAGTGAGTCTACTCTTCACACCAGGTGGCCAAAGTACTAGAGTTTCAGCTTTAGCATCATTCCTTCCAAAGAACACCCAGGACTGATCTCCTTCAGAATGGACTGGTTGGATCTCCTTGTAATCCATGGGACTCTCAAGAGTCTTCTCCAACACCGCAGTTCAAAAGCATCAATTCTTCAGCGCTCAGCTTTCTTCACAGTCCAACTCTCACATCCATACATGACCACTGGAAAAACCATAGCCTTGACTAGATGGATCTTTGTTGGCAAAGTAATGTCTGCTTTTCAATATACTATCTAGGTTGGTCATAACTTTCTTTCCAAGGAGTAAGTGTCTTTTAATTCTGTGGCTGCAATCACCATCTGCAGTGATTTTGCAGCCCACAAAAATAAAGTCTGACACTGTTTCCACTGTTTTCCCATCTATTTCCCATGGAGTAATGGGACCAGATGCCATGATCTTAAGTTCCTTTAATTACGATGCACTTTTTCTTCTATCAAAATGCCTTAGGGACTTCCCTGGCAGTCCAGTGGTGGTTAAGACTTTGCCTTTCAGTTCAGGGGATGTGAGTTTGATCTCTAGTCAGAGAATTCCACATACCTCAGGGCCCAAAAACCAAAAGCATAAAAAGGAAGCAATACTGTAACATATTCAATAAAGCCTTTAAAAACAGTCCACACTTTTCAAAAATCTTAAAAAAATAAATCACCTTGGCGATCTCAGTATATTTTTCCCTTATAAACATATTTTAAAATTCAAGTATTTAATTACTTGACTCTAAACATATGCTTTTATTTTCAGTGATCACAAGTCATCAGTTATTAAAATCTAAGTGTTTTGGTATAAATAGCTTATTTTGCGGATTACCTGTTCCACATGACAGGTTACTACTGTAGGGTCATTCACATTGTTACTCATTATACTGATGCAATCATCTTCCTTAGAATGATCCATGGACTCAGTCTTTTATTTATTGTAGCACCCCTATAGGTTCTAATGCAAATTTTAATGAGATTAACTCATAGGTCCAAAATAAATCTTTCTATTTGAATATCACACTCTAGAAGAAAGAATTCCAAGAAACAACAATAACAATAAACAACTATAAATCTTCATTTAAAAGTAAATCTGATCAAAAATTTTAAATTGTACATATAACTATATTTTTATTATGTTCTAATTTTTTATTTGTTTAAATGTATTTATTTATTTAGGCTGTGCTGGGTCTTCTTTGCTCCACAGGCTCTGCCCTAGTTGCAGTGACCAGGGGCTACTCTCCAGTTGCAGTGCATGGGCTTCTCATTGCAGTGGCTTCTCTTGTTGCAGAGCATGGACTCTAGGGGATATGGGCTACAGTGGTTGTGGAACATGGGCTCGGGAGTTGTGGCTAATGAACTCTAGAGTGTAGGCATAATAATTGTGGCACATGGGGCTTAGCTGCTCAGTGGCATGTTGGATCTTCCTGGACCGGGAATTGAACTCCTGTCTCCTGAATTGGCAGGTGAATTCTTTACCACTGGACCACAAGGTAAGTTTATGCAAGATATAACTCGTCATTATGTTTGCAATTTTATAAAATAAGACACGTGGATAAAATTCTAAGGATTTGAAATAGCTCAGCTTTCCTTATCAAACTTAAAGACGTTAAACTGATGCCTTAATCATCTTAGGCTGAAAGCATAAATCATTCTGGGATTCATGTCCAGCTGGTTATTTACATTTCTTCTGAGAAAAGATTGAGAACAATGGTGTTAAAATTTCCTATAAAAGAGATGTTAAGAGGAATAATTTTGTGGTAGTTATTAAATTCTGAAAAAAAATTATCCAGAAAGGAATTAAAGGTATTAAATTAGATGATAAAATTCCCTACATGTTTCACATACCATCTACTTAAAAGTCTTACCTCATTTTCTCTGAACAGTATCAATTATACTGTCTTATTTTTATTTTGTGTTTTCTTTTTATCATAAACCTGTACTTAATTCATTTAATATTTTCATTTACTTGTTTTTCTCACAGATCATTCTCCATATTATGACACATCCTATAAAATCCAAGAGGCTAACATGAGGAAAGAGATGTCACTTGGCCCTTACAGATAACTCAAGATCTGGGAAGGTACCCACTGAGCCCCTCACAGGTGTGGAAATGGTGGAGCCAGGTTTATGTCTCTGAGGTCTTGGCAAATTGGCATCAATCACACACACTTATCTGTCTGTTTCCCTATCAATTTCAGATATTTCCAAAACTTCTTCCTTTAATTATCATACCTTGGCATTTGAAATATATTATTACCAGACTCTCAGGATTTTTCTTTAAAAGAAAGAAAGGGGAAAAAATCTGCAAAGGGGAAAATAATGAGACTCCATTTCTCAAAGAAAGATCATTCTTTAAAAGAATCCTTTTGAAAACTACATTAACACAATTGTATAAAAATAAATGGAACAGAATCCATCATAATTATGTGTTTCTTTTAGGAGTCTATCTACCTTAAACCTCACAGTCTTCATGTATCATGTTAATGTATTGAAGAGAGATATTAAATAACTTATCAAAGTTGCTAATAGGATATATGAAATAAGCTTCATTTTTAAAGCAAACATAGAGGCTTCTCTGTTGGCTCAGTAGTAGAGAATCCACCTGTCAATGCAGGGGACACAAGCTCAATCCCTGATCTGTGAGGATCCCCATGCCACGGAACAACTAAGCCTTTGTGACAACTATTGAGTCTGTGCTCTAGAGCCTGGGAACTGAAACTACTGAGGTACACATGCCTCAACTACTGAAGCCTGTGTACCCTAGAACCTGCACTCCAGAATAAGAAAATCCACCAGAATGAGAAACCCCACAATGAAATAAGAGTAGTTGCCACTGGCCACAACTAGAGAAAAGTTCATATGGCAATGATGATCCAGCACTACACACCAATCAATCAATCAATAAAATTATTTTTAAAATAAACATTCTGCATGGCAAGTAAATTATTTTGCAATTTTAAAAATTCCTAAATTAAGTTTTTTTCAAACATGTGACCTTCTTAGATGGTACTTATCCGTCTGTGGAAGCTCATACCTCCACTTCCTCACCTCCTGATAAAGCTTACTTTCTCCCCATTTGCATCTCTTGAATTTCCCTTAACCTCTCAACTGTCCAGTGGGACTCTCCTAGATTTGTTCCTCATGCTCTTTGACTCCTAGCAAGATCTGGCCTCACTGACCACCCTTGAGTGGAAACTCTTTTCCTTTGACTTCAAATCCATAAAGATGGTCTTCTGGCCAGGTCCAGGCTCATTGGACTCCAGACCCAAGAGACCCTCAGTGCACCAGCCCCCCTCACACGTGAACGAGTCAGAGCACAACAATCTGAATTCCATTTTGACTGGTCTTTCACAGTGTCCTCAGACTCTTCCCTCAGGCTCAGTTCCCCTTACTTCTTTTCCTCCAGCTGAAATCTCACTTCTGGTTCCGCATTTCCTTTAAATTCTCTCTCCTCTTGACACTTGCCCTCATACACTCAGGTATGCACACTTGTACAAACACAGGCACATGCATGTGTGTTCATTCCATATCTCTCAGCAGAGATAGCTGATTCCTGCCTTAAATTCTTCTTGTATTCTCACATTGAAATTCATGCATTTATACATGCTCATGTACTTATTATGTATTATATGCATGTACCTGTATACATATTTTATGCATGAAATATATGCTATATATAAATAGTACACAAGCATATCACATACATATGTTATAGTGACTTTGGAAGGATCATCCTCTGCCAAAAGGTTACTATTCCCTTAAGGATTGTTAATGCATTTTAGTTGTCCTTATAAAACATATATATCAACTGCTCAATATATTTTATATGATTTTAAGAATAAAAATTTAAATTTTAAGTCACATGTATAATTGTTTGATAGAAATAAGCTATTTGAGTTAGTCCTTGTAAAAGATGTTGCTTGCTTACTTTACCCATAGCATTCACTAAATTTTCTGCCCAAATTAGGAGTGGTGAGTGAAACCTTCATCCAGGGATGTCTAATTGGATTTATTTTGTCATTAAGTCTGCCTTTCTCTCCTATGCTTCTTTCCATGTCTTTCTCCCTCCATATGTCTGTCTCTCCTTCCCAGAGTGTGTGTTCAGTTCTACTGATCATTTTTCTGATCAATCAGAGTATCTCTATCATTGCTCTTGTTCAGTCACTAAATTGTGAGTGGATCCCCATGAACTGAAGCATGCCAGGCTTCCCTGTCCTTCACTATCACCACAACCATGTCTACTGTGAAATACTAATATTCTGAGTATTATTCACTGCAAAGCTACACAATTTTCCTGAAATTTCTCAAAAGTCAGATTAAATAAGAATATTTTGGAATTGTGTGGTTGATGGGGTTTGTTTCCCTCCAGTTTTTTATGAAGATTTTCACTATTGGGGTTTACTCATTACTAAGGATTAGTTTTCTTATTTGTGTGCCTGTCCAGTTCTATCTCTGTATTTTCTAGCTGATGGCAGGTGTTTTTCTCAGTCATTGATGCATTTTGTATAAAAAGTGCTACTTAAGCCACACACATGGGAAAGACAAGCTCTAATTTCTGATTTTGGAATAAAAATGCATTCACTGAATAAGTAAAAGCATATAGAGACATTCTATATGTCTGTAGACATATACAATTCTATATGCTGTAGACATTCTACATTCAAAAGCATATAGGCAAGTTCTGAGACAACTTATGAATGATTGCATATCTGAAAGCACTGAGGAACTCTCTTGTGTGGTAATTTCCTGCTCTGTGTTAGACACCCAGGCAGGCAGCACTAAAGGATCATGGAGAATATAAATATGAGTTCCAGGCCTATGTCTACTTCTGTTATTGCTGTCTTGGACTTTTCCTTTTCCTTAAATGGCAGCTAACAAACTTTCTTGCTTCTGACTTTGATATATGTGATGTGGAAAAGCTCTGTAAGAATTGAATCGCCAGTCTATGTCTGACGCAAGATACAGCATGCTTGGGGCTGGTGCATGGGGATGACCCACAGAGATGTTATGGGGAGGGAGGTGGGAGGGGGGTTCATGTTTGGGAACACATGTAAGAATTAAAGATTTTAAAATTAAAAAAATAATAAAAAAATTAAAAAAAAAACCACTGTAAGTAAGTAAACCAGCAAACTTCATAAAAACTCTATGGTTTTACTCTGCTGATACGTGAATATGTGCTTAAATATCACTAAAAGTATATTTAATTATCATTTGCAATATTTAAAAGTAACATTTATAATGTTTTCTAGAAAATATATAGCACATGTAACCCTAAGTATCCATCACAGTAATCATTGACAAGTACTAAAGTTGAAATATTAACCCCAACAGGAGTTATTTGATTTTATTTTTTTTCCACCTGGCTTTTTTTTTTTTTTTCTATTCTCATATGTCCTAATATAGAATCTATAATTTGCTTAGTTTCTGAAAAAAAAAAAATTAAGCTGTTTTCCCAAACCCCAACTTATAAATTACATGTGGATTTATTTCTATACTAAAGTCCCAAATTATTATTTTTAGGAATTTACTATTATTCTCCAGTTTACAACTGAAGCTCCAATACTTTGGCTACCTGATGTTAATAGCTGACTCAATGGAAAAGACACTGATGGTGGGAAAGATTGAGGGCAAAAGGAGAAGTGAGAGACATAGGATAAGATTGTTGGTTGGCATCACTGACTCAATGGACATGAGCTTAAGCAAACTCCAGGAGATAGTGATGGACAGGGAATCCTGGCATGCTACACTTCATGGGGTAGCAAAGAGTCAGACATGGCTTAGCAAGTGATCAATAAAAACTACTGTTTTAGAATACCTAGGAAGTTAAACCAGCATGTATAAATTTTATAATCTGACATGTTATTTAAAAGTATATACTCATTAATATTTATAATATTTCAAAAACAATAAAAACACCTTAATAATCTTACCATTTTCCCAGCATCCTAATTTCATAATATATCAGAAAAAAAAGTTAATTTTCTTGGATGATAATGGCTTTTTTTTTTTTTAACTTTGCCATAAGGTCTATTTTTGATGTCAGTTATTTTACATACGCCTCACCAGAAAATTTTCAGAGCGCATGACGTAAAACAAAACATGTGTCAAAATTATCTAAAAGCATACTGAATTTTTAAAGAATCAAAAGAAACAATTATAGCATCAAGGTAGACATCCACATCTTCCCCAACCACACCTCTCCAGATCTGCTCACATGGTGGAAGTGATTAGACCTATGTGGTCCTGCTCCTGATTACTATTTACTCATCTGTATGTTTTATGTGCACACCTGTGTGTGTTTTCATTATAATGCTTTTCCATAAGGTTGGAGATCACACGTGGAGGGCCCATGGAATTAGTGAGTGCAATACAGCTTTGACCAAAGTCTTTACTTACACATCACATTGACTGTGTATTCTTAACTCTTCTCATTCTTAGTTGAAAGAATGTGAACCATTTCATAATTCCAGTTTCTCTCTTCTCTCTGTGTCTCTCATTCTTTTTTTTTTTTTATTTTCTAGCTGCTTTATTATATAGCTCTGACTAGCTTTTTTGAAGCTGCAAATAATCTAAAATGTTCCACTGAATTTACTAATCTAATTCCCATTCTGAAAGAAGACACAATTCTTTTTGTCTAAAAAAAATTTAATCCTTAATTTCTGCCTGATTATATACTAATTGTTCTTCAGATCTAACGGGAAATGTTCCTTTTTGGTGAAAAAGTACCCCATATCTCATCTGAGTGAGGCCCAACAGTTATATACACTACCATATTTTACATGCTTAACATGAAGAAAAGCTGAAAATATAATTATTTGCATATATTTAGAAGGAATTTAAGTTACACAAAAAGAAATGCCACGTGTTATGTGTCTCCAGTCACTAGTGAACACAATATTATAATGAGCACATAGTAGGTCCAAATGGTATGAGTTCAGATCAGTTGAGTTCAGTCGCTCACTCGTGTCCAACTCTTTGCGACATCATGAATCGCAGCCCACCAGGCCTCCCTGTCCATCACCATTTCCTGGAGTTCACTCAAACTCATGTCCATTGAGTCGGTGATGCCACCCCGCCATCTCATCCTAATCCCTTCTCCTCCTGCGCCCTATCCCTCCCACCATCAGAGTCTTTTCCAATGAGTCAGCTCTTCTCATGAGGTGGCCAAAGTACTGGAGTTTCAGCTTTAGCATCATTTCTTCCAAAGAACACCCAGAGTTGATCTTTAGAATGGATTGGTTGGATCTCCTTGCTGTCCAAGGGACTCTCAAGAGTCTTCTCCAACACCACAGTTCAAAAGTATCAATTCTTCGGGGCTCAGTTTTCTTCACAGTCCAGTACTCACATCCATACACGACTACTGGAAAAACCATAGCCTTGACTAGATGGAGCTTTGTTGGCAAAGTAATATCTCTGCTTTTCAATATGCTATCTAGGTTGGTCATAACTTTCCTTCCAAGGAGTAAGTGTCTTTTAATTTCATGGCTGCAATCACCATCTACAGTGATTTTGCAGCCCCCAAAAATAAAGTCTGACACTGTTTCCACTGTTTCCCCATCTATTTCCCATGAAGTGATTGGACCAGATGCCATGATGTTCATTTTCTAAATGTTGAGCTTTAAGCCACAAGTGCGGGCAGTGCACAAAAGCGGCCGAGAGGAGCTACCCCATGTCCAAGGTCAGGGGCGGTGGCTGGGAGCTAGCTACCCCAGCCCGAGACCAGGGGCCGCAGCCGGAAAGAGCTACGCCACATCTATATGGCATAAGCATGTAAAATTGATTGTAGTATTGTATTTGAAACCCAAAATTTTGAAGCACTTATATATTCATTATTATAATACATAGCCCCAGTATTACAAATTTTATAATAATTCTATTAGCTAATTTTGCTCTTTTTTTCAAAATATTTTCCATTTTATAGCTTTAATATTTTAGAATTAATTGAAAAAAATTCTAAAAATAATATTTTCATAAGTTAAACTAAAATGATCTGTTTGTAGATTCATGTACGTCATATAGAAAAGCCTAGCAAGTCAATGGCAACAACAATAAACTGTCAGATTAATACATTCAGTGACACATGATATAAGATCAACATCCAAATATTGGTGGTGTTTCTATGCACAAACACAAACTTCACAAAAAGAGAATTCCACTTATAATAAGACATTAATGAAGAAAATTTAAGGAAAACTCAGCTAAGTGGAAAGATAGTCCATGTCCATGAATTGGAAAAATTAATAATGTGAAAGTGCCTATGCTACCCAAAGTTATCTACAAGATCTAATGCAATTCCTAGCAAAATCTCAATGGAAATCATTATACAAATAGGAAAAATAATCTAAAATGCACATTAGATCACACACACAAACACAAATAATTTCACAAATATCCTACCCAATTTTGAGAAAGAAGAACAAAGCTGAAATTATGATACTTTCTGATTCAAAATTTAATCAAATCAGTATGTTATTGGCATAAAAACAGACATGTAGACCAATGGAACAGCATAGTTACAAATAAATTTATGTACTGTAGTCAGCTGTTCTTTGAAAAAGGTGCCAAGGACACACACTGGGGAAAAGATAGTTTTTCTTTGTTTTAATAAACGATATTGAGAAAACTGGATATAAATTCAATGAACTAAAGACTAGTTTTATGAAACAGTAAAACTAGGGAACAAATCTCTTGTCATTGTCCAGTCAAAGACCTTTTTAGATATGACTCCAAAAGCACAGGTGACAAAAGCAAAAATAGAAAAAAAAAAAATAAGTTAAAAAGTTCTGGACATCACAGAAAAAAAATCAACAGAGTGAAAGACAAGCTGTGGAACATATGCAAATGTAAACTGAACAAACGATATACCTGATGAAGTGTTAAGATCTAAAATTCATATAGGGATATCTTGTGCTTTATGGTAATTCAGAGATATTACATTTTTACAAATTGAAGATTTCTGGCAACCCTGTATCAAGCAAGTCTATTGGTATCATCATTTTTTCCAATAACATTGGTGTATTTTGTGTCTGTGTCACATTTTAAATTCATGCAATATATCAAACTTTAGCATTATTATATTTTTATAGTGATATGTGTTATTTGATGTTTGTATTGCAAAAATACTGCAATTTACTGAGATTTGAAATGACTTTTTAGCAATATTTTAGCAATAAAATGTTTTTAAATTAAGGTATATACATTTTTTGACATAATGCTATTACACAGTTAATAGGATACAGCTTAGTATAAACATAATGTCTATTTGCACTAGAAAGCAAAATATCTGTGTGACCTCCTTTATTCCAACATTCTCTCTGTTGTAGTGATTTGGAACTGAATGAACCCAAAATGTCTCGAGATGCCAGTAAAGCATCTTATGTAACTCAGTACTTTAAAGCAGTTCATCTGACTAAAAAATGAACAAACACATTTATTAGACATTTCCCCAAAGAAAATATATTAATAGTAAGCAGATATAATAAATGGTTCTGAAAATTGCTAAATATCACAGAAATGCAAATCAAACCCATAGTTAGATATCTCTTGATGACTATTAGAATGACTACTATCAAAAAGACACAAAATAATTGTTGTTGAGAATATGATAAAAAGAAAACATTGCATATTGTTCATAAGAATGCACATTGTTGCAACTATTATGTAAAAATATTATGTACATCTTCAAAAATTATATATATATATATATATGTATATATATGTATATGTATATGTATATAATTATAGTCCAGCAATCCAACTTCTGGATAAATATCTAAAGGAAATAAAATTGGTGTCTCAAAGAAATATCTCCAGTACTATGTTCATTGAATTATTATTCAAAGTAGCCAAAATATGCCCAATGACAAATTAATGTGTTAAAAACATTGGTAGGAATTTTATGGATTGATAGATGATAGAATCCATTGTTATAAGAAATCCTGACTCACATAACAACATGAGTTAATCTGGAGGACATTATGATATTAGCCATATCTAATTAAGGTCATAAGAAGTAAGCAAGATACATAAATACTGCATGATATAATTCTATGTAGAATATAAAATGGTATAACTTATAGAAGTAGATAACAAGTGATGGTTTGGATGGATTTGGAGGAGCAATTACTTGGGAAATAATTGATCAAGTGGTGTAAGAACCTGTTATGTGCAGTGAATCATTTCTGGATTTCTAATGTGATTATAGTTAACAACAGTTTTGCATACTTGAAGTTTGCTAAGTGAGTAGATTTTAAGTGATTTTGCCACACATATATACACTTGAAAATGAAAATACTAATCATGATAGCTAAATTGTGGTGATTATTTCACAATGTACACACATATACTTTACATCAAAGTATTAAGTTGTACAGAGTACACAGTTAAGGGACTGTATGCAATATGCATTTGTTAATGATATATCTGATAGCTTATGGTGAATAATGACAGATTTGTGATCTCTGAAGAAGATTTAGCTTCAGGCCCAGGGACCAGGCTTGATCACTCAAGAGTTTTTATATAGCAAAGTTTTATTAAAGTATAAAAAGGGACAGAGAAAGCTTTAATAAAACTTTAATAAAACTCGAGTGATCAAGCCTGTTCCCTGGTCTCTGGTCCCAAAGCTAAATCTTCTTCAGAGATCATGAATCTGACATTATTCACAGTAAGCTATCATCTCGGGGGGCTCATATGGGATCTTAACGACAAGGTAAAAACACTGAAGAACTCTAGCCTCTCTGCTTTCTCAGTGTACACATTTTCTGCATTACTTTACTAACTCTACAGTGTGATTGTGTGAATGAATGACACACCCTGCTTTGCAGTTCTGTGGTGCCTCCTAATGACTGAAGGCAGCCCTAAAACGGAAAGCCATGTCAGGTGTTTATACCAACCTGCCAATGCCAAGACACATCCAACATCCCTGTGAAGACAGTGATCAAAAATGGAGAAAGTGTGTGGACCGAACTTTCCTTTCTTGGTCATCTTTTCCTAGTCTCTTTGTGTAAATGCGTGGGAAATTAGAATGCTAACCTACATCCCCATCTAGAGCAGGGAGGGATGCCTCTGGTGGAAAGAAGTCAGAGCTGTGGATGTTGCTTTTATCTCTGTTACAGATGGGAGCTAGTAGTTCCAGAACCACTCATTTAAAATGCATTTTAAAAATCTGGGACAAGTTTGATCCCCAGAATTTAAAAATAGACATGCCTGATCTTCTGTGATATTGAATGTCCACAATATCCTTTGGAGGATGGGGAATGCTGGCCAATTGAAGGGTCTCTTAACTGTAATACTGTTTCATAACTAGACAAATTATGTAGAAAACAAGGGAAATGGGTAGAAGTGACACATTTCTTGCTCTTCTTCCCTCTATGAGACACGCCAGACTTATGTCTTAAGGCTGCAAATTTGGGATGTGAAACCTTCAGCTCTCCCCTGTCCTCTTACTTTGCCCCTGTATCTGGGGCTCCAAAATGAACAGGGTGAGAGTCAGGACACCCTTCCAGGAGGGGTTGCCTCAGTCTTGGTAGAAATTCAAACAGTCCCAATTGCAGTCAAGACTATTTAGAGGATCCAAGAAGTACATAGAAGCCTTTACGGGACTAGCTTTACTTTATGAGCTTACTTGGAGAGATATAATTCATGTCTTGGAACAGATGCTGACTCCTAACTCAAAAACTCAAGTTTTAGAGAAGCCACTACTTTTGGAGATGAATGGTTTGAACGTAAGAAAAGGGGAAAGAGGGAATATGAAATAGCCCTTCTCCCTATTGGAAGAAAAGCAGTCCCCATAACAGAGCCACTTTGCTAGATGTATTCTTCAGGGACTCAGGCAAGCACATTGACTTTAGGCTATGCTCAGTTGGCTGACATAGAACAGGCAGAGAAGGAAACTCCTGGTAAATCCTTAAATAGACTATGGGAGGCTCTCCACAAGTTTACTGACATTGATTCCAAAAGTTCAAAAGAAGGAATGATCTTAAAAGATAGATTTCTCACTCAGTCAGCTCAAGATATTTGTTATAAGATAGGAAAATGGGTGTTCGGACAAAATCAGTCTTTAAAAAAACTGTTGCAGCTGGCTCAGACGATGTTAGAGAACATGAGGAGGAAAATCGTCAACAAAAAAGAAACAGGCAAAAGACTGAAGCCCCAACAATAGCTGTTAGATCTGCTCTTAACAGCCTGAAAAAGAATGCCCAAAGGGACTCAGGTGAAAAGGGATGAGCTTGTTATTACTGTGGAAAGGATGGGCATCTCCAGCGGGACTGCCCTCAGGCATCTAAGCCACCCTTGGCTCCATTTCTGGTCTGCAAATGACCACATTGGAGGAGAAAATGCCCTCTGAGGCATAGGTCCCTGGGGTTGGACTCCCAAGGCAATCAGGACCGAAGGTGCCCAGGGGTCCCCACACAAACTCCCATCCTAATAACACCTGAGGGACTCTGGATATTAATAACTGTGGAAGGCCAATCTGTCGATTTCCTTCTGGACACTGGGGCAAATTTTTCTGTCCTCACTAAAGACCCTGGTCCACTTTCCTCTGGATCCACTATTGTAATGGGGTTGTCTGGACGAGCCAAATGCTATTGTTTTAGTCATCCTTTAAGCTGCAACTGGAACTCTGTGATATTTTCTCAGGAGTTTTCCCTCACCCTTTCTGGGGATGGATATACTGAATGAGGTCCAGGCCTCTATTTTCATAAATATGGAACCTGCTCTTTCCCTCCAATTAATTGAATAAAATGTAAATCCTAAAGTGTGGGCTCATGGAAAAACTGTGGTTTGAGCACAAAACACTGTTCCTGTCTGTATCAAGCTCAAAGACACTCACTTATTGCCACATTAAAAGCATATCCATTAAAGCCTGAGATTAAGGAAGAATTAAAACTCATTAAATTTTTAAGAGAACAAGAAACTATCGATTTCCTATACTCCATGCAACACTTCTATTTTGGGTGTAAAAAAGTCAAATGATTAGTCGAGAATTTTTCAAGATATACAAATAATAAGTGCCCAGTCCTTATACTTTATTATCTGAAATTCCTGAATGAGCCACATTCTCTGCATATGACTTTAAGACAATTGAGAGATTCTAGGGTATTACAAGAATTAAGCTATTTCAAATCCTGAAAGATGATGCTGTGAAAGTCCTGCACTCAATATGCCAGCAAATTTAGAAAACTCAGCAGTGGCCACAGGACTGGAAAAGGTCAGTTTTCATTCCAATCCCAAAGAAAGGCAATGCCAAAGAATGTTCAAACTACTGCACAATTGCACTCATCTCACAAGCTAGTAAAGAAATGCTCAAAATTCTCCAAGCCAGGCTTCAGCAATATGTGAACCGTGAACTTCCTGATATTCGAGCTGGTTTTAGAAAAGGCAGAGGAACCAGAGATCAAATTGCCAACATCCTCTGGATCATGGAAAAAGCAAGAGAGTTCTAAAAAAACATCTCTTTCTGCTTTATTGACTATGCCAAAGCCTTTGATTCTGTGGATCACAAAAAAACTGTGGAAAATTCTGAAAGAGATGGGTATACCAGACTGCCTGACCTGCCTCTTGAGAAATCTGTATACAGGTCAGGAAGGAGCAGTTAGAACTGGACATGGAACAATAGACTGGTTCCAAATAGGAAAAGGAGTACATCAAGGCTGTATATACCCTGCTTATTTAACTTCTATGCAGTGTACATCATGAGAAACGCTGGACTGGAAGAAACACAAGCTGGAATCAAGATTGCTGGGAGAAATATCAATAACCTCAGATATGCAGATGACACCACCCTTATGGCATAAAGTGAAGAGGAACTAAAAAGCCTCTTGATGAAAGTGAACGTGGAGAGTGAAAAAGTTGGCTCAAAGCTCAACATTTAGAAAACCATCATGGCATCCAGTCCCATCACTTCATGGGAAATAGATGGGGAAATAGTGGAAACAGTGTCAGACTTTATTTTTTGGGGCTTCAAAATCAATGCAGATGGTGACTGAAGCCATAAAATTAAAAGACGCTTACTCCTCGGAATAAAAGTTATGACCAACCTAGATAGTATATTCAAAAGCAGAGACATTACTTTGCCAACAAAGGTCCGTCTAGTCAAGGCTATGGTTTTTCCACTGGTCATGTATGTATGTGAGAGTTGGACTGTGAAGAAGGCTGAGCGCTGAAGAATTGATGCTTTTGAACTGTGGGGTTGGAGAAGACTCGAGAGTCCCTTGGACTGCAAGGAGATCCAACCAGTCCATTCTGAAGGAGATCAGCCCTGGGGTTTCTTTGGAAGGAATGATGCTAAAGCTGAAGCTCCAGTACTTTGCCCACCTCATGTGAAGAGTTGACTTGTTGGAAAAGACTCTGATGTTGGAAGCTATTGGGTGCAGGAGGAGAAGGGGATGACCAAGGATAAGATGGCTGAATGGCATCACTGACTCGATGGACGTAAGTCTGAGTGAACTCTTGGAGATGGTGATGGACATGGAAGCCTGGCATGCTGCGATTCATGGGTTCACAAAGAGTCGGACTTGACTGAGCGACTGAACTGAACTTAAAATCTTACTGTACTGACTTCTCATGATGTAGGTGGGATCTTAAACTCTAAAGTTCAGAGTGACAATGGCTCTGACTTTAAAGGTGCTGTAACTCAAAGGGTGTCAAAAGTTCTAGGAATAAAATATCATTTATACTGTTACTGGAGACTCCAATCTTCAAAGAAAAAAAAAAAGTTATAAAGGCTAATGACATTGTTAAAAGACATCCTTGTAAGCTAACTCAGGAAACACAAAACAGTTGTTTTAAAAATTTACTCATACCTTTGTGAGGGATTGAACTGCCCCTAAGAAGAATGGACTGTCTCTATGACAGACTATTTTGGTACACAGATATTGTCATAGATCCTGAATATTTAGAATTATCTTTGTGACTCAGTTTTCAGCTTTCCAACAGACATTATGAGAACTCTGGGAGGTGAACCCCTGGCCCAGCTTCCATAATTGGTCTAATCGGTGGGTCTATGGAGCACTCCCCTCCTCATCAATTGAAGGCTTCATAAGGTGGGTTTCTCCATTTCAAGGAAAGAATTTTCTTCAGCTTTGTGAATACCTTCACCAACAACAATCACACGTGACACCTCTTTTTGATCTGATGTTGTCTAGCAATCCTAAGATGGACTAACTATGGACATAATGTAACTTTTAATTTTTATTAAGTTTTAACTTGGTTTAATGACTATTTTGCCTTACATCTGTAACTGTATAATGTGGTTTATTTCTAACCATGTGAAACTATTAAGGTTACAAATGGTTGTTCAGGCTCCTATGCATGCCACAGCCTCCTCCAACTGTTACTTGCAGCCCCTGGATTGGAGATCCTCAATATGAAGGCTAGGAGAATATGTTGCCTCAACAATTTAGGGAATATGCCCCTCAATAGCAGGAAGTAGTTATGGAACAAAACTTATCCCTCTTTCCCTTGGCAAAATAATTATCCTAAAAGAAAAAGGGTGGGGGGAATGAGAGAGTCAATTCCTAGGCAGGTTGACAAGAAGTCTGGGGTCCTTGAGGAGAGAGGGGGCTGGAGTTCTCAAGGAGGAGAAAAGGACAAACGCCCCCTCCTTTTTTTTTTTTTTTTTCCTTTCTCTTCCTCTACATTCCTTAGTCTTAGTCACATAAAATGTATTTTGCTTTTATTTTCTTTAAGCCTGGAACTGATGATTACACAACAAACAACTCAGTTTATACTCTGTATTAAAGATTATATAACAACAATGCATCCTGTTTGAGGACAATTTCTCCTTCTTGAAAACCTTCTGGTTAATCCTGTTATCTTAAAATGTATATTATGGGAGTGGGTCTAGTAAGATTTTTACAACCTGAGGCATTCTTTTGATTTATTGTAATAAATCTAAAAAGTATATAATTCCCATGCTAAGACTCTCTGAGCCCCTTCTGATGTCTATGTCAGAAACTTTCTCTTTCCCGTTTTATACTTTAATAAAATTTTGCTATAGAATAGATCTTGAGTGATCAAGCCTGGTCCCTGGTCCTGAAGCTAAATCTTCTTCTTTAGAGATCACAAATCTGGCATTGTTCACCATAAGCTATCACCTTAAGAAAGATGGGGTATGCTTGTGAGAGCTGGATCATAAAGAAGGCAGAATGACAAATAATTGATGCCTTCAAACTGTGATGCTGGAGAAGACACCTGAGAGTCCCTTGGGCAGCAAGGAAATCAAACCAGTCAATCTTAGGAGAAATCAAATTGGAATATTCATTTGGAGGGTCTGATATTGAAGCTGAACCTCAAGTATTTTGGTCATCTGATGTGACCAGCAGACTCATTGAAAAAGTCCCTGATGCTAGGAAAGATTGAAGGCAGGAAGAGAAGGGGGCATGAGAGCATGAGATGATTGGATGGCATTACCAATGCAATGCACATGAACTTGGGCAAACCTCAGGAGATGGTGAGGGACAGAGAGGCCTGGCATGCTGCAGTCCATGGGGTCACTAACAGTTGGACATGACTGGTCAACTGAACAGCAACAACAAAAGCATTATCAGCTATTCTAATAACACACAAGGGTTTAAGTCAAAGGTAATAAAATTTAATTGATTTAGTATTAGTTTTACTTGTCTATGTCTGACAAACCACACAATAGTATATGGCTGAATTTTGCATAGCTATAGCTAATTAGATAGTTACTTAGGAGCTTCCCAGGTTGCACTATCTGTAAAGAACCCAGCTGCCAATGCAGGAGATATAAAAGACTTGGGTTTGATCCCTGGATTAGAAAGATGCCCTGGAGGAGGGCACAACAATCCACTCCAGTATTCTTGCCTAGAGAATCCCGTGGACAGAGGGGCCTGGCAGGCTACAGTCCATAGGGTTGCAAAGAGTTGGACTAGACTGAGGCGACTTAGCACACGCACATAGTTACAAATTATTTGTTGAATTTATATGAGAAATGTATAATTTGTCTAAAATTTAAGAGTAAAAGTTAATATTCTTGATGAGTAATTTTAAGAATATACATTTTAGTACATTGTATTTAATTTTATAATTCAAATGCATTTCATTGTTGTTCAGTTGCTAAGTTGTGTCCAATTCTGTGTGATCCCATGGAGTGTAGCATGTCAGGCTCCTCTGTACTCCACTATCTCCTGGAATTTGCTTAAATTCATGTCCATTCTGTTGGTGATGGTCTCTAACCATCTCATCCTCTGCTGCCCCCTTATCATTTTGCCTTCTATTTTATCCAGCATCAAGATCTTTTCCAGTGACTTGGCTCTTCACATCAAGTGGCCAAAGTTTTGGAGCTTCAGCTTTAGCATTAGTACTTACAATAAGTATTCAGGGTTGATTTTCTTTAGGATTGACTGCTTTGATCTCCTTGCTGTTCAAGGGATTCTCAAGAGTCTTCTCTATCACCACAGTTCAAAAGCATCATTTCTACTGCATTCAGCCTTATAAGTCCAAATTTCATATCCATGCATGACTAGTGGGAAGACCATAGCCTCAACTATATGGACCTTTATAGGCAAAGATATGTCTCTGCTTCTTAATTCACTGTCTATGTTTGCCATAGTTTTCGTTCCAAGGAGCAAGTGTCTTAATTTCATGGCTTCAGTCACTGTCTATAGTGATTTTGGGGCCCAAGAAAATAAAATCTATCACTGCTTCTACTCTGTCCCCTTCTATTTGCCTTGAACTGATGGGACTGATGTCATGATCTTAGTTGCTGCTTTATTTTTTTTTTTTTTAATATTGAGTTTCAATCCAGATTTTTCACTCTTGTCTTTCAACATCATCAAATAGATAATGGGTGAGAAGTTACTGAATAACACAGGGAGCCCAGCCTTGTACTCTGTGATAACCTAGAGAGGTGGGCTAGGGAAAGGGAAGGAGGATCAAGGAGGAGGTGATATATGTATAACTGTGTCTGATTTACATTGATATATGGCAGAAACTGGTTTTCTCTTTGGCTTAGTGGTAAATAATCAGTCTGCAATGCAGGGGATGCAAGTTTGATCCCTGGGTCAGGAAGATCCCATGGAGAAGAATATGGCAACCCATTCCAACATTCTTGCCTGAGAAATCCCATGGACAGAGGAGTCTGGCAGGCTATAGTCTATGGGGTCATAAGAGTTTGACACGACTTAGTAACTAAAACACCACAAACATGTCAGAAAACAACAGGATATTTTTAAAGCAATTGTCCTCCAGTAAATAAATAAATAAATAAATAAATAAATAAATAGGCTCTTTAGTTCCTCTTCCCTTCCTCCCATTGGAGTGATATCATTTGCACATCTGAGGTTTTTTATATTTCTCCCAGTAATCTTGATTCCAGCTTGTGATTCATTCAGCCTTTTATTTCACATGATGTACATTTCATATAAGCAAAATAAGCAGGGTGACAATATGAAGTCTTGTTGTAGTATTTTTTTTTTCTTTTTTTTTCTTTTTTTTTAATTTTGAAGTCAGTTATCCCATGTCTAGTTCTAACTGTTGTTTCTTGACCCACATACAGGCTTCTCAGGAGGCATGAATTATGATTTAGTGTTCCCATCTATAAGAATTTTCCATGGTTTGTTGTGATCCACAGAGTAAAAGGTTTTAGCCTTATCATTGAAGCTGACATAGATTCTTTTTTTTTTTTTTCTGGAATTCTCTCTTTTACCATGATCCAGTGAAAGTTGGCAATTTGACCTCTACTTCCTCTGCTTCTTCAAAACCCAGCTTGTTCATCTGGAACTTCTCATTTCATGTTGCTGAAACCTAACTTGAAGGATTTTGAGCATAATCTTGCTACCATGTAAAATGAGCACAAATTTACAGTTGCTTGAACATTCTTTAGAGTTGCACTTCTTTGGGATTGGAATGAAAACTGACAATTTTAGTCCTGTTGCCACTGTTGAATTCTTCAAATTTGTTGTCATACTGAGTGCAGCACTTTACCAGCATGGTCTCAGGATTTTAAAAAGCTCAGTTGGAATTCCATCACCTCCACTAGCTTTGTTTGCAGTAATACTTCCTAAGACCCACTTGACTTCACACTCCAGGATGTCTGGCTTTAGGTGAGTGACCAGATCATTTTGGTTACCCAAGTCATTAAGACCTTTCTTGTATCATTTTTCTGTGTATTCTTTCTCCCACTTCTTAATCTCTTCTATTCTGTTATGTCTTTATCCTTTCTGTCCTTTATCGGGCCCATCTTTGCATGAAATATTCCCTTGATATCTCCAATTTTATTTAAGAAAATTTCTACTCTTTCCCATTCTATTGGTTTCTTCTATTTCTTTGCAGTGTTCATTTCAGAAGGCCTTCTTATCTCTCCTTGCTGTTCTCTAGGACTCTGTATTCAGTTGGGTATAGCTTTGCCTTTTCCCCTTGCCTTTCACTTCTTTTTTTTCTTCAGGTATTTGCAAAACCCTCCTCAGACAACCATTTTGCCTTCTTGTATATTTTCTGTTTGGGATGATTTTGGTCACTGCCTCCTGTAAAATGTTATAGACATCTGTCCATAGTTCTTCAGGCACTCTGTCTACCAGTTATCTTCAAATGAAGGTAAAAACAATAATACAACCCAGAACTAATATATTTTATTGGTACATGTGGAGTAGGTTGTCTTATGTAACCCTCAACAACCTAATTGAGTGGGCTTATCTGGTGGCACAGATTTAAGAATCCACATGCCAATTCAGGAAACATGGATTCATTCCTTGCTCTGGAGATCCCCTGGAGAAGGAAATGGCAACCCACTCCAGTTCTTGTCTACTAAATCCCTTGGACAGTGGAGCCTGGCAGGCTATAGCCCCTTGGGTGGCAAAAGAGTCCGACATGGCTTAGCAACTAAACAACAACAATCTAATTGAGCAAATGTTTCTATGCTTATTTAGACATAAGAAAACTGCCATTGCAATTAGGTATTGAGTAATAAAAAATGGATCTAACTTAAATGCACAAGATTTTTCCATAATGTACCAGTACTTTACTGAATTAAGCACAACTTAATATTAAAGCACATATCTTTGAAATCCATGGAGACAAAAGAAAAGAAAAAAAGGAAACTAAGAAGAATGACTGATTTTACTAAAGCTCCTCTCCCAGTGTAATTAACTGTTACATTTTCATCATTAAAATAAGTGAAACCTGATATCAGTTTTAAAACATAACACATAATATTTGACAGCATGAAAGCTGAGTTTTACTTCTGTCCCTGTTTCCAAGAACTCCCGAGATAGGAGTCAGTGTTGAAGACAATATGGAAATGATCGCAAATTAATAAACTAAATTCCTAAATAGGCTAGGAAGGCAAATAAGTTATCTTCACACAGTCCAATAGGTCCTTTATTTTCCCCCTATTTTTGTTCTGTGACCCATAATCATGAAATTTGTATTGATTAGAAATTCATAATTTCTGGAGAAATCCAAATTTCTAGAGAAAATTCCTTTCTACCTTTTCTCAAACTAGTCATTTCCAACAACAAATTCCTTTTAACTACTTTACAATAGTATAAGCTATTTTTATACATAATAGGAAAAAATAACCCACATTCTTCTGTTGGTTGGCAAACTCACAAGCCCCCTGAGTGAAATTTGAAATTACCTTCTCTATTTGGAGGGCAAGAAGAGACTAGTAAAGGAAGCAGACAACCCCAGATCTGTAAGTGAAAGGTTTAATAGGCAAGGGAACTTACATACAAGGCTTATGTTGGCCGCCACAAGATGAATAATTCTCTCCATCTGCCCACCAGAATCTTGAGTCTATACAGAAGACTTTATGAGTTTCACTCATGTGCACTGTCCAGATGGTCAAAATAACACCTTATTGTCTAAAGGCTGCCGCCTTCAGATGGCCCCCACTGTGGAAACTGTGGGCAGAAGATGGAATACAGTGTCTCTAGTCTTGGTTATGGTCAGCTTGTGGGTCATCCAGTGGACATATCCTCTCTATGACCAACTCTACCATCTTCAGTGGTCATCTTACAGACCAAATTGAGGCTCATTGTTTCTCTACTACCTTTGATTACTTCTTGGGCTCCTCTTTAGTTTCTCCTTTCTGCAGTTCCAAGTGACTGATGCAGCTATGACTTGAAAATCAAGACCTGGGGCGGTGCTCTTCACTGCAGCTACATATTAGAATCACCGGGGAGTTTGTAAGTACACAAAGACTGTGGTACATCTCAGGATATTTGTTATAGTTGGATGGGCCAGGTATTTTTAGTTTCAGAAGTTCTCCAGGTGCTTTTAATATGCATTCTCTGATAAAAAGTACTCTAAAGCAGTGAGTAATCAGAATCTTGCTGTTGCTGCTGCTAAGTCACTGCAGTTGTGTCTGACTCTGTGCGACCCCATAGACGGCAGCCCACCAGGTTCCTCCATCCATGGTATTTTCCAGGCAAGAGTACTGGAGTGGGGTGTCATTGCCTTCTCCAGTCAGAATCTTGAGTCCCTTCCAAAATAACTATTCTAAGTCATTCCAAGTATTAGCTTTGATTAGTCTTACGTGAAAGGCATGCTAAATTGCAAATTCCTGGGCTTCACCCAAGATTTTGGCTCAACAGGTTGGGAGAAGTGTCTGGAAACGTGTGTTTCTAGTAAATTCCCAGTTGATACTGCTGCTGCTGGTCCCCATACGAAACTTTAAAAGTCTGTGTTCTATGAGATGTCATATTCTGTTTACATGAACTGAATCCTTCTCAGGGACAGATATCGATGAAGTCTGAAAGTAGAATTTTCCTATTCTTAAAAGAAAGAAGGAATGGATGGTAGACAAGCAAGACTTATAGCCACTAAAATCTCATATGGCAAATTTCATTCTGCTTTCTCTCACCAAGCAGTACTCTGTTTCAGAGCTTTACACTTCTATTATCAGCATGCTAGTGTTTCACATTTTGAAAATTTCAGTTTTGTCATCAACTCTAACTTAAATACACTTCCTACCTCTGCATATTGGAATCGCATATACCTACCAAATCCTCTATAGGAAATTTTATGAATTTCCCATGATACCACTTCCTCATTTTCCCTGCAGATATTAGGAAGAAATCATTTGAACCCTGTAGGGAGAGAGCAAATTAGCGAAGATGATGTGATCAGACTCTTTGCCCCACAGCCCTTGTTCTCACCCCACATGTTGTAAATATATGTAACAGCTGAGATCACTTATAGCAATGTGCATGCGTGTCATGAGGTACTCACTTAGCCACGGCCTACTTTTGTCCTGTAAGCTTATGCTCCACCTGGACAACCTCTTGAGGCTGCATTGCTATGGCTGTGTTATGGCAGTGAGGTTACATCATGGCTGTGTCTGCTGAGTCTACCAAGAGAAGAGAAAATGTGGCATGTCTGCTGCTATAGCTGTTATGCCAGCCAGGAGAGAATAAATGTGTTTACAGTTCCTACAGCTCTTCACATTTTCTTCCAGTTTCCTTGCTCTTGCCTTACCTACCCTGGTTTCAGTGAACAGTGCGTACAGTGAGATACAGTGAGACAAACCCTCATTATATTGTGTCCTTCTCTTTAGGAAATGCTTCTGTCAGGTGTTATAGTTGTCATGCTCATAATTATGATAAAATAATAGTATTTTACCCTAAAAATTAGTAGAATGTATGGGGCTGTGTCCTCAACACTTTTACCAATACTGACTCTTTGACACTCTATTAATATCTTCATTTTACAAAAGAGGAATTTGGAGTATTTATGTGTACATCTTCATTAGTCACACAGTCATATCCAATTTTTTGCAGTCCTATGGACTATAGCTCACCAGTCTCCTCTATCCCTGGGATTCTCCAGGCAAGAATACTGGAGTGGATTGTCATGCCCTCTTCCAGGGGATCTTCCCAACCCAGGGATCAAACTCAGGTCTCCCGCATTGCAGGAGGATTCTTTACCATTTGAACCACCATAATGCCAATCTCTCAGCTGTTAGGTAGCAATCAAGATACAACCCCAGAAGTTGAAGCTAATACAGCATTTAAAACACCTTCTGGCATATTGAAAGGCTTAGATAATTGGCTAGAATCAGCATGATCATTATCACTGGTGATCTTAATTATGCAATGACTAGTGTGCTAAGCATTGTACTAAAGACTTTACATAGATGTATATTTGTACATGATTCATTTTATCCTCAAAACACTATATTCTCACAATATTTCCATGAAATAGAAACACATTATCCTAAACAACTTATTCCAGTCACACAGCCGGTAAGCAGATGAGCTTGAAGTAAGACCCAAATTTAGGATCAAGGGCTGTTTCTTAATCATTTTGTATCTTGTGTATTACTTAACACACTAGTTCTCAAACTGTGGTCACTTTTAACTGAATTCAATGTGTATATCTGTTTACAATTTAATGATCTATCTTTATGGAATTAAAAGGCACATTTGTTTTCCTTTTCTTTCCTTTTGAGTCTGTTTCTTATTTAACATCTTAGCTTAAAGTTCTAAAAACAAAACCCAAGTAATAATACAATAGCTAATCTCTCAGGAAAAATGTACATGAGCAACGTTTTCGCTTGTTAACATTTTAGAATTAGAACAGGACTGACCACCACATACAGCAGGTCTACAGTGATCTCTGCTGCTTGATTTTCTTGCTGGTGTCTAATTCCCTCCTCTTGAGTCTTGGCTGGACTTAAAGGCTTGCTTTTAATGAATGGACCATAGCAATGTGATGGGATTTTACTATTAGAATAGGTTCTGAAAAATACAGTGGTTTTGGTTTTGGCAGTTTAGTCTTGCTAACCATTTGCACTTTTCTGTCAGTGGAATCTGAATGCTGCTCTGCGAGGAGACCTTGCTGGCATCACCACTGGCTTTTACCGCAGCTAGCAGTAACCTGAGGTTGCCTGCAGCCCAGTGAATGTGTCAGTCCTGCTAGTGACCTTGGGAGTGAATTACCTTCAGGCAAGATGGAGATGGGGCTTCCCCAGTGACACAGAAGTAAAGAGTCTGTCTGCAATATAGGAGCTTCAAGTTTGATCCCTGGTTCGGAAGATCCCCTGGAGAAGGAAGTGACAACCCACTGTAGTATTCTTGCCTGCATAATCCCATAGGCAGAAGAGCCTGGTGGGCTGCAGTCCATGGGTTTCAGAAACAGCATAGCTGAAGCAACTTAGCAGGCATGCAAGCTGGAGATGACCATGACTAGCAAATACACTTCAAGCTCAAGAGCAAGCGTGGGTCAGAGGAACTCAGACAAATCACAGGCACAGACTGTGAGATAAAAAAACATTTTACCTTTAAGACATTTTGTTTTGGGATACTTTGTAATACAGTGATAGATCGCTAGTTATTTATATTTTGACTTTAAAATACACATAAAATTCAATTTTGGAATGTTAGCAAAAACTCCAAATAGATAAAGACTTCTTCAGCTATACATTAAGACCAAAAACAAACAAACACACAAACAAACAAACACTTATTTTACTGAATATTTGAGAAACCTGACTTTTGTACAAATGTCATGTTTAGACTATATATATATATGGTGACCCATATAAACCTCCAAATGAAAGATAAATGCAGAAAGACCACTACAAATTAAAGGATTTATTACGTAGGAGTGTTTCTTTCACAAGGCAATTGTCCAAAGCATGTCCTAAGCAGAAAAGCAGGAGAAACTTCTGATAAAAATAATTGATAATTATCTTGAATATAGCAAACATGTTATCTGATTCCCAAAAGGAAAGCAGAAGAGTACATCATTTGTCTTCCATTTCATTCACAAAACTATAGACATTCATTTAAATTATTTCATATTTTAAAATTCATGGGGATAAAGGAATATTGTTAAGATTTTATTCCAGCTATTTAGTAAGATGATATGGTTTTTGTTTCTGTAATCTAAAGGACAAAGTCATTAATTAGGGAAAACATGTCCTTCAATAACATTAGAGTGATGAGATTCTGATTCTAACAGAAAGAGAAGCCTGGGAAGTGAAGCAATTTAAATTTGAAGCAGATTCACACAGGAGCTGAGGTAAAATGTGAAGTAACACATACAAATAGATATCATTATGTTCTCAGCTGGTTTTATACCTAGTAAGATATACTGAGGTATAATTCTCAAAAAAAAATCGTTCATATTCAAATATTCTGTTTAGAGAGACTTGTTACCAGTAGTGTTCCCTATTGCTTTAAATTATGCATGCAAGATAGCTAAGAAACAGTATTGCTCACATTTATTTCAGCATTGAGACATTTTGTGAAGGCTGAACAGGTAGCCTTGCCCAGAGCAGTGGTCTATAGAACAAAAAATTAGAAATTCAGTTACATATTTTAGCATAAGGTACAAAAGGAAGGAATCACTTTGACCTACTTTCCTTTAATCCTCAGTGCTGCATAGAGCAAGCATTACTGAGTGAGTGGATGGAAACACGGATACCGTAATAACATCATTGGAGATATAACAATATTAATTATGGAAGAGAGGACAGGGCTTTCCTATTCTATTCCTTTCACTTGTTAGTGGTTTCTTACCATTAGAACCAGTGCTTTCTGAAATGCCAGACTCAACCACCCCATTGTCCCCTGGCACCTATCTCATGGTGGCAACATCTGTGAGGGAATTTGTCTCTTCCGTGCATCGGATGTGAGGAGCCACAACCCTGGGTTTCCGTCACCTTCTTTACTCCCCTTAGCTAATTCAGTTACTCAGTCCTATTCAGTTTTTCTTTCTTTGCTGTTTCTCATGTCTGCTCATGTTTTTACACCTGGTCTTCTGCTGACTTTGCGTACAATTTCTTCTTAGGGGGACTTCAAGCAGCCTTTCAAACTGGCAGCTGTACTTTTATTGCCTCTGCCACCTTGCTCTCATGATGCCAGTCGTGGTGGTGGTTTAGTCGCTAAGTTGAGTCCGACTCTTGTGACCCCATGGACTGTATCCTCAACAGGCTTCTGTTCCATGGGATTCTCCAGGCAAGAATGCTAGAGTGGGTTGTCATTTCCTTCTCCATCATGATGCCAGAAGACCATACAAAATGCAAACTTGGCCATATCACTTCCTGCTTTAAATCCTAAGATGATTCTTCCAACTAGAATATAAATTTTAAGTCAAATTCTGAACTGGTTAAAAAAAAAAAAAATCAGCTACCTGCATCCATATATTATTTTCAACTGTAGCCTTGCTTCAATGAATGATTTTTTTTGAGCAAGGGCAATTTTCATTTTTAATACTTACTTAACACTAGTAAACTTTTAAGAATCTATTAAAAATTATATATATTATCATTATTTCCATTGTTTCAAACAATCTTTGATATGAGAAGAAACTAATAGTGACAAACATCAAAAGTGTGTGAAGTCGCTTAGTCATGTCTGACCCTTTGTGACCCCATGGACTGTAGCCTACCAGGTTCCTCAATCCATGGGATTCTCTAGGCAAGAATACTGGAATGAGTTGGTATTTCCTTCTCCAGGGGATCTTTCTGACCCAGGGATTGAACCCTGGTCTTCCGCATTGCAAGCAGATGCTTTACTCTCTGAGCCACTAGAGAAGTCCACAAACATCAAGAATTAAGTCAAATATCCTTTAAAATGTTTTAAGTTAAAACCAAACATGGACTTCTCTGAGACTCAGAGAAAATCTGAGCGACTCTATTTAAATATCAAATGCAATAGCAGATTTTAAGAAGCAAAGTAGCCCAAAAATTGTGTTTTATGCCATCCACCATGCCCCGGGCCAATAAGAGGACCTGAAGCCAGCAGTCACATGATATATATATATATATTCAGGTGCTGATTACATACAGAGATGCAGAAGCCTAATCTACACTGAAACACAGTCCTTAGATGTCTGCCTTACTCCATTAGGCAGCCTTTTCATTCCAGGAGGATTCTATCTCGGCCCTTTCACAGAGCTCTTCTATATAAATTGCATTCTAGTTTTTGTTCCATACCAGAAACTGCAGACTTACCAGTACCTTCTCAACTGGGCCCAGATCTGCAACAAAATAAGTACCAGTATGGTAGTTTGGATATGGTATCTAGAAATGAACTATTTAGGTTCAGATTTCAACTCTGCCACTTACTGACTCTGTGGCCTTGAAGGAGTCACTTAACCTTTGTAGATGTCCAGTGTCTCCTGAGACAATCCTCTTTGTCTCCCTAAGAAGTTATCTCTTCATGGGGCAAAGGAAACCATATCTTATAAGATTTCATGGTGGTGGAGAAATTTTTTAAATTGGGTCCTTAAGTGCTTGCTCTGTCACCTGGTTCCTATAGATTCCAAACTGTATTCCAAAGATTGCTAATGTTTCGCTGACACCAGCCAACAATGACCACTGATGCTGTCCAGATATGGATCTCTCAGTTTAGAAAGACTGTGAAAGTGGCCATGGACTTACTGGGCTTCATCTCAACTTCTCTTACTGTCCCCATCACTAAGGAAGTCTGGCTATGTTTCATTTTCTTCCAGCTGAGATTGGTGGGTGTTTATTTCACTAAAATTTGTGCAAGGACCTCTGACCTCCTACATGCCCCCATGAACCTCCTGGTTAGTTCTGGTTCCTAACTCATTCTGGAACAAATGGTAGATTAGGAAGACTTTAACTTACGTCCTTTTATGCCTAAACCTGTGGCACTGCCAGATATGTACAACTTATACCTCAGTGGTTCAGGTAAACCTGCCAGGAGGGCCTCATCCCAGGGTCCTGGACTCAATGGGTCTTTAAATCAGTTATTACTCCAATGTATTCAACACACCTGATGTCTATAAAGGTATTTCATTTTCTTCTATAGATCTAAATTTAATGTTCAGTTCAGTTTAGTTGCTCAGTCGTGTCTGACTCTTTGTGACTCCATGGACTGCACACCAGACCTCCCTGTCCACCACCAACTCCTGGAGGCTACTCAAACTCATGTCCATCGCATTGGTGATGCTATCCAACCATCTCATCCTCTGTCATCCCCTTCTCCCACCTTCAATCTTTCCCAGTATCAGGATCTTTTCATGAGTCAGTTCTTTGCATCAGGTGGCCAAAGGATTGGAACTTCAGGTCCAGCATCAGTCCTTCCAATGAATATTCAGTTCTGATTTCCTTTAGGATGGACTGGTTTGATCTCCTTGCAGTCCAAGACACTCTCAAGAGTCTTCTCCAACACCACCGTTCTAAAGCATCAATTCTGTGCTCAGCTTTCTTTATGATTCAACTCTCACATCCATACATGACTACTGGAAAAACTATAGCACTGAATAAACAGAATTTTGTTGGCAAAGTAATGTCTCTGCTTTTTAATATGCTGTCTAGATTTGTTATAGCGTTTATTCCAAGGAGCAAGTGTCTTTTAATTTCATGACTGCAATCACCATCTGCAGTGGTTTTGGAGCCCAAGGAAATAAAGTCTCTCACAGTTTCCATTATTTCCCTATCTATTTGCCATGAAGTGATGGGACCGTATGTATGATCTTCATTTTTTAAATGTTGAGTTTTAACCCAGCTTTTTTATTCTCCTCTTTCACTTTCATCAAGAGGCTCTTTATTTCCTCATCTCCTTCTGCCATAAGGGTGATATCATCTGCATATCTGAGGTTACTGATATTCCTCCTGGAAATCTTGATTCCAGCTTGTGCTTCATCCAGTCTGGTATTTTTTATGACATACTCTGCATATAAGCTAAATAAGCAGGGTGACAGTACACAGCCTTGACATACTCCTTTCCCAGTTTGGAACTAGTCCATTGTTTCATGTCTGGTTCTAACTGTTGCTTCCTGATCTGCATAAAGATTTCTCAAGAGGCAGGTCAGGTGGTCTGGTATTCCCATATCTTGAAGAATTTTCCACAGTTTGTTGTGATCCACACAGTCAAAAGCTTCAGTGTAGTCAATAATACATAAGTAGATGTTTTTTTCTGGAATTATCTTGCTTTTTCTATGATCCAACAGATTTTGGCAATTTGATCTTTGGTTCCTCTGCCTTTTCTAAATCCAGTTTGAGCATCTGGAAGCTCTCAGTTCACATATTGTTGAAGCCTAGCTTGGAGAATTTTAAGCATTACTTTGCTAGCCTGTTAGATGAGTGCAATTGTGCAGTAGTTTGAACATTGTTAGATATTGCCTTTCTTTGAGATTGGAATGAAAAATGACATTTTCTTCTTATGTTAGTGGGGTGGAGTATACTGAACAGGAAAGGAAAGATCTCTTTTTTTTGTGAAATTTTCAATAAGCTTGTCACCACATATCAAAACACAGACTAAGTGCAGATTTTAATAATCTGAATGAACAGAGGAGTATGTTATTGGAACAGTTGAGAAAGTCCCATTGAAGTGGAAGCTCTGTTTTGTGGCATGCTTTTCAGTTTGGTTAGGAACATTGCAAATTACACGTATCCTGACATTCTCACTGAGTAGTATTTTTCCACTTAACAATAATGAGGAAAATCGCTAAGGTAAAAACATTGAAATGGCCAGGCAAAGAAGTATTTTCATTGTGTCTGGATTAAGCCCAGAAATGTGGATAATGGGATAAAAAATATATACCAAAGTATTTTCCTTTTTAATCTGTATTTTCATGCAGTCTATCCACTTAAAGTAATATTTAATATTCAGAAATTCAAACAGGAGAATGATCTACAACTTCATGCTTCAGGGTTAGAGCCCATTATAAAGGGATTAGGTGTATAAATATATGCGTAAAAATTATTGCTGTTTTTTAGTTGCTAAATTATGTCTGACTCTGCAACCCATGGACTGTACCCTATCAGGCTCCTCTGTGTGAGGAATTTCCTAGGAAAGAATACAGGAATGAGTTGTCATTTCTTTTTCCAGGGAATGTTCCTGAAGGAGGGATCAAACCCACATTGCGTGCATTAGCATGCAGATTCTTCACCACTGAGCCACCAGGGAAACACCATGCATAAAAATGGAAATCCCAGTGTACTTGTCAATGTGAAAGTGAACACCAAAGGAAGATAAATTCAGTTCTATCCTTGAGATAGCTAAGGGATTCACAGAGTGATTGGACTTGGAGCTTGAATTTGGGAGTGAGTGACCATCATATGGCAACAGCTATTATCACTGTAGTTCTTAATATTGATGAGTTTTTAATACTAAAGAATAAAAATGGAATTTCCCTTCATAAATCACTTACAATATGGTTTCCTCTGGAAACATATTTGTATAATATCAACTAACATGTCTTTGAACCTCATTTCACATGAAAATGCAACTGGTTTTGAAATGAAAGTAATGTGGTCTTTGTGTGTTAACTTGGAAACATTTTAACACATATAACACTAAAGAGTATCCATTACTATGTAAATAACCTTCTATGATTTTTAGTAATATGCTCTTTTATTACCTGTTTCTAATAAACCCCAGGGTTTTCCTCATGATTATTATTAAAAATCTTCCAAATAGGCCATATATATTTTAGACTGCATTCTTTTTTCCCAAATGTATTCAAAGAGATTTGTTAATAAAACCTGTTGAAAGCAATTATCTTAGCAAATTGTGTTCCAGTTTTGAAGTACATTTTTTCACTTTTTAAAAGAAAATATTTCTTGTTTATTTTATTACAAACATCAGGTAGAAAAGCTGTCATACAGAATGTTCAGTTCACTTCAGTTCAGTCGCTCAGTCGTGTCCGACTCTTTCCAACGCCATGAATCTCAGCAAGCCAGTCCTCCCTGTCCATCACCATTTTCCGGAGTTCACTCAAACTCATTTCCATCAAGTTGGTGATGCCATCAAACAATCTCATCCTCTGTCAGATATGCAGATGACACCACCCTTATGGCAGAAGTGAAGAAGAACTAAAAAGCATCTTGATGAAAGTGAAAGAGGAGAGTGAAAAAGTTGGCTTAAAGCACAACATTCAGAAAACGAAGATCATGGCATCTGGTCCCATCACTTCATGGGAAATAAATGGGGAAACAGTGGAAACAGTGTCGGACTTTATTTTGGGGGCTCCAAAGTCACTGCAGATGGTGACTGCAGCCATGAAATTAAAAGACGCTTACTCCTTGGAAGAAAAGTTATGACCAACCTAGATAGCATATTGAAAAGCAGAAACATTGCTTTGCCAAGAAAAGTCCATTTGGTCATGGCTATGGTTTTTCCAGTGATCATGTATGGATGTGAGAGTTGGACTGTGACGACAGCTGAGCGCCCAAGAGTTGATGATTTGAACTGTGGTGTGGAGAAGACTCTTGAGAGTCCTTTGGACTTCAAGGAGATCCAACCAGTCCAGTCTAAAAGAGATCAACTCTGGGTGTTCTTTGGAAGGAATGATGCTAAAGCTGAAACTCCAGTACTTTGTCCCCCTCATGCAAAGAGCTGACTCATTGGAAAAGACTCTGGTGCTGGGAGGGATTGGGGGCAGAAGGAAAAGGGGATGACAGAGGATGAGATGGGCTGGATGACATCACCAAATGTTACACATTAACTTTATGTTTGTTGAAATTTTAGATCTATCCTTGCCAAAATGTGTCACTTAAGACAAGGACAAATCTGAAAGGTGACAAAATATATAAGTTCCGATAATTATATGTGAATTATTTTTACACTGTGCTCTTTAGGCAACATACTTGGAAAAAATTTGTACTGCTGATACAGTAAGATCTCAAGACTTCTCTTAAGAAAAAAATGTATATATTTTCATCTTCTTTTACAGAGGTTCTTGGGGGTAACTTCAGCTTTTAGTTAGTACTCATGAAAGAGTGTTCATTTTGCACCGTGTTTCAAATACGGGAGGGAGTTGGTGGCAGTAATAATTGATTGTGATTGTTTCTCTCAGCTTACCAATAAAGCAGGATGAATACCATTCAATGTAATTACACCTGAATTATAGTTACCAGAAAGCAAAATAAATAATTAAATGTGCAAGACATCCTAGGACAGATTCAAAAGGCAGAAACCATAAAAGAAAGAAAGAAAAAAATCCATTCAATTAATTACATTTTAGCAAGATATTATCAATTTAAAAAGAAACATGAGAAAGTTAAAGGCTTAAGAAATGCAGAGGCTCAAAGGTCATTTCTATAATCTTGTTAAAGTTTTGGTTATAGATTTAGGTATCTGTTACATCTCAGAAGGGAGTCCCCCACTGCTCAGCAATAAATAATCCACCTGCAATGCAGGAGACACAGGAGGTGTGAATTGGATCTCTGGGTAAGGACGATTCCCTGAAAGAGGGCATGTAACACACTCTGGTATTCTTACTGGGAAAATCCCATGGACAGAGGAGCCTAAAGTCCATGGGGTTGGAAAGAGTCATACCCAACTAAAGCAACTGAGCATATATGCATGTTAAATTTCAAAATACACACAGACTTGTACATTTCATTGTATGTATATTTTACACCTAAAGAAAATAGCATTTTTAATTCTAGTTAAAGAAATCAATAACAAAGTATTTAAAGAGAAGTATACTAATCTATAGAATGTATTTAAATCATATCTAAAATTAAGTTAGATCCAACTAGTCCATTCTAAAGGAGATCAGTCCTGGGTGTTCTTTGGAACAAAAGATGCTAAAGCTAAAACTCCAATTCTTTGGCCACCTGATGAGAAGAACTGACTCATTTGAAAAGACCCTGATGCTGGGAAGAACTGAAGGCAGGAGTAGAAGGGAATGACAGATGATGAGATGGTTTGATGACATCACCAACTCAATAGACATGAGTTTGAGCGAACTGTGGGAGTTGGTGATGGACAGGGAAGTCTTGTGTGCTTCAAACCACAGGGTCTCAAACAGTCAGACATAACTGAGAGACTGAACTGAAATAAATTATTTTATGAGATATAATGTTGAAGCAGGAAAAATACTCCTGGAAAAATGTGAAGTATGACAGATTCAGTTTTCATGACTGAGTAACTGATACAAATGATCTTAAAAAATGCACTTGTTTTAGATGTTTGCCTTTTTAGTAATTATAATTTAATTCCTTGTGAAACTTGTGAAGGTAATGTTTGCACGAAATTAAAATTTCTCTCTTAACTACTTGCAATTTAATTAATTAGCTATCAGTCATCAGTGATGGTCAAACTTGTCTCTAGAATCTCATTTATGAGATTTCATTTTATATCAAATTTTCAGTTCTTTATGAAAATTGCCAGTCTTCACACAAAATTGCAAAGGCAAAGAAGTTGCTTTTCATTCTTTTTCTCTTCTATTCATTAAAAAGCAAAACAAAAACCCTATCACAGCTGACACATACTACAGCAACTTCTCAACTTTTTCACTTTTTGTGCTCGGACAACTCTTCTGCAAATCCCATCAGAACAGATAGAACTACCAAAATTCCTGCTGGGATTTTCCTCACTTCTCCTTATATGTCTGTCTAGTTAGGCAGAAAATTTCTCAAAAATAGAACCACCTCATGACCTTACAGTGTCTTTCTCATCACCTGTTGAATATTAAAGAATTTAATATTTTTAGAGGCTTGATGACTCAAAGTTTATCTTAGATTTATTTTGTTTTACATATTTAAAAGTATATATCAATCTCTGGGCTAATCTATTTGGAATATTATAGAATGAAACATCTTTTAAGGTTAAATAATAGCAATGAAAGTTAATGATATCTAAAAGCAAACAAATGCATTTTTCAGATTTTCTGTACATTGCAGACTTCATATGCACAAAAATAAATGCCATTTTTACAGTTCAGGTGAAAAATGTAGTTGTTGGAAAATTATATTTCATCTTATGGGTAAATCTCTCAATGAGACATTATGTGGAACAGAAAAGTAGCTTTCCCTGAATGGGAGAAAACAGCAAAAGAAAAACATGTTAAAATTATGATTTCATATTCATATTTTATTTATTTTTCATATTCATATATTCTGTAAATATAAATATATTATTTACTATCCTAGAAATAAGAATATATAACATTAGTCTTAAAAATTATTCCTTTTGTTGGGAAACAGGTTCTGTAATATTTAGGATAATAGATAAAAAAATCACTATAAATATCCAATATCAATATTTTAAGAACAGTATAAGATTTAATTTTAAAATATATGAATTTTTTAAATAGAGAGTATTTCCTCATCCTTCTTTATGTTCTTGTAGACTTCCTTTTACTCAGGCAAAAAAATATGATCCCAATTTCAAATCATCTAGCAGGAGGTTCTCATTTAGTTTAATGCTATTTCATTTATACCAAATATCATCTTTCATTTATTCTATTATCTCACATTCTTGGAAAAGTTTAAATTGCACCTGGCAGATTGTTATAATGTTATATTTTAAGTTCACTCTTTATCAGATATCTCATCAGGCAATTTGAGTTCATATTTCCTTGCAGTCAAAACATTAGTGTCAAAAATCTCTTTAAGAAATTGCTTTCTCTGAGAACATTCTAGCTATATCTCACTTTTCTGAACCAAACTTATAATCTAAGTGTGTTTCCAGGTCATAAAAAAATATATAAAATTAAATTGTTATGCTGGTAAAATTATAAGGCCCACATCATTTTATATGAAGATATGTAAAATTATAAGACCCAGATCATGTATATAAATTTATCTTTCTCAAAGCATTGAATTTTAGCTTTTGAGATATAAGTTCTATAATTAAATAAGCAAGTAAGTAAAGTCACTCAGTCGTGTCCGATTCTTTGTGACCCCGTGGACTGCAGCCCACCAGGCTCCTCAGTCCATGGGATTCTCCAGGCAAGAATACTGGAGTGGGTTGCCATTTCCTTCTCCAGGAAGTTCTATAATTACACACAAAAAATAGATTCATCTTTTTATTTATTTATTTATTTTTACTTTGTTTTGCTTTACAATACTGTATTGGTTTTGCCGTACATTGACATGAATCAGCCACGGGTGTACATGAGTTCCCAATCCTGAACCCCCCTCCCACCTCCCACCCCATATCATCTCTCTGGATCATCCCCGTGCACCAGCCCCAAGCATCCTGTATCCTGAGATTCATCTTTTTAAAAACATGTAACTGTTAACACTTATTAACACTTCTAAGTTCTATTGAATATATACATCAGCCACAAAAATCATCAGTTACTTTTTATAATCATTTGCATTTTATAGATTTAAAAATGCTATCACTAACATTATTTGAGTAAATTTTTATGACACTAGTTCAAGACAAATATGCTTATGATTAAATTACAACTCTTAAAATAATATTAATTGTTTGATGATAAGGATATTTTTTAAAGATAGTGGTTTTAAAACATATACTTTACATTTTGAAAAGAATGAAGTGCAAAGAGTGAAGTATTTTTTTAATTTTTATTTTTACTTTATTTTGCTTTAAAATACTGTATTAGTTTTGCCATACATTGACATGAATCAGCCATGGGTGTACATGAGTTCCCAGTCCTGAACCCCCCTCCCACCTCCCACCCCATATCATCTCTCTGGATCATCCCCGTGCACCAGCCCCAAGCATCCTGTATCCTGTATCGAACATAGACTGGCAATTAGTTTCTTAACTGATAGTATACATGTTTCAGTGCCATTCTCCCAAATCATCCTGCCATTCTCCCAAGTCACCACACCCTCTCCTTCTGCCACAGAGTCTAAAAGTCCATTCTAAACATCTGTGTCTCTTTTGCTGTCTTGCATACAGGGTTATCATCATCATCTTTCTAAATTCCATATATATGTATTAGTATACTGTATTGGTGTTTTTCTTTCTGGCTTACTTCACTCTGTATAATAGGCTCCAGTTTCATCCACCTCATTAGAACTGATTCAAATGTATTCTTTTTAATGGCTGAGTAATACTCCATTGTGTATATGTACCACAGCTTTCTTATCCATTCATCTACTAATGGACATCTAGGTTGTTTCCATGTCCTGGCTATTATAAACAATTTCAACTTGAAAGTTTCTTTATCAGACTCCTAAAGGTAGATATTTTACCAAAAATACTGTCTAGGCTATGGAAAATAGCACAAACTTGGTACCAGGTCAGGGTATATTGGTTTGTTTTGTTTTGTTTATTTAGGGGGAGAATGGAGATATAAGAAAGCTTATTTTGACACAGAAAAGAGGAATCATATCCTCTAATAGGACCTAAAATGCAGTAATAATTTGACTTCCTTGGCAGTCCAATGATTAAGACTACAGGCTTTCTCTGCCAAGGACCCAGGCTGGATTCCTGGTCAGAGAACTAAGATCCTATAAGCCCTGCAGTGTGGACAAAAATGAATGAATAAATACAAGATAGATACAACTCAGTAATAAGAGACAAAGTAACCGAAATATCAAAGCATATGCGTTACTGGTTAGACCTCACTTTCTCTCCCTCTCTTCTCTGTGCTCCAGTCACACGAGTTGCACTTCTCACCTGCACTAGAAACACTCTCATATCAGTGCCTGTGTGCTTTCTCCCAAAGTGCCTCATTCTGGTATGAAGCTGCTTCCTTACTTGCATTCACTACTGCACCCTGGATTATGTAACACATCAGGTGCTCCATAGCCACCTGCTCAAATGGAAATGACTTTTCTTAAAATCACATCTAGAATGAAATTGAAATTTAGACCCCTTAAAACTGAATTCCTCTGCTGAGTTTATGATTAACCTCTCCATCTACAACTTTTACTCCCTTGATTTTTCTGAACCTGTTACCCTCAAGATTGAGGACTATTAAAGAAATGGGGAGGGTGATTGAAACAATATGCAAGTCCCTGTGCCCCTGTCTGAGGTTAAAGGCTTTTGCTTTAATCTTCGTTGCCTCCAATGAGTCTCTGAAGGGTGGTTGAAGAGTAATCTATTAGGAAATAAGATGTAGAAACAATGAAAAGCTGGTGGGTTAGGAAACTGGAAGCAATTTAGACTATAAACCTGCCACATAGAGTTACTGAACACTCAGTCACCTGAAAGATATAGATAAAAGTCAAACACACATTCCCTATGCTGTTTTTACAGGAAGAAGTCCCCAACCAGATGAAAACTGTGGACTGCAAGCACTTAGGCCCTAGGCCAGAAATTTGAAATCAGAAAGTTGATTTTGCTTGTAACTTCACATTGATGCCAAACAAACAGAATTGTGCAAGAGCTGATCACACACCCTTCAACCCCTACCCTTATACTATCTTTAAATTCTCTTCCCTGAAAGTCTTCAGAAAATTCAAGTATTTTGATCATGAAGTGCCTGTTCTCCTTGCCTGGTGCCTCAATAAATGCTGTGCTTCCCTTCAGCACAACCCGGTCTATGTAGATGGACTTTAGTATGCATGAGAGAGTGGATCTAAAGTTGTCTTTGCTAAAAGAATCAGGGCCAAACCATATCTGTCTGTTTGTCTGTCTGAGAAGACACTTTTTTGGGGGGGGGGGGGGCTGGAAAGATTGCCAACATTTCCTAGTGACTCAAATGTTGTTTCCTCCCTCCTCAGAGCAGCAACTGTGGTAAGACTAGGTTGCAGAAATTAATAGTTTATTGACAGTAATCCTAGAGAGCAGGATTATGAGGCTGGGAAGACAGAAAACCTAAAGTAAGTCTAACCTCACAGAAATGAATCCCCCAAAGTTGTGAAAATCCGCAAAGGTCCCAAGGATGTGTCTGGAAATGTGTGTGAGGTGTCAGTTACATCTTCCTCATTATCTGGATACACTTTTTGTCTTACAGTTGCCCTACAGAAATCTACAGAGAACTTTATTTTCTGTAGATTACAGCATTCTATTGTTGTAAATTTTTAATTTTTTAAACCCTGTTTTTATAACCATGACATACTGTTTTTCTTTCTTTATGGATTTTAAAAAAAAAAAAATCGTTTGAATTCAGTAAGTTTTATCCAGACCATGGATATGTGGATAAACAATCTTGGACAAATTTGACACAGTTATTTGTCACTTCCAATGAAAATCAAATTCAGTCATTAATATTTAGCTTCTTGAATCAATGTCATATTTATTTACTAAGTTTCTACTCTGTGTCAGTGACTGTGCTAAACCCTATGCTAAACCCTACCATTAAACAGGCAATAGTTAGATTCCCAAGCAAATTCAGAGCCTACAGAACTATTCCTCATACCTCGGAATCTGTCTGATATATGCATACATACGTCAGATTTGCAGGTTCAGCTTCATTTACCTAAACCTGAAGAGGCACAGGAATTATTTATATTTGTTATTGCCAGTCCCTAGCAATGTGATCTGAAAAAGTCCAAGTTCAGAGGAGAATGTAGATATAAATTTTGTTTAATCATTTATATATATATTTATGTTTATATTTTCCTGTTATGATAATTTTAAAAGTGTTCAGAGCTATAAATTCCAGACCTTCTACTTCTCTGTCTCTCAGGAGGTCCATTTTCCATTTTTAGTTTCCTAATCCATGTGCTGTTAATATAGGAGAGCACAGCACATATAAAGTAAATAAAATAAATCTTTCCATTCACATGTCCCATGCCATCTCTGTAACTGACATTATCTTAAATCAAAATAAATTAATTGTATTTTATGCTAAATGTCTATAACTTTTCTAGTTTTGGTAACATATTAATTTTCACAAACTATTATGATGGCTTCAATATTCATCTTCCTGTGATCAAAGTCAATTCCAATCCTACTATTTACTCACAAGCATACTAATTACTTTTTTAAATACCATGCTTATAATAATGAAAATATCACTCACTGTAATTTATACTTTTTCCTAGCAAAAAGGTCATTAGCAAGCTTAGGATTCAATAATGTTAATATTCCCAAGATGACTGATACAAAAGGTTCATTATCCTTAAGCCACACTGGAATCATTGAACTCATTTTATATCATTACAATTATCTTTCTAGCATTGTACTCATATAAATTTAACTAAATGCTTAAGTGGTCTATTGACCCAAAGGGCCCCGTTGGTTTCTGACTTGATAATTTAATATGCTAATGCCCAGTAAATAATTCATACATTTTTATTGCAAAGTTTTCCCTGTTCTCTTTTGAATCAGATAGTTGTGTAGGTATAATTAGAATTTTTAAGAAAAAAAAAAGGTTTACGTTCCTGGTTTCTCTTTATCTTTATGTATCTCCTTCACTTATTATGATCAGGAATGGAGAATATTCAACATACATAAGTTCATCTTCTATACAATTGCAATTTAACACTTTAAGCAGAACACTTTCTACCAGTTTTGATGAAGCTCTTTGTACAGAAAGCATTACATGGATTATTTGAAAACATATTAATTTAGGCTGCATTTCTAATTGCTCTAAAACATGTGTGTTAGGAAGATTGTTTACTAAGTTTCTCATTTTAAGTTTTATATTCACTTTTGTTCATATTGGGAAATTCCTTTAAGTCTTAAGTCAGAGCAAGCAGGAAATACTGTTTTAAAAGATTCAGCATTGGATTGAATTTATTGTAAAAATTACATTGATTGATCTGTTGAAATTCCCTGTTTAAATTTATGAGATTGTGAGAGCATGGACTTATCAATTTATTACGGACTCCTGTTGCTCCAGAGCAGTGTCTCTCCACATTGGCTGCACACAGAAATTTCCCATAGACTCCTAAAAATATCAATATATGGACCCAACATCCAGCAGTTCTGAGTTACTTAGGGTGTTGCTGCTCATCAGTATTTTGAAAACTCACCAAGTGTTTCTAAAGTGAAACCAAGAACAAACGATGGTCAAGAAATTTATGAAAATAACTCAGGTTTCCTGGATTGCAGGCAGATTCTTTATCTTCTGAGCCACCAGGGAAACCCATTAAAATAACTCTATAATCTAAACAAATGCAAACTAAGCATTTCCTTTATATTTGTAACATTTATTATTAATTCATTCTAGTGATGAAGGAAACCTTTTAGTCATAAATAAAACACTTGATAAAAGCCCTGTCTAAGCTAATTATTTTAATAATTTCACTGATAAGCTCAAAAATAAATACTCTCATTGGTATAAAATATATCAAATGATTTAGGTACATCTTTCCAGAATTATAAACAGCTAAATACAGTCGTATGGCTTCCCTGGTTGCTGAGGCTGTAAAGAATCTGCCTGCAATTCAGGAGTCCTAGGTTTGATCCTTGGGTTAGGAGAAGGACATGGCAACCCACTCCAGTATTCTTGCCTGGAGATTCCCCATGGACAGAAGAGCCAGGTGGGCTACAGTTCATGGGGTCACAAAGAGTCAGACATGACTGAGTGACTAAGAACACAGCAAATACAAATAGGTAAAATAATTGAAACTAAGTGCCTCAAGATAGACAATATCATTTGAATATTCCTTAAACCATGTGTGCATGATTATTTATATATCTGTGTGGATGAGTACATGTACATATACTTTGTATTCATGGGATGGTCATACATGATTATATATATGTACTATATATGTGTGTGTTAGATAACTACTCTTTTAATCAAAAAATAATCTAGAGCTCATGAAATCTGATGAATTAAATTTCCTTGATACTGATTCAGATTCTTGTATGTTCTATCTAGCTGATCACTGCTCAAAGGAAAACCAGACAAATATACTAAATTTATTATGAACTGACAAAATTGATCCCTTTAAGTTATAATCTTAATTTTATTTAATAACTGTTTAGAAGAATAAAAGTGTTTCACATAAATAAATTTCTGACCCCTGAAAAAAAAACACTGTAATTTAAATGATTGAAATTGTGAGTTAACTATGGAACAATTATATACCCCAAAATATGAAATGTTAATGTCATTTAATTAAAATGTATTGTGGACTATGGTATTACATAATCAATTATCTTTGCAGTATTAATCATGGATAGTTTCTTTTCATGTATATTATAGAAAGATATTAATCTTTATTCTTGTGTATTATTTCTTAGGACTTAAGATATGCAAATGCTGCTGCTACTGCTAAGTCACTTCAGTCGTTTCCGACTCTGTGTGACCCCATAAATGGCAGCCCACCAGGCTCCACCGTCCCTGGAATTCTCCAGGCAAGAACACTGGAGTGGGTTGCCATTTCCTTCTCCAAGATATGCAAATAATCTCATGTAAATTAAAAACTGCAATATTTTGTAGGAAAGAGCATGTTCATTTTATTCTTTCTCTTTGAAATTATTTACTCACATAACATTTTCTTCTTAGAAGAAAAGTTCACCAGTTTCTATGAAAAATATCAGAGATATTTAGATGAGGATTTTTTATTGTGTTATACTGTATGAACAAGATAAATATGTAAAGTAAATAAAAACCTTAAAACTTCAAGTTATTTATTTCTAAACTTCTCTGCCTGCATGCTAAGTTACTTTTAGTCGTGTCCAACTCTGCCCTCGGAGAAGGCAATGACAGCCCACTCCAGCAATTTTGCCTGGAAAATCCCATGGACGGAGGCGCCTGGTAGGATGCAGTCCATGGGGTCAGTAAAAGTAGGACCCGACTGAGCTACTTCACTTTCACTTTTCACTTTCATGCATTAGAGAAGGAAATGGCAACCCACTCCAATGTTCTTGCCTGGAGAATCCCAGGGAACGGGGAGCCTGGTGGGCTACCGTCTAAGGGGTCACAGAGAGTCGGGCACGACTAAAGTGACTTGGCAGCAGCAGCAGCAGCAACTCTTTGTGATCCAATGGACGGTAGCCTGCGAGGCTCCTCTGTCTATGGAATTTTCCAGGCACCAATACTGCATGGGATCTTCTGGACCCAGGAATCAAATCTGGGTCTCCCATATTGTAGGTGGATTCTTTACCATCTGCATCACCAGGGAAGCACAAGCATCCCTTCCTCTCCTTAAATGAACTATATCCAGAAGCAGTTTGGTTTAGGAGCAGAGATAACTTTGAGCATATTAACTTTTCAGCCATTTACTTCTCTCTCATAATTTTCATTTTCTTGCCTTTATCCTGAGTATAATAGTGCATTTAAGATATTGATTAAGGTTTTTGAAGTGTAAATATAATAAATCAGCAGCATGTGGCATGCAATAGATGTTCAAAGTATTAGAAGTAATACATTTTTTTAATTAATTCATTTCATTATTTAATAAGATGACTTCTCAAAGGATGGGGCAGGAGACCTAGGTGAATTCTTTTCAGGAATATTTTTCAAGCGATCTTGTCAATAATTAATCCTTTGCTATAGTGATTATAAGTATTTTAAAAGGGGGAAAAATCCATGATGTTGGAAATTTGCATTTGAAACATTATTTTAACTCTGGTGCAGCTGAGTGAAATCATTTTTAAGTGGGAAAGTGAGAAAGAACGGAAGTCAAGAAGATTCTGTGCATGAATATTGGCAGGAATTCAAGTAAATGATCTGACTGCTAGTCAAACAGAATTTATTCAAATCTGTTAAAGTAAAATAGGTTTGCAAGATTTAGGGTAGTAGAATATTGATCCTATAAAATAATGAGAAAACTTTCTTTGACTTTAAGTCATATGAGCAACAGAAAGTAAGGATCCTGGCACTTTTGTTTGTCAATTAAATACTTATTATTTTTATATAGATACTGATAAATTGATTGAACAAATCACTACCTTGGCCCCCACCTAACACATTATATATTTCCACTTGTAATTTGATTTTGTACTTTCATATCTTCAAATATAATTTTTGATGTTTGTTTAGATGGATTATGGTTATAAGCAAATGTATTTCATTAGATTATGAAATAAAGGAATCTAAATTAATGGAGTCATTAATGGAGTCAGTAACTTTCACAGACTTTTCTGACAGAAAACTGCAAACAATAATTTAGTCACTAAAGATAACTTGGTGCCCATAATTAGAGCAAATTCATTTATTACCAAAGTGTCAGCACCATAGGATATAAGTTGAGATATTTTAAAATATTTTCTTATTTCAATTTCCATTGATTTTAGGTTTATCTCACAGACATTACCTTCAATTTTAATCAGTATCTGCAATATTAGCTAACTATGCCTTATGACTTGTTTTTGAAAATATGTACTTTAAAAACATATGGTAAGATGCTAAAAAGTTAGACTACAAAGCAAAAAATTGTTCTAGCTACAACTTCACTTAAATACACAGGACTATGTAAAAATCGAATTCCAGTCTAATTAATGAAGCTTCTTGCCTAGAGTCAAAGACTCCATTCTTTTAATGCTGTATATTCGGTGAAAATGAAAAGACCCTGATGCTAGGAATGATTGAACGTGGGAGAAGGGGATAACAGAGGATGAGATGGTTGGATGGTATTACCGACTCAATGGACATGAGTTTGAGTAAGCTCCTGGACAGGGAAGCCTGGTGTGCTCCAGCCCATGGGGTCGCAAGGAGTTGGACAGGACTAAGCGACTGAACTGAACTAATGGTGAAAATGACAATGCATTAAAAAAAAAAAAAATCTAGAAAATCTTGCAACCTTGCAGCATCTATACCTGTGAAAACATCTAGAATTACTTATATTAGCAAATTGTATGAAGTCCAGTGACTGTAATGACTCACCCAAAGCCCTAGGAACCCACGTTCCACATAGAGGATCATTAATTGCCTCAGCACATGTGTGCATCTGTAATGAAATGCATAAAAATGAACTGGGTATACTCCAAATGCAACTGGGGTTTACTCTTTTTGACAAGAAAAAACATTTATATGATTAGAAAGTGATTGCATCAATTGTAGCAAATACAACAGTGTTTGTTTTTGATCTGTCTTCATCTCAGTGGCAAAATGGTTAATGAAATATTATCAGCACATTCATATGCTACTTATATACAATATAAAACCTTTAAGAATTTTGTACTAGTCTTTAAAGTTATCCAGCAAGATTTTATACAATTATGCATATGCACATACAGGTATGCATCCTTGAAAGAGAGAAAATAGAGAAACACATTGTTCTTTACTCACATATACTAGATCCCTCTCTACTGTGCAGAATCATAAACAAAACTCTAAAATACACCAAAGATGAACCTTAATCATTTTACGGGTTATTTCATAATCTTGAAAATGTTGCTTAGTAACTAGATTGCAAGTAGTTTGTAACATTGAATTCAATTAATTGCTTAACAATAAGTGCTGTAAAACACGTTGGTTCTTCATTTGAATTTCATCTCTACATTATTGACTAATACTCTGAACTAAAATTGAAGTTATTATCTAGTTTTTATCTCTTGCACAATACTAGCAAGTATTAGGTGTTAAATGAATATTGACCAATTTAAATGAACTGAGTATAAAAAATAAATGGGCTTCCCTGATAGCTCAGCTAATAAAGAATCCACCTGAAATGCAGGAGACTTGGGTTTGATCCCTGGGCTGGGAAGATCCCCTTGAGAAGGGAAAGGCTGCACACTCCAGTATTCTGGTCTGGAGAGAGTTGGACATGAGTGAGTGACTTTCACTTTCACTGAGAAAAATAATTTATTCCAGTTTTAATATTCAAAACTGTAATTAAATATTTACAGAAAATGTATGTGTATATATATACATATACATATATATACATATATATGTATATATATATATACATATATATATACGTGTGTGTGTGTGTATAAATAGCATTATGCATGTAAACACAAAGTTAATCAGTGTTTGCTATGCTGTATTGTTTACTATTTGGGGAATAATAATGGTGATATTATAGGAAGATCTGATGTCTCAGCAGGTAAAGAATCTGCCTGGAATGCAAGAGACACAGGAGATACGGGTTTGATACCTGGGTTGAGAAAATTCCCTGGAAAAGGAAATGGTAACCAAGTTCAGTATTCTTGCCTGAAAAATCCCAGGGACAGAGGAGCCTGGTGGGCTGCAGTCCATGGGGTCACCAAAGAGATGAACTCAACTGAGCAGGCAAGCACAAAGAAGACAATGACAATATTTACATTAAAAAAAAAAATACATTTCTCATAGATCAGGTGTATTCACTTATTTTTAAAAACCTATTTATCCCCTAAGTCATCCTTATAAGAATTCTCAGATATGGTTACTTAAATAAAAATGGTTTAACATACTATGAACAGAAATTAATTTCACATAAACTCTTTTGATTTAAAAAAGACAATACCTAGAATAGCATCAAGTATTAAAGATTTACTTATAAGATTTTTGTTTAATTTTTAAATACTTTCATGAAATTGTATCATAGTGTAATAAAAGGTTAATATCTAATTTAAGAAGTCAGATTTTATTCTGCATTTATCCTGCATATTTTTTGTTTTTATCATGCAAAAGTAATTTTTCTAGTGATAATAGTCATGTGAAGTGTTTCTATTCTCTGAGTTTATTCACTAATTTATTCTGATGTTTTGGTCTTCTGAATTATTTACTCAGTCTCTAGAAATTCATTACTCTTGCAAATAATTGGAGCTCTATTTAAGGCAACTGATGTGTTAATCAGACTTGTTTTCTTCAAATAATAAAGCTACAAGTTAAACCAATTCTGAGACTAATTTTGCCAAGAGTCAGAGGCATTCTTTACCTCTATGTTTCAACAAATGTCTTCATTAAAAAAATAAATAAATAATTACCATTATTTAACATCTATTTAAAATAATTCAGTATTGAGCATGTACAAAAACACTGAAACAAAAAACTAACTATATACAGTTACAAGAAATGATTTCTAATATTAGGATTTTTTTAATGGAAGGAGAAAATTTTACATATGATTTGACCTTTGGTTTAGGTGATACTGAGTAACTCTAATGAGGTTAGTTGATAGATATTTATTGAGTATCAATAAATATTGAACATCAACCTTAAATCTAATTTGCCTGTAGAGAAAAGTTCAGTGTTTTTTCCTCACTTTTACAATTCATCAATACTTATTTCCTGAAGGCAATAGTTGCTTTTCCTTTGGCTCTGAAGGTGAAGCAATAGTTGTTATATTTGTAGTGTTTGCATGAGAGATCAGCCCAATCTGAGTCTCTGCAACCCCAAGGACTGTAGCCCATCAGGATTCTCTGTCCTTGGAACTTTCCAAGCAAGAATACAGGAGTCGGTTGCCGTTTCCTTCTCCAATATTGGTAGTATTGAAAGAATGTCATCAATGCTGTCTTTTGTTTTTGCTTTTACTTTCATTAATATTTATTAGGGTATAATTGCTTCACAGTGCTGTGTTAGTTTCTACTGTACAGCAAAGTGAGACATCTATATGCATGCATTCATCCCCTCACCCTGGGTTTCATTCCCATTTATGTCACCACAGAACACTGAGTAGAGGTCCTGATTTAAGCTGGCAGATATAAAGTGGGTAGGATTTAAGGTTGATAGATAAAAAATTTTCCTTTAAGTGATGCTATCCTTGATTTTTTTTTTTTTCTGGTAGAATAAACTCTACTTGCAAAAAAAAAAAAAAGATGTTTTTGTCTTTGCAGTCATAGGAAATTGATTATATAAGTTGTTTTCATTATTGCAATTTGCTTCATTTTTGTACTATTGTTATGGACTAAATAAATTGGTAGTTTTCCAACTAAAACAAATGAATAAATATTGAACATTAAACCAAAATGTTGGTTTGGAGAAAATGAAAAAATTTACTTTTAACCTGTTCAGTTCAGTTCAGTTCAATCTCTCAGTCATGTCCAAATCTTTGCAACCCTATGAATCGCAGCATGCCAAGCCTCGCTGTCCATCACTAACTCCCAGAGTCTACCCAAAATCATGTGCATCAAGTCGGTGATATCATCAAGCCATCTCATCTTCTGTCGTCCCCTTCTCCTCCTGCCCTCAATCCCTCCCAGCATCAGAGTCTTTTCCAATGAGTTAACTCTTTGCACGAGGTGACCACAGTATTGGAGTTTCAGCTTCAGCATCAGTCCTTCCAAGGAACACCCAGGACTGATCTCTTTAGGATGGACTGGTTGGATTTCTTTGCAGTCCAAGGGACTCTCAAGAGTCTTCTCCAAAACCACAGTTCAAAAGCATCAATTCTTCGGTGCTCAGCTTTCTTCACAGTCCAACTCTCACATTCATACATGACCACTAGAAAAAACATAACCTTGACTAGATGGACCTCTGTTGGCGAAGTAATATCTCTGCTTTTTCATATGCTATCTAGGTTGGTCATAACTTTCCTTCCAAGGAGTAAGTGTCTTTTAATTTCATGGCTACAATCACCATCTGCAGTGATTTTGGATGTATTTAATATTAATTGACCAGACTAATAATATAAGTTAAGAACTTAATGAATGAACCCGTTAAATTTTTTATGAGTGATTTAAAATTTGGAAAACTCAGCCGTGGCCACAGGACTGGAAAAGGTCAGTTTTCATTCCAAACCCAAAGACAATGCCAAAGAATGCTCAAACTACTGCACAATTGCACTCATCTCACACACTAGTAAAGTAATGCTCAAAATTTTCCAAGCCAGGCTTCAGCAATACGTGAACCGTGAACTTCCAGATGTTCAAGCTGGTTTTAGAAAAGGCAGAAGTTCCAGAGATCAAATTGCCAACATGTGTTGGGTCATTGAAAAAGCAAGAGAGTTCCAGAAAAACATCTATTTCTGCTTTATTGACTATGCCAAAGACTTTGACTTTGTGGGTCACAATAAACTGTGGAAAATTCTGAAAAATATGGGAATACCAGACCACCTGACCTGCCTCTTAAGAAACCTGTATGCAGGTCAGGAAGCAACAGTTAGAAATGGACATGGAACAACAGATTGGTTCCAAATCAGAAAAGGAGTATGTCAAGGCTGTATATTGTTACCCTGCTTATTTAACTTATATGCAGAGTACATCATGAGAAACGCTGAACTGGAAGAAACACAAGCTGAAATCAAGATTGCCGGGAGAAATATCAATAACCTCAGATATGCAGATTGATACCACTCTTATGGCAGAAAGTGAAGAGGAACTAAAAAAACCTCTTGATGAAAGTGAAAGAGGAGAGTGAAAATGCTGGCTTAAAGCTCAACATTCATAAAATGAAGATCATGGCATCTGGTCCCATCACTTCATGGGAAATAAATGGGGAAACAGTGGAAACACTGTCAGACTTTGTCTTTTGGGGCTCCAAAATCACTGCAGATGGTAACTGCAGCCATGAAATTAAAAGACACTTAGTCCTTGGAAGAAAAGTTACGACCAAACTAGATAGCATATTGAACAGCAGAGATATTACTTTGCCAACAAAGGTCCATTTAGTCAAGGCTATGGTTTATCCAGTGGTCATGTATGGATGTGAGAGTTGGACTGTGAAGAAAGCTGAACGCTGAGGAATTGATGCTTTTGAACTGCGGTGTTGGAGAAGACTCTTGAGAGTCCCTTGGACTGCAAGGAGATTCAACCAGTCCATTCTAAAGGAGATCAGCCCTGGATGTTCCTTAGAAGGAATGATGCCAACGCTGAAACTCCAGTCTTTGGCCACCTCATGCAAAGAGTTGACTCATTGGAAAAGACTGATTCTTGAATGGATTGGGGGCAAGAGGAAAAGGGGATGACAGAGGATGAGATGGCTGGATGGCATCACTGACTCGATGGACATGAGTTTGAGTGAACTCTGGGAGATGGTGATGGACAGGGAGCCCTGGAATGCTGCAATTCATTGGGTCGCAAACAGTCAGACATGACTGAGCAACTGAACTGAACTGAACTGAAAATTTAGCTTCCTGATCACATTAAGAATGTAGAAATCTAAAAATAGAGTTACCATATGATACAGCAATCCCACCTCTGGGCATATAGCTGGATAATACTCTAATTTGAAAAGGCACAGACTCACAACCATACAAATTATGGTTCTCAAATGGGAAATAGGGGATGAGTTAGGAGTTTGGAACTTACAGATACATGCTACTATATATTAAATAAACAAACAACAAGGATATCTTGTTATAACCTATAATGGAAAATAATATGAGAAATATTCTTCAGCCATATAAATATATATATATTCTTCAGTCATATATATATATATATATATATATATATATATATAAACAAACTGTTTACCTGAAACATCATAAATCATTTAAACTTCAATGAAAAGAAGGCAGAATTAAGATAAAACTGTTTGTTATTGTTTTAAGAAATTTTCCTAGCACACCTCCATTGGGAAAAAAATTGCTTAAGAAACCTGAATTTAAATTAGATAAAGTTAGCAATGCATATCTTGCATAAGATTGTAGTCAATTATTAAAATTTTCATTTTAAAATATTTTCTTAGTGTGTCTCCTTTTCTGAATTTTAATATTATGAGTCACCCAAATACAGATCATGACAGCACTGTGGGACTGAAGCTGACTGACTCACCAGATATTTTCAAGCTGCAGTGTTATGTTGTCATTTTCCGCCCCTTGTGGCAAATATTGTTGCAAGTTATAGAAGGGACATAAAGAAAGCAAGCAGTTCCTAAGCCTCCAGGCAGAAGAGAGAAAGAGAACTATAAATGTAACTGAACAACTTTTAAGGTTTATATCAGTAGTAAAGGGATGTCTACATTGAGATGAGAATGAGGTGGAATCAGTGTTCTTCTAGGTGACACTGTCCAGGCCGCATTTTACATCTTCCCAGTAGTTAGCTGGATCTGTTGTTTCCTTCTTAATGGTTGGAAGCAGAGAGTGTCTTTGCATATCAGAAATTCATTTTGACTTTGTTTTCCCTCCATTTATGCAGGTCACACTGAATACATTCATCCTGCAATAAGTTACTTGTAATTAAGGTGAAAACTAAAATTATCTTGAGTATGTTAGCTTTTATATTACTTTCCTCATTTAGAGATTTCAAAATAATTTTTGCTGTTATATTCAGTTGTCCTTAGGAGCATCTCTTATTATAAATTGTTATGTGATAAAAATAGTGATAGGAGCTGCATTTAAGTTCCCAAATATATGCGTTATTTCAATGATTATTTTTACTTATTTTGGTTCTATACAAAAGTTTTATGCGAGTGATGTCAGATTTATCTTTCCTTGAAATGCTAAAAATGAATATTTAGGATGCCTGATTTGAATTATTCCATTGAAGAGAAATGCACTGTAAGATAGTTTCAGACTTATTGACATCATGGATTAGTTAAGAAGGAGAATACACATATTTAAGCATTTAAAAATTTAATATGCATTAAAATGTAAATGAAATTAAAGGGCATACAAAATAAGTATGACTATTTATTAAAATCATATCACAAAGCTATAAATTACTGTATAAAAATAACAGAGATTATGATGAAAACAAAAATGATCCAATGAGAAAATATGAAAATATAATGAACTCTTTGTTCATAAAAGAAGATATAGAAAAGCTGAATAGTATGTGAAAATATGTTTAATATCATTAATAAGGAAATAAGTTAATTATAAAATATAATTTTCCTAATCAAATTTCCAAATATTTATGAACTATGTTAATAATATGCAGGTACCAGTTTGGTGAGAAATGTGGTTCCAACTTATTGTCAATACATTTGCTTTTTTGTTTATCTTTTGGCCAAAAAGGATTTCATTTATTTCTAAATTATTGCATGGTTTTCAGTACTTTCAAGGTAAAGAATAAACACTACAAAGAAAAATTTCAGAGTGAGAAATTAAAAGTAAAGCAAATACATTCATGTTCTCAAATATTTAGTAATTTTGTTATATACCTATTCATATTAAGGTGAATAAATATTTTATAGATTAAAATACACAGGAGAAAATATGTTCTTTAATAGACTCTCATGATATATAAAGAAATTTTAAAGGAAGTATCTTTCAAGCTGCTGTTGCAGTTTGAAATGAAACTACTTAATCAGTTTTCTTACCAGTTAGGAATAACAGTTCTGTTCTAACACTTTGTCTGTGGGATGAGGTTTAGACTACAAAACTGGACAGGAGTACCACCTGAGTGCTGGGCCCAGGAACTGGTGTAGTTGATCATCTACAACCCCTCTCTGACAATATAGCTGCATTTGCTCTTCTCTTTTCATGAGAACAGGCAAAAGGACAAAGGCTGGCTGAGTCATTGTCAAGGAGGAACCAATATGAGAAATTGTTTGTAGTTGTATTACTACTTGAAAATTAATCACCTTAATGTTTAAGTCTATTATCTGTAAATTGATGTTTATACCTTGAAACCAGTCACCTCGGAATTTAATGCAAATATTTCAGATGCCTCCATAGCTCAAAATAACTTGGGCAATTTTTCAACAGCTACTTGGAATGCATCCATTTGTCTTTGAACATAACAGACAGGCATGACTTTGATGAAGTCATACTTATGTTTTCTTAGTACAGGGCTGTTGAAACCAGAAGTGAGTCTGGCACATGATGCTGCTGCTGCTGCTAAGTCGCTTCAGTCATATCCAACTCTGTGCAACCCCATAGACGGCAGCCCACCAGGCTTCCCCGTCCCTGGGATTCTCCAGGCAAACACACTGGAGTGGGTTTCCATTTCCTTCTCCAATGCATGAAAGTGAAAAGTGAAAGTGAAGTCGCTCAGTCGTGTCCAACTCTTGCGACCCCATGGACTGCAGCCTACCAGACTCCTCCATCCATGGGATTTTCCAAGCAAGAGTACTGGAGTGGGGTGCCATTTGGCACATGATAGGTATTCAATAAATTTATTTTAAAGAATAATTGGAGGGAAAAGGCACTTTGGTGCCAAATAGGTATCTAAATAAATATACGTAATCAGTTTAGGTTCTTGAGTCGATTCATAGTTAACCAAATGTTCAGTTATTTGTGAATTAAAAGTAACATATGTGAATTTCTGAAAATATGCCTAGTACACAGTAGACATTCATTGAACAATGAATAATACATTCAGTTTACTTTTAAAATAGAGTGGAACAAAGGATGGCTAATATCCTTGTGAATTTCTTGTATCAATAAACATAATTCACCTTTCTTGAATATAAGTTCATATGGCCAGGAAATAAGAGCATAAAAACTTGCAAGAATATATTACAGTCTATAATTGATGCTTGCTATTTTTAGGATAGTAATTATAGATGAATGAGTGAGATAAATGAATGATATTATAGATAGATATTATACTAGGAAAATATATCAAAATAAAATTAATATCTAATTCAATACCTCATAGTACAGTTTAGGAACTAAAGAAAATATTCTTTTAAAAGTTATGATATCAGGCATAGAAGGTATGTAGATATCTCAAACTCATGCAAGAGCAATAAGAGTTTCTCTGAGCATTTCTGTCAGTAAGTGTAACGTGTTTTAAGTCCAGACTTTGCATTATAGGTTGATAAATATTGGGATATTCAGGAGTTGGTTTTCTTAAACTTCACCCCCTGATGTGATAAATATGTTACACTGTGAATGTTACCTTTTGTGGCAAATAAAATTTATATATGTGATTAAGGGTTTGGACCTGAAGATGGTAAGATTATCATGAATTGTCTACATGGTACAATTTAACCACTGTGCGTCCTTAGTTGCTCAGTCCTGTCCAACTCTTTGTAACCTCATGGACTGTAGCCCACCAGGCTCCTCTGTCCATGGGGATTCTCCAGGCAAGAATACTGGAGTGGGTCGCCACACCCTTCTTCAGGGGACCTTCTCAACCTGGGAATTGAACACAGGTCTTCCACATTGCAGGCAGATACTTCGCTGTCTGAGCCACCAGGGAAGCCCAAGAATGCTGGAGTGGATAGCCTATCCCTTCTTCAGGGGATCTTCTTGACCCAGGAATCGAACCGGGTCTCCTGCATTACAGGTATATTCTTTACCAACTGAGCTACCAGGGAAGCCCACTATTTAATTACTCAAGCCTTCAAAAAATTCTAAATAAAGTAAAAATATGACATGGGAAAAGGGGAAGAGGAGAGACTCAAGCCTGATCAGGTTTTAACCTTATGTTACTGGTTTTAAATAGGCAATGGGTCATGAGTCAAGGAATTTAGGCAGCCCCAGAAACCAAGAGCGACCTCACCTACAAGCAGTCAGAAAAGAAAGTCCTCAGTTTCTCAGCACAATGGATTGAAGTTGGCTGCAGTCAGTGAACAGGGAAACAGACGCCCCAGGGAAACAGACCCTTCTGCCAACACCCTGGCTTCAACCCTGGCAGACTGAAAGAGAGTCTGGGCCCATCTAACTTCAGACCTTACTAAAGCTGTAGGATAAGAAATGTGTCATTTTATGCTACTAAATCTGTGGTGATTTCTTGTGGAAGAAACAGGAAGCTAACATAGGCATAATGGAAAATTCAGAATTACACATTTTTGCTCCTTTTGTTTGCTGTCAGATAATTTCAACGAAACAAGAGAAACATGTTTAATTCTGTGACTTTTCTTTGTTAAATAAGGACAACTCTGGTGTGAATATGTTAATATACTACCACATGTTTTAAGCAAAAGAAGTTGTAAATATTCTCACATAATTAGAACATAAATATGTTACATTTTCAAGTTGACCATTGAAATCCAATTTAAAGAGTTTGATGTAAGTTTCTGAAGTTTAAATGCAATTGTTTATATTCTAGATAAGAATTTACATCATTAATTAGTTGAATCTGTTTTCATTTTTTCTTAAATTAGAAATTCTGCTGACAGTCATTTCCATCTAACTCTAAAACCATTAAACAAGAAGACTTTCCCTAAAAGAAAATTCATAATATAGTCCTTAAAGTTAAATGTGGTTATTGTTAATTTAAAATTGTACTTAGAATTCTACATTGAAATAATCATTTGCAAAGATAATAATATGTGTCAGTTATAAAAATGATGTTTATTGAACTTTCTTGAGAATGTCCTAAAATTATCATTTGAATCCCTTTATTACAGACTTGTCAAACACAGCTCCCAGATAACAGCTGGGTGTCCAGTTAGTAACCATTTTCAAAGTCACCGAGGCTTGTGCAGTACCTGGCTGTACCAAGGGGATTTCACATGTGTCATCTCACGTATACTTTTTGTACTTTCAGAAACCACGAGGCAAGACATTTATAGACAAGTTGCTTAATTCCGGGAGATTGTATGGCCCGAGATCTAACAACAGTTTTCTTGTTCTATTATTTGCTGTTCAGGTTATCAAGTAATCAAATCCTTTTGGGATTCCTATTTCTGGTTCAGACATTGTTACACTTTCGAAATTAAAGCAGTGCCACTGCCTACAGTTGGGATGTATTCTAAGGCCAGATCGTATTCCTTTCTTTTTCTTTTTTTTTTAATTTTTTTCTTTTTGTTTTTGTTATCTCCTGTATGCTTCCAATAGTCTCATGATACTTGAAGGTCTAGAATGTTCAAAAGCCTAATCAATGTACTATGGGATTCACAGGGATCTTCCCAAGAGTAAGACTCCAGGTAGGAAGAGAGAGAATAAATAATCAGAATCTTAATCCACTACCCATGTGCTTGACTCAGGGGTAGAATGGATCCTCTGTCCAGAGAATTCAATATTTATTTAAAGCTGCCACAGGCCAGAGATACATAGACCTTAATATGGATTAAATTAATGATGCAGAAAAGGAATGGAGTGATGAGAACAGGAGTTAGCAACAGTGGGGAAAGGGTAATTCAGAAAATGATATATGTAAGATACAATAACAAGTATCTCAGCCTAAATGTGGAGTGAACAATAATAGTAAGAACAAGATTAGCTACATATTGAATCATTTTTAAAAAGTTTTTGTCTTTTCCTGGAATCATGAAAAAGAATTAGGAACTTCCCTGGTAGGACAGTGGTTAAGAATCCACTGGCCAGTTCAGGATCCATGGGTTTGATCCCTGGTCCAGGAAGATCTCACATGCTACAGAGCAACAAAGCCATGGGCCACAACTACTGAGCCCACATGCTGTTGAGCACTGAAGTCTGTTTGCCTAGAACCTGTGCTCTGCAACAGAAGAAGCCAATACAATAAGAAGCCCATTCACTGCAAAGAAGATTATCCCCCTTTCTCCACAACTAGAGAAGGCTTGCATGCAGCAATGAAGGACCAGAACAACCACAAATAAATAAATGAAATAAATAAATAAATAAATTTATCTTTTTTTTTTAAAGATATAACTTTAATGGAGATGTTCCATAAAATCTCTACCTCTCTGAATCTCTGTGACTGAGAATTACAATGACCCAAATTTTCTGAAAATGTGAAAAAGGTTAAAAAAATTAAAACCTGCACTAATTCAAGAGAAAGCAAATTTTCATATTCTCTGCTCTGATGTAGTCAGGAAGGATACAAAATAAAACAAACTAACAAACAAAAAAGGAACTCCCTGAAGTCAAATTCAAAACATGAAGATAAATGTATGTGGATGCTAATGCCAGGAAATGGAATCAGGTTCTGATCAAGGAAACATATGAGCCCCTCACAAATTCAGCACAGCTGGATACTGCACTTGCTTCTGACCAATGGCCTTTATGTCTTCTGTTCTTATTTCATGCATTCATGGTGATTTTCCTGTGTCTCCTTCACCATTCACTATTTGGTAAGGAATGTATATCATTGATCTCTAATCAAGAGAATTAACATCCAGATTTCATCCAGAGACCAACACATCACTGAGAACGCCTGGGCTTTGGTTAGATATCGAGACTGGTAGGAATTTCAAATTTCCTTCTTGGGAAGGCAGGGAAAATATACAGCTAAACCTGATAGAACATTCTTTCATTAACATTTTCTTGATAGACTGTATTTCTGCTTTTTATATTCAAACATTAAAGACTTTGTAAGTCTTTCATTCTATTGTTTGGTCAATATATAACTGGAAAAAAATCTAAAACTATAATGCAACATTTATTTAGCAAAATTATATGTGAGAAAAATATTGAATTTCACAATGAATTTGGTGGATGGAACTTCTAAACAAATTATAGATAGATACCTGTATGCAGGTCAAGAAGCAGCAGTTAGAACTGAACATGGAACAACAAATTGGTTCAAAATTGGGAAAGGAGTACAACAAGACTGTTAACCATCACCATGCTTATTTAAGTTATATGCAGAGTACATCATGAGAAATGCTGGGCTAGTTGAAGCACAAGTTGGAATCAAGATTTCTGGGAGAAATATCAATAACCTCAGAGGCAGAGACACCAATCTAATGGCAGAAAGCAAAAAGGAACATCTTGATGAAGGTGAAAGGGGACAGTGAAAAAGTTGTCTTAAAACTCAACATTCAGAAAACTAAGATTATGGCATCCGGTCCCACCACTTCATGGAAAATAGAAGGGCAAAAAGTGGAAACAGTGAGAGATTTTGTTTTCTTGTGAGAGAGTTTACTTAGGCAGGTTGATAAGGAGTTCAAGCCTAAGACCCCTTTAAGGAAGAGGTAAACATTCTTTCTTTTTCACATTCTTTGGCCTTAGACAAATAGGCCTTATAGGCAATGGTATCTTGTTAAAGCACATTTTTTCTTTCTTTTTTTTTTTTTTTTTGAGCTTTGGATGTGTGTTATGGGAAAAGGTCTGAGTAAAAACTTCCACAGCATTGAGATCTGAGCTAACCTGTTTCTTCTGGATAATCTTGTGCTGATGTCATCCCAGGATGAATGTCATGGGAAAAGGTCTGGGCAAAATTCTCACAGACTTGAGGCATTTTTTAATGTATTCTCAGCAGCTAGGTGAGAAGTATATAAAGTTCAGCTTAATTTATATTCTTTGCAGCCTAATATGGAGAAGCTCTATGGGTTCAGTTCAGATCAGTTCAGTCGATCAGTCATGTCTGACTCATTGTGACCCCATGAATCGCAGCATGCCAGGCCTTCCTGTCCATCACCATGTCCCGGAGTTCACTCAGACTCACGTCCATCAAGTCCGTGATGCCATACAGCCAGCTCATTCTCGGTTGTTCCCTTCTCCTCCTGACCCCAATCCCTCCAAGCATCAGAGTCTTTTCCAATGAGTCAGCTCTTCGCATGAGGTGGCCAAAGTACTGGAGCTCCAGCTTTAGCACCATTCCTTCCAAAGAAATCCCAGGGTTGATCTCCTTCAGAATGGACTGGTTGGATGTCCTTGCAGTCCAAGGGACTCTCAAGAGTCTTTCTCAACACCACAGTTCAAAAGCATCAATTCTTCAGTGCTCAGCCGTCTTCACAGTCCAACTATTACATCCATACATGACCACAAGAAAAACCATAGCCTTGACTAGACGGACCTTAGTCCGCAAAGTAATTTCTCTGCTTTTGACTACACTATTTAGGTTGGTCATAACTTTTCTTCCAAGGAGTAAGCATCTTTTAATTTCATGGCTGCAGTCACCATCTACAGTGATTTTGGAGCCTCCCAAAATAAAGTCTGACACTGTTTCCACTGTTTCCCCATCTATTTCCCATGAAGTGATGGGACCAGATGCCATCATCTTCGTTTTCTGAATGTTGAGCTTTAAGCCAACTTTTTCAATCTCCTCTTTCACTTTAATCAAGAGGCTTTTTAGCTCCTCTTCACTTTCCACCATAAGGGTGGTGTCATCTGCATATCTGAGGTTATTGATATTTCTCATGGCAATCTTGATTCCAGCTTGTGTTTCTTCCAACCCAGCATTTCTCATGATGTACTCTGCATAGAAGTTAAATAAGCAGAGTGACAATATACAGCCTTGACATACTCCTTTTAGTATTTGGAACCACCCTGTTGTTCCATGTCCAGTTCTAACTTCTCCTTCCTGACTTGCATACAGATTTCTCAAGAGGCAGGTTAGGTGATCTGGTATTCCCATCTCTTTCAGAATTTTCCACAGTTTATTGTGATCCACACAGTCAAAGGCTTTAGCATAGTCAATAAAGCAGAAATAGATGTTTTTCTGGAACTCTTTTGCTTTTTCCATGATGAAGCAGATGTTGGCAATTTGATCTCTGATTCCTCTGCCTTTTCTAAAACCAGCTTGAACATCAGGGAGTTCACAGTTCAAGTATTGCTGAAGACTGGCTTGGAGAATTTTGAGCATTACTTTACTAGTGTGTGAGATGAGTGCAATTGCACGGTAGTTTGACCATTCTTTGGCATTGGCTTTCTTTGGAATTGGAATGAAAACTGACCTTTTCCAGTCCTGTGGCCACTGTTGAGTTTTCCAAATTTGCTAGCATATTGAGTGAAGCACTTTCACAGCATCACCTTTCAGGATTTTAAATAGCTCAACTGGAATCCCATCACCTCCACTAGCTTTGTTCGTAGTGATGCTTTCTAAGGCTCACTTGACTTCGCATTCCAGGATGTCTGGCTCTAGATAGTGATCACATCATCATGATTATCTTGATCATGAAGATCTTTTTTGTACAGTTCTTCTGTGTATTCTTGCCACCTCTTCTTAATATCTTCTGCTTCTGTTAGGTCCATATCATTTCTGTCTTTTATGGAGCCCATCTTTGCACGAAATGTTCCCTTGGTATCTCTAATTTTCTTGAAGAGATCTCTAGTCTTTACCATTCTGTTGTTTTCCTCTATTTCTTTGCACTGATCGCTGAAAAAGGCATTCTTCTCTCTTCTTGCTATTCTTTGGAACTCTGCATTCAGATGCTTATATCTTTCCTTTTCTCCTTGGCTTTTCACCTCTCTCTTTTCACAGCTATTTGTAAGCCCTCTGCAGACAGCCATTTTGCTTTTTTGCATTTCTTTTCCATGGGTATGGTCTTGATCCCTATCTCCTGTACAATGTCACGAACCTCTGTCCATATTTCATCAGGCACTCTATATATCAGATCTAGGCCCTTAAATCTATTTCTCACTTCCACTGTATAATCATAAGGGATTTGATTTAGGTCATACCTGAATGGTCTAGAGGTTTTCCCTACTTTCTTCAATTTAAGTCTGATTTTGGCAATAAGGAGTTCATGATCTTAGCCAAAGTCAGCTCCTGGTCTTGTTTTTTTTTTTTCTTTTTTTTTTTTTTTTTTTTTGACTGTATAGAGCTTCTCCATCTTTGGCTGCAAAGAATATAATCAATCTGATTTTGGTGTTGACCATCTGGTTATGTCCATGTGTAGAGTCTTCTCTTATGTTGTTGGAAGAGGGTGTTTGCCATGACCATTGCATTTTCTTGGCAAAACTCTGTTAGTCTTTGCCCTGCTTCATTCCGCATTCCAAAGCCAAATTTGTCTGTTATTCCAGGTGTTTCTTGACTTCCTACTTTTGCATTCCAGTCCCTTATAATCAGCAAAAACAAGACAAGAAGCTGACTGTGGCTCAGATCATGAACTCCTTATTGCCAAATTCAGACTTAACTTGAAGAAAGTAGGGAAAACCACTCGACGATTCAGGTATGATCTTAATCAAATACCTTATGATTATACAGTGGAAGTGAGAAATAGATTTAAGGGAATAGATCTGATAGACAGAGTGCCTGATGAACTATGGACAGAGGTTCATGATATTGTACAAGAGAAAGGGAACAAGACCATCTCCTTTGAAAATAAATGCAAAAAAAGCAAAATGGCTGTCTGAGGAGTCCTTACAAATAGCTGTGAAAAGAAGAGAAATGAAAAGCAAAAGATAAAAGGAAAGATATAAGTATCTGAAAGCAGAGTTCAAAAGAATAGCAAGAAGAGAGAAGAATGCCTTTTTCAGCGATCAGTGCAAAGAAATAGAGGAAAACAACAGAATGGGAAAGACAAGAGATCTCTTCAAGAAAATTAGATATACCAAGGGAACATTTCAAGCAAAGATGGGCTCGATAAAGGGTAGGAATGGTATAGACCTAACAGAAGCAAAATATATTAAGAAGAGGTGGCAAGAATACACAGAAAAACTGTACAAAAAGATCTTCATGACCCAGATAATCATGATGGTGTGATCACTCATCTAGAGCCAGACATCCTGGAATGTGAAGTCAAGTAGGCCTTAGAAAGCATCACTACAAACAAAGCTAGTGGAGGTGATGGGATTCCAGTTGAGCTATTTAAAATCCTAAAAGATGATGCTGTGAAAGTGCTGCACTCAATATGCCAGGAAATTTGGAAAACTCATCAGTGGCCACAGGACTGGAAAAGGTCAGTTTTCATTCCAATTCCAAAGAAAGCCAATGCCAAAGAATGGTCAAACTACCGCACAATTGCACTCATCTCACACACTAGTAATGTAATGCTCAAAATTCTCCAAGCCAGTCTTCAGCAATACTTGAACTGTGAACTCCCTGATGTTCAAGCTGGTTTTAGACAAGGCAGAGGAATCAGATATCAAATTGCCAACATCTGCTTCATCATGGAAAAAGCAAAAGAGTTCCAGAAAAACATCTATTTCTGCTTTATTGACTATGCTAAAGCCTTTGACTGTGTGGATCACAATAAACTGTGGGGTTTTCTGAAAGAGATGGGACTAGCAGACCACCTGACCTGCCTCTTGAGAAACCTGTATGCAGGTCAGGAAGCAACAGTTAGAACTGGACATGGAACAACAAATTGGTTCCAAAGAGGAAAGGGAGTATATCAAGGCTGTATATTGTCACCCTGCTTATTTAACTTCTATGCAGTCCATCATGAGAAACGCTGGACTGGAAGAAACACAAGCTCGAATCAAGATTGCCATGAGATATATCAAAACCTCAGATATGCAGATGACACCACCCTTATGGCAGAAAGTGAAGAGGAGCTAAAAAGTCTCTTGATGAAAGTGAAAGAGGAGAGGGAAAAAGTTGGCTTAAAGCTCAACATTCAGAAAATGAAGATGATGGCATCTGGTCCCATCACCTCATGGGAAATAGATGGGGAAACAGTGGAAAAAGTGTCAGACTTTATTTTTGGGGGCTCCAAATTCACTGCAGATGTTGATTGCAACCATGAAATTAAAAGACACTTACTTCTTGGAAGGAAAGTTATGACCAAACTAGATAGCATATTAAAAAGCAGAGACATTATGTTGCCAAAAAAGGTCTATCTAGTCAAGGCTATGGTTTTTCCAGTGATCATTTATGGATGTGAGAGTTGGACTGTGAAGATAGCTGAGCGCTGAAGAATTGATGCTTTTGAACTGTGTTGTTGGAGAAGACTCTTGAGAGTCCCTTGGACTGCAAGGAGATCCAACCAGTCCATCTTAAAAAGGTCAGTCCTGGATGTTCCTTTGAAGGATTGATGCTGAAGCTGAAACTCCAATACTTTGGTCACCTCATGCGATGAGACGACTCATTGGACAAGACTCTGATGCTGGGAGGGATTGGAGGCAGGAGGAGAAGGGGCCACAGAGGATGAGATGGCTGCATAGCATCACATACTGATGGACATGAGTTTGACTAAACTCTGAGAGTTGGTTATGGACAGGGAGACCTGGCATTCTGCGATTCAGGCAGTCACAAAGGGTCGGACATGACTGAATCACTGAACTGAACTCAATCTAGTGCAACACGAGCTCTTGCCCCCTTCGGTATCTATGTTAGAAACTTTTTCTGTCACTTTCACTTTAACTGAAATCTGCAGTAAGCTGAGTGTCTGAGTCTGGGCATTTGGTCCCAGAGTTAAATCTTCTTCAGAGACCACTAATCCGGCAGCACTGTTCCCCATTCACCATAAGCTATCATCTTGGTGGCTTATCCCAAATCTTCAAGACAAGGTAAGAATACTCAGAGCTGGATCTCTTTGTCTCTTTCATTGTAATGTCTCTTCTTACTAACTCAGAAGCATATGGACTGAACTTCTTTTCCCCGGACAGTTTTTTTCTGGCCTCTCTGACCATTTTATAACTGCTTGGGGAATTAAATCTATTAATGTAGTGTTTCTGATTGATTGTAGACTTTCAGGGGACTTGCAATCCATGCTGTTATTGTGTTTTTCTAGCAGGATCCCATTCCAAATTTTATAGGACACTGCAGACAGAAACATGGGACATTTCTCAGGCTGGAAGTCACCATTCTGACCCCAGGGACCCAGAGGCAAGGTTTTGTCACAGCAATGCCTCTCGACTATATGGATAGAGGTATTGCTGGTGAATGTGGATTTCCTGAGGTTGTAGATTGGAGCAAGCCCATGTTTGGGCAGACTGGAAATGCAGTGGGCTTCTTCCCATGGAGGCACTAGCTTTTAACAGACCAGAAAAAGTCCTCTGAGGGCTCCTGTCTCAACTCCTTAGATATTCTTTTGGTACAATCTGCTGGACAGGAATAGGAAGGCTGACTTTGACACTCCATGAACAGGAAATAGTATTATCATTATTATTATTTCCCTCATAGGGCGGCCCTCCAGCACCTCCTTTGCTATCACATAGTCTGATAGGGACTTACCACTTCTACTGCAGTCAGGAATATGCTCAGGAATGTGTAGAGGCATGTAAAAGGCAGATGTTTCCCCTAGTGGTCTCTCGCTTGGAAGACATTCTGGAAGACTACTCTGCTCTGCCTCTGGTGGCAACACAATAAAAGGGGAAATCAAACCAAGGTGTTAATGGTGGGGAACTGGACACAAATCTGGGATGCCATCAGGTCTACCTCTGATGCATCACCACCCCACCTCAGTAGTAGCATGAGGGGGGACGTTACTGGGACACTTGCACTGGTAAGAGATGGGCTAACTCTGGCCAGGGAAGGAAACTTGGGTGGAAGACCTGTCTCCACCCCCATCTAAAGCAGGGAGGGACACCTCTGGCAGGAAAAAAGCCATGGCACTGAGCACCACAGTTTTCTCTCTTATAGGTGGGAGCTAACAATTCCAGGACCAAACTTTTGAAGTGTATCTTGGAAAAATTGGGATGAGTTTGATCCCCAGAGCCTAAAAATTCCCTTATATGCAGGCTTTCTTTGCTGTAAGAGAAGACCTCCCCTTCTGAGAGACAATCACTGCTGGGACAGTGGTTTATCAGTTAGTCTACCCCTGTCATCAGAGCCAATTTGAACACTTTCTGGTTCAAATTTCAGCTATAATACTATGGCTACAAAAAGGAGAGATGACATTTTTGACACAAATGGCCATGATATTCCTTAGACTCTGAAGAAAATCGGTTAAAATGAAATCTTTTTGAAATTGCAAAACCGGTTCTTCTTGTACATGCAATTAGGAAAAAGCTGGCTTGTTAAAATACTTTTTTGGTGATCCTGCCTGAGAAACTGAAACATGTTGGGAAAAAAAACCTGAAGTTAACTTTTACCATGTCCTTGAGATACACCACCCACTCTGTCTGGGACTCCAGCCATGAGCAAATTGTTAGAAGAACTTCAGACCAAGGGAGAGAAAAAAAAAAAAAAAGGCAAACAGACATTTTGAATTTCAAATGGAAAACTGTGAGGTTTCTGACTGTCCAGATTTATGTGTCTCAGTGTGTGTGTGTGTTAATCCGTGGACAACGTTGCTCAAGGCTAATTGGTCAATGTGCTCTATTTAATTGTCCTAAAGAGAATTAGGCGCTTGCAAACCAGACAATTCCAATTCAAGAAAATTAAACTGAAATGAATTTCAGGCATGTGTGAACTGGGGGATATTCACTAGTGAATTGATACCTGGTATTGATGTTTGTTTATTGATCTAATTAACATAGACATTGTGAAGTTGCTTTTACAAATGGCATAGCTTTGGGTGATTTATGTTTGCCAACCTACAAAATGATGATAGAAAGCAAAGTTTACTATAAACTATCACTCAGCCTCTAAAATCACTGCAGACAGTTACTGCAGCCATGGAATTAAAAGACACTTGCTCCTTGGAAGAAAAGCAATGACAAAACTAGACAGGATATTAAAAAGCAGAGACATATTTTTGCCAACAAAGGTCTGTATATTAGAAGCTATGGTTCTTCCAGTAGTCATGAACAGATGTGAGAGTCGCACAATAAAGAAAGCTGAGCACTGAATAATTGATGCTTTTGAACTTTAGTGCTGGAGAAGATTCTGAGAGTCCCTTGGGCAGGAAGGAGATAAAATCAGTCCATCCTAAAGGGAATTAACCCTGAATATTCATTGGAAAGACTGATGGTGAAGCTGAAGCTCCAATACTTTGGCCACCTGATGCAAAGAGTCAAATCACTAGAAAAGACCCTGATGCTGGGTGAGACTGAGGGAAGGAGAAGAAGGGAACAACAGAGGATCGGATGGTTTGATGGCCTCACCTACTCAGGGAACATGATTTTCAGCAAATTTCGGGAGACAACAACTAAGCAATGAACAACAAAGAGTAATTAAATGTCCACATTCCACACAGGAAGAAACTGAATCCAAGATAAGTGAAATAATTTCCTGAGAGTTTTAGAGCAAACTGAGAAATGAGGATGAGTTTATGGCCATAACTAAAGATGTCTAAGGTTAGGTCCCGAATGGCTCTGTATTCAATAAAAGAAAAATAGCAAAGTAACCCAGAAAATTATGTCTATATATAGAAAGTCATTGCTTGCATTTTATATAATAAATAAGCATTTATAAAGATGTGCTAGTTTAATGATACCATATAATGAATTTTTCTCCAAACTATTGTTAGAATTATATTTTCTGTTAACTATATATGATAAGCCTTACTCTTCTGATTTTTATATATCTATTTGTTTTTCATCTACACCTTCCAATAATTCACATGAGTTCACTTTCCTCTCCTCGCTTTTCTCAGCAGGAATAGGCTACAAAGGCAACATCTTATCTTCCTAGAGTGTGTTATGTTTCATTTTGTAATTGTATAAAAAAGATACTTTCAAAAGAGTTCAGTATACTTGATACAATGGATCTTTTTTTTGGAGGGGTTGGGGGCCTGGCCTCTAAGTATCATATACTTGTGAACAACAGAGAGTTTTCAAATTCACTTTCATTTCACATCTCATTATTTGATTCAATTTTCCCAGCAATCTGTAGAGTTAGGCGAGACAGGTTTTATTATCTTCATTTCATTAATGAGAAAACTTGGCGCTACAAGGTTAAGTGACTGATTCAGGGTCACATTGATATTAAGTGCTAGAGCTGAATGTAAGTCTGCTTTTTCTCTCTATTATCTAGTATTCCTCCTATTAGTGTCAGATTATCCTTACTATATATTAGCTCCCTGGAGTATACACTGTAAAATACCTCCCTGCCCACTGTCTCCATAAAAAGCCCCAAAACAGTCTCCTTTTTTTTTTTTTTTTTACTTAAATGAGTAGGAATCATCAAGCTACCACCCACAGGCCACCTTTGGAGGGCTGCTTTTTTTATAAACAAATTTTTTTTAAAACACAGTCACACTCATTCACTTAGATCTTTTTCATCTTTTTTGTTGTTGTTGTTGTTGTTGTTGTTGTTGTTGTTGTTTTGTTTTTTTTTGTTTTTGTTTTGTTTTGTTTAGTTTTTGTTTTTTACACTACAGTGGCAACATTGAGTAGCTGGGGCAGAGACCACATGGTATGAAATGGATGGCATACTTACTCTGACCCTTTGCATTGAAAGTTTGCTGACCACTTCTATAGGGCAGGCAAAGCTGAAATCCATTTCTAGACTATCTTGCAGCTGCTACTTTGAGAAGCTGCAAAAATTTTCTGCTTGAGGTTTCCAGAAAATGATTTTTAAAAAGATAGACTTGACTAGCGTGACTTCTTTTCTTTCTTTCCCTGTCCTTCCTTCTCTCTTTCTGTTTTTCACATGAAGTTGCAATAATTACTTTAAATTCAAGCATAAGGTCAGACAATGGTTGGGTATGAGAAAGAAAAGAGCCTGGCCAACTAATTTCACTGTGGGGCAACCTCAGAAGCAGCAGCAGTCCTGGACTTCCTGGTATAAAGATCTCCCCATACCTTTAAAAGTTGTTTGTTTCTGGCAATAAAAACCTTTCTAATGAATGCACTGATATATACTGGAGTCATAATAATGTGCTAGCTGCAATTATGGTCACTTACTACTGACTCTATCTAGGGTCCATCACCTTTATTCCTCTATCTACCTCCACTCCATTGGCAATCTCATCTAGTCTCATGAATACAGATTCTACCTACATGATGATTAGTCTTAAATATATCATATGGCCAGTCATAAATCCAACTTACTACTCAGAACTCTACTTGGATGCTCAACAGTATTTCAAATTTGGCAGTTTCAAAACATGAGCCCTGTGACTTCCTCTTCAATCTAGATAACAGAAATTTTATACTTTCAGCTGTTTTCACCACAACCTTGGATTTGTCTCTTTTTCATTCTATATTCAACAGTTGAGGAAATCTGGCTAACACCCAATCAAAATATATCCAGATTTTCAGCTTTCTTCACTATCCTCTCCTCATTACCATTGTATGTGTTTGGATTATTTTGGTGAAATGTGAAAGTTGCTCAGTCATGCCTGAATCTTTGCAATCCTATGGACTATAGAGTTCATAGAATTCTCCAGACCAGAATACTGAAGTGGGTAGCTGTTCCCTTCTCCAGGACATCCTCCCAACCCAGGGATTGAACCCAAGTCTTGGGCATTGCAGGAAGATTCTTTATAGCTGAGCCACAAGGGAAGCCCTAGAACACTGGTGTGGATAGCCTATCTCTTCTCCAGCAGATCTCTCTGACCCAGGAATCGAACCAGGTGGATTCTTTACCAGCTGAACTACCAGGGGAAACTTCTGAATTATTGTAATAACCTCCTACATTTTCTCTTTGCTCCTATCCATGTTTCATTTAGCCTTTTCTCCATACCACAGCCAGAACAGTAAAAATGAAAGGAGAATATCATTTATCTGCTCAAAATTTTTCAACGACTTGCTGTCCTTCTTAAATAGCAGTCTTAATAATGATCTACAAAGCACAGTGCCTTCAACTCCATCTCCTATCCCCAACTTTGCCATATTATCACCCTGGCCTCATCTTATACTCACCACACTGTAATTCTGCAAAAGTCTAGTCCTTTTGTTGTTTACTTTTGTCCCAAAGGTGTATTATTTACTGCAGCTTATTATGGAGCATTCTCCTACTAGATTCCTTTCTTTCTGTATAAACTAGTCTTTGTTCTTTATTCCCGCAGATATGTCAAAATAAATGTTCAAATTTACTGATAGAATATCTGGTTCTTTTAAGTTTTTTTTTTTTTTTCAATATACAGTTTTAGAAATATTTAATTAAAGCTTGGTTCACATAACCTGATCTGCCATCACAAGAAATACTGAGCCTTTAGAAAATGTCTTCAAGAGTAATTTAGATGGTAAAAATTGACAGCACTTGCAAGACTCAACATGTTCTACAATTCCCTGTTATTCTAAGAGAGATATTTTAAGAATATACATAGCATGCATTCTTTCCTGAAGATGTGCCCAATCTTAGTACATATACATGCACATGCACACACATACATACACAGACACTTACAATAACTAAAACTCAAGAAAGCTGATTAATAGGAATATAATGAACTTCCTTGCTTTTCACCAAACACAAAATTATCATCATTTACCCATTTAATTAGTAAGCTAAATATAATTTCATAAGATAAAACCAATAACAGGGGCTATGAAGATCGTTTGCTAGTGTTTGACAAGTAGGATTGATCTATGAAGTCCTGATAAATTCAAATTAAAGTCTACCTGTGATTTCCTTAAAGTAATATCTCATTCTTTTTTATTTAGACTGTTGCTGGATTCTGTCCTTTTCCCTAATTTCAACTGTTTAGTTTATTCCTGTGAGGTTTCAAGAATTAAGTGTGGAGGAATGACTGCTCTTACTCTCCAGGTGTTAATTTGAGCCTCTAACACTTTTGTCACTAAAGTAATCACAAAGAAGAGAGTGAGCCAAAATCTGTCTGTGGAAGACAATGTGTACTGATTCACACAGTATAACAGAGAAAGTCAAGAATTGAAAATATGAAGAAAACCTCATTTTTAAAAACGCATTCTATAATTCTGGAATACATTTTTTAGTTCCTTAATCACAAAGGAAAATGTAATAGTATGGGGTAGCATCTCAACATAGGGGATTTAAATCAGACAGTATCAGGTAATAGTTACTACACTGTTTTATTTAGATCTTCATGGACTCCAAAATAAAGATATTGGATTATAAATAAAGATTATAATGAGATTCAATCTCTCTAGAAGGGGACACAGACTATTAGATGGTTTAATGGCATCACTGATGCAATGGACATGAGTTTGGGCAAGCTTTAGGAGTTGGTGATGGACAGGGAAGCCTGGCATGCTGCAGTCCATGGGGTCACAAAGAGTCAGACACGACTAAGCAACTGAACTGAATCCCTCTGAAAACCAGATATTTGTTACCCCGTGGATTACAGACTACCAGGTCCATCTGTCCATGGGATATCTCAGGCACAAATGCTGTAGTGAGTTTCCATTTCCTTCTTTAAGGGATTTTCCTGGTGCAGGGATCAAAGCCTCATTTCCTGCATTGCCAGGCAGTTTCTTTACTGCTGAGCACAAGGAAAGATCTTAGTAACTAATTAAATACTGTTAAACACACACACACACACATACAAAAGTAATGTTAAATTGAAAAACACATACATAAAATACCAGTTATGTATATGGTATATGTTATATATAGGATACAGGTCAGCAGTGGCCTGGCGCAGAGACAGAGGCTCTGGGGGCAGCAGACCTGGGTGTGGCATAAGCCTTCTTGGAGGAGGTTACCATTAACCCTACCATAGAACCACCAGAGCTTACACAGGACTGGGAAAACAGACTCTTGGAGGGCACAAATAGAACCTAGTGTGCACCAAGACCCAGGAGAAAGGAGCAATGAGTGACCCCACAAGAGACTGAACCAGCCTTGCCCACAAGTGTCCATGAGGCATGGGTCAATGGTGCTCTGCTACAAGGTTGGGGGCACAGAGTCTAGCATTGCATCCAAGGGAACTTTTGAAAGAAGTCACCATTATCTACCTCCACCAGAGTTTGGCCTCAGGTCAAACAAAAGGGAGACAACACAGCCCCACTGATCAACAGAAAATTGGATTAAAGATTTACTGAGCATGGACCCACTCATCAGAACAAGACACAGTTTCTCCCTCCGTCAATAACTGCCATCAGGAAACTTCCATAAGCCTCTTATGCTTATCCATCAGAGGGAAAGCAGAATGAAAACCACAATTACAGAAAACTAAACAAACTGATCACATGGAACACAGAGTTGTCTAACGCAATGGAGCTATGAGCCATGCCATGTAGTGCCACTCAAGATGGTTGGATCATGGTGGAGAGTTCTGACAAAACATGGCCCACTGGAGAAGGGAATGACAATCCACTTCAGTATTCTTGCATTGAGAACCCCATGAAGCATGAAAAGGCAAAGATAAGGGGCACTGAAAGATGAACTCCTCAGAATGGTAGGGGCCTAATATGCTATGGGAGATCAGTGGAGAAATAACTCCAGAAAGAATGAAGAGACAGACCAAAAGCAAAAACAGCACCTAGTTGTGGATGTGACTGGTGATGGAAGCAAAGTCTGATGCTGTAAAGAACAATATTTAATAGGAAACTGGAATGTTAAGTCCATGAAACAAGGCAAACAGGAAAAGCCATGAGTGAACATCAACATTTTAGGAATCGGTGAACGAAAATGAGCTCGAAAGGGTAAATTTAACTCATATGGCCATTATGTCTACTACTGCTGGCAAGAATCCCTTAGAAGAAATGGAGTAGCCATCACAGTCAACAAAACAGTCTGAAAAGCAGTACTTGGATGCAAACTAAAGAATGACAGAATGATCTCTGTTTGTTTCCAAGATAAACCATTCAATATCACAGTAATCCAAGTCTATGCCCCAACAAGTAATGCTGAAGAAGCTGAAGTTGAATGGTTCTATGAAGACATACAAGACCTTCTAGAACTAACATTCAAAAAAGATGTTCTTTACATTACAGGGGACTGGAAAGCAAAAGTAAGAAGTCAAGAGATACCTAGAGTAACAGGAAAATTTGACTTTGGAGTACAAAACAAAGCAGGCCAAAGGCTAACAGAGTTTGACAAGAGAACAGACTGGTTATAGTAAACACTCTCTTCCAACAACACAAGAGAAGACTCTACACATGGACATCAACAGATGAATAATGAAACCAGAGTGATTATATTCTTTGCAGCCAAATATGGAGAAGCTCTATACAGTCAGCAAAAATAAGACCTGGAGCTGACTGTGGCTCAGATCATGAACTCTTTATTACCAAATTCAGATTTAAAATGAAGAATGTAGTGGAAACCACTAGACCATTCAGGCAAGACCTAAACCAAATTCCTTATGATTATGCAGTGGAAGTGACAAATAGACTCAAGGGATTAGGTATAATACACAGAGTGCCTGAAGAACTATGGACGGAGCTTTGTGACACTGTACAGGAGGCAATGATCAAGACCATCCCCAAGAAAAAGAAACACAATAGGCAAAATAGTTGTCTGAGGAGGCCTTACAAATAGCTGAAAAAAATAAGAGAAGATAAAGGCAAAGGAGAAAAGGAAAGTTATACCCATTTGAATGCAAATTTGTAAAGAAGAGCAAGGAGAGATAAGAAAGACTTCCTCCATGATCAGTGCAAATAAATAGACGAAAATAATAGAATGGAAAAGACTAGAGATCACTTGAAGAAAGTTAAAGATAGCAAGGGAAAATTTCATGCAAAGATGGACACAATAAAGGACAGAAATGGTATGGACCTAACAGAAGCAGAAGATATTAAGAGGTGGTAAGAATACACAGAAGAACTATACAAAAGAGATCTTCATGATCCAGATAATCACAATGGTGTGATCACTCACCTAGAGCCAGACATCTTGGAAGGTGAAATCAAGTGGGCCTTAGGAAGCATCACTATGAACAAGGTTAGTTGAGGTGATGGAATTCCAGTTGAGATGTTTCAAATCCTAAAAGAAGTGCTGCACTCAATATGCTAGAAAATGTGGAAAGCTTAGTAATTGCCATAGTCCTGGAACAGTTCAGTTTTCATTTGTATCCCAAAGAAAGGCAATACCAAAGAATATAAATTGCACTCATCTCACACACTAGCAAAGTAATGCTCAAAATTCTCCGAGACAGACTTCAACAGTACATGAACCATGAACTTCCAGATGTTCAAGCTGTATTTAGAAAAGGCAAAGGAAACAGAAATCAAATTTACAACATCCATTGGATCATCAATAAAGCAAGAGAATTCCAAAAATATGTATATTCCTGCTTTATTGAATACATAAAAGTCTTTGTTTGTGTGGATCACAACAAAGAGTGGAAAATTCTTAAAGTAATAGGAATACCAGACCACCTGACCTGTCTCCTGAACAATCTGTGTGCAGTTCAAGAAGCAACAGTTAGAACTGGACATGAAATACCAGTTTGGTTCCAAGTGGAAAGGAGTATGTCAAGGCTGTATGTTGTCACCCTGCTTATTTAACTTATATGCAGAGTACATCACCTGGAATGCTGGGCTGGATGAAGCACAAGCTGGAATTAAGATTTTTGGGAGAAATATCAATAACCTCAGATATGCAGATGACACTGCCCTTATGACAGAAAGCAAAGAAAAACTAAACAACTTCTTGATGAAAGTGAAATTGGAGAATTAAAAAGTTGGCTTAAAACTCAACATTCAGACAATTAAGATCATGGCATCTGGTCCCATAACTTCATGGGAAATGGATGGGGAAACTTTGGAAACAGTGAGATGCTTTATTTTGGGGGACTCCAAAATCACTGTGGATTTTGACTGTAGCCATGAAATTAGAACACTCTTGCCCCTTGGAAGAAAAACTATGACCAATGTAGACAGCATATTAAAAAGCAGAGACATAACTTTGCCAACAGAAGCCCATTTAGCCAAAGCTATGGTTTTCCAGTAGTCATGTGTGGATGTGAGAGCTGGAGTGTAAAGTGCTGAAGTGAAAACTCCAATACTTTGGCCACATTATGCAAATAACTGACTCATTGGAAAAACCCTGATGCTGGGAAAGATTGAGGGCAGAAGGAGAAGGGGACAACAGAAGATGAGATGGTTGGATGGCATCACAGACTCGATGGACATGAGTTTCAGTATGTTCTGGGAGTTGGTGATGGACAGGGAAGCTTGGCACTCTGTAGTCCATGGTATAAACTCAAGAACTATTTATAAATTTCGTTAAATGTATGGAAATTGATCTATTTGCAAGGAATCAGCTTGTTCATGTTTTCTGTGTTTTATGTAAATTTTTATATGGCTAAATAAATTAATCTGAATGAAGGCAGATACAATAGAGAGGAAATATTTTTTTTTTCTGTGTATATATATATATATATATATAAAGTCATAAAATTATACACAGAAAGCATAATCTTTTGTTATACATCCATAAGCTGAATATATTTATGTATATGAAGCCAAAATTTGGCTCTCCCATTCAGCACAGATGCTGTCTCTGATACTTGAAAGGTACAAGGTTATATGTTTATATGCTTCACAATAGATGCTGAACCTCACAAACTGAAATCTAGGTTTATTTATTTCTTTAATTAAAAAAAATATTGGACTAAAGTTGATTTACACTGTTATGCTATTTTAAATAATTACTAGGGAATAAGTTGGGGTGGTATAAGCTGGTGGATCGGAACTGACATGTACACATTACTAGGTTTAAAGAGACCAGTGTTATTTAATGCATTCAGTTCAGTTCAGTTCAGTCACTCAATCTTGTCTGACTCTTTGTGACCCCATGAATCGCAACAACCCATGACTTGCAGTACATGGCCTACCTGTCCATGACCAACTCCTGGAGTTCACTCAAACGCACGTCCATCGAGTCGGTGATGCCATCCTGCCATCTCATCCTCTGTCATTCCCATTTCCTCCTGCCCTCAATCCCTCCCAGCATCAGAGTCTTTTCCAATGAGTCAACTCTTTGCATGAAGCAACCAAAGTATTGGAGTTTCAGCTTTGACATAATTCCTACCAAATAATAACCAAGGCTGATCTCCTTTAGAATGGAATGGTTGGATCTCCTTGCAGTCCAAGGGACTCTCAAGGGTCTTCTCCAACACCAGAGTTCAAAAGCATCAATTTGCATTAGGCTGGCTTATTGGCAATATATTTATTTTATTGCACTTTGATCCTTTTACTGGAATGTATTGCCAGGTCTTCAGTGGATTAGAAATAGTGCAGGATGGTTACACAATAGTCTGTGTGTCTTTTCTCTCATTATGTTTGACAAGCAAATATGAACGAAAAAATTCTTGTCCATCTGCTCGTGCATCTGAAATTTTTGTTAATGTCCACTTTTATAGGTTTTTTAGGAGAATGCTTTATTTTGGGGAAACAAAGTTTGCTAACGGTCCAGGTAAATCTAGGCATAGAGGCAAGACAGCTCCATAAGACATGCTAAGAGTAGCCTGTGATTTTTTACATTTGTCTTTCATTCTTACTTGGGCTTCCCTGATAGCTCAGTTGGTAAAGAAGCTGCCTACGATGCAGGAGACACCAATTCAATTCCTGGGTCATGAAGATCTGCTGGAAAAGGGATAGGCTATCCATTCTAGTAATCTAGGGCTTCCCTTGTACCTCAGCTGGTAAAGAATTTTCCTGCAATACAGGGGACTTGAGTTCAATCCTTGGGTTGAGAAGATCTCCTGGAGAAGGGAATGGCTACCCACTCCAGTGTTACGGCCTAGAGAATCCAGAAAACCCCCTGCTTCATTGACTACCACATATCCTGTGAATGTGTGGGTCACAACAAAGTGTGGAAAATTCTTAAAGAGATGGGAATACCAGACCTCTTAATGGCCTCCTGAGAAACTTGTTTTTGGATCAAGAAGCAACAGTTAGAACCAAACACTGAACAACAGGCTGGATCAAAGTTGGGAAAGGAATACATCAAGGCTACATATATAAGTGCACATGCACTCATGTACAGAGTACCTCATGCAAAATTCAAGGTTCAATGAATCACAAGCTAGAATAAAGATTTCCACAAGAAATATTAATGATTTCAGATATGAAGATAATTCTACCATAATAGCAGACAGCAAAGAACAATCAAAGGGCTTCTTGAAGAGGGTGAAAGAAGAGAGCAGAAAAGTTGGCTAAAACTCAACTTTCAAAAAACTAAGATCATGGCCTCTGGTCCTATCACTGCATGGTAAATAAAGGAAGGTGAAGTGGAAACAGTGGCAAATTTTATTTTCTTGGGCTGAAAAATCACCATGGACAGTGACTACAACCAAGAAATGAAAAGATGATTGCTCCTTGAGAAAAAAGCTATAACAAACCTAGACAGCATATTAGAAAGTAGAAACGTCTGTCTAGTCAAGGCAATCTTGAGAAAGAAGAATGGAAATGCAGGAATCAACCTGCCTGACTTCAAGCTCTACTACAAAGCCACCGTCATCAAGACATTATGGTACTGGCACAAAGACAGAAATATAGATCAATGGAACAAAATAGAAAGCCCAGAGATAAATCCATGCACCTATGGAAATCTTATCATTTACAAAGGAGGCAAGAATATACAATGGAGAAAAGACAATCTTTTTAACAAGTGGTGCTGGGAAAACTGGTCAACCACTTGTAAAAGAATGAAACTAGAACACTTTCTAACACTATACACAAAATAAACTCAGAATGGATTAAAGATCTAAATGTAAGACCAGAAACTCCTAGAGGAGAACATAGGCAAAACACTCTCCGACATAAATCACAGCAGGATCCTCTATAATCCACCTCCCAGAATACTGGAAATAAAAGCAAAAATAAACAAACGGGGCCTAATTAAAATTAAAAGCTTCTGCACAACAAAGGAAACTATAAGCAAAATGAAAAGACTGCCTTCAGAATGGGATAAAATAATAGCAAATGAAGCAACTGACAAACAACTAATCTCAAAAATATACAAGCAACTCCTGCAGCTCAATTCCACAAAAATAAATGACCCATTCAAAAAAATGGGCCAAAGAACTAAACAGACATTTCTCCAAAGAAGATATACAGATGGCTAACAAACACATGAAGATACTCGACATCACTCATTATCAGAGAAATATAAACCAAAACCACAGTAAGGTACCATTTCATGCCAGTCAGAATGGCTGCTATCCATAAGTCTACAAGCAATAAATGCTGGAGAGGGTGTGGAGAAAAGGGAACCCTCTAGCACTGCTGGTGGGAATGCAAACTAGTACAGCCACTATGGAGGACAGCGTGGAGATTCCTTAAAAAACTGGAAATAGAACTGCCTTATGATCCAGCAATCCCTCTACTGGGCATAAACACTGAGGAAACCAGAATCAAAAGAGACACATATACCCCAGTGTTCATTGCAGCACTGTTTATAATAGCCAGGACATGGAAGCAACCTGGATGTCCATCAACAGATGAATGGATAAGAAATCTGTGGTACATATACACAATGGGGGTATTGCTCAGCCATTAAAAATAATCCATTTGAATCAGTTCTAATGAGGTGGATGAAACTGGAGCCTATTATACAGAGTGAAGTAAGCCAAAAAGAAAAGCACCGTTGCAGTATACTAATGCATATATATGGAATTTAGAAAGATGGTAATGATAACCCTGTATGTGAGACAGCAAAAGAGACACAGATGTATAGAACAGTCTTTTGGACTCTGTGGGAGAGGGAGAAGGTGGGATGATTTGGGAGAATGGGATTTAAATATGTATAATATCACATAGGAAATGAATCGCCAGTCCAGGTTCAATCCATGATACAGGATGCTTGTGGCTGGTACAGTGGGATGACCCAGAGGGATGGTATGGGGAGGGAGGTGGGAGAGGGGTTCAGGATGGGGAACACGTGTACACCCGTGGCAGATTCATGTTGATGTATGGCAAAACTAATACAATATTGTAAACTAATTAGCCTACAATAAAAATACATAAATTTATATTGCAAATAAATAAAATAGTAATAATAATAAAACTATGGTTTTTCCTGTAGTCATGTCCAAATGTGAGAGTTGGAATAAAGAGGACTGAGGGTTGAAGAATTGATGCTTTCAAACTGTGGCACTGGAGAAGATTCTTGAGAATCCTTTGGACTGCAAAGAGATCAAACCAGTCAATTCTATAGGAAATCTACCATGAATATTCATTGTAATGACTGATACAGAAGTTCCAAAACTTTGGCCACCTGATATGAAGTAGATTCATTGGAAAAGACCCTAATAATGGGAAACATTGAGGGCAGGAAAAGAAGTGGGCGACAGATGATGAGGTGGTTAGATAGCATCACCAGCTCAATTGAAATAAGTTGGAGCAAACACTGGGAGATGGTGAAGGACAGACAAGCCAGGTGTGCTGCAGTCCACTGGGTCACAAAGAGACAGACAAAATTTAACATCTGAATAACAACAATGTCTCTAAAATAGTCCTCTCAAAATGTGAATATAATAGCTAAATGGAAGTGACACTGACTTCATGATTAGTCATTAACTCCTTAGGAGGGATCATTTTATCATTTAGTTTGCTTCAGAGAGCTGAAACTCAAGGAAATGGGATTCAGTTCAGTGATATTGTGAAAATAAGGATTTTTTGACAACAGCACAATAGAATTCCCAACAAATTTAAATATGAACATTCTTTTATATGAAGTAAAATATGTCTCTATTAATATTAAAATATATAATGGCAAAAGCCCAGTGAGAATTCAGCAATATTTTAGAATTAGCAATTATGAATTGCATTGGAGAAAGCCAATCCATACAGGATAGAAATTGAAGCAGCCAATCATTTCCAGGAAAAGGTCTTGTATGTTTTTACCTAAAGGCCTTGTTCAAATTATTTCATCTGGAAAAAAAAAAAAATCATAATGGGAAAAAATATGTTTGCTTTGTTAATGCTACTGCCAGAAAATTCAGGCTTGTAAGAAAGGTTGCATTATTTTTATGAAAATGTTAATTTTTTGGAGACTGTATTTATGAAATAGTGTTTCTATATGTATATATATGCACACATACAGAAACAGTAAATAAAATTAAACACAGTCTTGAATCTCAGGAACTGTAATATAGAAAAATAATGGAACTTAGAACTATATATATATAAAAGTTATATATAAAGTTCTAACTATATATATATATATATATATATATATATATATAATAACGGAACTTAGAAGTATATATATATATATATATATATATATATATATATATATATATCACATTTCCTGAGATTCAAGCCTGTGTCTAATTTTATTTCTTTCCATCTGTATGTCTTATAGATACTTCAAACTTAAACTTTCAAAAATACAACTCATTGTTTCCCCCTCCAATCCCAAATGTACTTCTTCTTCTTCTTTCTTTTATTTTTTTTGTGTTTCATTTCATATATGATATTATACATGTTTCAATGCCATTCTCCCAAATCATCCCATGTTCTCCCTCTCCCACAGAGTCCAAAGGACTGTTCTATACATCTGTGTCTTAATAATTGGTAATATTCCGAAGAGGAATATTAGAGTGTTTTTAACTAGTGCGTTTTTACTCTTCTCCTCTCTTGTAAAAAGTGGCTGAAATCCAGGCTCTACTACCATTCAGTTGGGCATTCAGCTGCAGCTTGTACTCGGTCTCTCTAATCACACTAATTTCTCCGAGGTCTGTTGTCTATATCATATGAAGAGTGAATTGAGACCATGTAACACCATTTTTACTTTAATAAGAGATCTAAAAGAACAAAATAAAAATGACTCATTTTGTCTTCATCTAGACATTCCCTGTTCATTCATGTACACCCGTGGTGGATTCATGTCAATGTATGGCAAAACCAATACAGTATTGTAAAGTAAAAATAAAAATTAAAAAAAAAAAAACTAAATTAAATTAAAAAAAATGTGTTGACCTGTGAGATAATGGGAAGTACAAAAGTATATCCAGTGTGAACTGAAGCATTCCCTGAAGCCTTCCTCTCCATTTTTGTGCATAAGCAGGAGGTGCTCTACCTCTCTGACATCTTGATTTCCTATATTTCATTCTGATACAGTGTCATCATGCTATTTTATAATTTCCTGTTCCTTCATACAGGTACTGTGGTAGGACAGTCATATGGGCAGTCTCTGGAATGGCTCCTGATACTACCAGCTCCCTGGCACTCACTCTTCATTGTCCTCTGAAACAGGGCTAGATGAGGCTGGATCTCTAATGCACAGGGTATAGAAAAACTGATGGCATGTCACTTCTTAGACTAACATATGGATGATAATGACTTCCATCTTATTGGTACTGTCTCTGGCTCTTCTCACTTGCTCACTCTAGAAAAACTAGGAAGTTGAGAACTGTCCTCAATAGAAAAACAGTTGTAAAGGACTTGATTGATAGCAGCTTCTGGCCATTAAAAGGAACACTTCATGCCTCAACCCAAAACCAACAAGGATCTGAATCCTGCTGATTACCATGTGTGTAAACTTGATGCAGACGGCAACTGAGGCTTGAGATCATTGTAATCTTGTAAAAGACCCTTAGACAGGAGATTCAGCTAAGCTGGATCTGGATTCCTGACCTACAGAAAATATAAAATAATAGATATTGTTGTGTAAACCACTATCTCCTGTACAATATCATGAGCCTCTGTCCATAGTTCATCAGGCACTCTGTCTATCAGATCTAGTCCCTTAAATCTATTTCTCACTTCACTGTATAATCATAAGGGATTTGATTTAGGTCATACCTGAATGGTCGAGTGGTTTTCCCTACTTACTTCAATTTAAGTCTGAATTTGGCAATAAGCAGTTCATGATCTGAGCCACAGTCAGCTCCCAGTCTTGTTTTTGTTAACTGTATAGAGCTTCTCCATCTTTGGCTGCAAAGAATATAATCAATCTGATTTCAGTGTTGACCACCTGGTGACGTCCATGTGTAGAGTCTTCTCTTAGGTTGTTGGAAGAGGGTGTTTGTTATGACCAGTGCATTCTCTTGGCAAAACTCTATTAGCCTTTGCCCTGCTGCAATCTGTATTCCTAGACCAAATTTGCCAGTTACTCCAGGTGTTTCTTGACTTCCTACTTTTGCATTCCATTCCCCTATAATGAAAAGGACAACTTTTTTGGGTGTTACTTGTAAAAGGTCTTGTAGGTCTTCATAGAACCGTTCAACTTCAGCTTCTTCAGTGTTACTGGTTGGGGCAAAGGCTTGGATTACTGTGATAGTGAATGGTTTTCCTTAGAAATGAACAGAGATCATTCTGTCGTCTTTAAGATTGCATCCAAGTACTGCATTTCAGACTCTTTTGTTAACCATGATGACTACTCTATTTTTTCTAAGGAATTCCTGCCCACAGTAGTAGTATAATGGCCATCTGATTTAAATTCACCCATTCCAGTCCATCTTAGTTTTCTGATTCCTAGAATGTTGACGTTCACTCTTGCCATCTCCTATTTGACCACGTCCAATTTGCTTTGATTCATGGACCTAACATTTCAGGTTCCTATGCCATACTGCTCTTTACAGCATTGGAACTTGCTTCTCTCACCAGTCACATCCACAACTGGGTATTGTTTTTGCTTCGGCTCCATCCCTTCATTCTTTTTGGAGTTATTTTTCCACTGATCTCCCGTAGCATATTGGGTGAAGAAAGCTGAGTGCCAAAGAATTGATGCTTTTGAGCTGTGGTGTTGAAGAAGACTCTTGAGAGTCCCTTGGAGTGCAAGTAAATCCAGCCAGTCCATTCTAAAGGAGATCAGTCTTGGGTGTTCTTTGGAAGGAATGATGTAAAAGCTGAAACTCCAGTACTTTGGTCACCTCATGCAAAGAGTTGACTCACTGGAAAAGACTCTGATGCTGTGAGGGATTGAGGGCAGGAGAAGAAGGGGATGACAGAAGATGAAATGGATGGCATCACCGACTCAATGGACATGAGTTTGAGTGAACTCCGGGAGTTGGTGATGGACAGGGAGATCTGGCATGCTGTGATTCATGGGGTAGCAGAGTCCGACACGGCTGAGTGACTGAACTAAAGTGAAACCTCTGTGGTTTGGGATAACTTATTATGCAGCAATGTATTCAATTTAAAACGTCTGGAAATTTATATATATATATATATATATATATATATATATATTGCTTTACACTAAATCTCTAGCACCCATCTTATTTGAAAATAATTAGGAAAACAGAAAAATTATTTTCTTGACATAGAATACATAGAATCCAAAGAAGCAATAGCAACACATATTAATAATTAAAATACTTGTTAAAATATGTGTTTTCAGCTGGAGAGAAACTAGAATGTTTCCAAAAGAGTAAATGAAAAATGGTTGCCAAAAGGGAAGGCGGGGGTAGGATGAGTTGAGAGAACAGCATTGAAACATGTATGTTACCATATATGAAATAGATGACAAGTCCAAATTTAATACATGAAACGGTGTACTCGAAGCTGATGCACTGGGACAACACTGAGGGATGGGACTGGGAGGGAGGTGAGAGGGGATTTAGGATGTGGGGCACATGTACACATGGCTGATTCTTGTAAATGTATTGCAAAACCACCTGAATATTGTAAAGTAATTAGCCTCAAATTAAAATAAATAAATTTATTCAAAATATAATAAAAGATAGTCTAAAAAAGAATTCATATGAAATGGAAGAGTACATTTATTTTGTAAGCAAAACTCCTTACTAAATTGTGTAGCTACTACAAAGCGATTATTATTATTATTGCTTTTTTTTCTCATTGGAGACCAAGATTGAGTTGTTGATGAAAAAGTAGTTTTATTTTTTACTTTCTAAATTATATTGCTTTGGGAAATATAGGGAAACCAATTAGACATGCACTAAAGCAATTTGGGGAAAAGTATATATAATGAAACTAGAGGGGAAAAATGGAAGTGGGGGAGGAAGAGAGCATTTTCTGGAAAAGTATTATATGGTTGATGGCTTCTTCATATCAGCTTCTGAATATTCTGAAAAAAAATTAATATGCATTTAGTTCACAGAAAGGGCTGATCCATTTGTGAGTAGTTAGTACAAACATAGGCATGTCCTGTTCAGTGGAGAGAGAGAGTTAATCAGCTTGCATAATTCAGTAGGAGATGAAGCTCTGAGCTAGAGGTCATTGCACAAAGAAAACCTCCAAAATTTAAAGACATCCCAGAGAGAAAACTAGACTTTTCCTTAGAAGTGCAGAAAAGCTTTCAAACAATGTCATCTAGATCTTTAAGACAGACAGGACTCAGATGAGATATGCTACATATATTAACCTGAGCCTAGTTAAGTGAATCATGAGACTGTACTTCTAATAAATCACTTCATTTCAAATCATTCAGAACTACCAAGATAGTAGAAACCACTTCAAGTATTTTCAATCACAGCTCTTTTAATTTGGTTGCATAGATTGTAGAGAAACTGAAACTCAAACACCAGGAAACAATTTCCGATCCCAATTATGAGGGAAAAAATGAAGAGGAAGTTTAACCCAAACCAGGGAGCAGTGTTATACTTACAAACACATGAACATATCCTGAAAGGGCAGAAACCACAGAAGACAGAGATGCTGGGCTCAGCTCAGTGAAAATAAGTAGATATAGGGGGATAACCAGTATTCTCAATTTTTTTCATCATTTGCTCCCTGACCTTCCATTGTCCAAACCCTCCAGAAGCAGATTATAGGGTTCCCTGGGAAATAGAGGATTAAAACTCCTGTTACACAGAGCAGAGTAGGGAAAGGAAAAAAAAAAAAAAAAAGTCAAATCCATTCAGGTTGGGCACAACTTTTATATGGGGGAGGGAGGATAAGAAGTGTGACTCTAGAATTATAAATTAACAATACAGTTGCCATGAAACAATTATTCAAGCCTTAGCTCTGATTTACACTCTGATTCAGATCTTCCCTCTTAGCTCAGTTGGTAAAGAATCCACCTGCAATGAAGGAGAACCCATTTCAATTCCTGGGCTGGGAAGATCCGCTGGAGAAGGAATAGGTATTCTTGGGCTTCCCTGTGGCTCAGTTGGTAAAGAAACCACCTGCAATGTGAGAGACCTATGTTTGACCACTGTGTTGGGAAGATCCCCTGGAGAAGGAAAAAGCTACCCCCTCCAGTATTCTGGCCTGGAGAATCCCATGGACTGTATAGTCCATGGGGTCGCAGAGTTGGACAGGAATGAGTGACTTTCTTTTTCACTTTCAGAATTCCCTTAGGATAACAATGTTGCCAAATAAATTAATCTCATGTGTTCATTTGATTAGTTCAGATCTCATAGTATTTCTAAGTCCCTTATCTTTAAACTGGTCTTGGGGTAGGCAGACTTTTACATATATCTTAACTGTATGAGTCTGGAAAATTTCTGAGTTGCTTTGGTGAATTGCCCTTCCTATCCAGAATCAGTCTATGCTCAGCAGTAATATACCAGAGGCGAGAAAATACAGTCAGTATACTGTATTGGTGTTTTTCTTTCTGGCTTACTTCACTCTGTATAATAAGCTCCAGTTTCATCCACCTCATTAAAACTGATTCAAATATATATATATATATATATATATATATATATATATAATGGCTGAGTAATACTCCATTGTGTATATGTACCACAGTTTTCTTATCCATTCTTCTGCTGATGGACATCTAGGTTGCTTCCATGACCTGGTTATTATAAACAGCGCTGCAATGAACATTGGTGTACATGTGTCTCTATACAGTATACTAACACATATATATGGAATTTAGAAAGATGGTAATGATAACCCTGTATGCAAAACAGAAAAAGAGACACAGATGTATAGAACAGTCTTTTGGACTTTGTGGGAGAGGGAGAGGGTGGGATGATTTGGGAGAATGGCACTGAAATATGTATATCATATATGAAATGAATCATCAGTCCAGGTTCAATGCATGATACAGGATGCTGGGGGCTGTTGCACTGGGACAACCCAGAGGGATGGTATGGGGAGGGAGGAGGGAGGGGGGTTCAGGATGGGGAACACGTGTATACCTGTGGCAGATTCATGCTGATGTATAGGAAAAGCAATATAATATTGTAAAGTAATTAACCTCCAATTAAAATAAATAAATTTATATATTTTTTTAAAAAGAAAATATAGTCAGATATTTTTAGGTAAGGAAACAGTTTTGAATGTTAAAAACTTTATTCTAAACAGAGTTCTAGGGAATAGCCAGATACTAGTACCTTTTGTTTACATAAAATCAAAGAATCCCCAGTTTCACCCTCTTTTTGCCTTTCATAAGGACAGATAAAGAAGGTAACTACCAACAGCAAAGATGTATCTATATCTTCTTCCATCACCCTTGAGGTCAATATAGTCACTACTATCCAAGAGTTCTCATCTTCATTTACTGCCAGGGAGACATGACAATTCCTTACACACAAGAAAAATAAATTTCATTGATATAAAATGTCACAGGATCATTAGAAATATGTGTTTTATTTTAAGCATTCCACTAAAACATACACGAGTTAGTCATGAATTGCCTGGACAATCATTTGACTTTATCTTATTCATTACTTACTAGTTCTCAAAACTATTTTCTTAAAATTCAAAAGTTTATGAAAAATAGTAGCATGAAAATTAATTCAGATAGAAATAGCCTATAAGTTGATGGTATGTGGGTGTATATGTGTGCCTGTTTCTTGCATGCTGTTTTCCTTTACCTTCTGTAACAGTTACAAGCAGACCAGAGCTACAGTAATTGGCTACTTTTATAGTTTGGAATAGATAAGATTTTACATGTGACATCCTTCATGAGCTTTTTTTTTTTTTTTTTTTTCCCCAAAAGGTTAATAAATAGACTGTTATCTTATTTACTCTTGTGAAATTTACTGTTGTGAGAATCGTTTCCCACAGATTTTGAGATAGTGGCTTACTAGTTTTAGATTTGCTGCTCTAGATTTAATCCAGTTTTCTCTCAACTTGTAGATATCAGAAATTTATTAAACATGATAAACATTCTGAGCTACCTGTTACTAGGTTTCAAAAATTTATAGTAGCATCTCTACACCAGATGAGAATCCATTAGAAAGGCTACACAGTTCTTACAACTATTGTTCATTGAATTGAGTCAAGAAATGCTCAATAAGAAAAAAAGAAAAAAGAAAGAAATTAAAGCTGTTCCTCACAAAAGTAAGTCTCTAAAAGGAATGCTTTGGGAGTGCAGCCCTGAGAGGCACAGGGCAGTACTAGGAATCAACTTGCTTTGTAATGGATCAGAACGCTATGGAGCCTTCCCAGGACAAACACCTGCCACACCCCATGTCCTCTGTGTGCCTCCTGTTTATAGAAAACTTCAGTAGATAATACATTTAATCAGCGACAATAGAAAATGCAAAAAAGAAAGGAAAAAAGTCAAGAAAGACTCCTTCACTTTCTGCTCAAAAGCTATAGATAATATTCTGATTTATGTCCTTTGAACCATTTTGTCAATACTGGAACTCCCACCAGGTGGAAGAATTTACCATGATAGCCAGACCATCGGCATAACATAAGCTTCTTTATCTTGTACAATTAAAAACAACAACAACAAAACTAGCCTAAAAGAAATGGATAGAAACTGATTCTGGAATTGAAAATCAGCTGTGCCTAAAACAATCAAGATGACGCTAATGATTGTTGGAGCTGACCATGCATTTTGCACTTAGCCTTACCCACTTTCTGTACACACTGAAAGTCCCCTCTAAACGTTCTTACTCCATAATTGGTTGTGGGGAATTTGTTCTTTGGGATATGTGTCCTCTTTCTCCCCAGGGTTGGCAGCTTCCTCAATAAACCTATCTTTCCCAAACCTGACCTTGACCCAGCGTGCCTGGCCCAGCCTCCACCCTCTCCTCCCCCCCGCCCCACCTCCTGTAGCCCCTAGGCCACCCTCTGCCACCTCTCCAAGGAAAGGGCCCTCTGGTTGCATATATTTGCCTTCCTTCCTCTGTTAGCTCTCCCTGGCCTCTCTAGAAAATGACCACCCAGTCCTGAACTCTCTTCCCTGATATCCTGAGGCCCCATCCCCAGAAATTCCTATTTCTCTTGCCCCTTCATTTGTGCTCCGCTGACTACAGGGCTGGGGTCTCACTCCATGCCACTGACCTGCCAGAGATCAGGAAAAAGAAACAGAAAAATAAAAGTATATATATATATATATATATATATATATATATATATATATATATATATATATCCTATATATAAAAGTGTATACATATATACATATATATATATATATATATATATATATATATATATATATATACACACACATATATATATACCCTATCCTTCCTTTTACCAAACACTGGTTTCTCAGTATTGGGTTACTGAGCAATGAACAATCAAGTATGAGGTATAGCACTGTGTGTGGTTATTCATTTTTTTAAGAAAAAGAAAAATAAATTATAAAAAGAGCAAGTCAAGGATACTCCCACATATTTAAATATGTCCAAATTAAAATATCCTTGTCAAGATGGATCAAGAACAGAATATGCCCAGCCACATAGATGTTTCTTCTTTTCTTTCCCAGCCCATCTGGTGCATCTTCCTTTCACTCTCGATCCATCTAGGTCCTAATGCTTTTGTAACCAGTTTAAATCTCTCTTGACCTTCTAATTTATGCTTACACAGTCATTGATCTGCTGAATAATGTGAACATATTTCTTTAGCTTTGACTTTTAAAGAAGGAAGATATTCGTGTAGATAACTTTGTCTTGCTCTGTCATATGCAGCATATGTCACATACAATAAACACACATGTATGTGACTAATAGTAAAGTTTCTTTTATATTTTTATGATAAAAAGCAAAGCATATTTTGGAGATTAATACTTTGTCAGTTTTGTTTGCCATTATTTTCTCCCATTCTGATGGCAGTCTTCACTTTCTTTATAGTTTCCGTCATTGTGCAAAATCTTTCAAATTTAATTAGGTCCCACTTGTTTATTTTTGTTTTTCTTTCCATTACTTTAGCAGGTGGGTTTTAGAGGATCTTACTGTGATTTATGTGAGACAGTGAGGTAGGAAATGGGATCAGGAGGAAGCGGACACATGAATGCCTATAGCTGATTTATTATTGATGTATGGGAAAAACCATCATGATGTGATAAAGTAATTATCATCCAATTAAAATGAATTAATGTAAAAACAAAGCCAAACTTTGTTTTCCACAGTCAAGGTTTTATGCAGAAGTGAAGTTTAGTACTTTTATAAAAGTTTTCTGAAATCAAACCATAAAACATTCAAATAGTGTGTACTCTGTGAGAAGAATATAATTGAATACCAGAATCTGAGCTGTTGAAATGTAACACCATGTGCCCCATATTGTGTCTGATGTTGATGATATCAATGATTTAGGCTGTGAACTTGGATTGTCACCAAAATTTTAAAAACTTATCATTAGGTTTTTGAAGAATTTTCTGTTAATATATATGTAGTGTTCCTGGAAGTTTTTGTAAATATATGAGCTGCTAGAGACATAAGACCACAGTGAAAATTGAAAATACTCCCTTGATCTCATGTGCTATAGCATATATTTCACTGTCCTCTTAGCTACCAAACTTTCCATTTCTAATGTAATGTGCACAAGGATATTTCTTACCAACTTTGTTACCAATTTTTCATTCTGTGTGTTCTGTTCCATTTCTGTGCAATGAAAATACATTTCCTTTGTGTTTGTTTAGATTATTAATTAATTAAATGATTAAGTAATGTTCAAGTTACTTAGAATGAAAGGATATTGGGGAGTCCACTCTGGAGAATGGAAAATGTTCCTGAATTTTGATAATTGTTTGTTAATTGACTAACTACACAGACAGGCTTCTCCCATGCCTGGAGACAGGCTGTCTATGTAATTTGCAGGAGTTAGTGCAAAATGAAAACACAGGGCCCCTTGTTCAAATTACTTTCGGGATTTTAATGATATCAGACAAGCTTGAAATTAAGAGTGGGCATTTCTAAGTAATGGGCCCTGTAAATCTGCACAGGTCACAGGCCCAGAAGGCCTGCCAATGAGTGGGGACAGTGATAATTAGAATTACAAAATTATTCCCTATTCTTTTGGTACCTTTTCTTTCATTTGGTTTAAATATCCAATCAATTTTTAAATTTTATTTCTTATTGAAGTGTAATGGCTTTACAGAATTGTGCTGTTTTCTGTCAAACCTCAACATGAATCAGCCATAGGTATACACATATCCCCTCCCTTTTGAAACTTCCTCCCATCTCCCACCCCATCCTACCCCTCTAGGTTTCCCCACTTTTAAATTGAGTTATATGAGCTGCTTATATATTTTGGAAATTAATCCTTTGTCAGTTGTTCCGTTTGCTATTATTTTCTCCCATTCTGAGGGTTATCTTTTCACCTTGCTTACAGTTTCCTTTGCTCTGCAAAAGCTTTTCAGTTTAATCAGGTCCCAAATGTTTATTTTTACTTGTATTTACATTACTCTACAAAGTGGGCCACAGAGGATTAATTTATGTCATCTAGTGTTCTGCCTATGTTTTCCTCTAAGAGTTTTATAGTTTCTGGTCTTACGTTTAAGTCTTTAACCCATTTTCAGTTTATCTTCGTGTATGGTGTTAGGAAGTGTTCTAATTTCATTCTTTTACATGTAGCTGTCCAGTTTTCCCAGCACAATTTATTGAGGAGGCTGTATTTGACCCATTATATATTCTTACATCCTTTGTCAAAAATAAGGTATCCACAGGTGCATCAGTTTATTTCTGGACTTTCTATCATGTTTCACTTATCTATATGTCTGCCTTTGTGCCAGTACCATACTGTCTTGACTGTACCTTTATAGTATAATCTGAAGTCAGAAAGCTTGATTCTTCCAGCTCCATTCTTCTTTCTCAAGACGACTTTGGCTATTTGGGGTCTTTAGTGTTTCCATATGAATTGTGAAATATTTTGTTCTAGTTCTGTGAAAAACAGCATTGGTAATTTGATAGGGATCACATTAAATCTGTATATTGTGTTTGGTAGTACAGTCATTTTCACAATATTGATTCTTCCTACCCAGGAGCATAGAATATTTTTCCAAATGTTTATGCTGTCTTTGATTTCTTTCATTAGTGTCTTATACTTTTCTGTGCCCAGTTCTTTTGTCCCCTTAGGTAAGTTTATCCCTAGCTATTTAATTTTTTTCTGTTGCAATGGTAAATGGGATTAATTCCTTAAGTTATCTTTCTGATTTTTCTTTGTTAGAAATGCAAGTGATTTTTGTGTATTGATTTTGTATCCTGAAGCTTTGCTAAGTTCACTGATTAGCTCTAGTAATTTTCTAATGCTATCTTTATGGTTTTCTAGGTATCATATCATCTGCAAACAGTGAGAGTTTTACTTGTTCTTTTCTGATCTAGATCCCTTTTATTTATTTTTCCTCTCTGACTGCTGTAGCTAAGACTTCTAGAAATATTTTGAATATTAGCCATGAAAGTGGACACCCTTTACTTGTCCCTGATCTTAGGGGTAATGTTTTTAATTTTTCACCATTAAGAATACTGCTTGCAAGGCTTATCATATGGCCTTTACTATGTTGAGTTAGGTTCCTTGTATGACCATTTTTTGAAGAGGGGGGTGCTGAATTTTGTCAAAGGCTTTTTCTGCATCTATTGAGATTATCATATGGTTTTTATCTTTCAATTTGTTAATATGGTATATCCCATTGATTGATTTTCATATTTTGAATAATCCTTGCATCCCTGGAATAAACCCAACTTGATAATGGTGTTTGAGCTTTTTGATGTGTTGCTGTATTCTGGTATTTTTGTTGTTGTTGTTGTTGTTGTTGTTGAGGATTTTTGCACCTATGTCCATCAGTGATATTGACCTGTAGTTTTATTTTTTTGTGTTGTCGTTGTTTGGTTTTGGTATCAGGGTGATGGTGACCTCATGGAATGAGTTTGGAAGTGTTACTGCCTCTGCAATTTTTTGAAAGAGTTTTAGAAGGATAGGCATTAGCTTTTATTCTAAATGTTTGATAGAATTCTCTTGTGAAGCAATCAGGCTGAGAGTGGGCTTTTTGTTTTTGGGGAGACTTTTTATCAGAGCTTCAATGTTAGTTCTGGTAACTGGATTGTTCATAATTTCTATCTCTACCTTGTTCAGTCTTGGAAGATTGAACTTTTCTAAGAATCTATCAATTTTTCCAGGTTATCTATTTTATTGCCATATAGTTGTTCATAATAGTCTCTTACAATCCTTTGTATTTCTGCATTTTCTGTTGTAACCTTTCCTTTTTCATTTCTAATTTTGTGGATTTGATATTTTTTTCTTGATAAGTCAGTCTAAAGATTTTTCAATTTTGTTTACATTCTCAAAAAACCAGCTTTTAGTTTTATTAATCTTTACTATTGTTTATTTACTTATTTATTTATTTATTCCTTTTGTGGATTTGATTCTTCTCTCTCACTTTTTTTTTTTTTTTTTGATGAGTCTGGGTAAAGTTTTGTCAATTTTTTTTTTTTTTAAATCTTCTTGAGGAACCAGTTTTTAGTTTTCTTAATCTTTACTATCTTTTCTTTCATTTATTTTTCTTTTATTTCTGCTCAGATCTTTATGATTTCTTTCCTTCTACTAATTTTGGGTTTTGTTTTGTTCTTTTCTCAGGTGTTTTAGCTGTAAATTTAGGTTGGATATTCAATGTTTTTCTTGCTTTCTTGGTGTAGGATTGCATTGATATAAGCTTCCCTCTTAGAACTGCTTTTGGTGCATCCATAGGTTTTCAGTTGTCATGTGTTCATTGTCATTTGTCTCTCGAAATGTTTTGATTTCTCTTTTGAGTTCTTTGCTGTTTAATCTCCATGTGTTTGTGTTTCCTACATGTTATTTTCTTGTAATTTATATCTAGTCTCATAGCATTGTGGTCAGAGAAGATGCTTGATTCTATTTCAATTTTATTAAATTTACTGAGGTTTGATTTCTGACCCAAGATTTGGTCTATCCTGGAGAATGTTCTGTGTGCACTTGAGAAGAAGGTATATTCTTCTGTATTTGGATGGAATGTCCTGAAGATATCAATGAGAGTCATCTCATCTAATGTATCATTTAATATTGATGTTTCCTGTTGATTTTATGTTTTGATGATCTGTCCATTGGCTGAGTGAGATGTTAAAGTCTCCTACTATTATTATGTTACTGTCAATTTCTCCTTTTATGTCTGTTAGTGTTTGTCTTATGTATTGAGACACTTCTATGTTGGGCACCTAGATATTTACAATTGTTATGTCTTCCTCTTGGTTTGATCCCTTGATCATTATGCAGTGTCCTTCCTTATCTCCTGTAATCCTCTTTATTTTAAGGTCTATTTTGTCTGATATGAAGATTGCTACTCCAGCTTTCTTTTGCTTCCCATTTGCATGGCATATATTTTTCCATCCTCTCATTTTCAGTCTATATGTGTCTTGAGGTCTGAAGTGGGTTTCTTGTGGACAGCATATATATGGGTCTTGTTTTTGTATCCATTCAGCCACTCTGTGTTTCGGTTGGAGCATTTACTCCATTTGCATTTAAAGTAATCATTGATATATGTTCCCATTAGCAATGTCTTAATTGCTTGGGGTTGATTTTGTAGATCTTTTTCTTCTGTTGTATTTCTTGATTAAATAAGTCCTTTTAACATTTGTTGTAAAGCTGGTTTGGTAGTACGAATTCTCTTAACGTTTGCTTGTCTGAAAATCTTTTTATTTCTCCATCAATTTTGAATGAAATCCTTGCTGGATACAGTAAACTTGGTTGTAGATTTTTCCCTTTCAGTGCTTATTATATCCTGCAGGTCCCTTCTGGATTGCAGAGTTTCTGCTGAAAGATCAGCTGTTAAGTGTATGGGGTTTCCCTTGTATGTTACTTGTTGCTTATGTCCCTCTTTATTATTCCTGTCTAATTATTTTAATACTCTTACTACTTGGAACTAGTGTGAGCATGATTATGAAGATAACAGTGAGTTAAAAGCTATCTGATAACATGAATTGAATGCTGAAATGAACTAACAGTAAAGTACAGTCTACAAAGCATAAATGCTAACTACTCAGAGTTACTCATATTCTGTGCAGTGTCTTTTATTTGATATTTTGCTGAAAGTCCTAAATACCTTTCAGATTGTATTCATGAAATGCTAATAATGGAAAAATAGTCTACCTTACCAAAGATATGATTATCCTGTTCCAGACCTAGGGAAACATCCCAAATTCTGAGAGCTACACCTATTTAGGTATTTATAACCACCACATATAGATAGTAAGTGTTAAATAATTATTCTAATGGACATCTTGTTTGATAACTTTATTTGCTGAAGCTCTATCAAAGCACTTGGAAATTTTTGATATGTTCAGTGTTTGTTTTTGTTTTGCTTTGCTTTTTACTACACACAATGTGGGAAATGAGACTGAGAGTGGATATGTAAACTTAATGTAAGCTTATATAGGGCTACACTGCAATGCTACAATATTTTATAGTGCTTTATAATTCACTGTGTAGTTTTATATTTAGCTAACTATAATAATACATATTTATCAGTCACTCTTGGCCTCTAATAAGAACTCAGTTTTGAATAATGTACTCTTCTTGCCATCTATGATGCTTACACTTTCATGGACAAGAAAGGGACTGTGGTATGCTCTGTTTCTATAGTTGAAGTATAAATAAATTGCTTTGTAAGAACAGAGGAAGGTAAGGCAATTTTCTTTGGAAACTGGGATGGTTTCATAAGAGAAATCTCATTTGTACTTCTTTTGCTAGGCAATATTATCATTATACAGACATACACATGAAGGTGATAAAATCTGTGCATACATACGAAAAGTTTGGTTAAAGAATAAAATAAGAAGTCAATAAGAGTGGGAATAAGTAAATACTGAAATGGATTATGCACATACGACAACGCGGCAGGGGGGTGGGGGTGCATATAAGACAGCAATTCTGAAAGTTTCACAAAAGTTCACCATGCATTTCTAGCAAACATTTAAATTCCACTCAGATTTGCTGAAAAGAGAAGTCCACTGTGGCTTAATGACATGGCTTATCTCCAAGGCAATGTTTAATTTTTTATCAGCCAATATATGATCAAATAGTCACATTAGGATATTGTTATGCCTTTTCTCATTTAAAAACACATCAGCCTTGAAATATAGTGTTTTATACCAAATACAGTAGGAATATAAATGTTAAATGAAAATACAGATTCAATAAATTATTTTTCATTGTTAGATATTTAAAACATTGTAATAAACACTTATTTTTCTTTAATCTTCTTTAGAATGTCTTGTATATAAAATATATTCTTAAAAAATTAACCCTCCATCTGTTTTTTGCCCTATCTTCTCTTATACCCATATGCAGGGTGGTCTTGGAAGCCTTAATCAAAGACAGTAATGAGTTATAATGTGAGTTACTAATTAATGTATCACCAATTAGCAAGCTTGCCCCTTGGAAGAAAAGCTATGACAAACCTAGGCAGCATATTAAAAAGCAGAGGCATCAGTTTGCTGACAAAAGTCCATAGAGTCAAAGCTATTTTCATTAGTCATGAACGGATATGAAAGTTAGACCATAAAGAAGACTGAGCACTGAAGAATTGATGCTTTCAAACTGTGGTTCTGGAGAAGACTCTTGAGAGTCTCTTGGACAGTAAGGAGATAAAAACAATCAATCATTAAGGAAATCAACCTTAAATATTAATTGGATGGGCCAATGCTGAAGCTCCAATACTTTTACCACCTGATGTGAAGAGCTGACTCATTGGAAAAAGACCCTGATGTGGGGAAAGATTGAGGGCAGAAGGAAGCAGGGACAACAGAAGAAGAGATGGTTGGAAAGCATCACTGACTCTATGAACATGAGTCTGAGCAAACTCTGGGAGATTGTAAAAGCTTCAGACCATAGGGTCACAGAATTGGACATGATTTAGAGACTAAACAGCAACAGTTAACAAACCTGATTTTGACATTTTGGTTAGCGAGTGCTAAATTGTGATTATTTTTAGCACTAAGATTTGGGGCTTTATCTTTAGTATGTGCAAGTGTTATCTTAACTATCTAGCAGAATTACAGAATGGAAATAAAATGGAAAATGGAGGAAACATAGATAGTTGGTCAAACTTGTTTTATAAAATATAAGAAGATAAAGAAAAATATAATCAAGTTTCCCTTCGAGATAATTCGGTCCTGGCAATACAGTATAAAGATAATCAGTACAAGAAAGAGAATGGATCATCACTGAAATGTAAAAATAGGTAGTGTAAGTGCATGATTAGGGTTTAGTGAAAAAGGGCCAACAATATATAAGCAAAATATTTTAAAATAGCATTTTGGAAGAATTCTGATAGCTCATTAAAGCAGCAATATAGCCATGGGGGTAATCATAATGTCTCTGATTCATTTCATGTGCTATACAGTTAATTATTATTTATAAATTACATATTGAGAAAGCATATTATTTTCAGTGTTTAGAGTTCTTAAAAGACACTTTCTAAAGGGCATCTTTCAAGTTACAGCATAGAAATATAATTACCCCCTTTTAGTGACGTGAAGGGTAATTAGCAAACCTAAGTGTAGTCACATTCTCTGGGGGTTCTCAGTCTGTTTGCCAGATGCCCAGGTTGGGAAACCTGTTGTGGGTCCTAGAACTCTTTTAACAGTGAGATAATTTCTTTCATATAATTGTTGCAGTTTTTGGGTCATCTGCTTGGTGACTCTATGGTGGGGAGGTGGTGACCTCCTCCAAGAAGGCTTATGCCACAGGCTGTGTGACCCAGGTTGCTGAACCTAGAATCCCTGCCCCTTAAGGGAGGCTGCTGCTGACCCGTAACTCTACAGGGGACTTAAACACAGGTCTGGTTCAGTCTTGTGGAGTCTCTGGGTCCTGGTGCTCACCAGGTTTTGTTTGAGCCTTCTGAGCTTCTCTGGTGGGTATGGGGTTTGATTCTAAATGCAATTTTTCCCCTTCTACCATCTTGTCGGGGCTTCTCCTTTGCCCTTGGACATGAGGTATCTTTTTTTTTTTTTGGTGGGATCCAACATTCTCCGCTCAATGATTATTCAGCAGTGAGTTGTAATTTTGGAGTTCTCACAGGAGAAGATGAGTGAATATCCTTCTACTCTGCCATCTACTTTGCAGGGACACTTGCATCGACATTTTAAGAATCAGTGAACTCAAATGGACTGGAATCTATCAACTTAATTCAGATGAACATCGTATCTACCACTGTGGGAAAGAATCCCTTAGAAGAAATGAAGTCACCAAAAGAGTTTGAAATGCAGTACATGGGTGTGATCTCAAAAATGACAAAATGATTTCTGTTTGCTTCAAAGGAAAACCATTCAATATCACAATAATCCAAGTCTATGTCCTGACCAGTAAGGCTGAAATAAACTAAAGTTGAATGGTCCTATGAAGACCTACACGACCTTCTAGAATTAACAATTAAAAAAAAAAAATGTCCTTTTCTTCATAGGGGATTGGAATGCAAAAGTAGGAAGTAAAGATTTACCTAGAATAACAGGCAAATTTGGCCTTGGTGTACAAAATGAAGCAGGGCAAAGGCTAACAGAGCTTTGCCAAGAAAACACACTGGTCATAGCAAATACCCTTTTCCAACAACACACGAGAAGACTACACATGGACATCACCAGATGGTCAACACCGAAATCAGTTTGATTATATTCTTTGCAAGAAAAGATGGAGAAGCTCTATACAGTTAGCAAAAATAAGACTGGGAGCTGACTGTGACTTAAATCATAAACTTCTTATTGCCAAATTAAGGCTTAAATTGAAGTGAGTATGACCTTAATCAAATCCTTTATGATTATGCTGCAGAAGTGACAATAGATTCAAGGGATTAGATCCGATAGATAGAGTGCCTGGATGAGCCTGAGAACTATGGATGGAGGTTCCTGACATTGTACAGGAGGCAGTGATCAAGACCATACCCAAGAAAAGGAAATGCAAAACAGCAAAAATGGTTGTCTCTGGAGAAGGCAATGACACCCCACTCCAGTACTCTTGCCTGGAAAACCCCATGGATGGAGGAGCCTGGTAGGCTGCAGTCCATGGGATCACTAAGAGTCGGACATGACTGAGCAATTTCACTTTCAGTTTTCACTTTCATGCGTTGGAGAAGGAAATGGCAACCCACTCTAGTATTCTTGCCTGGAGAATCCCAGAGACAGTGGGCCCCCATCTATGGGGTCGCACAGAGTTGGACAAGACTGAAACAACTTAGCAGCAGCAGCAGCAGCAGCTGGAGTCCTTTCAGATAGCTGGGAAAAAAAGAGAAACTAAAGGTAAAGGAGAAAAAGAAAGATTTACCCATCTGAATGCAGACTTTGCAAGAGTAGCAAGAAGAGATAAGAAAAACTTTATCAGTGATCAGTGCAAAAAAAAAAAAAAAAGAGGAAAACGATAGAATGGAAGACTAAAGACCTCTTCAAGAAACTAAGAGATATCAAGGGAAAATTTTATGCAAAGATAGGCACAATAAAAGACAGAAATGGCATGAACCTGACAGAAGCAGAAAATATTAAGAAGAGGTGGCAAGAATACACAGCTGTTAAGTCACTTCAGTTGTGTCCGACTCTGTGCAACCTCATAGATGGCAGCCCACCAGGCTCCCATATCTCTGGGATTCTCCAGGTAAGAACACTGGAGTGGGTTGCCACATCCTTCTCCAATGCATGAAAGTGAAAACCAAAAGTAAAGTCGCTCAGTTGTGTCTGACTTCCAGCGACCCCATGAACTGCAGCCTTCCAGGCTCCTCTGTCCATGGGATTTTCCAGGCAAGAGTACTGGGGTTAGGCGCCATTGCCTTCTCCAAGATCTTCATGACTCAGATAACCAAGATGGTGTGATGGCTTACCTAGAGCCAGACATCATGGAATGAAAAGACAAGTGGGTCTTAGGAAGCGTCACTACCAACAAAGCTAGTAGAGGTGACAGAATTCCAGTCGAGCTATTTCAAATCCTAATATGCCATTAAACTTGGACAATTCAACAGTGGCCACCTGACTGGGAAAGGTCAGTTTTCACTCCAGTCCCAAAGAAGGGCAATGCCAAAATATGTTCCAATTATTGCACAATTGAACTCATCTCACATGCTAGCAAAGTAATGCTCAAAATTATCCAAGACAGACTTCAACAGTATGAGAACCATGGACTTCCATATGTTCAAGCTCGGTTTATAAGAGGTAGCAGAACCAGAGATCAAATTGCCAGCATCTGCTGGATCATGAAAAAAAAAAAAAAAAAAAAAGACAATTTCAGAAAAACATCCACTTCTGCTTTATTGATTACACCAAAGCCTTTGACTGTATAGATCACAACAAATTATGGAAAACTCTTCAAGAGATGGGAATATCAGACCACTTTACCTGCCTCCTGGAAAATCTGCATGCACATCAAAAATCAACAGTTATAACAGTATATGGTGCAACAGACTGGTTCCAAGTTGGGAAAGAAGTATGTCAAGGCTGAACATTGTCATCCTGCTTATTTAACTTATATGCAGAGTACATCATGTGAAATGCTGGGCTGGATAAAGCGTAAGCTGAGATCAAGATTGCCGGGAAAAATATCAATAGCCTCAGATATGCAGATGACACCACCCTTATGGCAGAAAGTTAAGAGGAACTAAAGAATCTTCTGATGAAAATGAAAGAGGAGAGTGAAACAGTTGGCTTAAACTCAACATACAAAAAACAAAATCACGGCATCTGGTTCCATCACTTAATGGCAAAAATGGAGAAACAATGGAAGCAGTGACAAACTGTATCTTGGGCTCCAAAATCACTGTAGATGGTGACTACAGCCATGAAATAATAAGATGTTTTCTCCTTCGAAGAAAATCTATGACCAACCTAGACAGAATGCTAAAAAGCCGAGATATTACTTTGCCAACAAAGTTCCATCGAAGCTATGCTTTTTCCAGTATGTACGTGAGAGTTGAACTCAGCACCGAAGAACTGATGCTTTTGTGCTGTGGTGTTGGAGAAGACTTGCCAGGAACCAGCGTGAGGAACTCCACCCATGGCAAAGGTCATGAGGAAGGAGGCTTTGGCATATGCAAAGGTGTGATCAAGCCTCAGGAAACCCCCTGTTCCCGAGCATCTACCCACCAAACCAGAGTCTACCTACTTTACTGTTTCATGGTCTCACCTATACCTCTGACTTTACGGGTGGCTGACCTCCATTACCTCTCTCGGAGAAGGAGCTAGCTTACAGGTCCAAGTCAATAAAAATTCCTGGGCATGACAAGAGTGTTTCAACTTACGAACTCCTCTGAAGGTTATCTATCCTGCCTGCACAGGTTCGTCCAGCCACATGTGATTGTTGGCAGCCTCCCAGCCATGAGAGGCATGAGATGTTTTAGACTTACTAAAGGCAGATTCTTTTGGGAAGTTGGAAATTGTTAGTATAGTGGGTTGGTTAAGAATTATATTGGTGAAGGGTTTTTCATTTGTAGTGCCAATAATTGCTGCTAATTCCCTACCCTGGGTGTGACAAGGGTGTCTCGGGTCAAACCTCTCTGCCAAAAACTAGCTTGTGTGAAAGGATTATCCATACTCCTGCCAAGCACATGATTGTTTACTGCCTCTCAACCATAAACAGCACAGAGAGTTTGGAGTATCTTGAAAGTCTTAATTAGCATAGGGCTTTTCTCATTGTTGAATCAATGATTGCCACCAGGCCTCCATATCCTTAGGTACCTGGGAATATATTAATCAATGTATTTGGAACATAGAAAAGGAAATATTGTAGTTTTTGATGTTAGCAATACAAGAACTTTTGAGTTAATGAATTTTCTCTTTTGTTATAGATCACTGTACTTTGTTATAAATCACTGTGTCCTTGCTATGTAAAAATGTAACTTTATCATTATCTTAAGACTAAATAGATCTTAAGGGGAACATTGGTGAAGGGTTTTCATTTGTTCGGCTGATGTTTTGCTGCTAAATATCCATATTCCCTGCCCTTATAATGAATATAACTAGCATTTGGATAAATAAGCATTATCCTTTAAGATTAATCATGTTAACCTTAGGTTAAATAAATTCCTTTCTTGATTGTAACCTACTACACCCTCACCCTATAGGAATGCAACTTTATTTGCAGGGTGGTGCCTGGTTTAAGAACAAGCACCCTTGGAAGAAATAAGTTTTTTGGTTATCAGAAAGAAACGATCATAAAATGTCAGAAGGTCTCATGGCCAGAAGATGAATTAAAACCCCTAAAATCTTTTTTTTTTTTAATATACATTTATGTGAAGCACCTGATTTTGATAAAGGTCAGGACTGCTGACCCCTGCCTGACTCTGTAGTCATCCCTATGTATAACAAAAGGTATATAAGCAAACCTAAAAAATAAAGAAATTCAATCAGTTCCTGGAAAGACTGATTCCCCCGTGTCGCTTCTTTCTTGCTCTCCGTTTTTCTGGCTTAATTCCCATCTGGAGCGTGGGTGCCCACCACGTCTACTTACTTGACCCAGCTTTTAAGTTCCACACAAAAAGGAGCCCAAGGAGAGGCACCTTCCAATATTCAAGTGGCACTGGTGGCCCAATGTAGATGGTGCAAATTCCTTGTCTTGGAATTTTATTGGTATCCCACGTAAACCAACTTAGTCAGGCTCTTTTTCTTTCCTACTATTTTCTGGCCAAATTCCCATCTGGTACGTGGGTACTCACCAAGCCTACTAATTTTGCCTGGGCTTCTAAGATTGGACCGGGGAGGCCCCAGTGCCTCCTCTCCTTCGGGAGAATGGAAAGACGCCTGCGGCCTACGTAGGTGGTGATTGGTATTCCATGTAAACCAAGCTATTCAGCTTCTTTTTCTCCACTAATTTTCTAATCTCTCTCTATCTGTAATTAAATAAGTTTTTTCCTAGGATGCCGATTCCATCCCCACCTTCGAATTACCCTGGATCCACCAGGGAAAGACCCCGGCAAAGACTCTTACTTTCTTTTGTACTTTGATGTTCAAGAAGACTCTCGAGAGTCCCTGGAAATACAAGGAGATCAAACCAGTCAATCTTAAAGGAAATTAGTCCTGAATATCCATTGGAAGGACTGGTGCTGAAGCTGAAACTCCAATACTCTGGCCTCCTGGTAATAGGAGCCAACTATTCGGAAAAGACCCTGATACTGGGAAAGATTGAAGGCGGGACAAACAGGGGATGACAGAGGATGAAATGGTTGGATGGCATCATTGACTCAATGGACATGAGTCTGAGCAAGTTCCAGGAGTTGGTGATGTAAAGGAAAGCAGGGTATGCTGCAGTCCCTTTGGTTGTCAAGAGTCGATTGAACTGAACTGAAGTGTAGTCAAGAACTTGTATCAAAAAATGAAATGAAAAACAAAACAAAAAACAAACAAACAAACAAAAAACAAACAGTAAATTTAGTCCGTAGAAAATTTCACTGAAAATATCCCATATCAGATTTAGTGGACACATGAGGTTAATAATTCCAATTTATTTTCAAATTTTCAACAAAGAAGTTCTTAAATGTATCTGTCATTATTTGAATCCTGGTACAAAAGTAATCTAAACACTTATGGGCATATGAGGAGCACATAAAGTCATACATTTTCACATATTTTTACTAAAAATGTATAAAAAATATACTAACAATAAGTATGTACCATAGACTTCAGAGAAAAGATAACAGACAGAGGCCAACTTGCTTGGTTCATTATGAAGCTTCTTTGTCCACAAGTTATTTGACCTTAAGCCAGTTATCTACCTTTCATCTTCTCATCAGTAAACAGATAGAAGGATTTCACATATAGCTCAGTGGGAAAGAAACTGCCTGCCTGAAAGTGGAACACTAGGGTTTCATAACTGGGTAAAGAAATTCTTCTGGAGAAGGAAATAACAACCCACTCCAGTATTCTTGCCTGGAAAATCCCATGGACAGAGGAGCCTGTTGGGCCAGCGTCCAGGGGCTTGCGAAAGCATCAGACATGACTTAGTGACTAAACAACAGCAGACAAGTAGAATAATAATTTGTTGTTCAGAGGATATGCTTAGGGAGATTAAGCAAGGATTCTGTTAATAATTATGATGTGGTAAGAGATACACAACTTGGATGTACTAGAATATATGGTCACCCTATTTAGTAGGTAAAATATTGAGGTTAAGCAGATTAGAGTTTGCTGTTTTCCCCCTTCAGTTTCCTGTTTCTTTCTATCACAATAGGTAGCTCAAGGTCTGTGACAATATACATCATGGTTCTCTCTCTTTGTAGTCTACCCAAAAGGAAATGGGGTATCAGCACTTCAGGATAATGCTTTTTGTAGTCAAACTTGCCTACAATTTGCCTACAAGTCAAACAGAGACATCAGTTCTTCTTTTCTTTTTTGAAATCTTCATAAATGGGTTAATAAGTAAAATAACTTAATCTGAACTCTTTATGATTATACTTCATTTATAATTAAAGTCATATAAGCCATAATGTTTTACACCCAAATATCTAAAATCTACAGGAAGAGGTTAAAGTATAATAATTTAAGGATAAGTAAGAAATCTTATTTGTACTGGGGGATATCATTAAACCCCTCATAAATTAGTACAGATAAAATATACTTCCTTTCCTCACTTAACTTTCTAAAACTTGCTCTGAAGACCATGGGGATGATGGTTAGAATTTCAGTACAAGATTTGTTCAGCTATAGCCATGACTTCTTAAGCAAGGAATGAGCAGTCATCCATGGTAAATTACACTTTCTTCAACAATAAAATGAGGCTATTTTCTTTAAAATGGCATAGTGTTTTTATGAAAATTAAATAAAGTAGAAATGTTGAGTATTTAGTGTGCTACCTGACATACTAAATATTCAAAATATGCTGCTTATCAATCTTTGGTGCTACATTGTAGAAATGTTGGTATTTATACTGTCTCACAATACTTTAAAAAAATGTACAGTGATCTCCAGTGAGCATTTGTGAGTTTTTTTATTGTTTTCTGTTCTTATATTCATCATTTGTATAAAAAATTCAGAGAATGAAAGGAAACTCTAGGGATCACTACTCTATAAATTAATCATTTGATCCCAGTCCTAAAAGTATATAACCACAGTAAACAAGTCTCTGAATAAAGGAAGAATGAGTAACTTTAAGTATGTTCCAGTCCCAAGGTACACACAACATTCATAATTTAATGTGGTCCATTCCTTCATGAAACATATACATTCCCAGTAATTAGTACTGGTATTACCTCTTGTACTTGGTGTTTTCAAATTTAAAGACGATAATATTTTTTCCAGTTTCCAAAGAACCTCCAATTTGTAAGTCTGTAGAAATTTACTTCTTTTTACATTGGAGGGTGGTACCAATTTGATTTTTAAAATTATATTTATTTAATTTTAATTGAATATTACTTTAAAATATTGGTTTTATTTCTGTCACACATCAACATGAAGCCATATGTGTACATAATGTCCCCTTCCTCTTGAACCTCCTTCCTACTTCCCACCCTTCTCCTCCCCTCTAGGTTGTTACAGAGCCCCAGTTTGAGATTCTTAAATCATACAGCAAATTTCTATTAGCTGTCTCCTTTACATATGTTAGTGTATATTCTTCCCTATTGTCAAACATTATTCTCATCAGTTTAGTTCAGTCACTCAGTCGTGTCCGACTCTTTGTGATCCCATGGACCACAGCAGGGCAGGCTTCCCTGTCCACCACCAACTCCTGGAGCTTATTCAAACTCATGCCCATCGAGTCAATGATGTTATCCAACCATCTGATCCTCTGTCGGCCCCTTCCCCTCCTGCCTTCAATCTTTCCTGGCATCAGGGTCTTTTCCAATGAGTCAGTTCTTCACATCAGGTGGCCAAAGTATTGCCATTATATCTATAAAGCATTCTCATAACATCTATAACTAAATGAGCTAATGTTTTCTGTGCAAATGTATGTGTGTGTATAAAGGCAATAGCACTTAAGAGCAGGGGCTTTGGAATCAGGATTACCTGTGCTAGTTCCCTGTCTCCAAGTCTTATTTACTACATACCCATCAATGTTTTCACTCCAGTACTCTTGCCTGAGGAATCCTCTGGACAGAGGAACCTGGTGGGCTACTGTCCATGGGATCACACAGAGTTGGACACGACTGAAGCGATTAGCATGCATGCATGCATGCATTGGAGAAGAAAATGGCAAACCACTCCAGTATTTTTGCCTGGACAGTCTCAGGAACAAGGGAGCCTGGTGGTCTGCCGTCTATAGGGTTGCAGAGTTGGACACGACTGAAGTGACTTAGCAGCAGCAGCAGCAGCATCGATGTTTATAATTTCATAACTTTATTCTGTCTTGGTTTTCTCAATCTTAAAACGTTATCAATTATATAGTAAATAGTTACCATAATAATTAAATGAGTTAGTATAACTAAATTTTCCAGCATTTTTTTTTTTTTTGGTCAGATAATAAGTACTTCTTAACTTCTGGTTGTTAAGAGGGACAATTTAGTAATATATTCTTCTCTGCTCTTTTATGGATGATAATTAAACATTTAGATTACTTAAAAATTTACTTATCTGAGACATATTAAAGTATTCTAAACAATAGACTTGGTGGGCTCATGCTAAAGAAAAACCCATATTTGAATATAAAGTAATTCCATAGTCATTTTCTTCTGGAATTTTAGAATAAAAGTTCTTAGTGTACTGTTTGTTATTTCATTTAATTCCACTGAGAATATTTAGAAGGAATACTCTAAAACACGGATAAAATTACTTCTAAAAATATTGTTAGTAAAAGGTAAAGTGACTAGCAAAAGGGTAACATATGATTAACCTCTTGTTCAATTGACTACCACACCTCTTAGCCAACCTCCCTTCTATATCTCACTATCCCCGCAGCAGCCAGAATGCTTTTTGTTAAACATGATATAGATTATGTGACTGAGCCATTCAAAATCATTCAATGCTTCCATTACACATAAAGTAAACCTAAATTTTTCATCAGAGTTTACAAAAACTTTTTATCTATTTCTTGCTTAACACTCTGCCCTGAACATGGACCCCTCACTGTCTTCCTATCAATAGTTCCTTATGTTTCACCCAGAACTTTCTTTCTATTCTTGGAACATGGTTATGTTCATTCCCAGGAAAGACAATTTGTACTTGCCACTTCCTCTGCCTGGAAAGCTCTGGACCTGGATTTTAGTGCAGTTGTGATAGTCTTGAAATTTACATGTTAACTTAACTTAATGATATCTCCTTCAGATATCTCCTTCAGATATCTTCTGCAATCATCGACAGCAACACCATAATAATTATCAGTCATACCATTCTTGTATTGTCTTAGCACTTATTAGTTTCTGTAAGCCTCATTGATTCATTCCCCTGCCTGTTGATTGCAAGATCCCTGTGATCAAGAAATTGTTCACCATTTTTTTTTCTGTGTATTTCTAGCACCCAGAATATTATTTCCTAAATGATACTATCACAATTCTTATTAGTTTAAGGACCGAACAAAGAGATATGAGTTAAAAGATAAGCTTGTTTGCACGATCTTTTTTTAAAATGTTGGGAAAAGAATATTCAATCATGATGAGCAGGAGGAGCAGGGTGATGTTTACTCACTCTTCACAATTTGGAATGTATTGTAACACAAGATTGATTTAAAAACAGTAAGTGTGGACAGAAGGATCAGAAAACATCATGGAATTAATGTAAATAATATACACAATCAATTCATCACTAAATTGTATATACTGTCAAATTCTTCCATGAGCTTCACATCTGGCCCTTCCTCTGGATTCCTTTTTTCATGCTTTATTTCAGGCTTTCACCATTGTTCACTGTCTTATAATTAGATAATATATTTAAATTATTAATTTTGCTTTACTTAAATAATCAGTAGAAATTGCTGCTATGATCAACATGATTATTCACATATATGTATTAAATAGTTCCCTAAATCAGTTTCTTTAAAGTGAAAGCCTCATTTAGCTTTTTCAAAATGTCTTTTTTATGAGTATTACATCATCATATTAAGTAGGCAATAACTTAATATTTTATTTCAGGGCTTGGAAAAATACAATTCATGAAGCAAATCCAGCTGGCCACTTGTTTTCAGAAATATATTTTTGCTGAATCGCAACCAAACCATTTGTTTATGTATCATCTATGGCTGGTTTAATATAATAGCAGAACAATTGCAACAGATTGTAAGGATTAAAAACTCATGCATTAGCTTAGCAGTTAGCCAATAAACCACAGTGTGAGTTAGTAGATAATGTTATTTTAAGCTTTCAAAGGAACAATTAGTTTCTTTAAAGGGGAGGGAGATTACTTTCATTGCAAAACAACTTTATACCTAGAAAAAAAGTCTTGAATTTATGGCACACAGCTGCTGTACACAGCTTATAAACATAATATATAAATAGCTAAGAACTGTAAATTATTTTAAAAAAGCTTAAGTATATGATGTTTATACTAGCATATACATGCTTATATATACTATCATTATTAATTAGAATATACTTTCATTATTAATTGAAATATCATTATTTGTGATAATAGAAAGAGCCCTCATTTAATGAGGAAAGTTTAAATTTTTACCCACAACAGGTAAAGGTATGTTCTTGAAATGTCTGTCCCCAAACTATAGCTGAAAAAATTGTGGACTCATTTGTGAATTCCTATTGTGCAGCTAATATAGCTATGCCAAAATGAATTTGATTTAAAACATAGGCTCTTCCTCAGAAGCATATAACTTAACTAAATAAAAACTTTAAAATTTTCAAAGGCTTCAAGCTCTCTTTACAGTAGAGCTTACAAAGACAGAAATTTTCCTTTCTATAATAGGGTTTCTGTCCTCTTTAGCCCTTCAAAAATATTAGCTACAGCTCAGATCAGAGGAAAAACAAAAATGTCAGAGATTGCTTTGTCCTTCAGGATGTCACTGGTCACTCTGATCTCTTCTTGGCAGCTTCTCGCCTACACACAGGCCACTTTGATTTAGGTCACAGTTTAGAGCTAGGATATCAGTTCCATACTAAATTCATGGTCATTATCATTTAATGAGTCCTTAATATGCTAAGACAAAGTTGCTTCATTTTCCAGTCAAGTCATTATTTCCTTCAGTGTTATAGTTATTTTAAAACTGTGCATCAAAAGGGAGTTGTTAGGAACCTTTCCTGTTGGTAATATGTGGGGTGACTATGGTTTTGCCACATAAGTGACCTGGGGATAGGGGTTACACTCTCTCCTCAGAATTCTATTTTGTAAAATGATGATGATAATAATAACAATATAATATAATAATTATAAGAATATAAATGTGATAAATGTGGGAAAGCTTTCAACCAGATCTGAAATCTCATTCAGCACTAGAGACATCATATTGGAGAAAGGTGACATGGAAGGGCTTTGAGACTGAGAGTATTAATTATTGACTCCCCTAGTGGCTCAGATGATACTCTGCCTAAAATGTGGGAGACCTAGGTTCAATCCCTGGGTCAGGAAGATTCTCTGGTGAATGAAATGACAAACCACTCCAGTGTTCTTGCCTAGAGAATTTCATGGACAGAGTTATTGAATTCAGGACAATCTGCTCTACAGAATAACCTTGAAAGGTTACGTGAAGATAGTTATTTTATTACTAAGAGTCAAGATTCACACTAGCATTGGTTTTGAGAAGTTAAGAATGACAAATATTTATACTTCAGAACTACCTTGGTTGAGTAGTAGTGGTTACTAAGTATTAGAACCAAATTGGACCTTCATTAATAATATAGAAATTAATTGATCATTAAGTGAAAGCGTTAGTCACTTAGTCATGTCCAATGCTTTGTGACCCCATGGACTGTAGCCTGCCAGGCTCCTCTTTCCATGGGATATCCCAGGCAAGAATACTGAGGTGGGTTCCCATGTATTATCCAAGGGGATCTTCCTGACCCCGGGGTTGAACCCCAGTCTCCTGCATTGCAGGCGGATTCTTTACTGTCTGAGATAACAGAAAAATGATCAAAGTGTAAAAATTAAGATTGAGATACAAAGGAATAAAAAAAATGATTTATAATCATTTTGCTATACTTGTAGGAGGGTTTCTAACTTAATGAAACCCTTTGTTTTCTTCACCCCAACTGCTGACACCCAGAGTAAAGAAAATGCCCTCTGGTGTGTTGGCCCAGGAGTTATTTAAATTATGCTTCTTACCTTCTGCTTCAAATCACCTTTTGTCAGATTTCCCTGGTTTGTGTGTCCACTGGCTTCTTACCTGTATTCTCTTTTCCTCCTGGGACAGTTCACTTGAATCATGTGTCCCTGTTTGATTTAGCAACTACTAACTGATAATATCACATCACTTACTACCAACCAATTTGCCCTTGAAGACTATCATGACCTGACTTCACACCCAGTCAATGATTCTGGATATTGCACCAAAGCCAGCTTTCAGAAGTCAGGAACCTTGTCTGGAAGGCAGAGGTTGATCAAAATTCCTGAGTTACCTACTTCCTCTAAACTTCCATTTGACTCTGACCTTGGGATAAACCCTAAAGTAGAAGCCTAGCCTGGGCAGACATTTATGCATGCTATGTTGCTTCATTCGTGTCTGATTCTTTGCAACTCTATGGAATGTAGCCCACCAGGCTCCTCTGTCCACGTGATTCTCCAGGCAAGAATACTGGAGGATGCTGCCATGACCGATTCCAAGGAAACTTCCAGACCCTGAGATCAAACTACATCTCTTATGTCTCTTGCAATGGCAGATGTGTTCTTTACTCCTAGTGCCACCTTGGAAGCCCAGTCTGTGCAGATATTCCTTCCCAGTTGTTCTGCACTCTAGATACTCTGGTCTTCCCAGGTGGAACTAGGGGTAAAGAACCCTCCTACCAATGCAGGAAACTAAGATATGCCTGTTTGATCCCTGGCTTTGGAAGATCCTCTAAAATAGGGCATGGCAACCCACTTCAATATTTTTGCCTGGAGAATCCCATGGGCAGAGATGCCTGGTGGGCTACAGTCTGTAGGATCTCAGAGACTCAGACACAATTGAATCAACTTAGCACACATACATGCATGATGGTAATAAAGCCTACCACTTGCATTTATGATAATATTAATAGAATTTAGCATACAGTGATTCTTAATAAATGAGTTGTTGTCACAGTGATGCTCCCTCCATCCTCATCATCATCATTCTCAAATTTGTCTTACACTTTCAATTGGGAAAGTAGAACTTATTCCACAAGATTAATCCACGAGGGCCTTCTGTCTCTCCTTGGATTTTATTTCTTACTATCTAAAGACCATTTTTCTCTAACATTTATTCTCTATGCCTTCTGATAGAATGGTATTAATTTTTCAACTAGTTGCTCTTTTCTGGATCTTTCCTGAGAGATGTAAATATTCTTTCATTAAAAATAAATTATGGAACTACATAACTTCTGCTATGTGGCTTCTTTTGCATGTATCCAGAATTTGGTTCCACTTGCCTCTTTGAGGTGGTAGGGTTTTTCCTTGTTGCTAATTATTGGGTAATCATCCTGTATATTTTTCCTTACACTTCTCAGTATTCTATAAATAACTCCTTCATTGAAATGTCACATTTAAACTCTCTTGTCTGTGCTTCTGCAGCATCCCAGGAACATGACAGACATGGATGCCTGTGAGCTTCATTAAGTCAGTGGAGTGCTAGGCTGATAGCTTTTAAGATTTTAATTATTGAAATTCTTTTGAAGGTTTAATACAGGCAAGGTATTGAGAAATTTGATCAACAATGATTGGTAACTGGAAACTAATAGCAATTATATGACCAGATGTGCATTTCAGGAAAAGATGCTTGTTACTTATCTCAGAAATAATTTCTCTTCTTTTCCAAAATTAGCCATTTTCAATCCCTGATTCATTCTACACAAGAATATTTTCTCATGATTATTTCACATTTAGAAGCAATATTAATTTAGCATGAAAAAGAGCAAATGGATTTCTATCCTTGTTTCCTTAGCCAAAATCACAGCTGTCCCACAGAGAAGAAAGCACATTACATGTTACAGGTACCTATATTCCTTTTAACTAAAACACACTAGAACAATTCCTCTTTTGAAGCACAAAGGAAATATAAAATCTTAGTAAACATATCTTCACATATTATTAAAAATCAATTTGTCTGATAATCACATCTTGGAATAGTCTTTATTGTAGTAATGGTATACTCAGAATTAAAGAGTCTTTGCCTTGTTATATTGAATTGTATGCAACTACTTTCTGTTTTTCTGCCTCTAACATCTTATGGAAATTTTAGAGATTACCAAACTGTAATTGCCAGATGACAATATGATCATTAAGTTCAAATCAATTTTATTTTAGTTTCAATGATGAAATAAAATAATTTTATAATTAAAATGACATTTTTTTTGTAATTTTTATTCATTACCATTGATTTTTAACTTGAGCATATAATTTAACTTTTGAAAACAGATTATATCTGTGAATTTTTATTTATTTTTTCTCTATTAAACTCACCTTGGAGAGTTGTAATGTTTGATTGGATAAACGTTTTTGAAGATTAATATACTAAAAATGTATTAAGTAATTTACACTATGAACAGAAAAATAATACCAAATATGCTACTCTATATATCATATTGTTGAAAAAATTTGATAGATTTCTTGACACAAAAATAAATCAGAATAAAAGTCCAGCAAAATATTGTCCCTCATTAGATGATATCAGCAAAGTGATCAAATAGGAAGCCCTATACTTTATTTTCCCACTGGTATACAAATTCAATATTACATAAACAAGTTAACATTATAAGACCAGAAGTGAGTCAAGAGGCTTCAGTACCACAGGTGAGCATGAAGCCAGCTGCATCAAAGCAAGTGCTTAAATTTGTGGCACTTACTTGCCAAGCCCTTCTGCCTGGCTCACAAGTCACATTCAAAAGAAAACTGCCAACTCAGACTGCCTCTGGAGAGGGAAAGAAGAGACTGGAACATTCTGACTCTTTGAGAGGCTGTGTGACACACAAGTTTCTATCCTGTATGAAACTTGGTACTACAGGAAGGCATCAGGAAGGAGCACGAAGGGCAGAGACATTGGCTTGTACCAGCATGACTCTCTCTTGCAACTACCCCTCCCTTTGGCTCAGTGCACAGTCCACCCAACTCAGAACACTCACAGACCTGTGAGCTCTAAACACCTGGAGGCCACTGAGACAACAACAACAGAAACCAGTGTTTGTGGCTGCTGTAGAAAGCCTGTAGTACTGCAGACAGACAGGGTGAGGTGTGAGATATTACAGGCTCCTGGAAAATTAAACAGGGAAAACATCTCTAATTGTAAATTTACACACAGAAATTCAGAGAAAAATAATTCACAGAAAAGATTTGAGAAATGTCCAGATTTTCCAGTTTGGTGAAGATCGTCTGTCTATGAAGCTAATTTATAAAGACTCGGAGAGAGAAACACTTCCCAAAATGCATGAATTCTAACACAAAATAACAATGCACATACACATACACAAAACAGAATAATGTGCCCCAAACAAAGGAACAAAATAAATCCCCAAAAACTAACACTAAAGGAATGAAGGTTTATAAGTAACCTGAGAAAGATCCAAAATACTTAGAAGAAAGATGGTTCAATGACCTCAAGATAACGGTGAATAAATAAAATGAGAATACCACCAAAGAGATATAAAGAACAAATAAATTTAGAACTGAAGAATGCAATACTTGAATTAAAAATTTACTAGAGGGGTTTAACAGCAGATTTGATCAAGTACAAGAAAGAACCTATGAACTCAAAACAAGTCACTTTAAGTAATTCAATTAAAGAAGCAATAAGAAAAAAAAATGTGACGAAGTTAAAAAAATAAGAAAGTGTAATTGGTTTACAGGAGATAATAAAGAAGACTAAAATAAAAATTATGGAATTTTCAGTAGGAAAAATGAGGGGGAAATGGAACAGAAATCTTATTTGAGTTAACAATGGCTGAAAATTTATCAGAATAGGTAATGAGATGGAGATACAGAATCAAGTAGCAAAACAGACTCTGTTAAGAAGAACTAAACAGAAGCAAGGTAACAATAAAAATAAGAATATAAATTTAAAGAATTAAAGTATAAATAATAGAGAATAGAAAAATAAATGTGTTTAAAATGAAGAGTTGGTTGTTTGAAAGGATAAACAGAATTGAGAAAGCCTTACTTAGATTAGCTAGGGAGAAAAAGAGTGAAGACTCAGAATCATAAACGAGACAGGATACATTATAAATGAGGCCAAAGAAATGAAAACAACAACAGCATGGGGTTATTATGCAAAATTATACACCAACAAAGTAGATAATCTAGAAGAAATGGATACATTCCAAGAAACATATATCCTACCAAGACTAAATTATGAATAAATAGAAAATCTAAACAGATCAATAACTACTGAAGTAATTGAACCAGTAATTGAAAACATCCTAGCAGAGAAAAACTCAGTATCAGATGGCTTCACTGGAGAAATCTATCAATCATGTACGCAAGAATTTACAGAAACCCTTCTCAAAATCTTCAAAATAATTTAAGAACAAAAGACATTTCCAAATTCATTATGAGGAGAGTAGTTTTGTCATAGGAAAGCCTGACAAAAACATTGCAAAAAAAAAGGAAAGAAAACTGAAGATCTGATAAATATCAATGCAAAAACCCTCAACAAAGCAAGAGCATTCCAAATCGAATAGCACATTGAAAATATCAAGCATCAGGATAAATGGGGAAATTGGGTCTGACAGACACACAATCAGTTCAGTTCTGTTCAGTCACTCAGTCATGTTTGACTCTTTGCGACCCCATAAATTGCAGCACACCAGGCCTCCCTGTCCATTCCCAACTCCCTCAGTTCACTCAGACTCACGTCCATTGGGTCGGTGATGCCATCCAGCCACCTCATCCTATCATCCCCTTCTCCTTTTGCCTCCAGTTCCTCCAAGTATCAAGACTTTTCCAATGAGTCAACTCTTCGCATGAGGTGGCCAAAGCACTGGAGTTTCAGCTTTAGTATCATTCCTTCCAAAGAACACCCAAGACTGATCTCCTTTAGAATGGGCTGGTTGAATCTCCTTGCAGTCCAAGGGACTCTCAAGAGTCTTCTCCAACACCACAATTCAAAAGCATCAATTCTTTGGTGCTCAGCCTTCTTCACAATCCAAATTTCACATCCATACATGACCACTGGAAAAACCATAACCTTGACTAGGTGGACCTTTGTTGGCAAAGTAATGTTTCTGCTTTTTAATATGCTATCTAGGTTGGTCATAACTTTTCTTCCAAGGAGCAAGCATCTTTTAATTTCATGGCTGCAATCACCATCTACAGTGAACTTGGAGTCCTCGAAAAATAAAGTCTGACACTGTTTCCACTATTTCCCCATCTATTTCCCATGGAGTAATGGGAACAAATGCCATGATCTAAGAGCACTAAGCCAACCTAATGTTGAGTTTTAAGCCAACATTTTCACTCTCTTCTTTCACTTACACCAAAAGTCTTTTTAGTTCCTCCTCACTTTCTGTCATAACCGTGGTGTCATCTGCATATCTGAAATTATTGATATTTCCCCTAGCTGAAATAAAATTTAAAAATTCATATACTCATAGTTCAGTTCAGTTCAGTCACTCAGTCATGTCCGACTCTTTGCTACCGCATGAATTGCAGCATGCCAGGCCTCCCTGTCCATCACCAACTGCCGGAGCTCACTCAGACTCACGTCCATTGAGTCAGTGATGCCATCCAGCCATCTCATCCTTGGTCGTCCCCTTCTCCTCCTGCCCCCAATCCCTCCTAGCATCACAGTCAACTCTTCGCATGAGATGGCCAAAGTATTGGAGTTTCAGCTTTAGCATCATTCTTTCCAAATAAATCCCAGGGCTGATCTCCTTCAGAATGGACTGGTTGAATCTCCTTGCACTCCAAGGGACTCTCAAGAGTCTTCTCCAACACCACAGTTCAAAAGCATCAATTCTTCGGTGCTCAGCCTTCTTCACAGTCCAACTCTCACATCCATACATGACTACTGGGAAAACCATAGATTTGACTAGGTGGACCTTACTCTGCAAAGTAACGTCTCTGCTTTTGAATATGCTATCTAGGTTGATCATAGCTTTCCTTTCAGGGTTTAAGCGTCTTTTAATTTCATGGCTGCAATCACCATCTGCAGTGATTTTGGAGCCCACCCCCCCAAAAAAAAAAAAAAAAGTCTGACACTGTTTCCACTGTTTCCCCATCTATTTCTCATGAAGTGATGGGACCGGATGCCATGATCTTTGTTTTCTGAATGTTGAGCTTTAAGCCAACTTTTTCACTCTCCTCTTTCACTTTCATCAAGAGGCTTTTTAGTTCCTCTTCACTTTCTGCCATAAGGGTGTTGTCATCTGCATATCTGAGGTTATTGATTAGGTGACCAAAATTCTAATTCCAGTCTCAGCAACCTGAAGTCATGTTTTTTTTCAATAGTTTGATCTATTGTATAAGTTGTCCTATTTCATAGTGCTCTTCTAACAATGAAATATTATACAGTACAGTATATTAAAATAATGGAGAATCAAATAAATGAGCAATGGTGTTCAAGTTAACAGTATATATATATTTTTTAAATAGAGAATACAGGTGTATTATTTTCTTACCTATATTACTAATTGCCTTGAACAAGTCATTTACTTCTTTGTTCTGTGCCTGCATATCAACAGAGGGTCAGTTCTTATTTTGTCCTTAAAACTGAAACCCATCACTTCCCATATCAGACTAGATTCAAAATCCCACTATTTGTAAGAGATATAGGATGATGCAAGTTTTACTTTATTATAACTATTTGGGGTCAGCTGATACGGAGCAAGACATTACAAAAACATTTCATAACAGCAATTGTGTGCTTATTTTAAATTACCTTTCATTACATCACAAGTATTTTGAAGTCACACAGCTTAAAATTTCCTAAACCAACCTAGAGGCTGCACCAGATTTTGATGTGGTAGAAGGTAAGAATCAGAGGTCACTATAAGTAGCCCATGGATATTAATTATTATTATGTATTGATTTATTTTAATGGAAAAACATACATTTTATTTTATTTTATTATTTTTAAAAATATTAATTTATTTATTTTAATTGGAGGCTAATTGCTTTACAATATTGTATTGGTTTTGCCATACATCAACATGAATCTGCCATGGGAATACCCATGTTCAGGATGGATATTGATTTTTAAAGGATGCACACTTTTCTTAACCCAAATCCAGTCCTTGTTTGTAGGGAAATCTTTGGATTGGATTAACATGGATGGGGAAAATATAGGTATGGAATTAAAAATCATTTTTGGCTTAAAAAATATCTTTAGTAGATTCTCATGCATGTCTCTTTACAATTTGAAAAGAATTGGAAAGTAGTAAAATAAAGTGGGTGCTAAAATACACATGAGTTATTTGTGAACATGCTGAAATTTTGTATTTAATCCCAGGTTTTACAGTATTGGTCTCAAGGTGTTCTCTATACACTTTAATCAGAATCAAAACTCTGGCTTCTAAGGACATCTCCAGACATACTAAATCAGAATCATGTTGAATGGATCCCAGGAATCTATATTTTACATAGACTTCCCAGGTGAAATATATGCACACAAAAACTCAAATGCCATTGCTTTATAAGGTTTGTATTTACAGTGGACTCTTGAACTAGATGAATTTGAACTGTGCAGGTCCAATTATACCCAGAGTTTTCCAATAGGAAATAAATTACAGTACCACATGATCCATGGATGGTTAAAGTCAGAGGTGTGGAACAGAAGATACAGAGGAACTGCATTTACTGAAGTCTAATTATAAGTTATACTTGGATTTTCAACTGCATGACGTTTTTGCACCCTTAACATATGCACTGTTCAAAGGTCAACTGTATATTTATTACTTGAGTTCCCCTACATACACTCAAAAAGTAAATATTATTAAGTAAAACTACATTCATTGGCATTAAAATTATATTTTAAATCTAGATCTTGATTAAAAATGCCAGTCATATATTTTTATTGAATTATCCCAATCCTGCAGATCATACTTGATAATCAATACAACCTTCAACTCTACACAACTAAGTACAGTTACTTATAGATCAGTCACTGTATGAAGTAGATTTGAAAGTTCAAAGAATAGCATAGAATATGATCCTAATGATAATACCCTGTTTCTTTTCGATCTCAAATAAACATCAATTTAAATATTAAAAATATCAGTTTTTATTTATTATTTATTATTTATTATTTTTATTATTTTATTATTTATTTATTTACAATACTGTATTGGTTTTGCCATACATCAACATGAATCCACCACAGGTGTACATAAGTTCTCACTCTTGAACCCCCTTCCCACTTTCCTCCCTATACCATCCTTCTGGGTTATCCAGAGCACCAGCCCCAAGCATCCTGTATCCTGTATCGAACCTAGACTGGCGATTCGTTTCTTATATGATATTATACATGTTTCAATGCCATTCTCCCAAATCATCCCACCCTCACCCTCTCCCAAAGAGTCAAAAAGTCTGTTCTGTACATCTGTATCTCTTTTGCTGTCTCACATACAGGGTTATCATTACCATCTTTCTAAATTTCATATATATGTTAGTATACTGTATTGGTGTTTTTCTTTCTGGCTTACTTCACTCTGTATAATCGGCTCCAGTTTCATCCACCTCATTAGAATGGATTCAAACGTATTCTTTTGATGGCTGAGTAATTCATCAAAAGCATCATCATTTTACTCATCTATAAGTATACAAAAGAGTATAAATGTCTGCTAATGGCAGTGACAGAAACTGGCTCATTCTAAATCTATTTCAGTCATTATATAACCTAATAATAAATTATTATCCAATTGTAAGTTGATCCATATTTTATTCTTTTTATCATAGTTTTGTTGTATAGCATTTAATATTACTGACAATTAAGAAAAGTCATTGTTAATTAAATCTAACAATATATTTTTCAAAATCAAATATGTTAACTTTATTATCTCTACATAGGAAGAACTGTCTTTGAAGAAAAATTTATTCAAATTAAGTCAACTGTAAAAGGTCTATGCCAAACATGAATGAAGAAGGGAAATTCAATAAGGGAACAGATGTTTTATGTTATGATATTTATGCTATTGCATGGCTTAATTTCAATTGCAGGCTTCAATCCTTTATCCAAGTTGTGCTCGCATCAGACAAGGGACTCCTGGGCCAAAGATAAAGACTATTGTTCACAGCCTAATAGGCAGCATGGAAATCAGTTCCCCATGCTTTCTAATCAAGATGGCCTTAACATCCTGGCTGGCTACAGTTCATAGACTCACAAAGAGCTGGACACTACTGAGCACAGCACAGAAGCACTTAAGGATCAAATAATTTATTCCCTAGCTGCTAGAAGTGCCCTAACCAGTAGTTCTCAGCTGTTATTGAACTTTGGGAATTATTGCAACTGAATACTATTGCCTTGACAAAGACTGCTGCTTTTCCTGGCAGCAGCCTGAATCTAATGACAGGTGGATGTAGACATAGGAAATATTCTGTTCTCCTCTGCTCTACTTAACCAATCTGATATTTTGAGGGGTCAATATTCAAACTCTATCAGAGCTCATCTACTCTGTGTAGTCAATTCAGTTTATTTCCCTGATCTTCTACAGGTGTTGACCCCAACAGCTCTGACTTGCTATCAACATCCATTTCTGCCTCTTGAATTCAACCTGTGACAGAAAAGATTTATGTTATATCCTTCTCCAAGATAAGTAAAAATTTATCATAATACTCTGTATGGAATAATAGTTATCATCTCTGTAGTTCTAATGGTCCTGTGATCAAACAGTAAGGAAGTGCATATAATGGAGTCAGTGTGGTTACATGATTGTATAAATAGGTGTTCTTCACGTGTGTTTATGCTTGTACACACACACACACACACAAATGGCCAGGGATGGCGGCCAAGAGGAGCTACCCCCCGTCCGAGGCCAGGAGTGGCGCCCGAGGCCAGGGGCGGCAGCCTGGAGGAGCAACCCCATGCCCGAGGCCAGGGCAGCGACTCGGAGGAGCAACCCCACGTTGAAGGAGCAGTGGCTGCGTGGGTGCAGGAGGGCCTAGAGGAGCCATCCCATATTGAAGGTCAGGAAGAGTGGTGGTGATGAAATACCCCTCATCCAAGGTAAGGAGCAGAGGCTGCACTTTGCTGGAGCAGCCATGAGCAGATACCCCACACCCAAGGTAAGAGAAAGCCAAGTAAGATGGTGTTGCAAGAGGGCATCAGAGGGCAGACACACTGAAACCATATTCACAGAAAACTAGTCAATCTTATCACACTAGGACCACAGCCTTGTCTAACCCAATGAAACTAAGCCATGCCCGTGGGGCAACTCCAAGACAGGTGGGTCATGGTGGAGAGGTCTGACAGAATGTGGTCCATTGGAGAGGGAATGGAAAACCACTTCAGTATTTTTGCCTTGAGAACCCCATGAACAGTATGAAAAGGCAAAATGATAGGATACTGAAAGAGGAACTCCCGAGGTCAGTAGGTGCTCAATATGCAACTAGAGGTCAGTGGAGAAATAAATCTAGAAAGAATGAAGGGATGGAGTCAAAGCAAAAATAATACCAAGCTGTGGATGTGACTGGTGATAGAAGCAAGGTCCGATGCTGTAAAGAGCAGTATTGCATAGGAACCTGGAATGTCAGGTACATGAATCAAGGCAAATTGGAAGTGGTCAAACAAGAGATGGAAAGAGTGAACATCAACATTATAGGAATCAGCTAACTAAAATGGACTGGAATGGGTGAAAATACCTCAGATGACCATTACATCTACTACTGCGGTCAGGAATCCCTCAGAAAAAATGGAGTAGCCATCATGGTCACCAAGAGTCCGAAATGCAGTACTTGGATGCAATCTCAATAATGACAGAATGAACTTTGTTCATCTCCAAGGGAGACCATTCAATACCATGGTAATCCAAGTCTATGTCCCGACCAGTAATACTGAAGAAGCTGAAGTTGAACGGTTCTATGAAGACCTACAAGACCTTTTAGAACTAACACCTAAAAAGATGTCCTTTTCATTATAGGGGACTGGAATGCAAAAGTACAAAGTCAAGAAACACCTGGAGTAACAGGCAAATTTGGCCTTGGAATTCAGAATGAAGCAGGGCAAAGACTAATAGAGTTTTGCCAAGAACATGCACTGGTCATAGCAAACACCCTCTTCCAACAACACAAGAGAAGACTCTACACAGGGACATCACCAGATGCTCAACACCAAAATCAGATTGATTACATTATTTGCAGCCAAAGATGGAGAAGCTCTATACACAACAAAAACAAGACCGGGAGCTGACTGTGGCTCAGATCATGAACTCCTTATTACCAAATTCAGACTCAATTTGAAGAAAGTAGGGAAAACCACTAGACCATTCAGGTATGATCTAAATCAAATCCGTTATGATTACACAGTGGAAGTGAGAAATAGATTTAAGGGACTAGATCTGATAGATAGAGTGCCTGATGAACTATGGAATGAGATTCATGACATTGTACAGGAGACAGGGATCAAGACCATCCCCTTGGGAAAGAAATGCAAAAAAGCCAAATGGCTGTCTGGGGATGCCTTACAAATAGCTGTGAAAAGAAGAGAAGTGAAAAGCCAAGGAGAAAAGGAAAGATATAAGCATCTGAATGGAGAATTCCAAAGAATAGCAAGAAGAGAGAAGAAAGCTTTTTCAGCGATCAATGCAAAGAAATAGAGGAAAACAACACAATGGGAAAGATTAGAGATCTCTTCAAGAAAACTAGAGATACCAAAGGAACATTTCATGAAATGATGGGCTTGATAAAAGACATAAATGGTATGGATTTGACAGAAGCAGAAGATATTAAGAAGAGGAGACAAGAATACACAGAAGAACTGTACAAAAAGGATCTTCACGACCCAGATAATCACAATGGTGTGATCACTCATCTAGAGCCAGACATCCTGGAAGGTGAAGTCAAGTGGGCCTTAGAAAGCATCACTACGAACAAAGCTAGTGGAGGTGATGGGATTCGAATTGAGCTGTTTCAAATCCTGAAAGATGAAGCTGTGAACATGCTGTACTCAATATGTCAGCAAATTTGGAAAACTCAGTAGTGGCCACAGGACTGGAAAAGGTCAGTTTTCATTCCAATCCCAAAGAAAGGCAATGCCAAAAAATGCTCAAACTATCGCACAATTGCACTAATCTCACATGCTAGTAAAGTACTGTTCAAAATTCTCCAAGCCAGGCTTCAGCAATAAGTGAACCGTGAACTTCCTGATGTTCAAGCTGGTTTTAGAAAAGGCAGAGGAACCAGAGATCAAATTGCCAACATCCATTTCTGCTTTATTGACTATGACAAAGCCTTTGACAGTGTGGATCACAATAAACTGTGGAAAATTCTGAGAGATGGGAACATCAGATCACCTGACCTGCCTCTTGAGAAATCTGTATGCAGGTCAGGAAGCAACAGTTAGAACTGGACATGGAAAAACAGACTGGTTCCAAATAGGCAAAGGATTGTGTCAAGGCTGTATATTATCACCCTGCTTATTTAACGTATATGCAAAGTACATCATGAGAAACCCTGGACTGGAAGAAACACAAGCTGAAATCAAGATTGCTGGGAGAAATATCAAAAACCTCAGCTATACAGATGACACCACCCTTATTGCAGAAAGTGAAGAGTAACTAAAAAGCCTGCTGATGAAGTGAAAGAGGAGAGTGAAAAAGTTGGCTTAAAGTCATCATTCAGAAAACGATGATCATGGCATCCAGTCCCATCACTTCATGGGAAATAAATAGGGAAAGAGTGGAAACAGTGTCAGACTTTACTTTTTTGGGTTCCAAAATCACTGCAGATGGTGATTGAAGCCATGAAATTAAAAGACACTTACACCTTGGAAGAAAAGTTATGACCAACCTAGATAGCATATTCAAAAGCAGAGACATTACTTTGCCAACTAAGGTTCGTCTAGTCAAGACTATGGTTTTCACAGTAGTCATGTATGGATGTGAGAGCCGGCTGTGAAGAAGGCTGAGTACCAAAGAATTGATGCTTTTGAACTGTGGTATTGAAGAAGACTCTTGAGAGTCCCCTGGACTGCAAGGAGTTCCAGCCATTCCATTCTGAAGGAGATCAGCCCTGGGATTTCTGTGGAAGGAATGATGCTAAAGCTGAAACTCCAGTACTTTGGCCAACTCATGTGAAGAGTTGACTCTTTGGAAAAGACTTTGATGCTGGGAGAGATTGGGGACAGGAGGAGAAGGGGATGACAGAGCATGAGATGGCTGGATGGCATTACTTACTCGATGGACGTGAATCTGAGTGAACTCTGGGGGTTGGTGATGGACAGGGAGGCCTGGTGTGCTGTGATTCATTGGGTGGCAAAGAGTCGGACAGACTGAGCGACTGAACTGAACTGAACTGAACTTCTGTATTCTGGCAGTTTGTGGAGTTTTCTTGCTGTGGATGGGGTTGTACGGGTGGCTTGTCAAGGTTTTCTGGTTAGGGAAGCTTGTGTCAGTGTTCTGATGGGTGGAGAGGATTTCTTCTCTCTAGAGTTCAATGCAGTGTCTAGTAATGAGTTATGAGATGTCAGTAGGTTTGGAGTAAGTTTTTGCAGCCTCTATTTTGAAGCTCAGGGCTATGTTCCTGTGTTGCTGGAGAATTTGCATGATATATGTTGATCTGGAATTTGTTGGCCCTTGGGAGGTGCTTGGTTTTAGTGCAGGTATGAAGGTGTTTGATGAACTCCTGTAGATTAATGTTCCCTGGAGTCAGGAGTTCTCTGGTGTTCTCAGGATTTAGACTTACACCTCCTGCTTCTGGTTTTCAGTCTTATTTTTACAGTATCCTCAAGACTTCTCCATCCATACAGCACTGTTGATATAACATCTCCTTTCAAAGACAATAGGCTGCTTTTCTGGGTGCCTGATGTCCTCTACCAGCATTCAGAAGTTGTTTTGTGGAATTTACTCAGTGTTCAAATGTTCTTTTGATGAATTTGTGAGGGAGAAAGTGGTCTCCCCTTCGTATTCCTACACCATCTTAGAACCACCCCCTGAAAACCTGCATACAATTTTAAAAAGTAACTTCCTAAATTTTTTGCCAGGTTATGTAGGCAAGGAAAATATAAATTCAATATAATATTTCAAGATCTATAAAACTAACAGTTCATTTAAAATGTCACGCGTGTGCTGAAATGAATCACAATGGGAAAATGTTAATAACTTAGGTAAGTATCAAGGTTAAAGACTCCACAAGTTTGAATCTTTTAAAATTTAATTAATAGATAAGTTAATCAATCAACTAATGTATTATTTATTTTCCTAGCACTAAACAAACCTGTTAGTGTGAGAAACCTAAATGTATAAATATAAAGATTTTTTTTTAAGAAAATTAAGTTAAATTTATAAGTAAGAAAGCAATCATCCTATTTTCACTTTTGGTTTTATATGCATGTATATATATTTTAGTGATAAACAGCATTATATTATTTCATCCTGTTACCAATTTTTTGTTGTTGCTTTGTTCAAAAAGTAGTATTTACTAGTGGGTAAATTATTTACTAGTGTGTAAATTACTAGTGGGATGATGGGTAAATTATTTTTACTCTTCTGTCTTTTCAAATTTTCCTCAACATGCATTTTTTTGTAATTCATAATCAGAAAAACATCTCTCACTTTTCAGTTGTCAGAGTAAAGGAAGCGAAGAACAGAGTGAGTAAATGGAGGGGGAGATCTGGGAGGTTGAAGACAAAATGGAATCAAGGTTTCTTATGTCAGACAAAGAAGGAAAAACTAGGTCAGGCGTTAAGAGCAAGTCTCCCTGCAGGTGGCCGGGTGTGAAGAATGCTTCACTCATGCTTGTCCTCCCTTAGTGCAGTGACTGTTAGGCCAGGTTAGGATCAGGAGGCTTTTTACACCATCTCAATCCCCATCCCTCATGAGGTAGATGCTGTGGCTTTGATGACTTCATACTGCTTTTGTGTCAGTAACCCTTCTGTTACACTTTTACTGTCTTCAAATTTGAGCAACACAATTGAAAAGTAGACTTCAGTGGATGGCTGCGCTTGAAGAATAGGTGATATATGGAGAATGTTTTCCCTCACTTCCACCAACTCTAACACAGCTCAGTTCAATTCAATTGCTCAGTCGTGTCCGACTCTTTGCCACCCCATGAATTGCAGCATGCCAGGCCTCCCTGTCCATCACCAGCTCCCGGAGTTCACTCAAACTCATGTCCATTGAGTCAGTGATGCCATCCAGCCATCTCATTCTCTGTTGTCCCCTTTTCCTCCTGCCCGCAATCCCTCCCAGCATCAGGGTCTTTTCCAATGAGTCAGCTCTTTTCATGAGGTGGCCAAAGTACTGGAGTTTCAGCTTTAGCATCATTCCTTCCAAAGAACACCCAGGACTGATCTCCTTTAGAATGGACTGGTTGAATCTCCTTGCAGTCCAAGGCACGCTCAAGAGTCTTCTCCAACACCACAGTTCAAAAGCATCAATTCTTCGGCGCTCAGCCTTCTTCACAGTCCTACTTTCACCTCCATACATGACCACTGGAAAACCATAGCCTTGACTAGACAGATCTTTGTTGGCAAAGTAATGTCTCTGTTTTTTAATATGCTATCTAGGTTGATCATAACTTTCTTTTCAAGGATTAAGTGTCTTTTAACTTCATGGCTGCAATCACCATCTGTAGTGATTTTGGATCGCTCCACCACCTTCCGCCCCCCAAAAAAAATAAAGTCTGACACTGTTTCCACGGTTTCACCATTTATTTCCCACGAAGTGATGGGACCAGATGACATGATCTTTGTTTTCTGAATGTTGAACTTTAAGCCAACTTTTTAACTCTCCTCTTACACTTTCATCAAGAGGCTTTTTAGTTCCTCCTCACTTTCTGTCATAATAGATACGGTATATTCTTCATATGAGCAGTAAATCATACAAAGAGGTGCCAGTTCTTTTAGAAACTGTGCCTCTGGCTTAAATTTTCCAGACTTTGTTCTGAAGTTTGTACAGATTTGGTAAAATATATATAATATATATATATATATATATTCACAGTTTATCCATGTAGAGAACTGGATGAGACCCTGCAACATGATGACACATATTTGGTTCCAGTGCTGGCCTATGCAGTGGGCCTCCCCGGGCTTTCCTTTGACATCCACCTTGGACCAGCAAGTAGAGTTACTATCTACATAGTGGGCTCAGAAGCCAAGGCTGCCCCCAGGTCCCAGGGCTCAGTAGTTATGGTGACCTGAGGTGTGGCAAAACCCGCCCTCCTGGACCTGGATGCTTCCTTCTGTTTCCAGGGTGTCCTTCCCTGGTGGCTCAGACAGTAAAGTGTTTGTATACAGTGGGAGACCCTGGTTTGATCCTTGAGTCAGGAAGATACCCTGGGAAAGAAAATGACAACCCACTCCAGTACTCTTGCCTCGAAAAATCCATGAATGGAGGAGCCTGGTGGGCTACAGTCCATGGGGCCGCAAAAAGTTGGACCTGACTGAATGACTTCACATTCTTTCTGTTTCCAAGTTTACATAAACTATTAATAATCTTTCTTCAAAAAATCGATTTTTAAAAATAATGAATACGGAAAAACTGAAAAAAATCATAAAATTATTCAGTCTGTATTAGAGGCACTTACTTTGTTAGGCAAAGATCCTATCAAACTTGTGCCCTAGTTGAAAGTGAAAGTGGGTATTTTTTGGTCATATTGTTGTGAGATGTCAATGTAATGAGAAATGTACAAATGCATCCATTTCAATTACTCATAGGAATTTTATTACTCATAGGAATTTTCTTCCATACAGAACTACAAAAGAACTAAAAACATTTGATTATTCACTGCTAACAAAACCTATAATAAGTAAAATCGTGTAGAAATATCCAGTCCTGGTGATACACAAAGCCTTGCTTTAAAATAAATTGGCAAACTGCTGCACACTTTTAAAAAATAAGTGGGAAAACTACTTTCAATTCTTTGCATTATGGTAAGTGTTTAAAAGCTATACAATCCAAACTAACTTTCAACCATAGGGAAGAGTTGTATGTTTCACGTTTTAGGGTTTTAGATACAATAATCATATTGTTGAAGGTAAGTTTTCCCTCCTTTTATCTAAGTCTTGACTCCTAAGATAATTAGATTCTCAGCAATCTATTAAATAATTACTATGGAGACCAAGAGTGATTGTACATATTAGCAGAATAGATAGCTTTGCCAAATTATTTATTCCCTACGAAGAACATCATAGAAGAGAAGACTATACAGTGTTTGACCTCGTTTTCCAACAGTAATAATTCAAAAAGTATGATTACTTCCTCCATCCTTTTCTTCACTCTTTCCTTCTTCAACACTGCTTTCCTTTTTTCCTCAATTATATTTCTATGATGGATATATGCTCGTGTAAGTTTGAGCATATATCCTTTAACGTTTTGAAATTAAGGAAGATATGTTGGAATTGAAACTTTGTTTGAGTCATATACCTCAAAAATTAGCCCCCTTCTGGTTCTCCTCTTTCTCCTTCTTTCCTTCCCCTCTTCCTTCTTTGACTCTACATCCTTCTCCTTCTTTCTCCTTCTTCCCCTTCTCCTTCTTCCTTTTCATCTCTCTTAAGACTTGAGCCATAGTTTAAAAAAACAGAGCTGTAGCAGTTACGATTTACACAGGGCTAAAGAAAAGAAGTGATATGGCTTTTAAGGGGCATTTTTCCTAGTACCATTTTTGTTTTTAAAATGAAGTTATATAAAAATTATAGTAAAATATGAAGTCACAAGTGTGATAATTACTATTGGAGAAGTATTAAGATTGGAAAATAATGTCAATTTCTAAGTACAAAGATGATGAGATAAAATTAGGAAAGAATAGTAAGGGCTGTAAAGACTTACTTTTCAGCATTTGAGTTTAGATTTCACTTTTAAAAGGGGGCATTAAATAAATACCATGAGATTTGGAAGGATCCATGCATATGTAGTCACTACTCATGAGAAACTGCATATGGTGACCACTTAGTCCAACTTACCCAGTGTAATTCTTGTTAATACCAGTTGTTCTACAAATTTGTCTGTTTTAATTGCTTTAGTGTTTATTGCTTTCAAGAATGTTCTCATATGGATGCTCTTGCTATGGACCAACATGGAACACCAGAGGGTGGATAAAGAAAGAAGACAATATCCAAGATCAACACAAGGATTGAAACATTATTCTATATTAAAAAGGGTGATCTAAAAAGCATGGAAAATAAAACATTCAATTTGCATACATTGGAAGTTAAGCATTTTTATTTATTTTTAATATAAATTTATTTTAATTGGAGGTTAATTACTTTACAATATTGTATTGGTTTTGCCATACATCAACATGAATCCATCACAGGTATACACGTGTTCCCCATCCTGAACTCCCCTCCCGCTTCCATCCCTAGACCATCCCTCTGGGTTGTCAGTGCACAGCCCCAAGCATCCAGTATCAAATACTTATGAAGTATAACTACAGTGTTGTTTGGCTTTTGTAATTTATTTTTTCCTTTGAAGTTGTGATATAAATTTAACATCTGGCTATTGTTCAATGAAACCTACCTATTCAGATATTTTTCTTTTTTAAAGATAAATGTTTTCAGAGAAGCAGAGACTAGAATTGTCATTGCCAAGGGCTTGGGTACAAGGGAAAATGAGGAGGTATTGATCCAAAGGTAGAAAGTGTTAGTCATGCAGGAAGAATAATTGCTAGAGATCTATTGTACACCATAGCACCTAGAGTAAACAACCCTATACATTCTAATTAAAAATTTGCCAAGGATGCTGTTTTCTTATCACCAAAAAAAAAAAAAAAAAAAAAGATTTAAAAATGAGGTTAGAAGAGTCTTTTATGGGTGATATATTTATGACATTGATTGCCTGATAGTTTCATCTCTGTACTTATCTCCAGACTCATCAACTTTTATGGATGGGTTATTGTGTGCTATTCAGCCCTCAGTAAAGTGCTTTCAAAAAGAGAGGTAAATATTTGCACTTAGACAAACTAATGTATTCCTATCCCTACATAATATTAATTTCTAGATTGAGAAGATTGCCCTTGAGTAATCAGCAGTGTTGAGGCTCAGGTAACCTTAATCTAAATACCATTGAGTTTATACTTTGAAGTCAGCCTATTTGACTTGGAATCTCCGTTCCAATATTGATTGGTTTCTTAAAATTCTGCAGATTAATGAACTTGTACGGAAAGGTGTTAACTAAAAGTTAGATAAGTCATTGGTTGCTATGAACTTTAAAAAAAAAAAAAAACTGTGTAAAGCTTTTATACATTAATTATTTACCTATATTTTGTCCTCCTATGTCAGTTTGGGAATATAAAGAAGAAAATTAGTATACCCTACTTTCAACGTATTTTTAATCTCAGAAGAGATAGTTACATGAGAAAAATGATAACAAAGTGTAAAATTTGCCATAATGACTAAAATTCACTATAATTATATGACGGGAAAATTCCTTAAATTCCCTAGTGAAGTCTGAGAAGATTTCAGATTGAGGGAGAATTAAAGGTGAAATATGAAAGGTTAGAAGGAATTGAAATAGTAGACAATATAATATGATCAAAATCTACACTTTAAAGGGAAGTTATTTTTCTTCGGTAATACTGGAGTGTTGCTGGAATAAATGTCCTCTTCAAAGATAAAGGGGGCTTCCCTGATGGCTCAGCGATAAAGAATCTGCCTACAGTGCAGGAGTCACAGGAGACAGTTCAGTCCCTAAGTTGGGAAGATTGGTGTGGCATGGCAGCCCACTCCAGTATTCTTGCCTGGAGAATTCCATGGACATAGGAGCCTGGTGGGCTAGGGTCCATAGGGTCACAAAGAACTGGGGCACGACAGAAACGACTTGGTATACATAGTAGTAGTAGTGTAGTGTTAGTTACTCAGTCGTGTCTGACTCTTTGCGAACCCATGGACTCTAGCCCGCCAGGCTCCTCTGTCCATGAGATTCTCCAGGCAAGAATACTGGAGTGAGTTGCCATACCCTTCTCCAGGGGATCTTCCTGACCCAGGAATTGAACCAGGGTCTCCTGCATTGCAGGCATATTCCTTACCATCTGAGCTATATGGAGGCCCCTTAGCATATATGCACACATGCAAAGGCAAAGGAGTGGGCCAACTGCTTAGAAATAAGTGTATGTTCTGCTCCTTGGATGATGGGGCAACACTGAGGGGTTTTCATTGAAAGAGTTATGTGTGTATATTTAAATATCAACTTCATAGCAATGTTAAGTATAAATTGGAAAATTAAAAGATAAAACTCATTGTATTCAGCATTTTGTTTGGTGAGATTTTGTGACAAATAATTTTAAAGTAGTATTATTTATACTTCCTGAAAGTCTCAGAAGATATATAGCTAACAAGGAATGGAGACAGACAATTCTGTATTTTTAAAGACAGAGACACATGTACCCCAATGTTCATCGCAGCACTGTTTATAATAGCCAGGACATGGAAACAACCTACATATCCATCAGCAGATGAATGGATAAGAAAGCTTTGGCACATATACACAATGGAGTATTACTCAGCCATTAAAAAGAATTCATTTGAATCAGTTCTGATGAGATGGATGAAACTGGAGCCGATTATACAGAGTGAAGTAAGCCAGAAAGAAAAACACCAATACAGTATACTAACACATATATATGGAATTTAGAAAGATGGCAATGACGACCCTGTATGCAAGACAGGAAAAAAGACACAGCAGTGTATAACGGACTTTTGGACTCAGAGGGAGAGGGAGAGGGTGGGATGATTTGGGAGAATGGCATTCTATCATCTATACTATCATGTAAGAATTGAATCGCCAGTCTATGTCTGACGCAGGATGCAGCATGCTTGGGGCTGGTGCATGGGGATGACCCACAGAGATGGTATGGGGAGGCAGGTGGAAGGGGGGTTCATGTTTGGGAACACATGTAAGAATTAAAGATTTTAAAATTAAAAAATAAAATAAATAAAATATATAAAAAATTATCTATAAAAAATAAAGACAGTTCTCTTGTTATTATTATTTTTTCTATCACTTCATATACTCACTTCAATTTAGAGATTCTAAGAAATATTGCTTAATTTTTTGGATATACCTCAGATCTAATGTATTCTTTACATTTTTCTTCATGTATTGGGATAATAAACTTTTCAATGTAAAAAAAAAAAAAAGGTGACTGATGGCAGTGAGAAAGCTGAGTAATAATCATATTTCAATTCAGTTCAGTTCAGTCACTCAGTCATGTCTGATTCTTTGCAACCAGATGAATCGCAGCATACAAGGCCTTCCTGTCCATCACCAACATCCAGAGTTTACCCAGACTCATGTCCATCAAGTTGGTGATGCCATCCAACCATCTCATCCTCTGCTGTCCCGTTCTCCTCCTGCCCTCGATCTTTCCCAGCATCAGGGTCTCTTCAAATGAGTCAGCTCTTTGCACCAGGTGGCCAAAGTTTTGGAGTTTTCACTTCAACATCAGTCCTTCCAATGAACACCCAGGACCAATCTTCTTTAGGATGGACTGGTTGTATCTCCTTGCAGTCCAAAAGACTCTCAAAAGTCTTCTCCAACAGCACAGTTCAAAAGAATCAATTCTTTGGTCCTCAGCTTTCTTTGTCGTCCGAGTCTCACATCCATACATGACTACTGGAAAAAGCACAGCCTTGACTAGACAGACCTTTGTTGGCAAAGTAATCTCTCTGCTTTTTAATATGCTGTCTAGGTTGGTCATAAATTTCCTTCCAAGGAGTAGGCATTGTTTAATTTCATGGATGTAATCACTATCTGCTGTGATTTTGGAGGCCCTCAAATTAAATCTGTTTCCACTATTTCCTCATCTATTTGCTATGAAGTGATGGGACCAGATGCCATGATCTTAGCTTTCTGAATGTTGAGCTTTAAGCCTGAGCTTTAAGCCAACTTTTTCATTCTCCTCTTTCACTTTCATCGAGAAGCTCGTCAGTTCTTCACTTTTTGCCATAAGGGTGGTGTCTCTTGGCAAAACTGTTAGCCTTTGCCCTGCTTCATTCTGTGCTCCAAGGCCAAATTTGCCTGTTTATCCAGATGTTTCTTGACTTCCTACTTTTGCATTCCAGTCCCCTATAATGAAAAGGACATCTCTTTTGGGTGTTAGTTCTAAAAGGTCTTGTAGGTCTTCATAGAACCATTCAACATCAGCTTCTTCAGCATTGGTTGGGACATAGACTTGGATTACCATGATATTGAATGCTTTGCCCTGGAAATGAACAGAGATCATTCTGTCGTTTTTAAGATTGCATCTTAAAAGATTGCATTTTAAGTACTGCATTTTGGACTCATTTGTTGACTATGATGACTACTCCATTTCTTCTGAGGGATTCCTGCCCACAGTAGTAGATATAATGGTCATCTGAGTTAAATTCATCCATTCCATCTTAGTTTGTTGATTCCTAGAATGGCGATGTTCACTCTTGCCATCTCTTGTTTGACCACTTCTAATTTACCATGATTCATGGACCTAACATTCCAGGTTCCTATGTAATATTGCTCTTTACAGCATTGGACTTTGCTTCCATCACCAGTCACATCCATAATTGGGTGTTGTTTTTGCTTTGGCTCCATCCCTTCATTTTTTCTGGAGTTATTTCTCCACTCATTTCCAGTATTATATTGGGCACCTACCGACCTGGGGTGGGGGGCTTCCCTTGTGGCTAAGCTGGAAAAGAATCTGCCTGCAATGCGGGAGAGCTGGGTTCAATCCCTGGGCTGGGAAGATCCCCTGGAGAAAGAAACGTCTGCCCTCTCCAATATTCTGGCCTAGAGAATTCCATGGATTGTAGGCTCCATGTGGTTGCAAAGAGTCGGACACAACGTGGAGCACAATAAACTGTGGAAAATTCTGAAACAGATGGGAATACCAGACCACCTGACCTGCCTCTTGAGAAACCTATGTGCAGGTCAGGAATAAACAGTTAGAACTGATCATGGAACAGACTGGTTCCAAGTAGGAAAAAGGAGTACGTCAAGGCTGTATATTGTCATCCTGGTTATTGAACTTATATGCAGTGTACTTCATGAGAAATTCTGGGCTGGAAGAAGCACAAGCTGGAATCAAGATTTCTGGGAGAAATATCAATAACCTCAGATATGCAGATGACACCACCCTTATGGCAGAAAGTGAAGCAGAATTAAAGAGCCTGTTGATGAAATTTAAAGAAGAGAATGAAAAAGTTGGCTTAAAGCTCAACATTCAGAAAACGAAGATCATGGCATCTGGTTCCATCACTTCATGGCAGATATATGGGGAAACAGTGCAAACAGTGTCAAACTTTATATTTTTGTGGTCCAAAATCACTGCAGATGGTGATTGTAGCCCAGAAATTAAAAGATGCTTACTCTTTGGAAGGAAAGTTATGACCAACCTAGATAGCATATTGAAAAGCAGAAATATTACTTTGCCAACAAAGCTCCATCTAGTCAAGGCTGTTTTTCCAGTAGTCATGTATGAATGTGAGAGTTGGACTGTGAAAAAAGCTGAGAGCTGAAAAATTGGTGCTTTTGAACTGTGGTGTTGGAGAAGACTCTTGAGAGTCCCTTGAACTGCAAGGAGATCCAATCAATCCATCCTAAAGGAGATCCATCCTGAATGTTCATTGAAAGGAGTGATGCTGAAACTGAAACTCCAATACTTTGGCCACCTCATGTGAAGAGCTGACTCATTGGAAAAGACTCTGATGCTGGGAGGGATTGGAGGAAGGAGGAAAAGGGGACAACAGAGAATGAGATGGCTGGATGGCATCACTGACTCAATGGAGATGAGTCTGAGTGATCTCTGGGAGTTGGTGATGGACAAGGAGGCCTGGTGTGCTGTGATTCATGGGGTTGCAAAGAGTTTGACATGACTGAGCGACTGAACTGAACTGAACAGACCTGGGGAGTTCATCTTTCAGTGTCCTATCCTTTTGCCTTTTCATAATGTTCATGGAATTCTCAAGGCAAGAATACTGAAGTGGTTTTCTATTCCCTTCTCCAGTGGACAACATTCTCTCAGATCTTTCCACCATAACCCATCCATCTTGGATGTATTATAAACACACACACACACACACACACACACACACACACACACACATGAAGAATTAGGTCCATTGTATAAAAACATATCTGTATAGGTGATAAAACTCTATCAGAAAATTTATTTTAAAAGGACAAATATGCACAAGTGATAAAACTCTATAAGGAAACTGATTTTATGTTGATTTTTATGATAGACTATTTATTGACAAAGGAAAATATTCAAGTATGGAGCTATACAAACATAATTATTCAGATATATATTAGCATTTTGATTCTATATCTGTGAATACTCACACACTCACAGAACTCTGTATTTGTAGAAAATGCTTAGAACTCACAGCTTAACTATAATTCTGACATTTTAATATTAAATTTGGCATAAAATATGCTAGATTTTCATTAAATTCTAGCTTTCAATTGGGTTTAGTCTTATAAGGGGCTTCTTTTACAACACATAGTGATTATAGTACATGGGCATGACCTATCCTATTTTGGCAAAAAAAAAAAAAAAAAAGTTTAAAAGATGACCTCACAGATTTCTTTCCAAATCAACAGTCTTATAAAACAAAGGTTCCTTCTTCCTCCACCAGTGAATATTGAATGAAAGTTAAAAATTGTATTGCATTATTCTCAATTTCTGACTTTGGTTCCCTGGCCAACATCCATGATCACAATAAACACTCTCAAGTTAATTTTCTGAAATTTATTAAAATATATTGTGTACTGGTAAAAAGTAAAACAATCCTATATAATTTACCTGAGTATGCTTTTTATTATTACCATATTTGGTTCATAATGAAAGCTGATAATAAATTACAATTTAATATATACTTTATATTACACAAATGTTATATGCCTATTAGAAAATTCTGAAAGTAAATAATTTTAATCTGATTTTATAATCTATTTTGAAGGTAATCTCTTTGCACATGTATGCATTTTGTATAATACATTTTAACAAAAGTCTTGATTTTCTTACTTGTTGACATTATTTAAAATCATTTTCTCTCTTTCTGAAAAATTAGATAAATAAATGAATAAAAGTTAATGAAAAACATGTGGAGAACTAAGAATATATTTTCCTAAGATTTTAATTATTAGCATTTATAAAACATGTAAAAGTACAGTACAATTTATCCCACTGGCAAGTGTAGAATGGTCCATGAATCTTGTATATTATAAAAATAAAAAATAATAATTTTCACAAAACAATTCAATAATTATTTTTCTTTTTAAGTTATAATAAAACAACATATGTTGCTTACAGAAAAATTGTATTGAGAATTTAAAATATTTCTCAAGAAAATATATGAATCTCTCAGGATGTATAGAATATAAAATTGCTATTTATTCTATATTCTTTCCTCCTTTAAAATTAAGATCAAATAAATAGTACGTATCTTTAGTTTTAAAATAGACCATATATTTATGTATAACTTGTGTGTCATTTATATATGCCACTGAATTCACTTTGGATAAAAATATATGTTTATATTATTAGTTTTAAAGTTATGATTAATAATTGCTAACAATTAAATTTAATAAACTAATGTTAAAAATATATTCATCATTATAAATAGTTGCTTCATCATATATTTTTTCAAATATATTTTCAAAACTATCTTTCCCAGGATAAAGTGGAATACACATTAAGCACAGTTTCACAAAAGGTAGTTTTTACAGTAAGTTTCCACTGCAAGCATGCTTCACAATGCATATGTGACTGTCAGGCTTGAGTGACTGGGAGGGTCTGACATGCTAGACTGTCTGCAAAAGCAGGTTTCAATAGGTCAGATATCAGTCATTCAGAGATTTGATTTTCTAATCTTAAGAGACTCATTGTAAATAATAATAATAATAATAAGTAAATGCTTACAAGCCTACAAAGAAAAATACTACAACTGCGCAATTTATTTTTGTCTGACATAAGCATTTTTTCCACCAAATTAAAAACAACCCTTACCTACAATAGTTTTGTTTGTTTGTTTGTTTTTTCTTACTAAATTCTTACCAGATGTTTAGGTCTTAGGCAGTTAGAATTTAAATAATAATAATAATAATAATAATATCCTAAATGGCAGAAGAGCCTGGCTTGTGAAATAGTACAATTAGGTAGTGAAACCAGCACCAAGCATTCATCAATGAAGACAGGAAATCATTATGCCATCTCATCTACCTTAGTTACCACCTATCAGTATGTTCAAGCCTAAATATTTGTATACCTAGCCAAAAATTTTGTGTTTGTTTTTAATATATATTTTTAATTGGAGGTTAATTGCTTTACAGTATTGTATTGGTTTTGCCATACATCAACATGGTTCAGGATGGGGAACACGTGTAGAGCCAAAAGTTTTAAGGCAAAAAAACACATTTTCACAGACCATCATTTTTTTTTTTTTAAGAATATGTTTTCAGGAACTATAAATCAAGTCAATATGCAACATTTCAAAGACACTGCTACTACTACAATTAATACACAAGTTAATAAGTAACTTACAAAACTTACACTTTTAAGACATGCTAAAATACTTTTCCCATCAGATGAGCCTCTTATACTATCACAGTAATATGATTTGTGTGTCCCAGAGAGGTAAGATGATGTATAGATCATTATCTTGGGGAAGGATTCTAGTATTTCAAATAATATATCTAGATTATACTCATTTGTCAGATAGAGGTGCAAGTGACATCTGAGCTATTCATAAAGAATTGCTATCTTCCTAAGCACTTGGAAAAAAGAAATATCAGTTCAGTTCAGTTCAGTCGCTCAGTCGTGTCTGACTCTTTGTGACCCCATGAATCGCAGCACGCCAGGCCTCCCTGTCCATCACCAGCTCCTGGAGTTCACTCAAACTCACATCCATTGAGTCAGTGATGCCATCCAGCAATCTCATTCTCTGTCGTCCCCTTTTCCTCCTGCCCCCAATCTCTCCCAGCATCAGGGTCTTTTCCAATGAGTCAGCTCTTTGCATGAGGTGGCCAAAGTACTGGAGTTTCAGCTTTAGCATCATTCCTTCCAAAGAACATTCAGGGCTGATCTCCTTCAGAAAGGACAGGTTAGATCTCCTTGCAGTCCAAGGAACTCTCAAGAGTCTTCTCCAGCACCACAGTTCAAAAGCATCAATTTTTCGGCACTCAGCTTTCTTCACAGTCCAACTGTCACATCCATACATGACCACTGGAAAAACCATAGCCTTGACTAGATGGACCTTTGTTGGCAAAGTAATGTGTCTGCTTTTGAATATGCTATCTAGGTTGGTCATAACTTTTCTTCCAAGGAGTAAAGAGTCTTTTAATTTCATGGCTGCAATCACCATCTGCAGTAATTTTGGAGCCCCTCCCCCCAAAAAATAAAGTCTTACACTGTTTCCACTGTTTCCCCATTTATTTCCCTTGAAGTGATGGGACCAGATGCCATATTCTTCATTTTCTGAATGTTGAGCTTTAAGCCAACTTTTCCACTCTCCTCTTTCACTTTCATGAAAAGGCTTTTTAGTTACTCTTCACTTTCTTCCATAAGAGTGGTGTCATCTGCATATCTGCAGTTATTGATACTTCTCCTGGCAATCTTGATTCCAGCTTGTCCTTCTTCCAGCCCAGTGTTTCTCATGATATACTCTGCATATAAGTTAAACAAGCAGGTTGACAATATACAGCCTTTACATACTCCTTTTCCTTTTTGGAACCAGTCTGTTGTTCCATGTCCAGTTCTAATTGTTGCTTCCTGACCTGCATAAAAATTTTTCAAGAGGCAGGTCAGGTGGTCTGATATTCCCATGTCTTTCAGAATTTTACACAGTTTGTTGTGATCCACACAGTCAAAGGCTTTGGCATAGTCAATAAAGCAGAAATATATGTTTTTCTGGAACTCTCTTGCTTTTTCCATGATCCAGCGGATGTTGGCAACTTGATTTCTGGTTCCTCTCCCTTTTTTAAAACCAGCTTGAACATCTGGAAGTTCATGGTTCACGTCCAAGGTCAGGGGCAGAAGCCGGGAGGACCCCATCCTCAAAGGGCGGTGGCCAAGAGGAGCTGCCTTGAGTCCAAGGTCAGGGGCAGCGTCTGAAAGTGCCAGGTTGTGACGGCCCAGGAACGGCGGAGAGGAGATAGCCCACATCCAAGGTCAGGAGCAGTGGCTGAGAAAGCCAGGCTGAGAACTCAGGAGAAGCCAAGAGGAGCTCCCCGACACCTGAGGTCAAAGGTGGAGGCCAAGAGGAGCAACACCATGTTCAAAGTGCAGTGGCAGCACCAGTGCAGGAGGGCCTAGAGGAGCTATTCCACGTTCAAGGTCAGGAGGGGTGGCAGTGAGGAGCTACCCCTCGTCCAATGTAAGAGAAAGCCAAGTAAGGTGGTAGGTGTTGCCAGAGGGCATCAGAAGACAGACACACTGAGATCATGATCACAGAAAACTAGTCAATCTAATCACACTAGAACCACAGGCTTGTCTAACTCAGTGAAACTAGGCCAAGCCCTGTGGGGCCACCCAAGACGGGCAGATCATACTAGAGAGGTCTGACAGAATGTGGTCCACTGTAGAAGGGAATGGATAACCACGTCAGTATTCTTGCCTGGAGAACCAAATGAACCATATGGAAAGGTAAAGTGATAGGATACTGAAAGAGGAACTCCCCAGGTCTGTAGCTGCCCAATATGCTACGGGAGATTAGTGGATAAATAACTTCAGAAAGAATGAAGGGAAGGAGCCAAAGCAAAAACAATACCCGTTGTGGATGTGACTGGTGATAGAAGCAAGGTCTGATGTTGTAAAGAGCAATATTGCATAGGAACCTGGAATGTTAGGTCCATGAATCAAGGCAAATTGGAAGTGGTCAAACAGGAGATGGCAAGAGTGAACATCAACATTCTAGGAATCAGTGAACTAAAATGTACTGGAATGGGTGAAAATAACTCAGATGACCATTATATCTACTTCTGCAGGCAGGAATCCTTTAGAAGAAATGGAGTAGCCATCGTGGTCAACAAAAGAGTCTGAAATGCAGTACTTGGATGCAATCTCAAAAATGACAGAATGATCTCTGTTCGTCTCCAAGGCAAACCATTCAATATCACAGTAATCCAAGTAACGCTGAAGAAGCTGAAGTTGAATGGTTCTATGAAGACCTACAAGACCTTTTAGAACTAGCTCCCCCAAAAGATGTCCTTTTCATTACAGAGGATTGGAATGCAAAAGTAGGAAGTCAAGAAACACCTGGAGTAGCTGGCAAATTTGGTCTTGGAATATGGAATAAAGCAGGGCAAAGGCTAATAGAGTTTGGCCAAGAGAACTCACTAGTCATAGCAAGCACCCTCTTCCAACAACACAAGAGAAGACTCTCCACATGGACATCACCAAGATGGTCAACACTGAAATCAGATTGATTATATTCTTTGCAGCCAAAGATGGAGAAGCTCTATACAGTTAACCAAAACAAGACCGGGAGCTGACTGTGGCTCAGATCATGAACTCCTTATTACCAAATTCAGACTTAACTTGAAGAAAGTAGAGAAAACCACTAGACCATTCAGGTATGACCTAAATCAAATCCCTTATGATTATACAGTGGAAGTGAGAAATAGATTTAAGGGACTAGATCTGATAGAGTGCCTGATGAACTATGGATGGAGGTTCATGATATTGTACAGGAGACAGGGATCAAGACCATCCCCTTGGAAAAGAAATGCAAAAAAGCCAAATGGCTGTCTGGGGAGGCCTTACAAACAGCTGTGAAAAGAAGAGAAGGGAAAAGTAAAGGAGAAAAGGAAAGATATAAGCATCTGAATGGTGCTTATATCCACCATTGCTATTCCAAAGAATAGCAAGAAGAGATAAGAAAGCCTTTTCAGTGATCAATGCAAAGAAATAGAGGAAAACAACCGAATGGAAAAGATTAGAAATCTCTTCAAGAAATATCATAGATGTGTATATATTATATATATATATATATATTGCTCAGTCGTGTCTGACTCTTTGTGGATCCATGGACTGTAGCCTACAGGACTCCTCTGTCCATAGAATTTTCCAGGCAGGAATACTGGAGTAGGTTGCCATTTCCTTCTCCATGGGATCTTCCTGACCCAGGAATCAAATCTGCATCTTCCACATTGCAGGCTTTCCTGGTGCCTCAGAGGTTAAAGCGTCTGCCTCCAATGCAGGAGACCCGGGTCGATCCCTGGGTCGGGAAGATCCCCTGGAGAAGGAAATGGCAATCCACTCCAGTATTCTTGCCTGGAGAATTGCATGGATGGAGAAGCCTATTAGGTTACAATCCACGGGGTTGCAAGGAGTTGGACATGACTGAGCGACTTCACCTCACCTCCACATTGCAGACAGATTCTTTACCATTGTAGCCACCAGAGAAGAACCATATATATTTTATTTTTTATTAAAATTTCTAAGTTATTTTAAGATAACAGCATAATATATATTTCTTCAAACTAGTAGAGTAGGTTAAACAAAATCACCTGAGAGATCACTTTTGATCGATCATGGGTCTTATATATGCTAATTCATCAGTTAAATTTGCTTCCTTCTTAAATGCTTCTTTGAACTTTCTTGCCTTTAAATTAATGTTAACAATAGCACTTGATTTAGGCTCGATAAAATAATTTTAGTTTATTATATTTTACTTGCACATTTATTTATCATCATGTTTATATTTTGATTGTTATTGTTTAAATATGTTAATGTGGTTTCTTGGATGCTTATTTGTGCTCATGATGAAGTTGACCTTTGCAAAGTTTCACTCCTCTAGTAATTTATCATTTCCAAAATGATTCAAAGCTGTGTATTGGTATTTTGTGAGTCATTTGCTTTTTTATTTTAAAAATGCATTTTATTTTTAATTGAAGATAACTTTAAATTTCTTTTGCTAAATAAATAGTTTTTTGAATTCTGCTTTATATTATGTATCTTCCTAGGTACTTGTTGATTGCAATGAAAAAACAGATGCAAATCTTGCTTTGAAGTTCACAGTAAAATAAACAGACACAGAAGCAAAGAGATGAGAAGGAGTAAGACCCTAATTGCATACACATAGATTATCTGACATGGGTGAGTGCATAGAATAGGTGCTAAACAACCTGGTCTGCATCACGTATTCATCCTAAGGCACTGAGCGCTTTTAACTGATTAAGTTATAGTCACTGATGTGTCAGAAGGGTAAATTCTGGCATTCTTCACTGTGAAAGAAGAGCTTCCCTGGTAGCTCACCTGGTAAAGTATCCACCCACAATATAGGAAAGCTCAGTTTGATTCCTGGTTCAAGGAAGATCCCCTGGAGAAGGGATAGGCTACCCACTCTAGTATTCTGGCCTGGAGAATTCCATGGACTCTATAGTCCATGAGGTCAAAAAGAGTCAGACACGACTGAAATTCTGGCATTCTTCACTAACACGAGAAAAAAAGTATAAGCTATGAGAACAACTGGAGAAGGGAGGCCTGGGAAGAACACGGTGAGATTCAGGGAAAGGATTGGAATCAAAGATCAGGCAAGGATGGTCATGTACTTTGCAAGCTGAGTTTGAATTTTATTCTTGAGGCAATGAATAAACATCACAAAGGAAGTTAATCACATTTGCTTTTTAGAAAAATCATACAATTTTGTAGCTGCTGAGAAGACCAGACCCAATGAGACCAATTAAGAAAACCAACAGTCCTTATGAGGGCTAAGAATTTGTACTGAGGCTGTACCACTGATGTGGAAGAGAAAAAATTGTAGTGGTAGAGACCAGGAGGAGACTCTGCTTGTGTCAACTGAAAATAACAGGTCCAAGGTAAAACAGAAACATCAGTTAAAACAGGAGTATCCTAAGGTTTAATGGGAGACCATGGCCACAAATGTGTTAAAAATCTCATCACAGTTTAACTTTTAAAACATATTTAAATATTAAGACATATTTTAAATCTTATAGTTGTATTGCATGAAATGCCCTTTCCTATCCTATATTAAACTGTAATGTTTTTCATATGTCATCATATCTAGGTCACAGTTTCCACATTTGTCATGTCTGATATTAGAATGCACCTTGCATGTATCTTTAATGTTAAGACATCACTGCTCATCACAAGGCCTGTCATGTTTTATTTTGTCCCTACTTTCCCCTAATCCCTGCCTTTCTCTCAGAGGAAATCATTTGTAATGTTCTTAAAATATGTTTTTAAGCTTAGATGTATCCTTGTGAAAAATATGGGTCAGTTTCTGTGTGTTTTAATTCCATTAGGGTTTTAGAAATCTGCCTCTGTCCTAGTTGTCTAATCCAACCTTATTTAGGGACTGATCCATGCCACATATCTGGTTTATTGCTTGTTATGCTATGTGGCATTTCATAGTGTGACTTACTACATTTTTTAAAAATCCACAGGTTTCTTCCAACTCTCTGTTGCCATATGCAGCATCTTTGCATGTATCTTAGCAAGAATTACCCAGAGATATGTATTCACGAGAGTAGTACTTGTGTGCACTTTTAAACTAACTTTTCTAAGTATTGAATAATTTCATTTCATCAACTGATTATGGATCTACAAATAATCCTTGCATTATTCAATAAATGACACTAAGGCAAGAGGTTAACCATGTCCACAAGTAATAGGATGGATGTTTATTTTACTTCTTACATCAAAATGAATTCCACAAGGAAAATAGTCAAAGATTAAGAATAAATAAATTCACATGAATACTGGGGAGAAAAAAAAAAAAACATACAAGAATCCATAAGATATCTTTCCTTCTTCTTCTTCTTCTACTTTTTTTTTTTTTTTTGGCTCCTCTATCATCCTTCTTCAATTTGCCTATCTCTCTATAATCCATTCCTCTCACAAATATCATACTGATAATTTTTAGAAAGCTGATAAATAATGCACTTCATTTATTTTAAAAGAATATCTCATAACTTTCCTTTACCCATTCTAGTACCTGCGGATCTCTTGCCAAGGTTTAGAGTGGGCTCTGATTCCTGCCTTCTCTTAAAATGTCTCCAGTACTGATTTCTCTGATACAGGCTGTGCTACAGTTGATTATCACATTCTGTCTTCTTCTATTTGGGAACCAAAACCTCACTTTTATTAAGATCTAAGCTTAAATGTCAACTTTCCAGGCACCTTTTGTCTCACTCTAAAGTACCTACTCAGGCAATGGCTCCTCACTAGATTGGAATTATTGTTTTATAGAATGTATTGCTGTTATAAATACAGAATGTATTTGTATGTTGATTTTTCTGCTCCTCTTCACAAAAAAATGCTTAACAAGATTAGAGTCTTTTCTTGACAAACTAATTCCTGTTTTCTTAGAATCTAGAACAGTTTAAGGAACACACAGGCTCACAACAGTTTGCTCAATAAGTAAATAAATGAGTCAAAACATTTTAGTAGAAAGCTTTGTAATTTCGTCACAGTTTAGAAATAGTTCATAATGTCTTTAGTTGTATTCCTTTAGTTTTAAACATACTTCTCTAGATCCAGTTTAAATCTACAAAGGCATATTGAGAGTCTAAACATCAAACTGTGGCCAACAACATACTCTCAACATGTCATGCCCTCTAGACTAGTAACTGGTGTCTCAGAAGTGATGCTTTCCATGCATAGGTCCTGTGGAGATTAGAAGAAGTTTTCTCCCCACCTTGTTTGCGTTGGTTCCCTGTTGTTCTATAAGGATTACATGTCTATCTTGTCTTCTTGATTTCTTCCCAAAACTAAAATGGTCTTTTCCTAGTAATTTTATTTGAGTTTACTGCTGCTGTTGCTGCTGCTGCTAAGTCGCTTCAGTCGTGTCCGACTCTGTGTGACCCAAATAGACTGCAGCCTACCAGGCTCCTCCATCCATGGGATTTTCCAGGCAAGAGTACTGGAGTAGGGAGCCATTGCCTTCTCCAATTTCAGTTTACTAGAGCTAGTTAAATATTGTATTAAATTTATACCAGTTTCAAAATAAGATATAATTGATAAGCCAAAAAGTTATATTAATTTGAGCTTACTTACATAATATTTATGCTGATTTGACATGATCAAATGTATTATTTTTTATAATGCCAAAGAGACAAATTAGCTTATCACTTGGGTGACAATAGGTACCTCTACATACATATATGCATATGTGTGTATGTTAGTTTTATGTGTTAACTTGGCTCTATCATGGTATCCTGCTTTGAAGCAAACACCAATCTGCATGTTGCAGTGAAGATATATTTTATTTATTTATTTATTTATTTATTTATTTATTTATTTATTTTGCTGGTAGATGACATTATAGAGACTTTTAATTTTCTTTTTATATTTATTTTTAATTAATTAGTTTAAATTGGAGGCTAATTAGTTTAGAATATTGTGGTGGCTTTTGCCACACCTTGACATGAATCACCCTTGGGTGTACATGTGTCTCCCCATTCCAAACATCCCTCTCACATTCCTCCCAATCCCATCCTTCTGGGTTGTCCCATTGCACCAGCTATGATTGACCTATTTCATGCATCAAACGTGGACTAGTCAACAATTTCACATATCGTAATAAACATGTTTCAATGCTATTCTCTCAAATTATCCCATTTTTGCCTTCTCCCATAGAGTCCAAAAGTCTGTTCTTTATACCTGTATCTCTTTTGTTGGAAGACATATTTTAGATGTGACTATATTTAAATCCATAGATTCTGAATAAAGTTTTTTATCCCTGCCTAATGTTGATGGGTTGTTGAGATCCTTTAATGGACCAGAACCTGGTGGTCCAGAAGAGACGATAAGAAAGTAAAAGAGAGAAAGAGGCTGATATTCCTTGGTTTACACAGAAAGCCAATAAAGCCACTGCACAGGGCTTGCTCTGTTCACGAAGGCCTAAGGCACTGTCTCGATGGACTGAAGGTGCAAAAAACCTTCTCGAGAGGGTCTTAGAAGCCTGGCAGGAAAGTGAACTCAGAGAGCCTCTGCACTCGAGAGGATCAGCCTGAAAAAGAGAGGGAGAGAGAAAGAGAGAGAGAGAAAGACACAGGGACCAGAGCTCTGATGGAGCAAAGATGTTTTAATCAACATGGTGTGGGCATACATACTGTCTTACAAGGTAGTTATTCTCGGCAAAGATAAAGATTAAAATTCCAGACTTACAAAACATAGGGGATCCATATTAAAGAGAGAAAGAGTTGTAAACAATCACTTTTACTGTATGGTTCCCAAGGAGGAAGAGGGTACTCATCACTGCATAGAAAAACTAATGAAGAAATTGCCTGGATTCGTCAGCCCCTGGGAGAGGCTTGTCTCTCCCCTTGATTCCTGATATTCAGGAATTAATAAGGAGCAGAGAATTCCTGACAGATCCAAAACAGCACACAGGAAGCCTCCTGTTAAATGTTTCCTGACAACTTCCCCTATTTTATTATATCTGTAAAAAAAAAAAAAAAAAGATCTTGACCAAATGAGTTTGGTTAGTATTAACCAACCTTATAGAAAGGTGATGGTAAACAACAAATATAATTATCAAGACAATCACCAAAGATATAGTTCCAGACCCGATACTGTGGGTAATACTTTGAAACCAAACTCGTGGGTGTGGCGCAGGTAATTTGTTCAGCTAAAGTTTCCAAATTAGGGGAAGAGGGCAGATTTTTAGAAAAAAGTTTTAAAGATTTTCTTTTGCAGTAATTGTACATTCATAGAGGCCTTATAATGTATATTTTGTAAATGAAATTTGATTTGTTCCCAGTTGTAGGCACTATGATTGAATTGAACAGAAGTTACACAAAATTGAGTAACTTAAAGAGGAGATAAGACAAGTATATAGTTTGCAATTAATACAAGTTACAGAATGTAAAAATCTTATTAAATTGTAAATTTTCTATGGTTATAACAAAAGGACGGAGAATGCAATGGCACCCAACTCCAGTACTCTTGCCTGGAAAATCCCATGGATGGAGGAGCCTGGTGGGCTGCAGTCCATGGGGCCGCTAGGAGTTGAACACGACTGAGCGACTTCACTTTCACTTTTCACTTTCATGCATTGGAGAAGGAAATGGCAACTACTCCAGTGTTCTTGCCTGGAGAATCCCAGGGACGGGGGAGCCTGGTGGGCTGCCCTCTCTGGGGTCACACAGAGTCGGACACGACTGAAGTGACTTAGCAGCAGTAGCAGAAACATAACAAAAGTAAGTGGGACATAGGCCTGTATAAAATATGACTGATTATAGCAAAAGAAATAGTTACTATGACCACGACTGATCCCTATGAAATGTCAGATCCAAGTTCCAAGTCCCTCCATTCTCTGGCACTTGCAGCATTGTTCAGGCCCATTCCGATTATCAAGGACTATCCTAGGACAAGGTGGGGCTAATCCACGGTCAAGCCACTCAAGAACTCCTTTGTCATAGTAATGTTCCATCGCAGTGTCAGTGAACTTCCATATCACACACAGTGTTGTTAATATCATCTGAGCAGTCAGATAACCACATACCATGGGGGTCCCCAATCAACAATTGACTAGGCACAAACATTGATTTTCTTGATTTGGATTGACATTTTTCCCAAGGAATGGGAGTATATGTAAAGTTTTTATAAGTAAACTCTTTGTATAATGTTCTTTGTTCCTTCCCTAACTCTTTCCCTAGAGTTTCAGTAGTATAAATATGGTTTATAGACAAAGAAAGGGCAGTAAATAATCCAAGCAATGTGGAGGCAGGACAAAAGCCCAAGTTTGTCTGCTGACGTTTATGCACAATTTTGCTGGGCCCATGCACAAGGGAAGGATTTCATAGCCTAAAGAAATGTTAATTAGTTTTCTTTCCTGGCCATGTTGTGATGGCTCTTTCATGTACTAGGGAGAAAACATATGTATAGAGTCATTATTTGAAATGATTGGTCCTCTCTCCATCCATTCGACCACCTGTAATAGAGGGGGGTTAGGTATTAGTCTGAGCTCGAGTTGGGGGAGATACAAGCCAAAAGACTGGGCATTGGCAGGAGAATGTATTCAGGACTCGGAGGCAATCCCTGTTGAGAGACCAAATTTTCAGATTAGTAGGCTTTTTATTTGTCTCCAAGTGAGTAAATCATCGGGGTGATGCCACTGAGGGTGACACTTTCTGGAGTTCTTTACAGCAGACATAGCCCATATTGGAATTTCTTCTTCCTGGGGTTCTTATTTCATCTCCATTTTGAATGCAGGGGCCCCCCTTGGGTCAAATCTTAAGAAGAGGTTAAAAAATTTAAAACAAAAAAAGCTGTATTAACAATAGCTATAGGTTTAGAAAATATGTTAGAATCTAGTAAAGTCTGCTTTAGATAAGGAAAACAGTAGTGCACCTGTATATTCTCCCTTTTTAAATTTTTTATTTGTAACTTTAGTGTGTGATGTGTGTGTTTGACTGTCTTGTGTCTGTGGATTATAAGGAATACTTGTAATAAGTATAATAGAAAAATATTGTAAAAATTGTTTAAAGTGTCTAGAAATATAAGCAGGGCATAATGTTGTGTAGCTTCACCATGAAGAGGTGTGGCCCAGATAAAAGAGGAATTTGTGTCTATACAGACATGTAGGAAAGAAAATGGAGAAAGTTCAGGAAATTAGTTACATCCATTTGTCATAGTCCATTAGGTTGTAAACTGCGAGGATTAATACCTTGTGTGATGGGTAGAGGTCTACAAGTATAGCAATTACTAATAATTTCTTTAGCCTGGAGGTATGGGATTTTTCATAGCTGGTGTAGGGAGCCAGCATTGTTAGGTAATAGAGCATGCAGTTCCTCTGGAGTAGCAAAGGAATTCAGTTTATCAGCTTGTTCATTATCATAAGTCATGGGGCCAGAAGACAAGAATGTGTTCGAATATGTGTAATATAAATGGGAGAATTGTGGTTTCTAACAACAGATTGTAGTTCGAAAAAGAGTTGTTGAACAATAGGTTGATTGGAGTTTATGGAGGAGGTTTTTATATTTTTTAATACAAAAACAGACTATATAGAGGCAGAGACTATATTAATGTGGTAAGGATGCAGGCAAATAAATAAGAGCATATAATTCATTTTGTTGAGCAGAAAGAAATTTGGTATAAAATATTTTATATTCTTTAAGAGACCAGAAAGAAGCTTTGGCATTTTTAGTCCCATCTATATAAAAAACCTCAGCCTGTGGTATAGGCTGTGAGCTGATAATGTGAGAAGTAATAAATTCAGTATTTTTGAAGAAATTCCACAGCTTACCAGAAGGATAATGAAATGAAATTTCTCCAAAATATTCCAGAAAAGCTATTTGGAAATCGGTATAAATGTGTAAAGCATTCTCAAATTGAGATTTATTGATAGATATTACAATTTTATAAGGATCAGAGCCAGTTAGAGTTTTAGTCCTATTTCTTCTATTGATAATGATTAGAGCAATTAAATCAAGGTAGGATGCAAATGACTTTATTTCCCTAAAACGGGTATAGATCCATTCTACTGGGTGTTTTTGTTGGGCAAGAAGTCCTGTGGGAGAAGGAGGAGAGGGGAGTATAAACAATTCTAGAGGTAAATCTAGTTTGACGTGATCAAGAAATTGTTTTTGTAATTTATTTTGCGCCAAATAGAGTTCCTCTCCTGCCTCTTGAGAAAGTGAACGAGGGCTATTTAAATCAGGATCTCCTTTTAAAGAGTGCCACTCCTATTGAGAGTGGCAATAATACACAGAAGAGCTGTACAAAAAAGATCTTCACTACCCAAATAATCATGATGGTGTGATCCCTCATCTAGAGCCAGACATCATGCAATGTGAAGTCATGTGGGCCTCAGAAAGCATCACTATGAACAAAGCTAGTGGAGGTGATGCATTCCAGGTGAGCTGTTTCAAATCCTGAAAGAGGATGCTGTGAAAGTGCTGCACTCAATATGCCAGCACATTTGCAAAACTCAGCAGTGGCCACAGGACTGGAAAAGGTCAGTTTTCATCCCAATCCCAGAGAAATGCAATGTCAAAGAAAGCTCAAACCACCGCACAGTTGCACTCATCTCACATGCTAGTAAAGTAATGCTCAAAATTCTCCAAGCCAGTCTTCAGCAATACGTGAACCGTGAACTTCCTGATGTTCAAGCTGGTTTTAGAAAAGGCAGAGGAACCAGACATCAAATTGCCAAAATCTGCTGGATCATGGAAAAAGCAAGAGTTCCAGAAAAAAAAAAAAAAAACATCTATTTCTGCTTTATTGACTATACCAAAGACTTTGACTGTGTGGATCACAATAAACTGTGGAAAATTCTGAGAGAGATGGGAATACCAGACCACCTGACCTGCCTCTTGAAAAATTTGTATGCAGGTCAGGAAGCAACAGTTAGAACTGGACATGGAAAAACAGACTGGTTTCAAATAGGAAAAGGAGTACCTCAAGGTTGTATATTGTCACCTTGCTTATGTAACTTATATGCAGAGTATATCATGAGAAACCCTGGACTGGAAGAAGCACAAGCTGGAATCAAGATTGCCAGGAGAAATATCAATAACCTCAGATATGCAGATGATACCACCCTTATTGCAGAAGGTGAAGAGGAATTAAAAAGCTTCTTGATAAAAGTGAAAGAGGAGAGTGAAAAAGTTGGCTTAAAGCTCAACATTCAGAAAACGAAGCTCATGGCATCTGGTCCCATCACTTCAAGGGAAATAGATGGGGAAACAGTGGAAACAATGTGACTTTATTTTTGGGGGCTCCAAAATCTCTGCAGATGGTGATTGCAGCCATGAAATTAAAAGATGCTTACTCCTTGGAAGAAAAGTTATGACCAACCTAGATAGGACGTTCAAAGGCAGATACATTACTTTGCCAAAAAAGGTCTATCTAGTCAAGGCTATGTTTTTTCCTGTGGTCATGTATGGATGTGAGAGTTGGACTGTGAAGAAGACTGAGTGCTGAAGAATTGATGCTTTTGAACTGTGGTGTTGGAGAAGACTCTTGAGAGTCCCTTGGACTGCAAGGTGATCCAACCTGTCCATTCTGAAGGAGATCAGCTCTGGGATTTCTTTGTAAGGAATGTTGCCAAAGCTGAAACTCCAGTACTTTGGCCACATCATGCAAAGTGTTGACTCATTGGTAAAGACTGTGATGCTAGGAGGAATTGGGGGCAGGAGGAGAAGGAGATGACAGAGGATGAGATGGCTGGGTGGCATCACTGACTCAATATAAGTGGGTCTGAGTGAACTCCGGGAGTTGGTCATGGACAGGGAGGACTGGCGTGCTGCAATTCATGGGGTTGCAAAGAGTCAAACACGACTGAGTGACTGAACTGAACTAAAAGAAGGTCTAATCCAATTAATATCACCTAAGAGCTTTTGAAAATCATATAAGGTTGACAATTTATCGGTACAGATCTGAGTTAGTTGGGGAGTAATGTTTTGCCTATTCCAATGAACCCCAAGTAATGGTAAGGTGTCGATGTTTGAGTTTTTTCAGTGGAAATGATTAGAGTTTCAAAACATAGTTGAGCTATATCAAACATGTGTTCAATTTTTAAGATAGATGGAGCTGAAAGCAATATACCATCCATATAGTGACTAACAAGAAAGTTGGAAAATTGCTTTCTCAGAGGCTCAAGGACTTTGTCTATGTTGTACTGACACACGGTGGGAGAATTCATCATCTCTTGTGACAGTGCAGTCTATTGGTACCATTTATGAGGTCTAATATGATTAGGATAAGGGAGAGAGAAAGCAAATCTCTCTAGGTCTAAAGGTGTAAAGGTATATTAAAAGAGCAATCTTGTAAATCAATAATAATAATATGCCAATTTTAAGGAATAGTGGTAGGTGGTGGGATTCCTGGTTGTAATGTACCCATAGTTCTCATAGATGCATTAACTTTTCTAAGGTCTGTTAGGAGACACCATTTGTTAGATTTTTATTTTTTTTATGACAAAAATAGGAGAGTTTGAAGAAGTATAAGATTCTTCAATATGCTTTAATTTTAGTTTTGTATCTATAAGTTCCTTTGCTGCCAGTAATTTTTCTTTTGTGAGGGGCCACTGCTCTGTCCAAATAGGCTTATCACATTTCCAGGTTATTTTAATAATTGTTTGTTAAATGAGCAGTGGCCCCCAGGAAAGATGTGGAATGTATATTTGAGTTTGTCACATCTTATATCTTTTTATTAAAAGCATATATCTTAATTTTCCTTAGCAACTATGAAGTGTCTTGTATATTAGCATTTTATAGATTGGTGAATATATTTATTATATCATATTATATTATAGATTTATTACATGTAAATATATATTTATATCAACATATTATTAATTATATAATATATTTATTAATAGTTTAAAGTCTCTTTAGTTTTTCTGTAAAAAAAAACTTTTTGTAAGAGGAAGTTAATGTTTAGCAATTAATGTTTTAATATCTTATTTTATTTGGAAATGACCTAGCTATTTAATAAACTTTTATTATTTATTTTAGTACAATTCTAGAAATTTAAGTTATTCCAATCCTGAGATTGGACAATAATAATCCTGAGATTATTTTAGATCATAATAACAGACTATAACAATAGATTATTCTATTAAAAATATAATTATTTAAGTAGTTTGTCTAAAAGTTTTTATCTCATTTATATATATATATATATATAAAGAGTTACCTTTTTGTTGACAAATTTAGTTTACTTTAAACCTAGGCATAATAAAAGTATTATATAATGTTGATGACTTAAGACATGCCTTAATTAGATTATTAAACAATTATATTTAAATTACATTTATATTTAAATAAACATATATATTTAATATTTTTCAGTTCACGTGAATTTGAATTTAAATAGAGCTCATTAACTTCATACTATCTAAAAACAAAGCTGCTATATTGATGGGAGCACTGCCAGATGTTGAGGGTTTCAGGTAAAAGATGGAATTTGTCCCAGGTTTTTGTTGAAGGGGACTTGGCGGGTCCCTGCTTGGAGGTTTTCAGAATAGGTTTTCTTTCAATGTCAGATTTAGACTTACAATCTTTGCCCCAATGCATTCCTCTATGGTAGTGAGGGCAGATTTTTGGAGATTTTTCATTTTTATATATTTTTCTTTACTTTTTTTTTTTTTTAGCTTTCTTAGGGCCGTCCCTTTTTAAATGGTTCTTATTTCCACATGTAAAGCATATTTTATTTCTCTTTCTTATGCAGCAGCTATTGTTTCAGCTGCCATTTGCATCTTTTGAGTTGCTAATCCTAGATTGCGACAAGCCTTCAAATAATCAATAATAGTCCCTTTCTCAAGAATTGGAGCTATAGCTTTTTGACATTCCTGATTTTCATTTTCATAAGCAAGTAATTTCTCTAGTTGTCTTTTGGTTTCTTCTCCAATTACAGTACGGGAAATAGCAGTTTCTAATCTAGCTAAAAAAATCAGCATATGTTTCATTAGATGCCTGAACTTTAAATAAGTGATGAAGCAAAGTAGAAAAGTGATGGGGCTTTCCAGCCGTTTGACCCATGTCTTAGTACTTACTGGCCTTAATAGGCCCTTGAGGTCACTCTGTCCAATCTGCCAAGTGTACCAGGCTCCTGTTCGGGCACCACTTGGGTGGTGGTGGACTGGAACCTGGTGGTCAGGAGTCAACGATAAGAAAGTAGAGAAAGAGGCTGATATTCCTTGGTTTACACAGAAAGCCAATAAAGCCACTGCATGGGGCTTGCTCTGTTCACGGAGTCCTCAGGGACCCTCTTGATGAGGTGAAGGTGGAGAGCACCTTCTTGAGAGGGTCTTAGAAGCCAGGCAGGAAAGTGAACTCAGAGAGCCTCTGCACTCCAGAGGATCAGCCAGAAAAAGAGAGGGAGAGAGAAAGAGAAGGAGAGAGAAAGACAGAGAAAGACACGGGGACCAGAGCTCTGATGGAGCAAAGGTGTCTTAATCAACATGGTGTGGGCATATATACTGTCTTACAAGGTAGTTATTCTCAGCAAAGATAAAGATTAAAATTCCAGGCTTACAAAACATAGGGGATCCATATTAAAGAGAGAGAGAGAGAGTTGTAAACAATCACTTTTACCATATGGTTCACAAGAAGGAAGAGGGTACTTACCACTGTATAGAAAAACTAATGAAGAAATTGCCTGGATTCTTCAGCCACTGGGAGAGGCTTGCCTCTCTTCCTGAGTATTCAGGAATTAATAAGGAGCAGAGAATTCCTGACAGATCCAAAACAGCACACAGGAAGCCTCCTGTTAAATGTTTCCTGACAATGGGTCACACACAATCATTTAAAGGCCTTAAGAGAAAATCCTGAGATGCCTCACAGAAGGGGAAATCCTCCATTAACACTGCTTAAAGACCCAGAGCTCCCTCATTACCTGTCCCATACATCTCCAGCCTGCTATACTGCAGCCAGCTATATACTGACCAACATATACATGCATATATACACACACACACACATATATATGCATACATATGTGAATGTGTTAGTTGCTCAGTCATATCTGACTCTGTGACCCCATGGACTGTAGTTCCTCAGGCTCCTCTGACCGTGGAATTCTCCAAGCAATTATACTAGAGTGAGTAACCATTTCCTTCTCCAGGGGATCTTCCCAACTCAGGAATTGAGTCTAGGTCTCCTGAAATGCAGGCATATTCTTTACTATCTGAGCCACTAGGAAAGCCCATTTATAAATATTTATATATAAAATTATTATTATATTATTTTATTATTTACTTGCGGAAATTTTTACCAAATTAAATTATATTAGATGACTTCAAAATTTATATCCTAAAGTTTGAATGAAACATTTTCATAAATTGTTTTATCCATTAATAATTGTTTTAATACTGTCTATTTAATACTATCTAACATTTAAATAAGTTATAGTAGTATTAAATTTATGCTACAAATATATCCCATTCAACAATTTGAAATATCAAAATGTATTGATTTCATATCTATTTATTTTCTCCAAATAAAAATTGAGTTTCTATTAATATTTATAAATATGAAAATAACCATTTATTGCATACATTATATTTAACATATAATGCTAGGGATGCCTTGAAAGTGATGAAAGAAAGTTCTTTGAGATCTGATAAGTGTGCTGACCTAAAATTGTGAACTGGCATTATCATGAGTAAAATATATTATTGATATGTGGAAAGTGTAAATGATGCTTTATACAAGGTTTGGGGAAAAACAAATGAATTGCCTTCTGAGCAGTTAGTATAAATTTATCATGTCCTAGGTTAGCATGGAGCTATGGGGTCACTTTAAAGATGTCTTCCTAGACTGTCTGATCCAGCTTTAATTTCATTAGGGCAGAGTGGTCGCATCTGGAGAAAGACTGAGTGGAATGGAAATGGGGAGCCTTGAGAAGGAAGAAGAAAAGAAGCCAGGAAGGAAAAAAGTAATTTGTTTAAAATTGCAAAGCTAATGAGTGACGAAGTAAGAGTTTCCATCCAGTTGTGTCTGACTTCAGAGCACATATTCAACTACATGGCAAACTATTATTTCCCTTTTTTGCATTTTAAAATAAATGAATATAGTTATGATAATAATTCAAGTTTACATTTCTTTTTCACAGGAAGAGTATGCATGTTATATGATGATGCCATTCTATTTCTTGTTGTTAAATAGGAAGATGACACAAATTTATAATTTAATCTTCAATTATATTTGATTTCTGGACAGCTTTCCAGAATAGATTAATTGTAAAGCCAAAAGACAGACACAATCGGATTCTTTATCACAAATTTAGTAAGTACTTCTTTATCCTCCATATCAGAAAATGTGCTTGCTTAGAATGAGTATGACCTGGAAAATGGGACCCACCATGCTATGAATTCAAATGAGTTTTCTGGGAACACAAAGAAGCTGATCAACTCTACAAGATGATGATGCCATCTAAGTTCTCATTAAGCCAAACTCAATATTATCATCTGAGTCAATATTAAATAATCTCTTTTTCTTTTGTTTATTCAAAGATAAGGATTGTTCCTTCAGCATTATTTTCAAGAAGGCCTTCAGAAATATTTTTATTACTTTTCAAGAATTTCCTTTGGGAACACATAAATTTTTTGTGAAGTGGTATCTTATTATTTTCACTTTTTGAATCTCATTATATAGAGATAAAATTTAAATAACATGTGTGCTTTTATCAATTGGGAAAGAAAGTAGCTAAAAGATTTAAATTTCATTAGATTACCTCTTCCAAGGATTTATGGACACCAATGAAAATTCCATATAATCCAAGAAGTGTACATGCTTTTTATTGAAATTATTAAGAGATTAGCCTCCCACCAATTTAGACCACACATGGAGAGCAATGAGCACTTTGCATGCTTCTTTTTAGAGCAAGAACTTGACAGAAATCTAAGGACGTGGGCCACATAAGGTGAAAATGTAAGCCTGGAATGGCTGAGGACACACATAACATGCTCAACAACACTCCTATGGGACTCTCCACCAGGAATGTTTCCCTTCCTTTGTTGATTTCTTTTCTCTCTCTCTCTTTTTTCTTTGCATAATTAACTTAGTATTTTTTTTTAATTGAAGTATATAAAAGAATGAAATAATGCCATTCACAGCAACATAGATGTACCAGAGATTATCATTCTTAGATTCTAAGTGAAATAAATCATAAAGAGAAATGCAAATGACATATAAAATTACTTAGATGTGGAATCTAAACCATGACATAAATGAACTTATCTATGAAGTAGAAACAGACTCACAAAGACAGCTAACTTGGGGTTGCGGAGGGAGGAAATGGGGGAGGCAGGAGGGAAGGATTGTGAGTTTGGGAATAGCAGATGCAAACTATTATATATAAATTGATTATACCACAGAGTCATAACTGAATAGTATAGGGAACTATATTCAAGGCCTTAAGATAAACTTACTATTGTTTTAAGACAGCAGTAGAAGTGGGAATTGGAACCGAGTTTCTCAATGTATTTTTTTTTAACATGATAACTCAATATTTATTCAATCCTTCTAAATGACATTTTTGTTGTTAAGTTTTGAGTTTTCACTGATAACAGGGGAGTTGTGGTTGTTCCTTGGCCTCACAAACATTATTATCCAGTAGGCTATAATGCATAAAATTTACAAATTTGCCCTTTTGTTATTTAGTTTAATTTATTTTATTTTATCTTTGCTGCTACAACATAGAAGTTTCCCCATTTCAGTGTTTGCGATCTTAAACACTGAGTAAAATTTATTATTAAGTATAAAATAGTTTTACTGAAAATTATATCAAGATTGCGACTTTTTCATTTCTAAGTAGATATAAAGTTTTCTAAACATCACTTTAGTTTACAGTTCAGCTCAGTTCAGTTGCTCAATTGAGACTAATTGTGACCCCATGGACTGCAGCACATCAGGCTTCCCTGTCCATCATCAAATCCTGGAGCTTGCTCAAACTCAAGTCCATCAAGTTGGTGATGCCATCCAACCATCTCATACTCTGTCTTCCCCTTCTCCTCCTGCCTTCTGTCTTTCCCAGCAACAATGTTTTCAAATGAGTCAGTTCTTCACATCAGGTAGCCAAAGTACTGGAGTTTCAGCTTCATTATCAGTCCTGTCAAAGAATGTTCAGGACTGATTTCCTTTATGATGGACTGGTTGGCTCTCCTTGCAGTCCAAGGGACTCTTAAGAGTTTTCTCCAACACCACAGTTCAAAAGCATCAATTCTTTGGTCATCAGCTTTCTTTATAGTCCAACTCTCACATCCATACATGAATACTGGAAAAAATCATAGCTTTTAATAGGTGGACCTTTGTTAGCAAAGTAATGTCTCTGCTTTTTAATATGCTGTCTAAGTTGGTCATAACTTTTCTTTCAAACAGCAAGTGTTTTTTGTTGTTGTTTTTTTTTTTTTTTTTTTTTTTTTTAATTTCATGGCTGTAGTCATCATCTGCAGTGATTTTGGAATCTCCTAAAAACAAAGTCTCTCACTGTTTCCACTGTTTCCCCACCTACTTGCCATGAAGTGATGGGACAAAATGCCATGATCTTAGTTTTCTAAATGTTGAGTAGTAAGCCAACTTTTTCACTCTCCTTTTTGACTTTCAGTAAGAGGTTCTTTAGTTCCTCTTCACTTTCTGCCATAAGGGTGGTGTCATCTGCATATATGAAGTTATTGATATTTCTCCCAGCAATCTTGATTCCAGCTTGTGCTTCCTCCAGTCTAGCATTTCACATGATGTACTCTGCATATAAGTTAAATAAACATGGTGACAATATAGAGCCTTGATGTACTCCCTTCCCAATTTGGAACCAGTCTGTTGCTTCATGTCCAGTTCTAACTGTTGCTTTTTGACCTGCATGCAGATTTCTAAGGAAGCAGTTAGGGTGGTCTGGTATTAACATCTCCTTAAGAGTTTTCCACAGTTTGTTGTGATCCACACAGTCAAAACCTCTGGCATAGTCAATAAACAGAAATAGATGCTTTTCTGGAACTCTCTTGCTTTTTCAATGATCCAACAGATGTTGACAATTTAATCTCTGGTTCCTCTGTCTTTCCTAAATCCATCTTGAACATCTAGAAGTTCATTGTTCACATATTATTGAAGACTGGCTTGGAGAATTTTGAGCATTACTTTGCTAGTGTGTGAGATGGGTGCAATTGTGTGGTAGTTTGAATATCCTTTTGTAAGGTTCATTTTAAACCAATTAGAATTATAATTGTAAATTCATATCCCAGACTGGAATAATCTGTTAATAATTTTAAAAAACCTGCATTATTAACAACCATATTTTTTCTTGAGAACATAGACATACTTAATCCAGTAGTAATATTGTATTACCTGAACCTTATTAATAATATAAAATGACATTATCATTACCAGAATATTAAATATTAAGTAATATTTATTAGTGATGATAACATAGAATATAACTACATTACAAGATTTATATGCATATATAGATATTTTACATCATACATATTTTATGAAATTCAACATATAGTCAATTTTAGGCAGAATAGACAATACTTATATGAGTCCCTGTGACAATATTTTATAAATTCTACTAATTTGTAAAATAAAACTCACACTTATTTTAAGAAACAGTGTTTCATTTTAATATCATATGCTAAGCCATTATTAATGGTTCAAAATACATGATTTCTTGAATGTTTCAATTATTAAGCAAACATTTTGAGTTAACTAAATTCTTGTGTTTATTAGTGCTGATGATTCCTATTAAACCACAAATCACTTAAATAATAAAATGAGATCAGTAGAGTATTAATAAAGTAACAGTATTTGACATTTGATATGTTTTTGCATTTTCTTTTTAAAAATAAATATCTGATCCTTTACAGGAAAGTGAAATTAATAACAGCATCAAAAAGAAAAGCTATCTCTAGAGTATCATCAAGGAAGGAAAACTAGAGAGCATTAACATGAGAATTAATGGCATTTACTAAACACTGGTTTAAGTATTTCAAGATTTATGATTAACATTGTAAACAAGGTCTGGAAACTGTATGATTTATTTTGCAATTGACATTTTACAGTACTATGTACACTGGTAGACAATGGGAGAAATCTTTAAAAAAATCAAGCAATTGTAAGCACTTTAAAGACTCTCTGGCAGTCCCTCAGATTCCATTTCTCAGAGGAGATGAAAATTACACTCTTTTTTGCAGATATAAAGAATACAAAGCAAATTTTTTTTCTGTACTTAAATAGAATGAATATTCTTAAGAATATGACGAAGAAGATTTTACCAAAGGTTTTGTAGATAATAGGTGAAAACAGTTGGTTTAAGAAAAAACTTTTAATGACTATTAGAGATATTTCTGGTTCTATTTAGCTAAGCAGTTTTGTTATCTTGTAATAGGATAGCAATGTGGGAGACCTGGGTTCAATCCCTGGGTCGGGAAGATTGCCCTGGAGAAGGAAACCCACTCCAGTATTCTTGCCTGGAGAATCCCATGGATGGAGGAGCCTGGTGGGCTACAGTCCATGGGGTCGCAAACAGTCGGACACGACTGAGTGACTTCACTTTCACTTTCAATAGGATAGTAATTTCTAGGTGGACTCAAATACAACTTATCCTGGATTTTCAACCATTAACAAAGGAAGCTTGCCAACCTGGGATGCTTCTGATTACCATTACTGTCTGCACATGACTAGGCTGTATCACTTTGTTTAATAGAATGCTAATATAATAAGGTTTCTATATGGGGCTTCCAAACTGGAGCACTAAAAGCCCTATCCTGTAGCAGTATAAGGGTAAACTCATGAAAGCCATGTGCAGTATGACGTAAGACTTAGCCTTTATTTAGCTAATCTGAAAATGGATACAGAAAGCCACCATCTGGAGTTTTCTGTAAATCCATAAGCAAAATATTCCTCTACAATTTAATTATTTCTAATTGCATTTGTAACTCACGATTTTCATTGCAGACTTCATATGTCTGACTGAATGCTTTCTTGTGTTTTTAAGGATTATTACAAATTGAATTTTTTTCTTAATTCAGATATAGACAGTGAGAGAAAGTAAAACGTCTTGTGTTGCTAGGGAAACCTGACGCTGAAGATTTAGTGACAACCTCAGGTGGTGTTATACAGCAAAGTCTGTCAGGATGAGAGAACAGAAAGGGAGCCTGCTGATGTAAAGAATGAATTTAGAATGTTACTTATTGATTCTCCAATGATCTTTATAAAGGAAGTAATGCATACTCTGTCTCTTTCTAAAGAAGAATTATAGAACTATAATAAAGAAGACCACAAGGAATTTATATCCTTGTAAGGCAGAATAAATGGAATCTCACTTCTATCTGTAAGTTTACAGAAAGAAACAGGAAATAATGGATGCTATAGAATTTTGTCAAATTAAAGTTGCATTAGTGTATCTGAACCTGCAGTGCTGTCTGAATACTTGCTTTAATTTTCTCTCTTTATATTTTAAAATTACTGAATTCAGCATGAATCAGTCTATTATATTGATCCTGCAGTAAGCATGTGAAAAATATATTTTTACTTGTCTTCTAATGAAAGTAATACAATTTAAAGTAGGAGAACTGTTCTTTAGAAGAAAGTTTATTTCTGTTTGTGGCAATAAATCAAAGTATAGCTATATTTGTTTTTATTTTATTTTTTGAAGGACTGGGTGTCTTTTCAATTTTTTAATTAATTTATTTATTTTAATTGGAGACTAATTACTTTACAATATTGTAGTAGTTTTTATTCTTTATATAGCTTATAAATTATTATACTTGTGCATTTTTAATGAATTTAAAGTGCTATTAAATTTTATAATCCAACAAAAAAAAAAATGTTAGGTATTGACTTAGGGAAATGAGGTACTCATAACTGCATGGAGGTCTCCCAAGACACTGATCCATTTACAAATACCACATAATATTATGATGCACATGTCCATTAATATCTATGTTAAGTAGTTATGAGCTTCTCTGGTGGCTCAGATGATAAAGCATCTGCCTGCAATGTGGAAGAACTGGGTTCGATCCCCAGGTTGGGAAGATCTCATGGAGAAGGAAATGGCAACCCATTCCAATATTCTTGCCTGAAGAATCCCACGGGTGGAGGAGCATGGTAGGTAGTTAGAATAGAAAACAGGAGTCCAGAATGGCGGTGGTTAAAAGTCAAGGAAGGGAAAAGTCTGTTAAAATAGAATAAAGGAAGGTCTGAGGACCAAAGTGAGGACCTCAGGTAGACCAAACAGCCCTCCTGGCTAGCCCAATTTACACAGGGCAGGCCCAGGAGGAGGGAAGCCAAATCTCTCTCTCTCTGTCCTGCACGTTGGCACACTCCCCCACTCTCTTCTCTTCGTGTCTTTAGGTTGGCATGCCCTCATGCCTCGAGGATGGATTCTGCTATTTTCTCAATAAAATAGGGCTGTAACATGGAGATGTAAAACTGATTTGTCTAAAAGCTATAACATGGTCTGTCCAAGACCTGAGAGTTGTGATGTGCCGAGGGCTTTAATATCCATCACTCCAAATCTTTGTTGTGATGAGACAGAACCAAGGAGAATATACTCGCCTGACATCTAGAAGACTTTTCAGCTGTAAATCATGCTTTTAATATGTAGAAAACATTTCAGTAAATCTCACTTTTCATAAAGCTAGTAGTAATTTAGTTCAAATTCCCTTAATAAAGAAGTGTGCCTTTTACTCTTTTATTTTTCCTTCTTCCTTTTTTCCTTTCCTCTCTCTTTCTCCCTCTCCCTCTTTTCTTTTTCCCCCTCTTCCTGCTTCCTTCATTCTCCCTTTCTTCCTTTCTTTTAATTATTTGTTAAGTCATCTCTAATAAGATGATATCAGATCAAAAATAAAGAGGAACATAGGAAGAATTGGGTCATTCAAACATCTATGGATGAGATACCTAAGCAGCAGGATAAGTGAGTATGCATATCCTAGAGTGGGCTAGAGAAGAAAAAAGTAGAAACAATTGGTAGAGAAGCAAAGAGACAAAGGAGGTATCATGGTTAAGCCTAAATATGTTTTTCTTGAGTATTTTATGGACGTCAGCTATTATTCTAAATATAATGGAAAGCTCCAGGAAATTTTGAAAAGAAGACATGACTGACTTATATGTTACAGAATCACTGTAATTCTTACATGGTGACTGGAGTGAAGGGTGTGTGGCAAGGACTAGAGCCATGTAGGAGGCACAGGTTAAACATGATCCTTGATGAAGAAGGTGGTAGAGAAAATGACAAAAAAAAAAAAAAAATCAGACTCTCAATATAATTTAATACAGATTTGACAGATGAGTTGAAAGGCTTTACTATGGGGCATGAGAGAAATATATTCCAAATCTAACCATTTCATATCACTTCTACCACAACCACCCTGGTCAAAACCATCTTCACCAAAACTGTTCCAGGTTTATTCTCAGGAGAGTACACAGAGTGATCCTTTTAAACTTAAGACATGAGGGTCAAACATCTACTCAAATTTTATATTACTTTCCATTTCATCTAAACAGCCATGATAGTGGCAATGACCCTCAAAGGCCTCTCAGAGTCTGTCTGTTGCATTGCCAATTTTCTTTTCTTGATTACTCTTTGTTAGACACAATGCTTTCCTGCTACGTTTCAAAACTGCCAAGATGTTGTTCCCTTAGTTTTCTTCTCACCATCTCTTTTCTTAGAATACTCCTTTCCCCAGCTATCTTAATCACCTTGGGTGAACTGTCTCACCACCAAGTGTTTGAGTAACTCTCACCTTCTCAGTGAAGCTTATCTTAACCTTCCATTTAATATTACAACAAATGTTCCTCCTCCAAATCTACCTCAACCTGCTCTACTTAAAATTTTTGCTTGTACTCATTATCTTTAGAGATACTGTATTATCTGCTTATTATTATGTGTACTATTTGTTGTCTTCTTGGGTTATGTTGGCCTGAAACAAACAGCCTGCCAGATATTTCCCCAGAGAAGATGAGTGTATTCAGGATCAGCAGAGAATTGTAGCTGAGAAGAATGATTAATGGAGATGAATATGAAATTGAGCCTTTGCCAGGAAAGGAATTTCCCTTCCTCATGTTAGGCTTTGCTAAGTTTGAAGTGTATGAAAGCTCCCCATGCTGGTCTCCTAACTATTTAATTGAGGTTTCTATTTTAATTGTTTTTCATTTTATGCTTTTGATCAAGTTCTTTCTCTGAAAGCCTCACTGATAAAAAACCAGGTTTTCCAGTTTCATCAGCTTTTACTTCTTCTGTATCAGGAGGAAGCTTTCCTAGGTATACTGTCTCACATCAGATAAGCAGTTCACATATTAGTAATATCTTTAGGTCACATTTGCATAATGAGAAGGAGTAGGATGGAAACTTCTGAGGCACTTTTTATCTAAAGTCTGTGAATGATATGCACTCATCTTCTCCTGTGAGGACACCAAAATCACAACTAGCTGCTGAACAACCATAGGCAGGAAAATGTTGGATCTCACCAAAAAAAGAAACCCTATGTTCATGGGCAAAGAAGAAGCATCAGAAAGATGGTAAGAGGAGAGGAATCACATTTGGAATCAAATCTCCTACCATTAGAGATGTTCAGGGGCACAAACAAAAATTGTGCTTAGCAGGACCCAGGGAAAGGGGCAGTAACCTCTCCACAAGAGACTGAGTCAGACCTGCCTTGAGTGTTTGAGTGTCTCCTGCAGAGGCACAGATCAGCAGTGGCCTGCCATGGGGTCAGAGGCTCTGAATGCAGCAGACCTGGGAGGGGCAATGTGCATAAGTCCTCTTGGAGGAGGTCACCATTAGCCCCACCATAGGACCACTGAGCAAATGACCCACAAACTGGAGAACAATTATACCAAAGAAGTTCTCACATTGTTGCAAAAGTTCTACAGCCCACAACAGATTCCCCAACCTGGAGATCTGGCAAAGTGACTGAGAACCCCCAGGGAATTGGACTTTGAAGGACAGTGGGATTGGATCATAGAACTTCCACAGAACTGGGGAAACAGACATGAAGGGCACAAGCAAAACCTTATACACACCAAAACACAGGAGAAAGGAGCAGTGACCCCATGTGACACTGATCAAGACTTGCCTGTGACTCTCCAGGAGTCTCTGGAGGAGATGTGGGTCAACAGTGGCCTGCCACAGGGTCAGTGGTACTGACTACACCAGCCGTAGGAGATGCAACTTGCTGGCATAAGTCCTTTTGAAGGAGGTCACCATTACCACTACTACAGTTTGGCCTCAGGACAAACGACATGGAGGGAACACAACCCCACTCATCAGCAGAAAAATGGATTAAAGATTTACTGAACATGGCCTTGCCCAATAGAGCAAGACTCAGTTTTCCCTAGAGCCAGTCCCTCCCATCAGGAAGTTTCCACAAGCCTCTTATTCTTATCCATCAGAGGGCAGAGAGAATGAAAACCACAATCACAGGAAACTAACCAAACTGATCATATGGATCACAGCTTTGTCTAATTAAAAAAAAAAAAAAAAAAAAAAAGATAAGCCATGCAGTGTGGGGCCACCCAAGACAGACAGTTCATGGTGAAGAGTTCTGATCAAACCTGGTGCACTGAAGAAATGAGTGGCAAAGCACTTCAACATTCTTGTCTTGAGAACTCCATGAACAGTATGAAAAAGTAAAAAATATGACACTGAAAGATGAACTCACTGATCTGTAGGTGACAAATATGCCGCTGGAGAAGAGTGGAGAAATAGCTTCAGAACGAATGAGGAGGCTGAGCCAAAGTGGAAACAAAGCCCAGTTGTGGATGTGTCTGGTGGTAAAAGAAAAGTTCAATGCTGTAAAGAACAATATTTCATAGTGCCCGGGTCCAGCCCCATTGGATCCAGGGTAATTCGAAGCGTGGGTGGAGTCAGCAATTGATTTAGAGAAAGATAAGGAAAGAATGTTATAGATTAGAAAATAGAGGAGAGAAAGAGGCTGATATTCCTTGGTTTACATAGAAAGCCAATAAAGCCCTGAGACAAGGAGCTTGCCCTGTTCACAGAGCCCACAGGTGCCCTCCCGGTCTCCCGAGGGAGTGAAGACGCAGAACATCTTCCTGTCAGGTCTTAGAAACGTGGGTAGATAATTGAACACAGGGATCCTCTATGCTCCAAGGGATCAGCCTAAAAAAAGAGTAAGTGAGAGAAAAAGAAAAAAAGAAAAAAAAAAAAAAGATGGGGTGACCAAGCTTCTTTGAATGAGGCCCATTACTTTATTTCAAAAAGGGACTTTTATACCTTAATTTGTACATATGGGGAATGAAAGATACAAGGTCATACAGAGTCAGCCCAAACATTCCAGCAGTTTTGCCCTTATCAAAACCAGGATTTTTTCTGTATACCTTTTCCATAAACAATGTTGTGTACATTATCTTCTGGCCTTGGAGGCCTGTGGACATTTTATGACCCTCTTCTAATAAAGGCTGCTCAACCAGAAAACTTATCTTCCCTCAATGTATTTTTTCTTTATATTTCTAATCTATGTCAGCCTCAGAAAGCATCAAAGTTACATTTCTGAAGGAGCAAAGGTGTAGTACATTACAGCAAAGAAAGAACTAATTAGCTCAAAAATCTGATGTGGTTAATTTCAAGGCTACTATTTTGTTTTCTTACATTCCAACTATGTTAACTAATTGCGCTCTCAGGTGCACAGTGGATAAGAGATATGGGAACTTAGCAACAAGCATTGACCCAATAATGAAATCTGACACCAGCACTACTCTAATAACTTTTAACTCTTTGAAAGGCTCTATGTTTTAGGCTTCCCATGCCTACCACAGTTGGGAGGCTGTGAATAATCATATTGCATAGCTGCAAAAGTCTGGATAAACCTGCCAAGCAAGCTAGAATGCTAACAGAGAGGGTTAGATTTGAAATATTCCTCTCATGTCCAGGAGAATTATTAGCTAGAGCCCTAAGTTGATTTTCTCTAGAGAAAGGTGGTCAGGGGTAGCCCCTGTTGATGTCAGAAACATAAGCGAAAAGCATAATACAGTAAGGCAGGCAGATTCTGATTTTGTGGGTAGATGCTCGAGAAAGTCCAGGGGTACCCCTGAGGCCTGATCCCACCTTTGCGTATGTCAGGCCTCCTTCTCATGACCTTTGCCATGGGCAGGATTTCTCACGCTGGCTCCCGGCAGCATAGGAATCTGGTTAGTTCAGTCCATGAATCAAGGAAAATTAGAAGTGATCAAGCTGGAGATGACAAAAGTGAGCATCAACATTTTAAAAATCAGTGACACAGCATGACTTGAATGGGTAAATTTAATTCAGATGGCAATTATAGTTACTACTGTGTGCAACAATCCCTTAGGAGAAATGGCATAGATCATAGTCAACAAGAGTCCAAAATTCATTACTTGGGTGCAGTCTCAAAAAGGACAGAATGATCTCTGTTCATTTTCAACATAAGCCATTCAATATCACAGTAATCCAAGTATATGTCCCAACCACTAATGGCAAAGAAGCTGAAGTTGAATGGTTCTATGATGACCTATACACCTTTTATAACTAACATTAAAAAAGAAAAAAAAAAAAAAGCCCTTTTCATCACTGAGGACTGGCATGCAAAAGTAGAAAGTCAAGGGATACCTAGGTTAACAGGAAAGTTTGTCCTTGAAATACAAAATACAGCAGGGAAAAAGCTAACAGAGTTTTACCAAGAGAACACACTGGTTATAGCAAATACCCTCTTCCTACAACACAAGAGACAACTCTACACATGGATATCACCAGATGGTTAATATTGAAATTAGATTTATTACATTCATTTATTTATTTTTATTATGAATTTATTTATTTTAATTAGAGGCAAATTACTTTACAATATTGTATTGGTTTTGCCATACATCAACATGAATCCACCATGGGTATGCATGTGTTCCCCATCCTGAACCCCTCTCCCACCTCCCTCCTTGTATCATCCCTCTGGATCATCACAGTGCACCAGCCCCAAGCATCCTGTACCATGCCTCGAACCTGGACTGGTGATTCATTTCATATATGATATACATGTTTCAATGCTATTCTCCCAAATCATCCCATTATCACCTTCTCCCACAGAGTCCAAAAGACTGTTCTATACATCTGTGTCTCTTTTGCTGTCTCGCATACAGTGTTACTGTTACCATCTTTCTAAATTCCATACATATATATATATATATATATATATATATATATATATATATATATATATATATATATATGTTAGTATACTGTATTGGTGTTCTTTCTGGCTTACTTCACTCTGTGTAATTGGCTCCAGTTTCATCCACCTCACTAGAACTGATTCAAATGCATTCTTTCTAATGGCTGAGTAATACTGCATTGTGTATATGTACCAGGGCTTTCTCTCTTTCTTTTTTTCCTATATAATCAGATTATCACCTCCCTTTTATTTATTTTTATTTTTTCATAATTTTTTAATCTAAATTTATTTATTTTAATTGGAGGTTAATTACTTTACACTATTGAAAATGTAGCCTAGTATACCACAGCTTTCTTATCCATTCATCTGCTGATTGACATCTAGGTTGCTTCCATGTCCTGGCTATTATAAATAGTGCTGTGATGAACATTGGGATACACGTGTCTCTTTCAGTTCTGGTTTCCTTGGTGTGTATGTGCAGCAGTGGTATTGCTGGGTCATATGTCAGTTCTATTTCCAGTTTTTTTAAGGACTCTTCACACTGCTCTCCATAGTGGCTGTACTAGTTTGCATTCCAACCAACAGTGTAAGAGGGTTCCCTTTTCTCCACACCCTCTCCAGCATTTATTGCTTGTAGATTTTGGTTTGCAGCCATTCTGACTGGCATGAAATGGTACCTCATTGTGGTTTTGATTAACATTTCTCTGACAATGAGTGATGTTGAGCATCTTTCCCTGTGTTTGTTAGCCATCAACATGTCTTCTTTGGAGAAATGTCTGTTTAGTTCTTTGGCCCACTTTTTGAATGGGTCGTTTATTTTTGTGGAATTGAGCTGCTGGAGTTGCTTGTATATATTTGAGATTAGTTGTTTGTCAGTTGCTTCATTTGCTATTATTTTCTCCCATTCTGAAGGCTATCTTTTCACCTTGTTTATAGTTTCCTTTGTTGTGCAGAAACTTTTAATTTTTACTAGGTCCTATTTGTTTATTTGCGCTTTTATTTCCAATATTCTGGGAGGTGGGTCATAGAGGATCCTGCTGTGATTTATGTTAGAGAGTTTTTTGTCTATGTTCTCTTCTAGGAGTTTTATAGTTTCTGGTCTTATGTTTAGATATTTAATCCATTTTGAGTTTATTTCTGTGTATGGTATTAGAAACTGTTCTAGTTTCATTCTTTTATAATTGGTTTACCAGTTTTCCCAGCATCAATTGTAAAAGAGATTGTCTTTTCTCCATTGTATATTCTTGCCTCCTTTGTCAAAGAGAAGGTGTCCATAGGTGTGTGGATTTATCTCTGGGCTTTCTATTTTGTTCCATTGATCTATATTTCTGTCTTTGTGCTAGTACCACACTGTCTTGATGACTGTGGCTTAGTAGTAGAACCTGAAGTCGGGCAGGTTGATTCCTCCAGTTCCATTCTTCTTTCTCAAGATTGCTTTGGCTATTTGAAGTTTCTATTGTATTTCCATACAAATTGTGAAATTATTTGTTCTAGCTCTGTGAAAAGTACCATTGGTAGCTTGATAGGGATTGCATTGAATCTATAGTTTGCTTTGGGTAGTATGTTCATTTTCACTATATTGATTCTTCCGATCCATGAACATGGTATATTTTTCCATTTATTAATGTACTCTTTGATTACTTTCACCAGTGTTTTATAGTTTCTATATATAGGTCTTTAGTTTCTTTATGTAGATATATTCCTAAGTATTTTATTTCTTTTTCTGCTCTGATTGCTAGGGCCAAACCTACCAGAACTATGTTGAAAAGTAGTGGTGAAAGTGGGCACCCTTGTCTTGTTCCTGATTTTAGAGGAAATGCTTTCAATTTTTCATCATTGAGGATAATGTTGTGGGTTTGTCATGTATAGCTTTTATTATGTTGAGGTATGTTCTTTTTATTCCTGTTTTCTGAAGATGTTTTAAATCCTAAATGGATGTTGAATTTTGTCAAAGGCTTTCTCTGCATCTATTGACATAATCATATGGCTTTTATTTTTCAATTTGTTAATGTGGTGTATTACATTGATTGGTTTGTGGATATTGGAGAATCCTTGCATCCTGGGATAAATCCCACTTGTTTATGATGTATGATCTTTTTAATGCATTGTTTGTTTCTAATTGCTAGAATTTTTTAAGGATTTTTGTATCTATGTTCATCAGTGATATTGACCTGTAGTTTTCTTTTTTGTGTGTGTAGCATCTTTGACAGGTTTTGGTATTAGGGTGATGTTGGCCTCATAGAATGAGTTTGTAAGTTTGTCTTCCTCCGCAATTTTCTGGAAGAGTTTGAGTAGGATAGGTGTTAGCTCTTTAAAATTTTGGTAGAATTCTGCTGTGCAGCCATCTGTACCTGGGCTTTTGTTTGCTAAAATATTTCTGATTACAGTTTCAATTTCTGTGATTGTGATGGGTCTGCTAAGATTTCCTATTTCTTCTTGGTTCAGTTTTGGAAAGTTTTACTTTTCTATGAATCTGTCCATTTTATTAACATTAATTGCTGATGGTACTCTCTTATGATCCTTCGTATTTGTGTATTGTCTGTTGTGATCTCTCCATTTTCATTTCTATTTTATTGATTTGATTTTTATTCCTTTGTTTCTTGATGAGTCTGGCTAATGGTTTGTCAAATTTCTTTATCCTCTCAATAAACCTGCTTTTGGCTTTGTTGATTTTTGATATGGTCTTTTTTGTTTCTTTTGCATTTATTTCTGCCCTAATTTTTAAGATTTTCTTTCCGTCTAGTAACCCTAGGGTTCTTCATTTCTTCCTTTTCTAGTTGCTTTAGGTGTAGAGTTAGGTTATTTATTTGACTTTTTTCTTGTTTTGCTATGAACCTTTCCCTTAGAACTGCTTTTACAGTGTGCAACAGACTTGGGGTTGTTGTGTTTTCACTTTCATTCGTTTCTATGCATACTTTGATTTCTTTTTTGATTTTTTCTGTGATTTGTTGGTTATTCACCAGTGTGTTGTTCAGCCTCCATATGTTAGCATTTGTAATAGTTTTTCTCCTGTAATTGAGATCTAATCTTAATGCATTGTGGTCAGAAAAGATGCTTGGAATGATTTCAATTATTTTGAATTTACCAAGACTAGATTTGTGGCCCAGGATGTGATCTATCCTGGAGAAGGTTCCATGTGCACTTGAGAAAAAGGTGAAATTCATTGTTTTGGGGTGAAATGCCCTATAGATATCAAATATGTCTAACTGGTCTATTGTATCATTTAAAGTTTGTGTTTCCTTGTTAATTTTCTGTTTAGTTGATCTATCCATAGGCGTGAGTCGGGTATTAAAATTTCCCCCTCTTCTTGTGTTATTGTTAATTTCCCCTTTCATTCTTGTTAGCATTTGTTTTACATATGGTGGTGCTCCTATGTTGTGTGCATATATATTTATAATTGTTATGTCTTCTTCTTGGATTGATCCATTGATCATGATGTAGTGTCCTTCTTTGTCTCTTTTCACAGCCTTTGTTTTAAAGACTATTTAATCTGATATGAATATTGCTACTCCTGCTTTCTTTTGGTCTCTGTTTGCATGGAATACCTTTTTCCAGCCCTTCACTTTCAGTCTGTATGTGTCTCCTGTTTTGAGGTAAGTTTCTTGGAGACAACATAGATAGTGCTCTTGATTTTGTATCCATTCAGCCAGTCTTTGTCTTTTGGTTGGGGCATTCAACCCATTTATGTTTAAGGTAATTATTGATAAGTATGATCCCCTTACCATTTATTTTATTGTTTTGGGTTCGAGTTTGTTCACCCGTTTTGTGTTTCCTGTCTAGAGGAGATCCTTTAGCATTTGTTGGAGAGCTGGTTTGGTGGTGCTGAATTTTCTCAGCTTTTGCTTGTCTGTAAAGCTTTTGATTTCTCCTTCATATTTGAATGAGATCCTTGCTGGGTACAGTAATTTGGGCTGAAAGTTATTTTCTTTCATCACTTTAATTATGTCCTGGCATTCCCTCCTGGCCTGAAGAGTTTCTATTTAAAGATCAGCTGTTATCCTTATGGGAATCCCCTTGTGTGTTATTTGTTGTTTTTCCCTTGCTGCTGTTAATATTTGTTCTCTGTGTTTGATCTTTGCTAATTTGATTAATATGTGTCTTGGGATATTTCCATGGGGATGGTTGTGATCCCTGTCTCCTGGACAATGTCACGAACCTCCACCCATAGTTCACCAGGCACTCTATCTATCAAATCTAGTCCCTTAAAACTATTTCTCACTTCCACTGTATAATCTTAGGGGATTCGATTTAGGTCATACCTGAATGATCTAATGGTTTCCCCTACTTTCTTTAATTTAAGTCTGAATTTGGCTATAAGGAGTTCATTATCATAGCCACAGTCAGCTCCCAGTCTTGTTTTTGCTGACTGTATAGAGCTTCTCCATCTTTGGCTGCAAAGAATATAATCATTCTGATTTCAGTGTTGATCATCTGGTTTTGTCCATATGTAGTCTTCTCTTGTGTTGATGGAAGAGTGTGTTTGCTATGACCAGTGAGTTCTCTTGGCAAAACTCTATTCGCCTTTTCCCTGCTTCATTCTGTATTCAAAGACCAAGTTTTTCTTTTACTCTAGGTGTTTCTTGACTTCCAACTTTTGCATTCCAGTCCCCTATAATGAAAAGGACATCTTTTCAGGGTCCTAGTTCTAAAAGGTCCTGTAGGCCCTCATAGAATCGTTCAAATTCAGCTTCTTCAGAGTTACTGGATGTGACATGGACTTGGATTACTGTGGTATTGAATTGTTTGCCTTAGAAATGAACAGAGATCTTTCTGTCGTTTTTGAGATTGCATCCAAGTACTACATTCTGGACTCTTTTGTTGACCACAATGGCTACTCCATTTCTTCTAAGGGATTCCTGCCCACAGTTGTAGATATAGTGGTCATCTGAGTTAAATTCACCCGTTCCAGCCCATTTTAGTTTGCTGATTCCTAGAATGTCGACGTTCACTCTTGCCATCTCCTGTTTGACCACTTCCATTTTGCCTTGATTCATGGACATAACATTCTAGATTCCTATACAATATTGCTCTTTACAGCATCGGACCTTGCTTCTATCACCAGTCACATCCACAGCTGGGTATTCGTTTTGCTTTGGCTCCATCCCTTTATTCTTTCTGGAGTTATTTCTCCATGAATCTCCAGTAGCATACTGGGCACCTACTGACCTAGGGAGTCCCTCTTTCAGTATCCTATCATTTTGTCTTTTCATACTGTTCATGGGATTCTCAAAGGAAGAATACTGAAGTTATTTGCCATTCACTTCAGTGGACCATATTCCATCAGTTTTGCCTTGGGTTTATCCTGTTTGGGCCTCTCTGGATTTCTTGGACTCGGGTGATTATTTTCTTCTCCATTTTAGGGAAGTTTTCAACTATTATCTCCTCAAGTATTTTCTCATGGTCTTTCTTTTTGTCTTCTTCTGGGACTGCTATGATTCGAATGTCAGGGCATTTAATACTGCCCTGGAAGTCTCTGAGATTGTCCTCATTTCTTTTAATTCGTTTTTCATTTTTCTCTCTTATCCATTTATTTCTACTAGTCTATCTTCTACTTATCCTATGTTCTGCCTCCATTATTCTACTCTTTGTTCCCTCCACAGTGTTTTTGATCTCATTTATTGCATTATTCTTTATATACCTACTCTTTTTTTATTTCTTCTAGGTCCTTGTTAACCTTTCTTTTTAAACCTTTCTTGCATCTTCTCAATCCTTATCTCCAGGCTATTTATATGTGATTCTACTTTGGTTTCAAGATTTTGGATCATTTTCACTATCATTATTCGGAATTATTTATCAAGTAGATTCCCCATCTCTTCCCCTTCTGTTTGGTTTAGTGGGCATTTATCCTGTTCCTTTACCTACTGGGTATTCTTCTGTCTCTTCATCCTGTTTATATTGCTGTGTTTGGGGTGGCCTTTCTGTATTCTGGCAGTTTGTGGAGTTCTCTTTATTCTGAAGTTTCTTCACTGTGGGTGGGGTTGTACAGTTGGCTTGTCAAGGTTTCCTGGTTAGGGAAGCTCCTGTCGGTGTTCTGGTGGGTGGAGCTGGATTTCTTCTCTCTGGAGTGCAATGAAGTGTCCAGTAATGAGTTATGAGATGTCAATGGGCTTAGAGTGACTTTGGGCAGCCTGAATATTGAAGCTCAGCGCTGTGTTCCTGTGTTGCTGGAGAATTTGCATGGTATGTCTTGCTCTGTAACTTGTTGGCCCTTGGGTGGTGCTTGGTTTCAGTGTAGGTATGGATGCATTTGATGAGCTCCTGTCAATTAATGTTCCATGGAGTCAGAAGTTCTCTGGTGTCCTCAGGATTTGAACATAAGCCTTCTGCTTCTGGTTTTCAGTCTTATTTTTACAGTAACCTCAGGACTTCTCCATCTCCTTTTGAAGACAATGAGCTGCTTTTCTGGGTGCTTGATGTTCTCTGCCAGCATTCAGAAGGTGTTTTCTGGAATTTACTTATCATTTAAATGTTCTTTTGATGAATTTGCTGGGGAGAAAGTGGTCTCCCTGTCCTATTCCTCCACCATCTTAGAACTGCCTCTATTATATTATTTTCATCTGAAAATGGAGACGCTTTATATTGTCAGAAAAAAAAAAAATCCCAGGAGCTGGCTGTGGCTTAGATTTTGAATTATTTCAAATTTTGTAATAATTTATAATATTTTAATTATACTAAACATAAATATAATTTTATTTATAAAATTAAATATAATAATCATTGTAATAATATATATTTTATAATATAATTTAAAATAATGTTGAATTATTAAAAAGTTCAGACATAAATTGAAGAAAATAAGGAAAACCACTAGACCATTCAATTATGACCTAAATGAAATCCTTTATGGTTCCACAGTGGAAGTGACAAATAGATGCAAGAGATTAGATCTGATAGATTACAGTGCCTGAACAATGATGGACAGAATTTCATAAGATTGTACAGGAGTAGGTGACCAAAACCATCCTTAGAAGAAGAAATGCAAAAAGGCAAAATGGTCATCTAAGGTGGCCTTACAAATAGCTGAGAAAAGAGAGAAGCAAAAGGCAAAGAAGGAAATGAAAGATATATCCATCTGAATGCAGAGTTCCAAAGAATAACAAGGAGAGATAAGAAAGCCTTCCTATGAGAACAGTACAAAGAAATAGAGGAAAATTATAGAATGGGAAAGGCTAGAGATCTCTGCAAAAATTAAAAATATCAAGGGAATATTTCACACAAAGATGGTCACAATAAAGGACAGAAATGGTATGGGCCTAATAGGGGCAGAAGATATCAAGAAAATGTGGCAAGAATACACAGGATAACTCTTCAGAAAGATCTCAATGACCTAGATAACCATGATCTTGTGATCACTCATCTAGAGACAGACATCCAAACTTCACTTGGAAGGTAAAGTCAAGTGGCTGTAGGAAGTATCACTATGAATAAAGCTAGTGATGTTGATGAAATTCCAGTTGAGATATTTGAAGTCCTAGAAGATGATCCTGTTAAAGGGCTGCTGCTTGTAATGCAGGAGATCTGGGTTCGATCCCTGGGTCAGATGACAACCCACTCCAGTACTCTTGCCTAGGAAATTCCATGAATCGAGCAACCTGGTTATCCATGGGATCACAAAAAGTCGGACGCGACTGAGGAACTACACTGGTCAAATAAAAGACTGCACTCAATATGCCTACAAATTTGGAAAGCTCAGCAGTTGTCATAGGACTGAAAAAGGTCAGATTGAATTCCTATCCCAAAGAAGGACAATACAAAAGAATGTTCAAACTACCACATGATTGCACTTATTTCACATGATAGGAAAGTAGTGTTCAAAATTCTCCAAGATATTGAGAGAGTCAATTATTAAGTAGCTTTTAAAGAAGTCTGGAGTCCCCAAGGAAGAGGAAGTGGTCTGAGGCTCTCAAGGAAGAGATATGGGTCTGGGGTTCTCAAGGAAGAGAAAAGGACAAAGGTTTGGTTTGTTGGTTGGTTTTCTACATTGCTTTGTCTTAGTCAGTATAATAATGTATCTTGTATTAAGGGCATATTTCTCCTTAACAAGAACCATCTGATTAATCTTGTTATCTTGTTCTGTTGTGGGAGTGTGTCTGATAAAAACATATAAGGCCTTGATAAGATTAACAAGTGGGGCACTCTTCATCCCCTTTCTTGTCTATGTCAGAAGCTTTCTCTCTCCTTTTTTAGACTGTAATAAAATGCTGCTACACAAAACCTCTTATGTGATCAAGCCTGATCCCTGGTCCTGAAGCTAAATCTTCTTTGGAGATCATGAATCCAACATCCTTCACTGTAAGCTATCACTAGGTTCCAGCAGTACATGAACTGAAAACGTCTAGATGTTCAAGCTGAATTTAGAAAAGTCAGGGGAACTAGAGATAAAATTGCCAACATCCATTGGATCATAGAAAAAGGAAGAGAATTCCAGAAGAACGTCTACTTTTGCTAAAGTCGTTGACTTGTGGATAACAACAATCTGTTGGAAATTGTTCAAGAGATGGGAATATAAGACCACCTTACTCACCTCCTGAGAAATCTGTATGCAGGTCAAGAAGCAACAGTTAGAACCAGAAATGAAACGATGAACTGGTTCAAATTGGGAAAGGAGAATTTCGAGGTTGTAAAATGTTGTCCTGCTTATTTAACTTTTATGAAAAGTACATCATGCGAAAAGTCAGGCTTGATGAAGCACAAGCTGGAATCAAGATTGTTGGGAGAATTATCAATTACTTCTGGTATGCAGACGTACTACCTTTATGGCAGAAAGTGAAGAGGAACTAAAGAGCCACTTGATGAAGGTGAAAGAAGAGAGTGAAAAAACTGGCTTAAAGAGACACATGTACCCCAATGTTCATCGCAGCAGTGTTTATAATAGCCAGGACATGGAAACAACCTAGATGTCCATCAGCAGATGAATGGATAAGAAAGCTTTGGTACATGTACACAATGGAGTATTACTCAGCCGTTAAAAAGAATTCATTTGAATCAGTTCTGATGAGATGGATGAAACTGGAGCCGATTATACAGAGTGAAGTAAGCCAGAAAGAAAAACACCAATACAGTATACTAACACATATATATGGAATTTAGAAAGATGGCAATGACGACCCTGTATGCAAGACAGGAAAAAAGACACAGTGGTGTATAACGGACTTTTGGACTCAGAGAGAGAGGGAGAGGGTGGGATGATTCATGTAAGAATTGAATCACCAGTCTATGTCTGACGCAGGATACAGCATGCTTGGGGCTGGTGCATGGGGATGACCCACAGAGATGTTATGGGGAGGGAGGTGGGAGGGGGTTTCATGTTGGGGAACACATGTAAGAATTAAAGATTTTAAAATTAAATAAAAGTTAATTAAAAAAAAACTCAATATTTTAAAAAACTAAGATCATGGTATCTGTTACCATCACTTCATGACAAACAGATTAGGAAGCAACAAAATATTTTATTTATTGGGCTCAAAAATCACTGCAGATGGTGACTGCAGCCATAAAATTAAAAGATGCTTGCTCCTTGTAAGAAAAGCTATGACAAACTTAGTACACTAAAAAGCAGAGACATTACTTTGTCAAAAAAGATCAAAAAAGTCAGAGCTATTGTTTTTCCAGTAGTCATGTATGAATGTGAGATTTGGACCATAAAGAAGACTGAGCACTGAAGAATTGATGCTTTTGAAGTGTGGTGTTGGAGAAGACTTTTGAGAGTCCCTTGAACTGCAAGTGTATCAAACGAGTCAATCCTAAAGGGAATCAACTCTGATATTCTTTGGAAGGACTGATACTGAAGCTGAAGCTCCAATAATTTGGCCACCGAATGAGAAGAGCTGACTCATTAGAAAAAACGATGATGCTAGGAAAAATTGAAGGCAGACGGAGAAGGGGAAAACAGAGGACTAGATGGTTGGATGGCATCACTGACTCATTGGAATGAGTTTGGGGAAGCTCCAGGAGATGGTAAAGGGCAGGAAACCTGGCATGCTGTAGTCCATGAGGTTACAAAGAGTCAGACACGACTAAGTGACTGGACAACATCAACAATGTTTCTAAAATCATAGACATTAGAGAGTATCTGCTATATAATCATGAAAGGTTTGGAACTAAAATTCCAACAGACCTCTTTCAGATATCTTGGAAAATCTGTCTCATTAAATGACATCTAATTCAATTAAGGGAATCTTTACTTTCAAGCCATCAGGTAAAATGTTGGTCCAGTCAGACCTGTATACTTTCTTTACGTGTGCCATGTGAATCTAAGAATGTATTTTGTGGAGTTCAGTGGCACAGGCACTGGTTAGAATAACTTGATAGGAGATTTTCTGATAAGACTGAAAAAACATTTTTTGGAGATGTCTAATTCAAAAGACAAATCTTTAGGTTATATGGTGCTTATGTAAGGTCTTTATCTCCCAAGAGAATACTATGAAAAGAAACCTCTACTAAAGCATGGTTATTTTTAATAGAAGGAAGTAGAACTGTGCAATAGTGGAACATCTCTCCTTTTATTAGTTGTAGATCAAAAGAGGCATGAACCAAGGGCATTGAGTGTCTTGTGACTATCTCATAGGGTGAAGTTTTATGAGATACAGAAGTATATCTGAAATTTAGAAGAACCAAAGGCAACATTTTGGCCAAAGTAGGTCCTCTTTCACTTTTTCCAATTGAGTCTCAACAATGTTGCTACTGTGTTTAACTAAAACAGGGGATTCAGGTTGGGAAGTTCAGATAAAGTGTAAAACAAGCCAAACAGAAGAGACTTATCAAAGCACTTAGCCAGTTAGATGGGTTCCTCCATCATTATGAAGTTCAAGAGACATTCTCCAACTTAAGGTAGTGTTTTCCAAAAGGAATTTATTCATAGAAGAAGCACTAGCCTGGCTACAAGGGAAGGCTTTAGCCCAATGAAAAAGTACGGATCATGACTGAAATATACATATGTCCACTAGGAAGAGGAAATTATATGAAATTTATTTTCCAGGCATCAATTGGCCCATTCAATAGTTTAAAATGTCTGGAGCAATATGAGTTTACATGGATTGTGTTTGGATAAGTGGGGCAAGTGAAGGAAGTGCTTTTTATGGCCTGGTTACTGTTTTTCCACCTATATTGACTGATGGAGGTTATACTTTTCTCAATAAACAAGTAGTTTAACGTGTGTATAAGGTTGAGGAGTGGGAGTTTTTGAGTCTCTGGTATTTGGTCAGAGTGGTTATTTGGTCCATGGCAGAGCTTTCTCTTTTTTTATCAGGCCAGTAATTGCAAATCTTATTTTTATTTTTCTGAGGCCAATTGTTAGTCTACTCTAACTAGTTTTCCTAAATTATTATTTGAAGAAAGAACCCTTTGCACCACAATAGAAGTTTGGCTGCAGTTTGTCTCTGTAATGGCAGCATTCCCTGTAGATATAACAGCAATTTTCCTTAGCTTCCAGAAAATCAAGTTTAGTGTCTCTAGAATCTTAATAGCTAAAGTGTCTGGTAAAAGTACCACCTTTGCTAGTTCCTGAGCATAGGAGACATTCAAAATTTTATTTTCCCTGGAAGTTAGTAATTCATGTTGCTTCCACAACATTCTGAAATTATGAGCTACTCTGAAAGTTTATCTACTATCAGGATAAATATTTGTAGCTTTGTTCTTGTCTAAAGTACAAACTCGTGTAAGAGTGTGTGATTTAGACTGGTTGGCTGAGGAATCCATTACTAAAGATACTGTCTTGACAAAATCAAAATAATATTTTAATAGCACATCCAACATGGCATCTGCTATTATTGCCTTTTAAATAAGAACCTCCAGTGAGATGTCAGTGGAATTTCCTGTAGATCCCCACAAGGAGTCAGGAAGTAGTTCATCAGCAAGAAGAAGTCATGAAAGGACTCCATGTGTAATGGAGGAGAGAAGAGTGGCCACATGAAGGTGCTTATAATACAAGATAATTATGTGAAAAGCAATTAGCAGAATAACTTCATAGGAGGTGAAGCAGCTGGCTGAGAATCATTGAGTGTTATGTGAATTCTGGAGGGCTCTGCTTTGTTAGGTACAGGAATGATTAAAGAGGCTACCACAACAATATTCTTGGTGACCTTAACCAAAAAAGCAGTGGCTGTAATGACTCTAAGGCAAGACAGTGTCCTGTGTCACATGATCCAGTTACTGGTTGAAGGATCTTTTGGGTAAGGAGACTCATTCCTTGTATAAGGGAATACACTTATTCATTCCCCTGATATGAATAAGCAGCCCAGTGGCATTCCCTTCCTTTTTATATACAACAAAGAAAAGGGGAATCTGATAATTGGGAAGACCAATAACAGGTAGGTTCATTAAACTCTTCTTTAAGACCATGAATTTTATGCTACCCAGATTTCCTCATTAAATTGGGTTGGATTTTTTTTTTTTTATTTATTGTTGAGTAAAACATAGAGAGGTTTGGTCATAAGAAAGGGTTTTGAAACACATTTTAGACAATAACCAGCTAACCAAAGAAAACTTCTCCATTGGCACTTAATTTTGGGTTTTGGGAAACTTAAGACACTGTACAATCTTTATGGACCTAGGTGTAGTACTTGTTTGATATAAAATATCCTAAATTTAAAACCTGGGTTTGGGCAATTGCAATTTTTCTTTGCCAACCTTATGTCCCTTTAAGACTAAAATCTTTTAGCAAATGAATGCTATCTTCGCATGAAGAGGCTTGAGAAGGGGAGCAAAGAAGCAAATCATCCATCCACACATTGGTAATTACCATCTACAAAGAGGTGGCAAAGAAACTCCAGGGAATTTTATGTTATCCAAATCAAACTTCAGGATTTGGGAGAAATAAGAATTCTCAGTACAACTCTGAGGTGTTTCCACATGAATTGTTTTTCTTCCCAAGTGAAGGCAAAAAACAGTTGACTATCTTTATCAAATGCAATACTAAAGAGCACACACCAAAAATCAATTACAGTGAAGAATTTGCTACTTCAAATGGGAATAGAGGTAATATATGTGGTTAGAAACAACTAGGTGTCAAAGGGTGACAATGTTGTTTATCCCTCAGAGCTCTTGGACAAACCTACAGGCTTAGCTCTTAGATTTCCTAGCAAGTGTAATGGGAGTATTGCAGAGGCTAGTACAGAGATGATGAGCCTTGTGATAGTCTATTATTGGTTTCATGTACTGAAAGACATCTTTATTTATGGGAATTGATTAACTCTGGAAAGATACCTTGTCGGGCCCACTTGAATCATGATAGGAGGTACACTGTGAATTTTCTCAAATCAGTCTGAGATTTTGTCTAAGAAAAGTGAAAGCTGAGTCAATAAGACCAAAGATCAGTGCTTCCAGAAGCAATTCTAGTCCTGTCAGAGATAGAATAAAAGTTGACAAAGAGTCATTTATATTATTTAGTTGGTTATGTTGATGACTGCTATAAAATTCTAGGATTAATTACCTCTTTTGAGAGAAGGAAATGTAAGCATATTTGTTCTCTAAGAAGTTTTACCCTAATAAAAGTTTATGGTGGATAAATTAGAAAGAATGTGTCTCTCAAAAGAACTGGGGAAAAGAGAGAGAGAGAGAAAATGGATTGAGAAACAGGAGCATCTTGAGGTTCAGTAAAGATCAATCCCCATGATTTAAGCAGTTATAATAATGTGCGGTGGAGCTCTTTCATGGTACTGGGATTAAGCACTGACAGTGTGGCTTCAGTCAGTCAGGACTGGAAGAGAATGATCCTGAATGTGGAAAAAAGTTTCTTCAAGCTGTCTGAGGGGAAATATTGGGAAAAGCACCTAGATTTCCTCCAAGTCTCATCATTGAGAGTTGAGAAGACTTTAATAGCCTGGCTAGAAGGCTGGATCATTGAAAAAGCAAGAGAGTTCCAGAAAAACATCTACTTCTGGTTTGTTAACTATGGCAAAGCCTTTGACTGTGTGGATCACAATGAACTGTGGAAAATTCTGAAAGAAATGGGAATACCAGACCACTTGACCTGCCTCTTGAGAAACCTATATACAGGTCAGGAAGCAACAGTTAGAACTGGACATGGAACAACAGATTGGCTCCAAATAGGAAAAGGAGTACATCAAGGCTGTATATTGTCACCCTGCTAATTTAACTTATATGCAGAGTACATCATGAGAAATGCTGGGCTGGAAGAAGCACAAGCTAGAATCAAGATTGCCGGGAGAAATATCAATAACCTCAGATATGCAGATGACACCACCCTTATGGCAGAAAGTGAAGAGGAACTAAAAAGTCTCTTGATGAAAGTGAAAGAGGAGAGTGAAAAAGTTGGCTTAAAGCTCAACATTCAGAAAACGAAGATCATGGCATCTGGTCCCATCACTTCATGGGAAATAAATGGGGAAACAGTGGAAACAGTGTCAGACTTTATTTTGGGGGGCCCCAAAATCACTGCAGATTGTGACTGGAGCCATGATATTAAAAGACGCTTACTCCTTGGAAGGAAAGTTATGACCAAATCTAGATAGCATATTGAAAAGCAGAGACATTACTTTGCCAACAAAGGCCCATCTAGTCAAGGCTATGGTTTTTCCAGTAGTCATGTATGGATGTGAGATTTGGACTGTGAAGAAGGCTGAGTGCCAAAGAATTGATGCTTTTGAACTGTGGTGTTGAAGAAGACTCTTGAGAGTCCTTTGGACTGCAAGGAGATCTAACCAGTCCATTCTAAAGGAGATCAGTCCTGGCTGTTCTTTGGAAGAAATTATGCTAAAGCAGAAATGCCAGTACTTTGGTTGCCTCGTGCGAAGAGTTGACTCATTGGAAAAATCTCTGATGCTGGGAAGGATTGGGGGCAGGAGGAAAAGGGAACGACAGAGGATGAGATGGCTGGATGGCATCACTGACTTGATGGACGTGAGTTTGAGTGAACTTTGGGAGTTGGTGATGGATAGGGAGGCCTGGCGTGCTGAGATTCCTGGGGTCACACAGAGTCGGACATGACTGAGCGACTGAACTGAACTGAACTGACTGAAAAGGCTGAAGGTGTCCAAATCACTTAAATTTGTTAAAAATCACTTTTACAGTGACCTGGCTCTTTGTAACCGTAGCAGAAACAAGAAGGGGTTTTGTTTCACTTAGGAGGCTTCATTTGATGCTGTTGGATATTAAGAAGTTTGATGACTTTCATTGAAGGTGGCTCATCCAGAGTGTGAGAGAAATCTGGGATAGACAGTTTCCCATTCCCCTCTGGCTTTCTTTATCAAAAGGGGGAAGGCCTTTGTTCAGCCCATTAATAAACATAAAGTTAAAAGCTACACAAATGGAATCAATATCTAAAGGAAGAAAAGGAAGACCAGAATTTTCTGATTGTGTGTGTGTGTGTGTGTGTGTGTGTGTGTGTGTTTAATTTGCTTTGGTCTTGCTGTGTGTGACTTGTTCCCTGCCCAGTGACTGAACTCACACATTGGCAGTGAAAATGTGGGACCCTAACTTCTGGACCACCGAGTAATCCCTTCCACAAATTTTCTTTAAAAACAACCTGAAGTCAATTTTAATAGTCGTGAACTAGTTTATTAAATTTTTGTGTGAAAGCCTGAATCAACAGAATTTGGAAGAGCCCTAGGAATCAGCCTGATAATGTCCTTATTTACCATTGCTCAAGCCTGATAATATAACAAATTAGTAGACTGATTCTAGAGACTATCCCAGTTAGTGGTTTTTATTTAATGTTGTGTCTGGCCTTCACTGACAATTTCTGTGGCTCAGTCACTCAGTTTTGTCCTACTCTTTGCAACCCCATGGACTGTAGCACCCAGGCTCCTCTCTTCATGGAATTCTCCAGGCCAGAATACTGGAGTGGGTAGCTGTTCCCTTCTCCAGGGGATCTTCCCAATCTAGGGACTGAACCCATGTCTCCCTCATTGCAGGGGTATTCTTTACCATCTGAGCCACCAAGGAAACCCAGAGAATTAGCATGGGGTGGGAGGATGTTACGGATATATTACAGGTGTATGTAGTACAGAAAGTAAGGAAGAGTATATGGTTCCAGAGATGGAGTCTAACCATAAGGATCCTGGGGAGAGGAAGATGGTGCCAGGTTGGAAGCCTGAGATGAAAATCCAAAAAAAAAGAGCCTGAGACTTTGTGAGCCATTTCATCTTTCACTAGTTACTTGTCTGCCTTGGTTAATCTTAAGATCTTGTTTTTCAGAAAGGCAACTTTAGACTCCTGATAATTTTGAGAAGGTTCAAAGTACCAATTAAAATAAGCATTCCACTCAGTTCTGAAAATTTTTCAGCTATTGTAGTCCATTTCAGTTTTAAGGAAATTAAATTTGACGATTTCAAAAGTTCCCCAAGATGGCCACTGATACTCTAAATTGCTTTTGCTCAGGTCAGTCTAACTAAAGTTAGAAATGTGAATAAAAACAAACACAATTTTAAGCTTAAAATAAGACAGAGTCCCTGTGTGGGGTGGGGAGAATGGGGGCTTCAAAATATTTAAATCACTGGAATTCCATTTCTTAGAGTCTTTCCCTCCTGAGTAAAGAAGAATTTTCAAACAGCCTACAGCATACATGGTTTAATTCAAACAGCTGGCAAATAAATCCCAGCAAGTCCAAAGGAGAGATCTTGGTCCCAGTGGAGCCAGGCTGAAAGCTTTCTCTTTCCTTTTCTTTTTTTTTTTTTTTTTTTTTTTTTTTGCCAGTCTCCAGAAGACAGCCTTTCCAAAAGAATCAGCTGAAAGCTGAAAAACCTGGCACTGTTTCAGAGAAACAGCTCATCTTCCCACAGGAATCTGTTGAAGACTAGCCAGTTTCAGGATAAGCAGCTCGTGTTCCGAAGGAAATGGGATGAAGGTTAGCCAACTTCAGTGAAACAATCTGGTCTCAAATCAGACCAAAGTGCCAAATGAGTACTCAAATGGAGAACAAGGCTTTAACTAAAAAGAAGAAACCTTTAAATAGATCTTGAATAAAACTTGTTGTTACTGCTGCTGCTAAGTCGCTTTAGTCATGTCTGACTCTGTGCGATCCCACAGATGGCAGCCCACCAGGCTCTGCTGTCCCTGGGATTCTCCAGGCAAGAACACTGGAGTAGGTTGCCATTTAACTTGGAGAGCTTCAAAAAGCAAAGAGAATGTGAGCTTTGTTGTATTAGACATATTCAAACTCCAGGGTTGACAAGAAAAGCAGTAAATACCATTGGGCTCCATTGTGGGGATCACACACATTTGCTCATCAAAGCAGATGTTCAGGCTCCTCTCGGGTCCTAGTGCAGGCCAGCAAAATACTGACCTGAAGTGAACAGACTGACAGATTTCTCCAGCAAGATGGACTTATTCAGAATCAGCAGAGAGTGGCAAGTTGAGATCTGGAATCATGGTGAACAAAATGTTAAGTCCCAAACAGCAAAGGGAAGGAGAAGGCTTTTATAGAGAGGAAAGGAATGTTGTGTGGGGGCTCTAGTACACAAAGAATCTGTGGTTTGGTCCCTGGCTGAGTCCTCGCCAAGAATGCTTTTCACTGACTCAGCTGTCATCACAGGGCATGAGAGCTCCCCTTGCTGGTCTCCCAATCTACTTAACTAATATTTCTGTTTATTTTTGAAATTATAATCATCAAGAGGATAGGCATCTTTGTTTTCTTCACTGTTGTGCAATTGTTTAGCACAGTATGTGGAACTTTGTAGGTGCTCAACATATGTGTGTGTGTGTGTGTGTGTGTGTGTGTGTGTGTGTGTGTGTATATATATATATATATATATATATATATATATATATATATATATATATATATATATATAAATTGCTGTGGAGAAGGAAATGGCAACTCACTCCAGTACTCTTGCCTGGAGAATCCCATGGACAGAGGAGCCTGGAGGGCTACAGTCCATGGGGTCGCAAGAGTAGGACACAGCTTAGTGACTAAACGACCACCATCACCATATATTGCTGGATAAGTAAATGAAAGAATGATGATTATAAGTTTTATAAACTGAAATATGGGGAAATTGAGTTATTTATTGGTGGGGAAAGAATATGGGAAAAACAATTTTGGGATGGAGTAGGAAAGGCACTCAAGCATTAGTTCTTGACATTTTAAGTTTGATAAAACTTGCTAAACTGTCAAGCAATGAAGCTGTGAAAACAAATATTGTCATTTGGAGGTCAAAGAAGGGATTCAACTATTGATATACATTTAAGAGTTATTTTAATGGAGATCATCTATGAAGCTCTGAGAATAATTGAAATTTTAATTTATACATTATGGCAACATTTAAGATGATGGAAATGAAGAATCAGAAAATGAAAATACAAAGAAGTGGGAGGGAGGAGTGGAGTCCCAGAAGGCAGGATAAGAAGGTGTTTTAAGAAGGAGAATTTGTGACATATGCTGCATATAGATGTGAGAACGCTGGACAACAGTCATTGTGATCATCCTGCAGAGCTGCAGAAAGGGTCAGAATCCCATCCTGGCCCAGCAGTCAAAGGAAGCACAATTCAGTACTTCAATGCTCCTCTGGTCTTGCATCCATGGGACTCTCTATATTTTATGTCCCCATGCATATGTGGTAAGATGTGGTAAAGAAGACAAGTCTTAAAATTCTTATTTATTTATCTGGTTGTGCCAGTTTCGAGGTATGAGGAATCTTCAGTCTTTATTGTGGCATATGGGATCTTTAGTGTTAGTCTTAGTCGCTCAGTCATGCCCGACTCTTTGCAACGCCATGTACTGCAGCCCTCTAGGCTCCTTTGTCCATGAGATTTTCCAGGCAAGGATACTGGAGTGGGTTGCCATTTCCTTCTCCAGGGGATCTTCCCAACCCAGGGATTGAACCCGGGTCTCCTGCACTGCAGGCAGATTCTTTACCAACTGAGCTACAAGGGAAGCCACATGGGATCTTTAGTTGTAGCATAAAATTTTTGATGAGAGTAAGATCAGAGTGGCTTTCTATTCTCTGTCCCCTAAGTTTTAAAAGGAAACTATTTTCTTTCTCATCTCTTTCAGCCTGAAAGTCAGGGAAAATATTCTTTCTCAATATAACTTTTTCCAAGTATTGTATTCTTATTCATAAGCTGAGTTTTGGAACTCAAAAGCCCAAGGTAACTGCCATTAATTACTTAGCTTCCCTGGATATTCCACGTAAGAGTGGTTGGGATTGGTACAGTCACAGTTTTACATCTTGTTAATATAATACCTGGGAAAATGAAACCATCTTGCCACAATCATGTGGTCCACGGAACTGTCATTTGGAAGGTAGATCCAAAACTTATTTTTTCACCCCAATATTATCCTCCTCCCAGATCATCTTGAATAACCGTAGATAGAAAAAAAAAAAATAGTCTCTCACACATGGGGAATCTTTGTGGCTGCCCCAGAAGAATAATCATCTGATTGTGACTTCTCCCTACAGTGTCTGTTTTACAAAAGAATTAGGTCAGACTCACTAAGAACTTTGGAGCTGTAAGTCCAAAACTCAAGCCTAGCTCTTGTAATTACTATTTTGTGATTTCAGGCAAATTGTAGATTTTTCATTTTTACAAATTTGATATCATAATAATACCTAGATTTGAGGACTGTGAAGAGGATTAAACATGCAAAAGCATAGAAAAGGCACTTAGTATGTGGCCAACATTCAATGTATATTAACTGGGATGATGTCAAATGATTTTATGGTTTCTTGACAGTGTGAGATGAAGGCACATCTCTATGGTCTCTATGTTTTTTTTTTGTGCTCTTATCTACTCTTTCAGCCTGCATTTCTGCAATTATTGCCTGAAAAAAGGAAAGCCCCCACTACCCGCCCCACCCCTCAACCCCCGCCCCAGACCACAGACACGCTTAAAATACAGGCAAACATTTGTCAAACAGACACAGGGGAAACACAAGAAATAAGGCTCCACCCACAACAAAATAGGCCTTTTACAATATTAGGGATCACTTCCCTTTCTTATGGGGCTTCCCAAATAGTTCAGTGGTAAAAATTCCTCCTGTCAGTGCAAGAGATGCAAAAGGTTTGATCTGTGGGTCAGGAAGATGCCCTAGAGTAGGAAATAATATCCCACTTCTGTATTTATGCCTGTAAAATTTCATGGACTGGGGACCCTGGTGGGTTACAACTTATGGGGTGGCAGAGCTGGACACGACTGAGTGACTGAGCACACACAGTTCTTTCTTATGTGTTTCAAACAATGCTAAGAGGTAAAACAATAGTGCTTCCCTTTGTTTCAAGGTCTCAAAAACATTTAAATATATATATTTCCATTGTCAGCTACAGAAGTGCATTCCAGAAAGTGATGATATTTGATTGCTCTGAAAGTTTTATTCTCTGAAACTTTTTGACCAGCAATTATAATTTGATCTACCTCTGGAGATCTCCCCTTTGACACTGTTAATCCCTTGATTTAACTATCTTGGTCTCCTCTTTTTTAACACTTGAAAGACCATTTTCTCACTATCTGTTCACTTTTTATTTTTTAAAAATCTCCCTTATGCTTCCACTCTCCTCCTAAAATAACTTTTTAAAGATGTCCAGCATTCTCCTTATGACCACTTCAAAAGGCCCTATATGTCTCTTTCTCTAATATCTAGAATAGAATTTTAGCTCTCCATTTCATTAGTTGTATGACTTTGGTCAACCTATTACAATTTTGTGAATCTCAGATTTTTACTTCTCAGAATTGTTTTAAAATATATCTGAAAACACCCAATATAATAAAACACCAATAAAATTATATTAAATATTATAATATAAAATATTAAATATTATATAATATTATAATATATAATGATATAATAGTTATTATAATATAAAATATTAAATATTATTATATTAAAATTATATTACTTTTTCAATATGTTTATCTTGACTTCCTTCCTTTGACTTAAATCTTTGGCTCTGTCTCCTTGAGAATATATTCCTTTGGCTCCTCAGACTCTACACCCTCCAACTAACTCCCTTGCCTGTCTTTCACTGCTCCAGCGTTGTTTTTGTATATAAAGTGAAGTTAATTCATTTTTAATGGCACCATGTGACTAACCCTCAGTTTTTCCCAGTGTCTCTCCTATTGACCAATTCCACTGTATTGATAATCTAGGTCTATAATTTCAAATTTTATCTGGCTCAAATGAATATCTTCATCTTGATAAAAAATTAATTCATTTTTGTCATTTCCATAGAAGCCTTAATCAAGTCTATTTCAACTCCTCTCTTGTCATGAATCCAAGTATAACTATGACAAAGCATGTTATTATTTGATCAGTGTTAAATATTGAAGAACATTTTTGAACAGGTTATTGTTCCAATATCTTAGCATCAAATTAATTTTACATTAAAGAATAGCTCTCATCAGGTCACTCTCCATATCAAAAATGGTCACTGTCTTGTACAACCTAACATTGCCTGTTAATCATCTTCTTAATATTTTTTTATTCTATTAAACAATAGATAGATGCTATCATGTTTATAGATTAAGAGAATATAGTAAGTGAGTATTTCCTCTCATTTCTCAAATGAATATCAGGAAGATTAAGCAGACTATATTAGAACACAGGACTTTTAATTCATTTTTTGGAACTATGTACTTGAAAATCTGTCCTCTCTCTACAGTATTATATCACTTCCAAGACAAAATTGGCATCTGCTTCCAAGGTCCATAAAGTGTAACTACCTTGTCATCAATCTTTGAATCTTGTTTCAGTTATATTGTCCACTCATCCTCAAATATTATTACTATACCAACTTGTGTAAACAACTTTCTGGAAAAATAAAAAGAAAACTTGTAGAGGCAGACACAGAAACAGAGACATGCATAGGAATGCATGTCTCTTTTGTAGACTTGGGAATTTATGGATGTAAATTATAACTTGATAAATATGGCTTTTCAAAAACTACCTAAAACATCATTTTATAAGTGAGGTTCTCTAGAGAAGCAGAACCACTAAGAGATCATATTTTTTTGTTGTTCAGTCATTAAGTCATGTCTGACTCTTGTGACCCCATTGGCTGTAGCCCTCCAGGCTCCTCTGTCCATGATCATATATATATATATGATTTGATTTACTATAAGTAATTGATTCCTTCCACTTATAGAAGGTGACAAATTCCACGATCTGCAGGGTGAGTTGGCAAGCTGGAAACCAGGAAGCTGAGAGTGTACTTCCATTCAGAATCCAAAGGCCTAAGCAGCAGGAGAGCTAATGAAGTGGTTTCAGTCTGAAGAATGGCAGATGACCGACCCAGAAGAGCAATATTTCAGTTTGAGTCCAAATTCAGGAGAAAGTCATTGGCCCAATTCAGAGGCCGTCAGGCAGAAGAATTATTTTACTCAGGAGAGGGTAGGCCTTTTTGGTTTATTTAGGCCACCAGCTGATTGGATTATCCCCAACCTCATTCAGGAGAACAATCCTCAGTCTACCTGTTCAAATGTTAATCTCACCTGTAAACATCAAGAACAATGCTTGATTAAATATGTTGTCATTCTGTAGCCCAATCAAGCTGACATGTAAAATTAACCACCACAATCATTCATACTCATATCCCTTAATATTTGTGTTACTGACTTCAACATGTAAAAATACAATACTTATCCATATATCAATAATTATGTCATTTAGGAAGAAAATTTCAATAAAGATATGATTATTTAAACATTCCCATTAATATTAGAAAGAGGTTTGGAAACATTCATGTATTTTAAAATTAAAAAAAATCAAATTGTTAGAATAAAAAAAAAATAAAAGTGAATAATTTCCAATATGTGATTTTTATCGTGTTTGATGCTAACATTTTTACAAGATATACCACTTTATCTTCAAAACAATCTTAAAAAGTAAGTATTAATAATAGCATTGTAAATTAATAATCAGATAATTGACCCTAAATAATTTGTCATAGTTCAAATTGTAACTACTGATTGGGCAATCATAACCCAGCTTCATAATATGGGTTGTATCTAATTCTCTTGTTGGCAATAGCAATGCTATTTGGAGGAAGTTAAACATTTAAAATTCACTCAGATATTGTTCCCTATATTCCAACATATATTTAATGAGATTTACTGGTTTTCATGACTTGTATTTGTCAGTTTTTTACTAGAATATTCAAGCTATTTTGGGGGGTTATTAGAAACACAAGTAACAAACATATGTGTGTTTTAGCTTAGCGGTAAATGTAATTCAGCTAGAAATGGATTGTCTATACAATAAGTAGATAGTCTTAAGAAAACACAGATTTTTAAAATTACTTTTATTCAGGAAATTGGTGATGTGCTTTCTTTGCATTTTTAGTAGAAAGATTATGATACCTTGATAACCTGAGTGTTCCTCCATGGAAAGTGAATGCCAGGGACAAATCTATATAGGCTGCCAGGTAAGAAACCTGTTTTATTAATGTAAAAAATGCCAACACAAAAGAAACAGGTATGAAAGATTAAAGAAAAATATATCTGATATTATTTTTTGATCATGTGAATATATCAATGCCTGAAGTTAGCTTTATTTTTTTACAAGGTAATAAATATCCTTTTTGGCTTAAAATAAGCAAGCAAAAGAAGAAAATGCCAATTGTGATTTAAGGCAGATTTTGAAGATTAGTTCATTGGAAAAAAAATTGTTAAATAAAATGTATAAACAATTATTTAAATTGGAATTGAGCCAGAGTTGAAGGATTAGCAACATACTTATAAAAAGGTTGACCAGTGTTTTTTAACTGCAAATTGCCACCTAATTTTACATTACTAGTGTGTTCCATTGAAAAGTTTCACACACACTGACATGTATATTATAATGTGTAAAATAGCCAGTTGGTAGGAAGTTGATACATAGCACAGGGAACTCAGCTTGGTGCTCTGTGACTACCTAGAGGAATTGATGGGGGTTAGGGGTGGTAGGGAAGTTCAAGTGGGAGGGGATATATGTATACTTTATGGCTGTTTCACATTGTTTTACTGAAGAAACCAAAACAATATTGTAAAGAAATCATTTGCCAATTAAAAATAATAAATTTTAGAAATCCACAATAAAATTCAACATGATTTTTAAAAGTTGATAACTGATTATATTAATTTTCTATAAAATGTTAAGATTATATTTTATTATATTTAGGAAAAATATATAGACATATCTAGATTTTTAAAAAATTAATGATATTCTATAATTAAAGTGACTCAAACATTATTATTCCTTTAAATATTATTTCATTAATTTATTGTTTATTTAACTTATATGCAGAGTACATCATGAGAAACGCTGGACTGGAAAAAACACAAGCTGGAATCAAGATTGCCGGGAGAAATATCAATAACCTCAGATATGCAGATGACACCACCCTTATGGCAGAAAGTGAAGAAGTACTAAAAAGCCTCAAGATGAAAGTGAAAGTGGAGAATGAAAAAGTTGGCTTAAAGCTCAACATTCAGAAAACAAAGATAATGGCATCTGGACCCATCACTTCATGGGAAATAGATGGGGAAAGAGTGGAAACAGTGCCAGACTTTATTTTGGGGGGCTCCAAAATCACTGCAGATAGTGCCTGCAGCCATGAAATTAAAAGACACTTACTCCTTGGAAGAAAAGTTATGACCAACCTAGATAGCATATTGAAAAGCAGAGACATTACTTTGTCAACTAAGGTTCGTCTAGTCAAGGCTATGATTTTTTCCTGTGGTCATGTATGGATGTGAGAGTTGGACTGCGAAGAAGGCTGAGCGCCAAAGAATTGATGCTTTTGAACTGTGTTGTCAGAGAAGACTCTTGAGAGTCCCTTGGACTGCAAGGAGATCCAACCAGTCCATTCTGAAGGAGATCAGCCCTTGGATTTCTTTGGAAGGAATGATGCTAAAGCTGTAACTTCAGTACTTTGGCCACCTCATGCAAAGAGTTGACTCATTGGAAAAGACTCTGATGCTGGGAGGAATTGGAAGCAGGAGGAGAAGGGGAGGACAGAGGATGAGATGGCTGGATCACATCACTGACTCGATGGACGTGAGTCTGAGTGAACTCCAGGAGTTGGTGATGGACAGGGAAGCTTGGCATGCTGTGATTCATGGGGTCGCAAACAGTCAGATATGACTGAGCACCTGAACTGAACTGGAGTGACAAACAAGTATTATAACCTTGGAATAGCAAGAACTAATTTTTAACAATCTGTATTATTTTCAATAAGTCTGTACTATTGTAGCAGTCTCTGTACATATGAATAATGAAAGCCATAAATCTTTTCTGCAGATTTAGAATTCATCTGTTTTTGTGATATGTAAATTTATATAAGGCTTTGAAATGCTTTTTATTTCAAAACCAAATGCTAAAATCAAGTATTTGCATTTTTAATATGAAAGTGTGAAATAATTGCTTAAAGAAACAGTAAAAAAAAAAAAAAACTTTTAGAAAATTTTCTCATGGCATATTAATATAGACATTGGCATAAAAGTGAGTATTAAGAAGATGGATGAATATTTCAAGTGAAATCATTAAAGTTTTAAAGTTTCACTGGGATAAACAAAATGATTTCCAAGTTTAATTCCTTTTATATTTTTAATCTATAAATTTAGAAAAATTAACTTATTTTTAGAAAAATTTTCTTTCTATAAGAATATTGTTATTCTCCACTCTCCACCTAAATACAGGAAGAGCTGTGGCTAATAACCATTGGGTAATGATTCGGCCTCAGTAAAACATTTATTATTCTTGACCTAGATATTGAACAGTCACTCATTATTCCTATTGTAATAGGTTGTGGGTGCTTGCTAAGTCACTTCAGTCATGTCTGACTCTTTCTGACCCTTTGGCTGTAGCCTGCCAGGCTCCTCTGTCTTTGCAATTCTCCAGGCAAGAATACTGGGTTGCCATGCCCTCCTCCAGTGGATTTACCTGACCCAGGGATCAAGTTCGCTTGGCATTTTATGTCTTGGGAAAGCAAGAATATTCCATAAAGCTTTTCTGGGATTACTGAGAATGGGAATGGTTATGATTCCTTATATTTTTTCCTTATGACTCCCCTCAGCTCCATTTTTTGTTTGTTCATTTGTTTGTTTTTACTTCCACTAAACGCTCCATCCATATCTTTATCCTTATTGTTGTTAGGTTTTCAGACCAAGTTGATCACCAGGGGACATTATTTTCAATTCTTAACTTTTCAAAATACCATTGAAACAAGACTGTGAACCAACATTTCACTGAAGATTTTAGGAAAATGATGAAAACTAACAACATAATGCTGTATAGGCATCAATTATAAACTGAATGTAAGCCTCATACTACATTTTACTGACCATTTTTCATTTAGAAGTTTTCCTCTTGGTCCTCTTCCACAGCCTGTATTTGATGTAACTGCTCATATCTCCTGCATTGCCCTTTCACCATCTTTTTTTTCAGTTGTCAAGTGAAGCCACATTTTTCTTATGTTACTATGAAAAATAATTATCTTATTTGGTTTTATTTACTCTCGTCTAGATTAAGTTAGATTACTATCTACTAAATTTATCAACAAGCAGGATTTTTCTTTTTAACTAAAAAATAATCTGAGTCTAATTATGCCACTTCCCTTGATAATACGGGTTGTGTTTTTCTTAAATAGCGCACTTCTCCGTATATTTGTGTGATTAAATCTTTATGAACTATATGAAATGTACTTCATTATGAAGGAGCTAGCCTTTCTAGGATATATTTTGAAGACTCAACATTCAAGGCAATTATATTAAATATTTGATCTTATTAACACAGAATCTTACAAAAATAAAAGAATTACTCAATTGAATGAATCATGCTTTCTCATTCAGGTAATGGAAAGTGAATAAAAAAGGAAAAACATGAGCTTTACTGATATAATAGCATTGACCAAAATAAACAATTTAGGGAAAAGTTAAACAAGGAGGTGAAAGAACTATCTGATGAAAGCTATGAGACATTGAAGAAAGAAATTGAAAATGCCAGTAAATGAGAAGATATCCTGTATTCATTGATTAGAATATTTAATAATATTAAAATATCCATACTGCCCATAGGAACCTAAAGAGTCTTTGCAATCTGCAATCCCTATCAGAATTCCATAGCATTTTTTCACAGAAATAGGAAAACAAATCCCAAAATATGTTTGCATCCACAAAAGGACCCAATTAGCCTAAGATATCTTGGGAAAGGAGAACAAAACTGGAGGGATCACACTTCTTAATTTCAAATTACATTGCAAAGCTATGGTATCAAAAACACAATGATACTAGCTGATAAAGAGGTACATAAACCAATGAAATAGAACAGTGGGACTATATCAAACTAAAAAGCTCTGTACAGCAAAGGAAGCAATCAACAAAGCAATAATACAGCCTATGGATTGGGAGAAACTGTTTGCTAGCCATATATCTCATTCAGCAATAATATACAAAATATATTAAAAAAACATATAATTCAAGAGAAGGTGAACGTGAACGTGAACATGAAGTCTCTCAGTCGTGTCCAGCTCTTAGAGACCCCATGGACTGTAGCCTACCAGGCTCCTCTGTCCATGGGATTTTCCAGGCAATAGTTCTGGAGTGGATTGTCATTTCCTTCTTCAAGGAATCTTCCCAACCCAGGGATCAAACCCGAGTCTCCCGCATCGTAGACGGATGCTTTACTCTCTGCAATCTCAGCCAAAAGGCCGAGAAAAACATTAAAATATGAACAAGACTCTGAATAGACATTGTTACAAAGAAGACATATAAATGCCCAAATGTGAAAATGTGTTCAATATCGTTAATAATCCAAGAAATGCAAATCAAGACCTCAATGAGATCTCACTTCACACTTGATAGAATGGCTACCGTCAAAGAGAAAAGAGATACATGCTGTTGAAGATAAGAAGAAAAGGGCTAACTTTTATACTGTTGTTAGGAATGTACATTGGTATAGTCACTGTTAAAGATATTTAGTGGCTTCTCAAAAACAATTAAAAATAGAGATACCATGTGACACAGCAACCCCACTCCTTCGTATATATCCAAAGGAAAAGAAAGCACTATCTCAAAGAGCTATCTGTACTCCCATGTTCACTGAAGCATTAGCCATAATAGTCAAGCTAAGGACACATGAATCCAATGACAAATTCAACCATAAAAAGTAAACAAAACTTTTCAATTTGCAACATTATATATGAACCTAGAGGAAATTATTCTAACTGAAATAAACAAGACAAAGACAAATTGATGTCACTTTATTAGTAGAATCTAGAAAGGTGTAACTCATAGTAACAGGGAGAAGGCAATGGAACCCCACTCCAGTACTGTTGCCTGGAAAATCCCATGAACAGAGGAGCCTGGTAGGCTGCAGTCCATGGGGTCGCTGAGTCAGACACGATTGAGCTACTTCACTTTCACTTTTTCACTTTTTCACCTTGGAGAAGGAAATGGCAACCCACTCTGGTGTTCTTGCCTGGAAAATCCCAGAGACAGAGGAGCCTGGTGGGCTGCCATCTATGTGGTCGCACAGAGTCAGACATGACTGAAGCAACTTAAAAGCAGTAGCAGCAGCATAGTAACAAGGAGTAGAATGGTGACTTCTAAGAGCTTGGTGGCAGGCATTAGGGTGAATTGGGAGATGCTGATCAAAGTGTCTGATTAGCATCTCCTAATTGGAGATGAAAGTTATGACCAACCTAGACAGCATATTAACAAGTGGAGACATTACTTTGTCAACAAAGGTCCATGTAGTCAAGACTATGGGTTTTCCAGTGGTCATGTGAGAGTTGGACTATAAAGAAAGCTGAGCATTGAAGAATTGATGCTATTGAACCATGGTGTTGGAGAAGACTCTTGAGAGTCCCTTGAACTGCAAGGAGTTCTAACTAGTCCATCTTAAAGGAGATCAGTCCTGGGTGTTCATTGGAGGGACTGATGTTGAAGTGGAAACTCCAATACTTTGGCCACCTGATGCAAAGAGCTAACTCATTTGAAAAGACCCCGATGCTGGTAAAGATTGAGGGCAGGAGGAGAAGGGGATAACAGAGGATGAGATGGTTGGATGGCATCACCAACTCAATGGACATAAGTTTTGGTAAACTCCAGGAATTGGTGATGGACAGGGAGGCCTGGTGTGCTGTAGTTCATGGGGTCACAAAGAATCAGACAAGACTGAGTGACTGAACTAAACTGAACTGACTGATCAAAGTGTGGATCTTTCAGTTATAAGATGTTCATGTGATCTATTGTCCAGCATGGTGAATGTACTAAATAATATCGTACTATACACTTGAAATGTGCTAAAAGAGTATATGTAAAGTTTCCTCACCATACATTAAGAAAAATATAAGTATGTGAGGTGATAGATGTAATAATTAACTTGATTGTGGTAACCATTTTACAATGTATAGATATATTAAATTATCATATTGGAGAAGGAAATGGCAACCCACTCCAGTATTCTTGCCTGAAGAATCCCATGGACAATGGAACTTGGTGGGCTACAGTCCATGGGGTCACAAAGAGTCAGACACTATTGAGCAACTAACACACACATTCCTTTAAAATATATATACCCCATAACAGATTGTCATTTCTTTAACTATGTTTTTACTTATTTATACAATTTTAGGAATATGATCAGAGTTAATTTTATTAGTACAGCTTATACATTTTAAATGAGAAGTGTTTTATGTAATTTTATCTACATTTTAAATATCTCCAGAATGCATCCATCTGGGATTTCCTAGCCATGAAAATAATAATCACAATATTTACAAGCTGCTGGGGAAGATAATTTTCTCCTAATATTGCCTTATTTCAAAAATAAAGGGAACTTCTAACCTTCATGTTAATGATTATGGAATTTATATTTTTCCCATTGTATCAGGAAGGCAGAAATTACACAGCCTATTCTTAATCTGTTTGATAAACTATATATTATTTTCCAAGATGAATACACAAACATAAACAAAAAAGTTAAAATTTATTTAGCTAGATACTAATCTTGGGAAAATGATTAAGCATTTTCAGTGAATCATGTTCATCTGTAAAGCCCCCCTTCACCGTCCACCCCACCTTGAGTTAATTCCATTTTCCCAAACCATCACCCTTTTCTTTACTGCCCCCTACCACTAGGTTGTTCCCTACAGAATCACATTCATCCACAGTGATTCTCCATGCTATACATCTGTCATCCTCTCTTTCATATTGAAACTAATGTGGTGAATACTAAATTAGCTAACAATGTCTAACTTGTGAGCTTTTTATGTCTAGGAGATTTTTTTTTTTTAATAATGCAATTCAGAGCCAATTTTACAGTTATGGATTAATATTTGAAGGAGATTTTTTGATAGATTTTAAAAGTATTATAGACAATGCACAATGGAAGACCTTTATGACTGGGCTCCTTCTTAGTAGATTTTAATGTAAAATAAACATACAACAAATAGACAAACTCTAGCAAAATACCAGTATTAAGAAATGTAATGCAGCAATGGAAAGTCACTAATAATCTCTAGTTTTCACATGTACACATAACATTATATTCAGTTTTTCCTCATCATGAAAAGATCTGCTAAAATTTATTTTTAGTTTGTTTTGATGATTTATTTAGGATATCATGAATACTTTCTTCCCTAATAGGTGTCCAATCTGACTTTGATGTATATTTAAATACTATTTAAACACCAGATTACAAAATAATTAAGATATAAACATTTGAAAAACATTTTTTCAATACAATTTAATTCAACGAATTCCTCAGAAAAGAACACAGTTGCATTAATATGCTACATTTATGGACATATTCATGTAAATAAGTGTCTAATTTTAGTTTCTACCAGGTCTTTCTACTCTCATCATAGATGCAGAAATTGAATTGTCTTTATCACTGTCATGCAGATATAATATTTATTTACTTTTCCACTCCTCACTGATAGATGAGATAAATCACTAGCACTACAGAAATATCCATTAGATATTAAATCAGTAATGTCACCTGACAAGTCATTTCAATTAAAAGAAGGAAAACTTAGTTCCTGGATCTTTCTGTATATGTTTGTTTATTTAGCTAATTTCAACTGAATCTTAATAACCTGGCTGTGCAAGATAATGGATAATATTTTATGGTTTGGATTCTTTTTCATGTAACACTGAAGTTTATTTACCCATTATCATTCATGTTATAATTTATGGATGTGCTTTTTTTCTTAACTTAAAAAGTTAGATCCTGAAATTATCTCCCAAAGGACAAATTAACGTACTTTTTGTCTACCATGTGAATAGGGTCTAATGTATATGGAAATTTGACTCAGAGTACTACATAGACTTCATTTTAAGATAGGATAATAAGCATTCATTTAATTGTGATTAAATTTTCCCATTAACTACTTGTTGGACAAATGCATTGATTTAAAACTACTCTCATTACCTGGAAACATTTTATCCCCATGCTAGCAGAATTTAGACAGCACACTTCCAGGATGCTTTGGTGTACATTGACACCTAGAAAGATAATTTTTTAAAAATCCTCATAAATGGCAACTTCTCTTTATAGATATGTTTTTCTTAGTTTTCATTTTTTACAGATATTTTCAAGTGCAGTTTTAAATAATTTTTGGAATTTTTTCATCTTATTTTAAGCAATAAAGACTCCTTTTAATTTTTATTAAACTTCAATTTTTCTCCAGAAAATTCAGATATCAACTAATTATTTCTCCTAATATACTTTGATCATGTTTTACACACTCATGTATTCCCCCCCACACACATAAATATATATACAAGTTTTCCCCAGATCCCGTGTTTAGTTAACTGTATTAACTTCTTCAACAAAATTGCACTTCCTCAGTCATCTGTAAATTGTGCTAAAGCTTTATGTAGGTATGTCAAGGGAAAACTTGCACCAGATAAATTTAAATTGGTAAGAAAGCCTTTATAAGGCTACAGCAGTACAGAAGAGAGAGCAGAACCCCTATCAATCCACCTCTGTTGGGGTAAAAGTGGAAAGGTTCAACTGCTGGGAACTAGTGATAAAGTTCTTGAAAGAAGTTGACCAATGAGATGCATGTCTCACATTGATATATTCCTGCATTTGCAAACACTCTTCTCTGTGCTGAGACCATCAGTGTTTGCTGGTCAAAAACAAGGCTCCCACCCTTCACACGGTGTCACAGCCTTTCTTGATGATTACATTTCAAAGAAATGGCTGCTAGGTTCAAGAGAGAGAGACATAACATGGGTCATAAAATTGTCAAAATGGCTCTTAAGATTTGCACCTAAAAGGGTCAGAGAAGAATATTAAATTTACAAGTTTTCTAAAGAAAATGTCCTAAGAAAAGAGAGTTCAGTGTTCAGACTCAGGAAAAAGTCCATCTAAATTTTATCAAGTAGAGTGAAATATTAATACTGCACTATCTCTCAGGTATTGAGTTTTCAACTATGTCAGCTCACTGCTTTGCTTGCCAAAGAAAATATAAAGTTCATAAGGTAGGCTTGTGTTTGCTCAACATTCTAAACACCTAGAAGATTGTCTGACATATTTAATGCAATTAGTTTTCAACAAATATTTGCTGAATAAATGAATTAATTAGGAATGATTTTGCTCCCAATATTTTCATTTTAATAAAACAAATACTAGTCTGTACAATCATTCTTCTAAAGCTGACAAAACTATTCAAAATATTTTTGTCACTATACTATTTCTATGACATATTAAATATTCAAGCAAGTTAAAAGTATTTAGAGTAAGAAAAAAAAAGGGAGAATGTGAACTAGAATATATTGAATAATTAGTGAATGCCATCTGATGTCAAAACACTTTATTATGACACTGATCAAATTTTTACCTTTTTCATGTCAATTCTTCACTTCCCTATCCGTTTTCACTCAACAGGCAAGGTTCTACCTTTAAAACACAACTCTGATCTATCACTCTCCTGATTAAAACCTTTGTGTCTCTGTCTCTCCTCTCTCTCTCTCTCAGACACACACACACGTACGCACACACACAAGAAATGAGTGACACACTAATCTAAGTATTTTGCATTTATTAACTCAAATATTACTCAAATCAACTCTATGAAGTAGTTCTATTGTTAACGAAATTTAGGTGTAGTGGGTCTGGGTCCTCACTGTTCAAAAGCCAGTAAACAGGCCGAAAGGTGGAAAAGAAAGTTTCCTTCATTTTAGATAATGGCAATGGGGGTCGGGGAGAGAGTGGCAGACATCTGTCCAAAGGCTGACTCCCCTTCTCCCCCACTCCTCTACCCCAGCCAAAAAGCAGGGGTGAGAGCATTTACGGACAGAGTCAGGGAGCGGGAGGCACTGCATGTCAAAACATAGCCATCTCTAACAGCTGTCTTCAAACTGGCATCGGTGATCTGACCAGAATCATCTTAACAGTTAATCTTCAGTTCTGTGGTGCACCATTTCTTTGTGGTCACTTCTCGGAATTGTTGCACCTCATGTTCTGGGAACAGCCTAGTCATCATGTAGGTAACTTCTCCACCTGGTGTTTTGGTATCTATAAGACAGCTCACATGATATGGCTCAGAATATTATCTATAGCACTTGAGAAAGAACCAGAAGTCCTTGACTATGACCAAATTGTTATTATTTAGTCTCCTTAGACTTGTTTTCCTTTGTTTCAGCATTTCTCATTTATCTGATTAAAGTTATTCTTTGATTAAAGCTTTCCACAGGCAAAAGGCAGGCAGAAGACATGGTGGGGTGGAGGGGTGGGTAGTGGCAAGGATCATAAAGTCCCGCTTCATTTCTATTACTATTCTCACACTTAAAAGTGAAAAATCTGAAGTACAGAAAAGTTAAGTAACTTCCTAAAAGTTACACAGCTTATCAGTGGAGGGCTTTCCTTGCAAAGTCTGCTGTCAGTGTGTGCCCTCAGCTCCTCTCCCACTGAATCTACCATCCTTATTCTGGTACCCTGGGCCCTGCAGCACTCAGCACAACCTGCACTCCGTCCTTACCCTCTCAGGCTCTCCTTTCCACAAGCATACTTCTTCTCTTCAGAGGCACAGTGCCCCATTCTTCTCCTAACCTAATCCTGCCTAGAATGCTTGACTCCAAAGCCACCATTCTCAGCCTGGAGACCACATCCTTATGTCTTTATTCAAGTACCTCCTACCTTCTCTCTTCATCACTGCTCCCTGTTCTCCTACTGAGGTCTTCACTTCATCTTATCACAACTTGTGATTATATTTAATGTATGTATGTACTTACAATGATTGTTTCCTAGACTTTAGTCTCAATAAAAACAGGAAACATATAACTACTGTGTATATAGTTATTCCATAGTAGGACTTCAATAAATGTTTAATGAGCAAATAAATGAAATATGGCTATGACTTTCACAAAATTTACAAAACCTATAAATGGATGTGTAAATTCATTCAAAATGTGCATGAACTTCATCAGCAGCAGTAATAAGGATTTCTGTTTGTTTGTTTTCTATCAGCCTCTGTCAGGTAGAAACTAAGGTAGAAAATTGTAACAAAATGTGTTTTTCTACCATAGCGTAGTATCAGCTAGATCCAGTTCAGTTCAGTCGTGTCCAACTCTTTACGACCCCATGAATCGCAGCATGCCAGGCTTCCCTGTCCATCACCAACTCCCGGAGTTCACTCAGACTCACCTCCATCGAGTCAGTGATATCATCCAGCCATCTCATCCTCTGTCGTCCTCTTCTTCTCCTGCCCCCAATCCCTCCCAGCATCAGAGTCTTTTCCAATGAGTCAACTCTTCACATGAGGTGGCCAAAGTACTGGAGTTTCAGCTTTAGCATCATTCCTTCCAAAGAAATCCCAGGGCTGATCACCTTCAGAATGGACTGGTTGGATCTCCTTGCAGTCCAAGGGACTCTCAAGAGTCTTCTCCAACACCACAGTTCAAAAGCATCAATTCTTCAGCGCTCAGCCTTCTTCACAGTCCAACTCTCACATCCATACATGGCTACTGGAAAAACCATAGCCTTGACTAGACGGACCTTAGTCGGCAAAGTAATGTCTCTCCTTTACCCAGTATGGTCCAAATTCAGAATCCTTGGCATCACCAGTGTTTCTGCCTGGAGCTCCAGGTTACCTGGGAGCCTTCTGCCCAGATGCTGCCACCACTGTGGACGGTGTTGCCCTCCAGAGACACTGGGCCTCCATGCTGATTCTGTTCTTGGGCTGCTAGTCTCACAAATGCTACAGATTCACTATCGCTGCCTTTGTGTACTGGCTCAGGTCCTGGGGGGCTGCACTTTCATTCCTTTTGTACCCTGGACACTACATAAAACCTTGACCAAAATGTTTTGATCACTGAAAAAATTCAGGCTAGTTAGTATCTCACTGTAGTCTAAGGTTGCTTCTGGAGATCCTTTTTTACCTGCCTTCTTTTATCCTAGTGGGATGGACAGGAAGCAAACTGCCCCTCTTATTTTTGTTTCCCAGTGGTGGGGTGGAGGTGTGGGTGGGTGTGTATTCCTGGTGGCCTAGCAGGTTAGCTGGTAAAGAATCCTCTTGCCACTGCAGGAGCCTGTAATACAAGAGACCCAGATTTGATCTCTGGATTGGGAAGATAGATCCCCTGGAGGAGGGCATGACAACACACTCCATTATATTTGCCTGGAGAGTACCATGGACAGAGGAGATTGGTGGGTCACAGTCCATAGGGTCCCAAAGAGGAAGGCACTGAGGACCACAGAGGGAGCTCTGAGCCAGGAGCAGGGCTGGGGCAGCACTCCCCTGCTGGAAGTCTGTCTTCCTACCTCTTTCTTCTGATTGGCTCCTTGATGCTGCGCTTGATGGTGCATTTAAATGATTTTTTTTTTTTTGTCATGTCTCTAAATCTCCTTCACAATCATAAGCTAAATGTTCTGGGGTTTTGAGAGTAGTGAGAACCTGGAATATTTAAAACTTCCAAAAGAGACAAGATTTAAGAGGGAGAGAGATAAAAAAAAAAGAAGAAAGTATGTGTTTTAAAGCATTATTCCATTAAAAAACAAAACAATGAGCAAATGTGAGTGCCTATTATATCTGCATTATTAGAGTAGTGATGAAAAAACAATGAGATAAGCATCATGGGAGAAGATGAAGCAGGTGCGTTTACAGAAATTGTAAGGACTTTGAATTTAGAGATACAGTTTCATAAAAGTTAAAGGTAGATTGTGTCAAACAACTTGAGTTTGAATTTTGACTCAATGCTTAACTAGATTTGTGATTTTGGTGGGAAGGTTCTGTATGCTCATGTAAGAAATATTATATTTTTCATAATAATGTAAATCCATATACATACATGCCAAAGCACTTGCTTGGTCATTTGGTGAGTTTCTAACCACTGCTGTTTTTTATTAGTGTTATTTTATCCAAAAGGTGACTGAATAGGACAGACGCTCATGATAAAGTCTCCAGGTATTTGCTATGTCATGGTGTGTATGATACAGCAGGAATTCACTAAGCAAAAAAGGTGGCAGCATATAGACTACTAGAGGGATATTTTGTTAAGATAGCTATCACATAATACACAGTGTTTTTAAATATGCAAAGGATGTTATGCTAAGCAACATAGCAATGAGATTAAATAGACATTTATAAGACTGCCCATTTTATCCCTTCAATGGAGGAGAGAAGGACTAAGATTTGAAAATGGCTGAAAATGGTCACTGCTGGCTGCTTATTGTTCCCATGTTGTCCAAAGGAACTAAAAAGAGTTTAATGTTAAAGCATTGTCCTAAGAAGCCCCCTGCCAAAAAAAAAAAAAATTACCATTATCTCACATACAACAAGCTAGTATTTTCAGTAAGGTAACTGAATCTTTTTTTTTTTTTTTTTTTTATTTTTATTTTTATTTTTACTTTACAATACTGTATTGGTTTTGGCATACATTGACATGAATCCGCCACAGGCGTACATGAGCTCCCAAACATGAACCCCCCTCCCACTTCCCACCCCACATCATCCCTCCAGATCATCCCCATGCACCAGCCCCAAGCATCCTGTATCGTGCATCAAACATAGACTGGAGATTCGTTTCTTACATGATAGTATACATGTTTCAATGCCATTCTCTCAAATCATCCCACCCTCTCCCTCTCCCTCAGAGTCCAAAAGCCCGCTCTACACATCTGTGTCACTTTTGCTCTCTTGCATACAGGGTCATCATTACCATCTTTCTAAATTCCATATATATGTGTTAGTATACTGTATTTTTGTTTTTCTTTTTGGCTTACTTCACTCTGTATAATAGGCTCCAGTTTCATCCATCTCATTAGAACGGATTCAAATGCATACTTTTTAATAGCTGAGTAATACTCCATTGTGTATATGTACCACAGCTTTCTTATCCATTCATCTGCTAATGGACATCTAGGTTGTTTCCATGTGCTGGCTATTATAAACAGTGCTGCGATGAACATTGGGGTGCATGTGTCTCTTTCTATTCTGGTTTCCTCAGTGTGTATGCCCAGCAGTGGGATTGCTGGGTCATAAGGCAGTTCTATTTGCAATTTTTTAAAGAATCTCTACACTGTTCTCCGTAGTGGCTGTACTAGTTTGCATTCCCACCAACAGTGCAAGAGGGTTTTCTTTTTTCCACACCCTCTCCTGCATTTACTGCTTGCTGACTTTTGGATCGCAGCTATTCTGACTGGTGTGAAGTGGTACCTCATTGTGGTCTTGATTTGCATTTCTCTAATAATGAGTGACGTTGAGCATCTTTTCATGTGTTTGTTAGCCATTCATATGTCTTCTTTGTAGAAATGTCTATTTAGTTCTTTGGCCCATTTTTTGATTGGGTCGTTTATTTCTGTGGAATTGAGCTGCAGGAGTTGCTTGTATATTTTTGAGATTAGTTGTTTGTCAGTTGCTTCATTTGCTATTATTTTCTCCCATTCAGAAGGCTGTCTTTTCACCTTGCTTATATTTTCCTTTGTTGTGCAGAAGCTTTTAATTTTAATTAGATCCCATTTGTTTATTTTTTCTTTTATTTCAAGAATTCTGGGAGGTGGATCATAGGGGATCCTCTGTGATTTAGGTCAGAGAGTGTTTTGCCTATGTTCTCCTCTAAGAGTTTTATAGTTTCTGGTCTTACATTTAGATCTTTAATCCATTTTGAGTTTATTTTTGTGTGCGGTGTTAGAAAGTGATCTAGTTTCATTCTTTTACAAGTGGTTGACCAGTTTTCCCAGCACCACTTGTTAAAGAGACTGTCTTTTCTCCATTGTATATTCTTGCCTCCTTTGTCAAAGATAAGGTGTCCATATGTGTGTGGATTTATCTCTGGGCTTTCTATTTTGTTCCATTGATCTATATTTCTGTCTTTGTGCCATTACCATACTGTCTTGATGACTGTGGCTTTGTAGTAGAGCCTGAAGTCAGGCAAGTTGATTCCTCCAGTTCCAATCTTCTTTCTCAAAATTGCTTTGGCTATTCAAGGTTTTTTTGTATTTCCATACAAATCTTGAAATTATTTGTTCTAGTTCTGTGAAAAATACCACTTTTAGCTTGATAAGGATTGCATTGACTCTGTAGATTGGTTCATTTTTTAAACGAAGAAAATGAGTATTCAAACCTTGTGGGATTCACATTTCCCAGAGTCAGCCTGAAGGAACTAAAGGATACTTCTCTTAAATTTTAAGGTTTGAAAATCACTGAGAAGGGCTTCCTTTTTTCTTTTATTTAAATTAAACTATGTAGAGCAAATAGCCTCCAATACTGAAATGGATGTGCTGTAGCACTTGAAGATTCCTCTCTTCCTCAGGTCTGCCACAGCCAGGGATCTTTAGCTGGAAGTCTGACACGTGGGGTGGCAATGACTTTTGAACTATCCCAGAACATCCCATTCTCGCTGTTTTTAAAGCTCTTTGACTCTCTATCAGCAGATAATTTTGCAGATTTCTGCCTAGGGGATAAGATTCACTAATATTATTAGGCTTTGTGACCTGCAGTAAAGTTTTTTTGAATGAACATAAGGTTTACCTGACACAAAGAGCATTACTTTTACTTTTTTGTTTCTTTTTTTTTTAACTCTAAACTGAATATGAATTATTTGACGTCTATATTTTGCCTTTTGGTTTCCAGAAAGTTGAAGTGTTTTATATCAGGTAGAAAATGTCTGTTGAAAGAGGGAAAAGTAATTAATTTTTTCCCCAAAGGAGATCAAATTCCTAAAAACTCAAAGGAATCGCTGTGTAAAATTGATTTAAAACCATAATAACTTTCATAATAAAAAGATTACACAGGATCTGGGATACTGTAGGGAATATTCCCATACATGCCAATGTATAATGTAAGTCTGGTCTCCCATGCATGAGACTTTTCAGAGCTTTTTATAGATTCCCCTGGACCTGCTTTCCCATCCATCTCTCTCTCTCTCTCTTTCTTTAAAAATCACTGAACCTTCCAGATTGTATTTTATTGTCCTGGATTCCCCACATGCATATCTTATAACAGCTTATGCTAGATAACACGTTGCTTTAACAATAATGAAATGTAAGAATATTATTGGAATGCCTAATCTGTTGGGATGCTGCCTGTGAATAACTGTTTGAACCCATAATGCTGCTTCTTAGACACTCACCACTTGATACTATTATTTCAAATTCACATCAAATACTACCATTGCTCTATCTTTATGTGAAGTTATTGCTCTGTTTTTCAGTACCACTCTTGAGATACAGATATTAATAGCTAGATCTAGATTTATCACTCATTTTGACCTCTACATAAGTATATGAAAGTAATATGTGCTCATGTTCAGTTATTCAATCATATTTGACTCTTTGTGACCCCATGGACTGTAGCCAAGATTCCTCAGTCCATGGGATTATACCTGCAGAAATACTGCAATGTGTTGCCATTTCCTCCTCCAGAGGGTCTTCCTGACCCAGGGAATGAACTCATATCTCCTTCACTAAGGCAGATTCTTTACAACTGAGCAGCTTGGGAAATCCCCAAGCAAATAGACTTTCTTTCAATCTCTCTCCGGAAAGTTGAAAGTGAAAATCCAACATGTGAGAATGGACTATAGGTTGAAAACAGTATTGGATTAGGCTCAGATGTTGAAATCAGTCTCCATTACTTATTAACTCTGTGTTCCCTAGTTCTCTCAGCAGAGACAGTAGGAAAAATGATAAATATTTTTCAAAGATAATTCAATTGAAAAAATTAGAACAGCCTGTCACATAGTAGATAATCAATAAATATTAAGCATTAAAATTATCTTCCTGATGTCTCAATGGTAAAGAATTTGCCTGGAACCAGGAGACCCAGGTTTGATCCCTGGGTCACCCATTCCAGTCCATTTTAGTTCACTGATCCTAAAATATTGATGTTCACTCTTGTCATCTCCTGTTTGATCACCTCCAATTTGCCTTAATTCATGGACCTAACATTCCAGGTTTATATGCAGTATTGCTATTTACAGCATCAGACCTTGCTTCCATCACCAGTCACACCCACAATGGGATGTCATTTTTAATTTGGCTCTGTCTCTTCATTCTTTCTAGAGTTATTTCTCCACTGATCTCCAGTAGTATATTGGGTACCTACTGACCTGGGTAGTTCATCATTCAGTGTCCTATCTTTTTGCCTTTTTATACTGTACATTGGGTTATCAAGGCACGAATACTGAAGTGGTTTGCTATTTCTTTCTCCAGTGGACCACATTTTGTCAAAACTCTACAACATGACCTGTCCGAGGGTCTCGGGTAGCCATTGAGGCCATGGCTCACAGTTTCGTTTAGTTAGACAAGACTCTGTTCTATGTGATCAGATTGGTCAGTTTTCTTGACAGTGGTTTTCAGTCTGTCTGCACTCTAATCAAATCAGTTCAGTTCAGTCGCTCAGTCATGTCTGACTCTTTGCAACCCCATGAATCACAGCGCACCAGGCCTCCCTGTCCATCACCAACTCCCGGAGTTCACTCAGACTCACATCCATCGAGTCAGTGATGCCATCCAGCCATTGCATTCTCTGTTGTCCCCTTCTCCTCCTGCCTCCAATCCCTCCCAGCATAAGAGTCTTTTCCAATGAGTCAACTTTTCGCATAAGTTGGACAAAGTACTGGAGTTTCAGCTTCAGCATCATTCCTTCCAAAGAAATCTCAGGGATGACTTCAGAAAGGACTGGTTGTATCTCCTCTCAGTCCAAGGGACTCTCAGGAGTCTTCTGAAACAACACAGTTCAAAAGCATCAATTCTTCGATGATAAGCCTTCTTCATAGTCCAACTGTCACATCCATACATGACCACTTGAAAAACCATAGCTTTGACTAGACAGACCTTTGTTGGCAAAGTAATGTCTCTGCTTTTGAATATGCTATCTAGGTTGGTCATAACATGTCTTCCAAAGAGTAAGTGTCTTTTAATTTCATGGCTGCAATCACCATCTACAGTGACTTTGTAGCTCAAAAAAATAAAGTCTGGCACTGTTTCCACTCTTTCCCCATCTATTTCCCATGAAGTGATGGGACCGGATGCCATGAGCTTCGTTTTCTGAATGTTGAGCTTTAAGCCAACTTTTTCACTCTCCATTTTCACTTTCATCAAGAGGATTTTTAGTTCCTCTTCACTTTCTTCCATAAAGGTGGTGTCATCTGCATATCTGAGGTTATTGATATTTCTCCCGGCAATCTTGATTCCAGCTTGTGCTTCTTCCAGTCCAGCGTTTCTCATGATGTACTCTGCATATAATTTAAATAAGCAGGGTGACAATATACAGCCTTGATGTACTCCTTTTCCTATTTGGAACCAGTCTGTTCTATGTTCAGTTCTAACTGTTGCTTCCTGACCTGCATACAGATTTCTCAAGACGGGGGTCAGGTGGTCTGGTATTCCCATCTCTCTCAGGATTTTCCACAGTTTATTGCGATCCACACAGTCAAAGGCTTTGCCATAGTCAATAAAGCAGAAATAGATGTTTTTCTGGAACTCTCTTGTTTTTTCCATGATCCAGTGGAAGTTGACAATTTGATCTCTGGTTCCTTTGCCTTTTCTAAAACCAGCTTGAACATCAGGAAGTTCACTGTTCACATATTACTGAAGCCTGGCTTGGAGAATTTTGAGCATTACTTTACTAGCATGTGAGATGAGTGCAATTGTGCGATAGTTTGAGCATTCTTTGGAATTGCCTTTCTTTGTAATTGAAATGAAAATGGGCCTTTTCCAGTTCTGTGACCACTGCTGAGTTTTCCAAATTTGCTGGCATATTGAGTGCAGCACTTTCACAGCATCATCTTTCAGGTTTTGAAATAGCTCAACTTCAATTCCATCACCTCCACTTGATTTGTTGGTAGTGATGCTTTCTAAGGCCCCCTTGACTTCACGTTCCAAGATGTCTGGCTCTAGGTGAATGATCACACCATCATGATTATCCGGGTTGTGAAGATCTTTTTCATACAGTTCTTCTGTGTATTCTTGCCACCTCTTCTTAATATCTTCTGCTTCTGTTAGGTCCACACAACTTCTGTCCTTTATCGACCCCATCTTTGCATGAAATTTCACCTTGGAATCTCTAATTTTTTGAAGAGATCTCTAGTCTGTCCCATTCCGTTCTTTTCGTCTATTTCTTTGCATTGATCACTAAAGAAGTCTTTCTTTTCTTTTCTTGCTATTCTTTGAAGCTTAGCATTCAAATGGGTATATCTTTCTTTTCCTCCTTTGCTTTTTGCTTCTCTTCTTTTCACAGCTATTTTTAAGGCCTCCCCAGACAGCCATTTGGCTTTTTCGCATTTCTTTTCCATGGGGATGGTCTTGATCCCTGTCTCCTGTACAATGTCACGAACCTCTGTCCATAGTTCATCAGGCACTCTATCTGTCAGATCTAGGCCCTTAAATCTATTTCTCACTTCCACTGTATAATCATAAGTGATTAGATTTAGGTCATACCTGAATGATCTAGCAGTTTTCCCTACTTTCTTCAATTTGAGTCTGAATTTGGTAATAATGAGTTCATGATCTGAACCATAGTCAGCTCCTGGTCTTGTCTTTGTTGACTGTATAGAGCTTCTTTACCTTTGACTGCAAAGAATATAATCAGTCTGATTTTGGTGTTGACCATCTGGTGATATCCATGTGTGGAGTCTTCTCTTGTGTTGTTGGAAGAGGGTGTTTGCTATGACCAGTGCATTTTCTTGGCAAAATTCTATTGGTCTTTTCCCTGTTTCATTCCCTATTCCAAGGCCAAATTTGCCTGTTATTCCAGGTGTTTCTTGACTTCCTAGTTTTGCATTTCAGTCCCTTATAATGAAAAGGACATCTTTTTTGTGTCCTACTTCTAAAAGTTCTTGTAGACCTTCATAGAACTGTTCAACTTCAGCTTCTTCAGCATTACTGGTTGGATTACTGTGATATTGAATGGGTTGCCTTGGAAATGAACAGAAATCATTATGTCATTTTTGAGATTGCATCCAAGTACTGCATTTCAGACTCTTTTGTTGACCATGATGGTTACTTCATATCTTCTGATGGATTCCTTCCCCTAGTAGTAGATATAATGGTCATCTGAGTTATTTTCACCCATTCCAGTCCATTTTAGTTCGCTGATTCCTACAATGTTGACGTTCAGCCTTGCCATCTCTTGTTTGACCACTTCAAATTTGCCTTGAATCATGAACTTGATATTCCAGGTTCCTATTCAATATTGCTCTTTACAGCATCAGACCTTGCTTCTATCACCAGTCACATCCACAGCTGGGTATGATAGATTAGGGTAAAAGGCTTATGAAAGCTTCCTGATGGTATAGAGTGATTGTGTGGGACACTGGGTCTTGTTCTGTTGGGCAGGGCCATATTCAGTAAATCTTTAATCCAATTTTCTGTTGATGGGTGGATCTGTTTTTCCTCCCTGCTATTTACCTGGAGCCAAACTATGGTTGGCTTCCCTTGAAGCTCAGTTGGTAAAGAATCTGCCTGCAATGCAGGAGATCCAGGTTCAATTCCTGGGTTGGGAAAATTCTCTAGAGAATAAAATGTCAACCCATTCCACTATTTTTGCCTGGAGAATCCTATGGGCAGAGGAGTCTGGCAGGCTACAGTCCATGGGGCCACAAAGTCGGGCATAACTTAGCAACTAAACCACCACCAAACTATGGTGGATTTAGTGAAGATAATGGTGACCTCCCTCAAAAGATCCCAGGCATGTACTACTATTGTCCATGCTCCCAACCTTTCAGCAGGCCACCACCGACCCACACCTTCACTGGAGATTCCCAGAAACCCCACAGGCATGTCTCCTGTTTGTCACTGTTCCTTTCTCCTCGGTCCTGGTGCACAAGGTTCTGTTGTGCCCTCCAAGAATCTATTTCCCAGTCCTATGTAACTTCAGGCAGCTTTATAGTGGGCTTAATAGTGACCTCCTCCAAGAGGACTTATGCCATACCCACACCCAGAGTCCCTGTGCCTATTCAGCCTCAAAAACAGTAAGATGATTTTTGTATTATGTTATTATTTACTACTATATTTAGAGCATTTTCTCTGAATAAAATCATGTGTGGGTGTTGGTGTGGGTGAGAGAGAGTGAAAGAGAGGAAAAAGATAAAGAGGCTATGAGAATGACTTCTTGTTTCTAGGTAGTTTATGCTCATAGTCTTAAGAAATCAAGACTTAGAAATATAAATGTCACGTGTTGAGATAATTTTCACTTCACCTTACAGGAGAGATTGTGAAGACAAGGGATTGTGTGGTTGGGAGAGTAAAATGATTGATGTTATAGTTGACCACAAATTTTATGAGCATTTTAACACTGAAATGCATATATACACACACAAACATATATCATATACTATAAATTAGTTTTATAATCTGTCCATCTCCTTGCAGTCCAAGGGACTCGCAAGAGTTTTCTCCAACACCACAGTCCAAAAGCACCAATTCTTCAGCGCTCAGCTTTCTTCACACTGTTAACTCTCATATCCATACATGACCACTGGGAAAACCATAGCCTTGACTAGATGGAGCTTTGTTGGCAAAGTAACGTCTCTGCTTTTGAATATGCTATCTATGTTGCATAATTAGGTTGCTATCTAGGTTGCACGATTATAGTACTATAATCGTGATCATCTGGAGCATGAAGATCTGTTTTGTACAGTTCTTCTGTGTATTTTTGCCACCTCTTCTTAATATCTTCTGCTTCTGTTAGGTCCATACCATTTCTGTCCTTTATTGAGGCCATCTTTCCATGAAATGTTCCCTTGGTATCTCTAATTTTCTTGAAGAAATCTCTAGTCTTTTCCATTCTGTTGTTTTCCTCTATTTCTTGACATTGATTTCTGAGGAAAGCTTTCTTATCTCTTTGCTATTCTTTTGAGCTCTGCATTCAGATGCTTATATCTTTCCTTTTCTCTTTTGCTTTTCACTTATCTTCTTTTCAAAGCTATTTTTAAGGCCTCCTTAGACAGCCATTTTGCTTTTTTGCATTTCTTTTCTATGGGGATGGTGTTGATCCCTGTCTCCTGTACAATGTCACGAACCTCCATCCTTAGTTCATCAGGCACTCTGTCTATCAGATTTATTCCTTTAAATCTATTTATAATCATAAGAAATTTTATTTAAGACATACCTGGAATGGTCTAATGGTTTCCTTTCTTCCATTTAAGTTTGAATTTGGCAGTAAAGAGTTCATGATCTGAGCCACAGTCAGCTCCTGGTCTTGTTTTTGCTGACTGTATAGAGCTTCACCTTCTTTGGCTGCAAAGAATATAATCAATCTGATTTCAACAAAGACAGACCTTGTTGACTATCTGGTGATGTCCATGTGTAGAGTCTTCTTTTCTGTTGTTGGAAGAGGGTGTTTGCTATGACTACTGTGTTCTTTTGGCAAAACTCTATAAGTGTTTGCCTTGCTTCATTTCATATTCCACGGCCAAATTTGCCTGTTTCCCCAGGTGTTTCTTGACTTCTTACTTTTGCATTCCAGTCCCCTATAATGAAAAGGACATCTTTTTTGGGTTTTAGCTCTAAAAGGTCTTGTAGGTCTTCCTAGAACCATTCAACTTCAGCTTCTTAAGCATTACTGGTTGGGGAATAGACTAGGATTACTGTGATATTGAATGGTTTGCTTTGGAAACAAACAGAGATCATTCTTTTGTTCTTGAGATTGCATCAAAGTACTGTATTTTGTAACCTTTTGTTGACCATGATAGCTACTCCATTTCTTCTAATGGATTCCTGCCCACAGTAGTAGATATAATAGTCATCTGAGTTAAATTCACCAGTCCATTTTAATTCGCTGATTTCTAGAATGTCAAGGAATAGTTGCTTTAAAATGCTGAGCTAGTTTCTGCTTTATAAAATGAATCAGATACACACACGCATACACACACACACACACACACACACATGCACACAGATATCTCCTTTCTTAGATCCCCTTCCCACTTTGTCTTATCCTTCCCAATAATGTCATTGTAGAGCAGTGAGCTGAGCTCCCTGTGCTACAAAGCAGGTTACCACTAGCTATTTGTTTTACACATGAAAATGTACACCTGTCAATCCTAACCCCCAATTCATCCTTCCTCCCCTTCAGACCACCCTCTGTGTCTATGCATCTGTTCTCTATAGTTCAGCACAGTTCCGTCACTCAGTCATGTCTGACTATTTGTGACCCCATGAACTGCAGCACACCAGGCCTCCCTGTCCATCACCAACTCCTGGAGTCCACCCAAACCCATGTCCATTGAATCGGTGATGTCATCCAACCATCTCATCCTCTGTCATCCCCTTCTCCTCCTGCTCTCAATCTTTACCATCATCAGGGTCTTTTCAAATGAGTCATCTCTTTGCATCAGCTGGCCAAAGTATTGGAGTTTCCACTTCAACATCAGTCCTTCCAATGAACACCCAGGACTGATCTCCTTTAGGATGGACTGGTTGGATCTCCTTGCAGTCCAAGGGACTCTCAAGTGTCTTCTCTAGCATCACAGTTCAAAAGCATCAATTCTTCTTCACTCAGCTTTCTTTATACTCCAACTCTCACATCCATACATGACCACTGGATAAAACCATAGCCTTGACTAGACGGACCTTTGTTGACAAAGTTCTCTATATCTGCATCTCTATTCCTGTCCTGAACATAGGCTCATCTGTATAATTTTTCTAGATTCCATATATATGTGTTAATAAACAATATTTTTTCATCACAGAACCTTGATAGACACATGACTTGTATCAGTTTTTTGTTGGTCTTCAAGGACTGAGCAAGATCTAATCAAGTTAAAGCCAGCACCAAACCTTTCATTGTGTTATGATAACCTGATCACATAAGGACGTATAGGCTGTGTGAGGCAGGGCAGGCAAACAGGTAGCACTGTGGATTTAAGGAGAGGAGAGTAAGAATGTACGGAGGGATTTATTGGCTGGAGAAAAAGAAGAGTAGTGTGGGAGATGCTATAGACCCAAAACTAGATGTGATGCATGAATTTTCTCCTCAACCACTGTTAGTGAAATATTATTCAAATAGCCCCATCCAGATGCAAAGTTTAGAGATACAACCCATGCTCAAGAAGCATTTCTCAGTACCCTTCTATACTATGGGAAAAACTACTTTTCTACCACATCCCATAGGATAGGAGGGGACTTCAGAGATGTAAACGATTGGTTATGTACTGTTTGCCCAACAGCCAAATTTTCCAGAAGCATTTGCTGTTCATTATTTGCTAGCATTCAATAAGCTGTTCACTCAGCCTGCTGTCAGAAATGGTTTGGGGATTTTTAGCAGAGCTTCCCCTTGGTCAAGAGCATTAAGTGTAGCAGAGCATGCCTCCCTAATCATAATCACAATCAAAACATGAATTAGAGCAGAATTTTGATACACCATAGACCAAGCTCCAGCTCCCTCTTCCTATACTGAGACCATCTTTATTTATAAAATATATCTTAAATGATGTAGTGTTCAAAAATATTTAATAGAAAGTGGCAATATATTTTCACATAATGATTTTTGTTACTAAATTTAGACAAAAATATGAAGGAATATTTGGACTATAAAAATAATGATCTACATTTTTAACCCAGTATTACACATATCTTATTATTATTGTTAGAATCTTAATATTAATGAAGTGGATATTCTACATTGACTTCAAAATTTAGAAAAGTAAATAGATATGTAAGTAGATGAAATAATTACCTATTCAAAGGTCATGGAAAAAAATGCTTCTTAATGCCTTTCTCTTCATTTTTAAATTGTGTTGCAGAAATCACTGACCATATTAAAGATCTTTCTGAATTTCCATTTTTAATTAAAGCTAATAGGTTTTCATTTTCTCTTTTACAAAGAATTAAAACGTTTTTTGCCTAGTTTTAAATTTTTTAAATTAACCTGCAGAAACAATCATATTTCAACATAACACAGTCTAGATGAATTCAGATTTAAAAATATTTATCTTTAACACTGGGTTTTAAAAATATTACAGGAGGAGTCAAGATGATGGAATAAGAAGACATAGAATCCATCCTTCCTCGCAACTACATCAAAAATACTTCTGCAAATGGACCAGTTCTCACAGAGCACCTGCTGAGCATTAACTGAAGTCTTTGACATCTAAAAGGACAAGAAAAAAAAAACCCTTGCAGCCAGGTAGGATGAAAGAAAGAAATAAAGAAACAGTCAGAAAACGCAAGATGTGAAACTGCAGGTAAGAAGGAGAAAAATGCCGTCACAGTGGGGTAATCAGCTGGAGCTGAAAGAGACCTTTGGAAGATCAAAGGAGACCTTCTGCAGAAGGTCTGCAGAATGCAGGACAAAGTCAGAGCTATGTGCATGGTCTGTACTACAGAACAGTGCACCCCAACCTGAGTCATGGATCTCTTATTGTGGAAGAGGGCTAAGGTGCTAGAAAGTGGCTTTGGAGCACAGACCCAGGGAGGGGACAGCTGTTGTCTGTGAAAGACAGCCTGAAGGGACAGGAGTAAGGAACTCCACAACTGGGGAGGTTTGCAGAAAAAGTCAGGATACCATAGAAGGAAGGTGTTATAGTTGAGCAGTAAGCAAGGGATTGGGCCAGCCACCATTCTAATGCCCTTCCCCATTCACTGATTTTTGCCTCCAAGATCATTGTGAGGGACACCCATCTAAGCCAGCTCACCTGTTCCTCAAGGCAAGGCCTCTCCAACCTATGTAGTCTCTGGGGTCTTGTACACTGTCCATCCCAAAGCCTTCTTGGGAATCCTGCTTGAGACAGGAATGCCAGTTTTGGCAGTGGCTGAGTGCTAAAACATGAGGTTGAGAGAGCAGATTCAGGGAGAAAACCACTGTTGGCTGCTCGGATAAAACAGAAAGAACAGGAGTGACAGGTTCCACCACGCCTGAAATACCCCTAAGTAAATATGGTCTGCCTGGGAAACAAGGTGTCAGTATTGAGTGGTGTGCAGGAAGTGAGACCACCACGACTCCTATGCCCCAGTCCCTGTCTCCACAAGCACTGTGAGGAAATCCTACTAGAGCAAGCAAACCCCAGACTATCACAACTGCCTGCCAGCCTACACTGCTGCAAGAGACTCCCACACACAACAGCTGTGGCCACCATAAACCTCCTCAGCCTGAGTGAGGCCCAATCAGCTGTCACTTTTCTTGTCTCTTGCCTGGGTGGGGAACCGATATCTGAGGGTGACCCATATGCAGAGATGGGACCAAAAATCAAACCTGAGCCCCACAGGCAATGCAATTAAGGAAAGGAAGAGAAATCTCTTGATGCAGCTGCACAAGCCATGGATTAAGTTCCACCTATCAGATTGCTAAATCATGCATCTGTGGGATATGTAAATAGAGAATAAGTGTTCCCACAACTGAAACCAGTCTAACTCTAGCAGCAGTGGGTTTTGGGGGCAAATACATGTGGGAGTTAGGCCAAGTCAGAGTGCCAGCTGATGCCACAGATCCCACACCAGGTTCAGAGACCTCTATAGAGAAAATGGAGGGCCTCTTGAGGAGGCAGGGATTGGCTGTGGGATGTTATGGAAAATAGGACACTGATAGATAAGGCATCAGGAAAATCTTATCACTATCATATCTTTCCTGTCTCATTTTGCTTAGTTGTTGATGTTGTTGATTTTTTTTAAATTTTTATTAAGTTTAAATATATATTTGTATGTTGCTGTTGTTTTGTATTTTTTCTTAATTTTCATTCTTTATCATATTGTTTTTTTTTAACGTTTGCTTTCTTTTTTTTTGTTTGCTTTCTACTTTTGTTCCATTTTTCATTTTTTTGTTTTTAAAAGTATAGCATTTATTGATTGTTTTCATTTTTAGTTTCTTTGGTTTGTTTTCCTATTTGTTTTATTTATTTGTTTTTCTGTATGCTTCTTTGCTTCTGCTTGACTTTTTTTCATTTGCCTAGGTGTTGGCTTGTCAGTTTGATTTGTGTGTGTGTGTGTGTGTGTGTGTGTGTGTGTGTGTTGTTATTGTTTCTGTTTGTTTTGGTTTTGGATTTTGTTTGTATGTTTCTTTTCTTTTCTTTCTTGCCAGGGTCCAGCCCCGGTGGATCCAGGGTGATTCAAAGGTGGGGATGGAGTCGGCGTCCTTGGAAATAACTTATTTAATTACAGATAGAGAGTGATTAGAAAATTTGCAGAGAAAAAAAGGGCTGAATAACTTGGTTTACATGGAATACCAATCGCCACCTATGTAGGCCGCAGGAGTCTTCCTGTTCTCCCGAAGGAGAGGAGGCACTGAGCCCCGCCCCCCGAGTCTGATCTTAGAAGCCCAGGCAAAATTAGCAGGTGTGGTGGGTACCCATGCACCAGATGGGAATTCGGCCAGAAAATAGTAGGAGAGAAAAAGATGCTGAATAACTTGGTTTATGTGGGATACCAATAAAGTTCCAAGACAAGGAATTTGCACCATCTACTTTGGGCCATGGGCGTCACTTGGATATCAGAAGGTGCCCCTCCTTGGGCTCCTTCTATCATGGGCTTGAAAGCCGGGACAAGTAAGTAGACATGGCGAGCACCCACGCTCCAGATGGGAATTCAGCCAGAAAAATGGGGAGCAAGAAAGAACGACATGGGGGAATCAGTCTTTCTGGAAACTGATCCAATTTCTTTATTTTTGGGTTTGCTTATATGCCTTTTGTTACACATAGGGATGAATACAGAATCACATGGGGTCAGCAGTCCTAGCAGTCCTGACCTTTATCAAAATCAGGTGCTTTACATAACAAAAGTTCTTAGGGGTTTTACATCATCTGGCCATGAGGCCTGCTGACATTTTATGACCCTTTCTTTCTGATAACCAAAAAATTTTTTCCAAGGGTGTTTTTTCTTAAACTAGGCACCACCCTCCAAATAAAGTTGCATTCCTATAGGGTGAGGATGTAGTGAGTTACAAACAAGAAATGAATTTATTTAACCCAAGGTTAACGTGATTAATCTTAAAGGTTAATACTTATTTCTCTTATATGCTAGTTATATTCATTATAAGGGCAGGGAATATGGAGACTTAGCAGCAAACATCAGCCCAACAAATGAAAACCCTTCACCAATGTTCCCCTTAAGATCTATTTAGTCTTAAGATAGTGATAAAGTTACATTTTTACATAGCAAGGACACAGTGATTTATAGCAAAGTACAGTGATCTATTACAAAAGAGAAAATTCATTAACTTAAAAAATCTAGTATTGCTAACCTTAAAAACTACTATATTTCCTTTTCTATATTCCAAATACATTGATTAATATATTCCCAGGTGCCTAAGGATATGGAGGCCTGGTGGCAATCATTGACTCAACAATGAGAAAAGCCCTATGCTAATTAAGATTCTCAAGATACTCCAAACTCTCTGTTCTGTTTATGGTTGAGAGGTAGTAAACAATCATGTGCTTGGCAGGAGTATGGATAATCCCATCACACAAGCTAGTTTTTGGCACAGAGGTTTGACCTGAGACACCCTTGTCCCACCCATGACAGGGAATTAGCAGCAATTGGCACAATAAATGAAAAACCCTTCACCAATATAATTCCTACCCAACCCACTATACTAATAATTTCTAACTTTCCAAAAGAATTTGCCTTTCATAAGTCTAAAACATCTCATTCCTCTCAGGTTGGGAGGCTGTAAACAATCACATGTGGCTGGACAAACCTACACCGGTGGGCTAGATAACCTTCAGAGGAGTCTGTAAGTTGAAACACTCTTGTCATGCCCAGGGATTTGTATTGACTTGGAGCTGCACGTTTATTCCTTCTCTAAGAGAACCAGTGGGGAATAGCCCCCCATAAAGTCAGAGGTGTAGGCGAGAGCATGAAACAGTAAAGGAGATAGACTCTGGTATTGGGGGTAGATGCTCAGGAACAGGGAGTTTCCTGAGGCTTGATCACGCCTTTGTGTATGCCAAGCCTCCTTCCTCATAACCTTTGCAATGGGCGGAGTTCCTCAGGCGGGCTCCCAGCACTTTCTTTCTTTATTTTTCTGTTCATTTATTTTCTCTTTGGCCTTGTTGCATGACTCTTTGTTCCCAGTCAGGAGTCAGATCTTAGCCTCTTAGGTAGGACTACCAAGTCCAGAATGCAAGACTGCCCAGGAATCCATGTCCCCAGGGAATATTATTTGAAGTGTGCTTTTCTCGGGGTGTGCTTCTCAACACCAAGACCCAGCTCCACCTAATTGTGTGCAGGTTTCAATACTGGGCATCTCATGCCAAATCCACGAGATAAGAATATAGCCCCATGCATCAATAGACAGGGTGCCTAAAGTCATACTAAGCTCATGGAAACTCTAAACAAGACACCTGATGTGGCCCTGCCCATCAGAGGGAAAAGCTCAGCCCCATCTACAAGAGTACAGACACTGTTCCCACCACCAGAAAGTCTACGCAAGCCCCTTGACCAAACTCACCCACCAAGGGGCAGACAACCGACACAAGAAGAACTATGACCCTGCAGAAAGAACTATGTAGCTGCAGAAAGAAAAGCATGAATACAGTAATTTAGACAAAATGAAATGACAGAAAAACATGTTGCAAATGAAGAAACAAGATACAAAGCCACAAGATCAAATAAATGAAGAGGAAATAGGCAATCTACTCAAAAAATAATATGGAGTGTTAATCGCAAAGATGATCCAAGATCTTGGAAGTAAAATGAAACCATGGATTGGAAGATATAAGAAATGTTTAACAAAGACAGAAGAATTAAAGAACAAAACAATCAGTGGTGATTGCACAGTAACTGAAATGAAAAGTATACTAGGAGCAATTAAGACCAGAATAATTGAGGCAGATGAATAGATAAGTGAGCTGCAATGGTGGAAATAACTGCTGCAGAGTAAAATTAAAAAAAAAAAAAAAAAGAAATCAGGACAGTCCTAGAAGCCTCTGAGACAACACTAAAAGCATAGCACTCATGTTTTAGGAATCTCAGAAGAAGAAGAGAAAGAGAAAGTATCTGAGAAAATATTCAAAGAGATTCTAGTGGAAAACTCTCTAACATAAGAAAGAAAATAGCCATCAAGTACAGGAAGCACAGAAAGTCCCACTCAAGATAAACCCAAGCAGAAACACCTGAGACAAATATTAATCAAACTAGCAAAAAATTTAAAATAAAAACTATTAAAGAAGAAAAGGAAAAGCAAAGAATAATATCTGAAGAAATTCCCATCCTGTTATCAGCTGATATTTCAGCAGAAACTGCAGGCCATAAGGGAGTGGTAGGATATATTTAAAGTTAAGAAAAGGAAAAACTCACAATCAAGATTACTCTAACCAGCAAGAATCACATTCAAAGTCAGTGGAGAAATCAAAAGCTTCACAGAAAACCAAAAGCAAAGAGAAGTCAGCATCACCGAACCAGCTGTATAACAAATGTTAAAGGAATTTCTTTGGATGGGAATGAAGAGAAGAGAAAAGACCTGCAAAAACAAACCCAAAATAATTAAGAGAATGCTAATAGGAACAAACATATTGATAATTAACTTACATGTAAAGGTATTAAATGCTCCAATCTAAAGAGAGAAACTGGCTGAATGGATACAAAAACATAACTCACATATATGCTGTCTTATCACAGACCTATTTCAGACGTAGGGACACATATAGACCGAAAGTGAACAGATGGGAAAAGTATTCCATGAAATGGAAATTAAAAGAAAGCTGGAGTAGCAATATTTATATCAGACAAAGTAGACTTAAAGACTTTTACAAGAGACAGAGAAAGACACTACCTAATAATCAAAGTAACAATTCAAGAAGAAGATATAACAATTATAAATATTAACACACCAGAATAGGAGCACCTCAATATATAAGGCAAATGCTAAAAGTCATAAAAGGGGAAATAAACATTAACATAGTAATAGTAAAGGACTTAAAACTTCGCATAAACTAATGAGTAGACTAAAGAGACAAAAATTATTAAGGAAACATAACCCTTAAAAGAGGCATTAAATCCAATAGACTTAATATTTATAGGACATCTCATCTAAAAGCAGCAGAATGCACCTTCTTCTCAAGTTCACATGGAACATTCCCCAGGGTTGATCACACATTTGGTCAAAAATCAAGCCTTGGTAAATTTAAGAAAATTGAGGTCATATCAAGCATCTTTTCTGAGCATAATGCTAATGGATTAGATAGCAATTGCAGAAAAGAAAAGCAATAAAAATGCAAACACCTGAAGACTAAACAATATGCTACTAAATAACTAAGAGATCCCTGAATAAATCAAAGAAGAAGCCAAAGCATACCTAGAAACAAATGACAACGAAAATTCAACAATGGAAAACCTATGGGACACCACAAAAGCAGATTTAAATTGAACATTTATAGGAGTGCAATCCTACCTCAAAAAAAAAAAAAAAAAAAAAAAGAAAAAGAAAAAGAAAAAGCTCAAATAAACTAACATCACACCCAAAGCAACTAGGGAAAAATGACAAACAAAACCCAATACTAATAGAAAAAAAGAAATTACAAAGCTCAAAGCAGAAATAAATGCAATAGAGATGAGGAAAAAAAAATCATTAAATACTGGTGAAAATAAAAGCATGTTTAAGAAGATAAACAAAATAGATAAACCTTTAAATGGATTCATCAAGAAAAATAGGGAGACAATTCAAACAAATAAAAATTAGGAATAAAAAAGTAGTTACAACTGACACCACAGAAATACAAAAGATCATTAGAAACTACTACAAGCATCTATATTCCAATACAATGTACAACCTGGAAGAAATGTACAAATTCTTAAAAAAGGTACAATCTTCCAAGACTGAACCAGCAAGAAATAGAAAATATGGAAAGACCAATCACAATTACTGAAATTGAAATTGTGATCAAAAATCTTCCAACAAACAAAAATCTAGCACCAGTGTACTTCACAGGTGAATTCTGCAAACATTTAGAGAAGAGCCAACACCTATATTTCTCAAAATCTTCCCTAAAATTGAAGAGGAAGCCTCATGTCTCCAGGAAGGAAAGCTCCCAAGCTCATTCTATGAGGTCACCATCAATCTGATACCAAAACCTGAGGAAGATATCACAAAAAAAGAAAACTACAGGCTGATATCACAGATGAACATAGACACAAACATCCTCAACAAAATACTTGAAAGCAGAATCTTACAACACATTGGAAGGATCATATACCAGGATCAAGTGGGATTTATCCCAAGAATGTAAGAATTCCTCAATAGATGCAAATCAATCAATCTGATGCACCATATTAACAAAATGGAGGGTACAAAACACATGGTTATTCCAACAGATGCATGATAAGCATCTGTTAATACTGACAAAATTTAACACCCATTTATCATTAAAAAAAAAAAAAAGAAAGAAAGAAAGAAAGAAAATAACAGACAATGCATATAGAGGAAAACTACCTCAACATAATAAAGGCCACACACGACAAATCTAGAACAAACATTATTCTCAATGGTGAAAAACTGAAACATTTCCTCTAAGATCAGAAAAAAATACAAGGGTGTCCACTCTAGTCATTAATATTCAACATATTTTGGAAGTCCTAGCAATGGCAATCAGAGAAGAAAATTAAATAAAAAGAATATAGATTAGAAAAGAAAAACTGTCACTCTTCACAGATTACCCCATCAGGTTCTCCTGTCTGTGGGACTTTTCAGGCAAGAAGGCAATGACAACCCACTCCAGTGCTCTTTCCTGGAAAATCCCATGGATGGAGGGGACTGGTGGGCTGCAGTTCGTGGGGTCGCTAGGAGTCGGACACGGCTGAGCAACTTCACTTTCACTTTTTACTTTCATGCATTGGAGAAGGAAATGGCAACCCACTCCAGTGTTCTTGCCTGGAGAATCCCAGGGACGTGGGAGCCTGGTGGGCTTCCATCTGTGGGGTCGCACAGAGTAAGACATGACTGAAGCGACTTAGCAGCAGGATACCATTTCCTTCTCCAGGACATTTTTTGGACCCAGTAAACAAACCAGCATGTCCTACATATCCTGCATTGCAGGTGGAATCTTTACCTACTTAGCCATTAGGGAAGCCTCCTAAATTGGAAAAGAGAAGTAAAACTGCCACTGTTTACAGATGCTGTGATACATAAAAAATCCAAACATGCCACCAGAAAGCTATCAGAGCTAATCAATTAATTTAGTAAAGTTGCAGGATACAAAAATAATACACAGAAATCTATCATTCCAATATAGCAACAAGGAAATATCACAAAGATAAATATGTAAAATAGGAATTTAAAAAAATTACATTTACCATTGTCACAAACAGAATAAAATTCCTAGGTATAAGCCTACCTAAGGAGGCAAAAGACCTCCACTCAGAAAACTATAAGATACTTATCAGAGACAGTGCAAATGGAGAGATATACCATGTTCTTGGACTAGAAGAATCAGTCTACAGACTCAATGCAATCCCTTTAAAATTGCTAGTGGCATTTTTCACAGAATTAGAACCAAATATTTTACAATATGGAACCACAAAAACCCCTGAATAACCAAAACAGTCATATGATAAACCAACAACAGTTGGAGGAATCAGACTCTCTGACTTCAGGCTATTCTATAAAACTACAGTAATTAAGAGAGTATTATACTGACACAAAAAGAAACATGTCAATCAATGAAACAGGATGCAAAGATCAGAGGGAGACCCACACACCTATGGTCACCTAATCTATGAAAAAGGAGGCAAGGTAATATAGTGCCGAAAAGGCAGACACCTCAATAATTGGCACTGGGAAAACTGGACAGCTACGTGTAAAAGAGTGAAATTAGAACATTCCTTCAGTTCAGAACGTTCCTTAATACCATGCAAACAAATAAACTCAAAACACATAGAACACTGAGATGGAGTCTAAACACTATTAAGGCCTTGGAAGAAAACATGAGCAACACACTCTTTGATAAGTATTCTGTAAGATATTTTTGATGTCTCAAAAATATCTGCAGTGAGATACTTTTGATCCACCTCCTAAATCAATGAAAATAAAAACCAAAACTAAACAAATGGGACCTAATTACATTTAAAAGCTTTTACAAAAAAATAAAATAATAAAAATTTTACATAGCAAAGGAAGCCATAAACAAGGTGAAAAATAACTCTGAATCAGAGAAAATATTTGCAAATGAAGCAACCAAAAAAGGATTAATATCAAAAGTATATGAACAGCTCCTGGAGCTCAATATCAAAACATAAACAATCCAATTAAAAAGTGGGTAGGAGACCTAGACATTTCTTTGAAGAAGATCTACAAATAGTCAACAAACACATGGAAAGATGCTCAGCATCACTATATTACTGGAATTGCAAATCAAAACTATAATGAAGTATCACCTCACACTGGTCAGAAAGACTATCATCAAAAAATCTATAAATAATACATGCTAGAAAGAATGTGGAAAGAAGATAATTGTCTTACATTGGTGGGAATGTAAATTGATATAGCTACTATGAAGAACAATATGGAGGTTAATAAAACTAAAAATAAAGCAACCTTATGACTCAGAAATCTGTTAACACTTTTTACAATAGCCAGGACATGCTGCTGCTGCTGCTGTTAAATCACTTCAGTCGTGTCCGACTCTGTGCAACCCCATAGGCAGCAGTCCACCAGGCTCCCCTGTCCCTGGGATTTTCCAGGCAAGATTACTGGAGTGGGTTGCCATTGCCTTCTCCAAGCCAGGACATGGAAGCAACCAAAATGTCCATCAACAAAGGAACAGATAAATGTGATGTGGTACATATGTACAGTGGAATATTACTTAGGCAAATGGAATAAAATTGTGCATTTGGAGAAACATGAATGGATCTAGAGATTGTCATAAAGAGTGAAGTAAGTCAGAAAGAAAAAAAAATATCACATATTAAGACATATATGTGGAAATCCAGAAAAAGGTGAAAATGATACTATTTTCAAAGAAGAAACAGAGACACAGACATAGAGAACAAATGTATGAATACCAATGGAAGAAGGGGGGTGAAATTCATTGGGAGACTGGGATTGACATTTATATATCCCAGGTTACACTAGTGGTAAATGACCCACCTGCCAATGCAGAAAACATAAGAGACTTAGGTTCAATCCCTGGGTGGGTAAGAATCCCTGGAGTAGGAAATAGCAACCCATTCCAGTATTCTCACCTGGAGAATCCATGGACAGAGGAGCCTGCCAGATTACAGCCCATAGAGTTGCACAGAGTCAGGCATGGCTGAAGTGAACCAGCATGCACAGTATTCTGTATAAATTAGGTAACTAATAAGAACCTAATGTATAGCACAGGGAACTCTGCTCAGTGCTCTGTGGTGACCTAAACGGGAAGGGAATCTGAAAAGTGCGGACATGTCTATCTGTATGGCTGATTCACTTTGCTCTATAGAGGAAACTAACACAAGACTGTAAAAAAAAAATATACTCTGATAAACAAAAACAACTATACTCTGATAAACAAAAATTAATACAAAATAAAGGTTCTGAGAAGTCTTACTTGAAAACAGCATGTTTAAATTCATATTTACTTTCATGCTATACATAAGTACATCCTTACAAACATAATGTTACAAGGAATAAATCTTGGCACTGCTAAATGAAAAATATTCTAAAAAAATAGGATTACCAGAAGCATCCCATAGCATAATTCCTTACGGAAAACAGTTTTGCATGGTGTTTAACATTTCCGCCTATATTTGTAGCTTCCATAAATTTTAAATCAGTCAACATAACTCATACAGGAAAAAAAAAAATGTGAAGCAGAAAATGATACAATTCATAGAAAAGAGAAAGCACGAATACAACATTGAAAGTTTGGCTTTGAAAATCTGTCAGCTATTTCCTCATAGTGTATTAACCAAAGGAGAAAAATGGAGCTCCAGGACGTTTGGCCATATATCACTTCAGCTGGAGTTTTCAATTTGTAAAGGTTGAAAAGTCATTTTTCCTTTCCAGCTCATAAAAGGTGAAGCTTTATAGCCAGAGGGCATTTTGTTCAGATCTCAGATCCCAGTCTTCTTTGCCTTATGTGTGAATACATTACCCTGGTTTAACAGTTACTTCTAATTTATATTTATCTGGAAGAATAAAGTCACAATTTTTTCTCGACAATGGATGTTTCAAAATATGAATATTTGCATCAAATTGTCTTATAGTTTTTATTTTACCTAGCCTTTTTTTTTTTTTCAATTGTGTATAACTAGAGACATATTTCTGAAGATTTCATATAAGCAGTACTGGAGAGATTACAAATACAGTATTTATTTGACTCAGGTAAATTAAAACCATATAATAAATTTAAATTTTCTGGTAAATTAAATGCTAAAGAAAGGGGTAGTGGAAGTAATTTAAGGTTTCAAAATTATGTGTGTATAATAATGATAACTGTCATGACAAATAGACTTGAATATTTCAAAATTCAAATAGAATTTTGTAAGAATTACTTTCTAAAAGACTGAAGTATATTTGATATTGAAAATAAATGGGATAAACTAATAAAGGAAACATTTCCAAAAAATATATATCCTTAATTTTTTTAACATTTTAGCATTTAGGCCTTTTATTTATTTATTGTAGTTTTATATTTTGGATCATTCCTAAAGGATATTAACCCTGAATATTCATTGCTAGGACTGATGCTGAAGCTGAAGCTCAAATACTTTGGCCACCTGATGCAAAGAACCTACTATGATTTTGGGAAAGATTGAGGACAAGAAGAGAAGGGGGCAACAAGGGTTAAGATGGTTGGATGGCATCACTGATTCAATGGAAACGAGTTTGAGCAAACTTAAGGAGACAGTGAAGGACAGGGAAGTCTCGTATGCTGCAGTTCATGGGGTCTCAGAGACTACGGCATGACTTGACAATTGAAGAGTACAAATTTTGAATCATAAATTATACTCAGATTTTCTAGAAAAAGCTGCAATATTCTACAAATTTTGCCATATGCTTTTAATTTCTCCTGTGAATAGATGTAACTGAAAACACATACAAAGGGTGCTTTTGCTATAGAGATGACTCATTCAATGTTTTTACAAAGAACCAAAGAAGGTATGTGTGTCCATGTTCTGAATGACATACAGGTCTAGATTTAAATTTGTTTAATGCAGCCAAAGATGGAGAAGCTCTATACAGTCAACAAAAACAAGACTTGGAGCTGACTGTGGCTCAGATTATGAACTCCTTATTACCAAATTCAGACTCAAATTGAAGAAAGTAGGGAAAACAACTAGATCATTCAGGTATGACCTAAATCAAACCCCTTATGATTATACAGTGGAAGTGAGAAATAGATTTAAGGGCCTAGATCCGACATATAGAGTGCCTGATGAACTATGGACAGAGGTTCGTGACGTTGTACAGGAGACAGGGATCAAAACCATTCCCATGGGAAAGAAATGCGAAAAGCCAAATGGCTGTCTGGGGAGGCCTTACAAATAGCTGTGAAAAGAAGGGAGGCAAAAAGCAAAGGAAAAAAGGAAAGATATAAGCATCTGAATACAGAGTTCCAAAGAATAGCAAGAAGAGATAAGAAAGCCTTCTTCAGCGATCAATACAAAGCAATAGAGGAAAAGAACAGAATGGGAAAAAACTAGACATCTCTTCAAGAAAGTTAGAGATACCAAGGGTATATTTTATGCAAAGATGGGCTCGATAAATGACAGAAATGGTATGGACCTAACAGAAGCAGAAGGTATTAAGAGGAGGTGGCAAGAATACAGAGAATAATTGTACAAAAAAGATCTTCACAACCCAGATAATCACAATGGTGTGATCACTCATCTAGAGACAGATATCCTGGAATGTGAAGTCAAGTGGGCCTTAGGAAGCATCACTATGAACAAAGCTAGTGGAGGTGATGGAATTCCAGTTGAGCTATTTCAAAACCTGAAAGATGATGCTGTGAAAGTGCTGCACTCAATATGCCAGCAAATTTGGAAAACTCAGCAGTGGCCACAGGACTGGAAAAGGTCCGTTTTCATTCCAATCCCAAAGAAAGGCAATTCCAAAGAATGCTCAAACTACCACACAATTGCACTCATCTCACATGCTAGTAAAGTAATGCTCAAAATTCTCCAAGCCAAGCCTCAGCAATACATGACATGTGAAATTCCAGATGTTCAAGCTGGTTTTATAAAAGGCAGAGGAACCAGAGATCAAATTGCCAACATCGGCTGGATCATGGAAAAAGCAAGAGAGTTCCAGAAAAATATCTATTTCTGCTTTATTGACTAGGCCAAAGCCTTTGATTGTGTGGATTACTATAAACTGTGGAAAATTCTTCAAGAGCTGGGAATACCAGACCACCTAACCTGCCTTTTGAGAAATCTGTATGCAGGTCAGGAAACAACAGTTAGAACTGGACATGGAACAACAGACTGGTTCCAAATAGGAAAAGGAGCATGTCAAGGCTTTATATTGTCACCCTGCTTATTTAACTTCTATGCAGAGTACATCATGAGAAATGCTGGGCTGGAAGAAACACAAGCTGGAATCAAGATTGCTGGGAGAAATATCAATAACCTCAGATATGCAGATGATACCACCCTTATGGCAGAAAGTGAAGAAGAGCTAAAAAGCCTCTTGATGAAAGTGAAAGAGGAAAGTGAAAAAGTTGGCTTAAAGCTCAACATTCAGAAAATGAGGATCATGGCATCTGGACCCATCACTTCATGGGAAATAGATGGGGAAACAGTGGAAACAGTGTCAGACTTTATTTTTGGGGGCTCCAAAATCACTGCAGATGGTGACTGCAGCCATGAAATTAAAAGACACTTACTCCTTGGAAGAAAAGCTATGACCAACCAAGATAGCATATTCAAGAGCAGACACATTACTTTGGCAACTAAGGTCCGTCTAGTGAAGGCTATGATTTTTCCTTTGGTCATGTGTTGGTGTGAAAGCTGGACTGTGAAGAAGGCTGAGCACCGAAGAATTGATGCTTTTGAATTGTGATGTTGGAGAAGACTCTTGAGAGTCCCTTGGACTGCAAGGAGATCCAGCCAGTCCATTCTGAAGGAGATCAGCCCTGGGATTTCTTTGGAAGGAATGATGCTAAAGCTGAAACTCCAGTAATTTGGTCACCTTATGCGAAGAGTTGACTGATTGTAAAAGACTCTGATGCTGGGAAGGATTGGGGGCAGGAGGAGAAGGGGACGACAGAGGATGAGATGGCTGGATGGCATCACTGACTCGATGGACATGAGTCTCAGTGAACTCCAGGAGTTGGTGATGGACAGGGAGGTCTGGCGCACTGCTGTTCATGGGGTCGCAAAGAGTTAGACACTACTGAGTGACTGAACTGAACTGAATGCACTGCCAATTATTATGTAAATTAATTGCTGCTAAGATTTTATAACTGTTATATAAAAATATAACTGTTTTAAATCTTGCAACAATTATCAATTTTGTTAACTTTTAAAAAAGCTATTTTTAACTCACTTTCTCTGTTTTCCATTTTCATTTTCAATGATTTCTGCTCTGATCTTTACTATTTCCTTCTTTCTTTCTTATAGATATACCTTGCTTTACTATTACCAGTTTTTAGTTTCCTGAAGTAAAGTATTTTTTTTTTTGAAATCTCTTCTCATTCCTAATGTAAGCATTTTTGTATTATACATTTCCTTCTCAGTGCTACTTTAGCTGTACTCTGTATATGCTGAAATGTTGTATTTTAATTTTCTATTTTTATTGTTGCTGTTCTGTCTCTAAGTCGTGTCTAAATCTCAGCAACACTATGGACTGCAGTACATCAGACTCCTCTGATTTTCACTGTCTCCCAAAGTTTGCTCAAATTCATGTCCCTTGAGTCGATGATACTATCTAACCATCTCATCTTCTGCTGCCAGCTTCTTCTTTCAATTCAAATTTTCCTATCATCGAGGACTTTTCCAATGAGTTAGCTGTTCCCATCAGGTGGCCAAAGTCTTGGAGCTTCAGTAACAGTGTTTCCAAAGAATATCCAGGGTTGATTTCCTTTAGTAATGACTAGTTTGATATCCTTACAGTCCAAGGGACTCTCAAGAGTCATCTCAGTTGCCACAGTTTAAAAGCATCAGTTCTTCAGCACTCAGCCTTCTTTATGGACCAGCTCTCACATCAGTACAATAGCTTTGACTATACAGACCTTTATTGGCAAAGAGATATTTGCTTTTTAATACACTGTCTAGTTTTCTTGTAGCTTTTCTTTCAAGGAGCAAGTGTCTTTTAATTTCATGGCTGAAGTCAGCATCCATAGTGATTTTGGAGCACAAGAAAAGAATATCACTGTTTCCACTTTACCTCTTCTTTTTGCCATGAAGTAATGTGGTCAGATGCCATGTTCTTAGTGTTTTTTTTTTTTTTAATTTAACGTTGAGTTTCAAGCCTGCTTTTCTACTCTCCTCTTTCACTCTAATCAAGAGGTCCTTTAGTTCCTCTCATTGTCTGCCGTTAGAGTGGTATCTCCTGCATATCTGAGGTTGTTGCTATTTCTCCCAGTCTTGATTCTAGTTTGTGATTCATCCAGCCTGGCATTTCAGATGATGTACTCTGCATAGAATTTAAATAACCTGGGTGAAAATATACAAACTTGTCATACTCTTTTTCCAATTTGGAATCAGTCAGTTGATCTTTGTCCATTTCTAACTGTTCTTCGTGACCTGAAAGCAGTTTTCTCAGGAGACAGAAAATGTAGTCTGATAGTCCCATCTATTTAAGTATTTTCCACGATTTGTTGTTATCCACATAATCAAAGGGAATAGCATATTCAATGAAGCAGAAGAATATATTTTTCTGGAATTTCCTTGCTTTCTCCATGATCTGTCAAATATTGGCAACTGATCTCTGGTTCCTCTGCCTCTGTGAAATGCAGTTTGTATAACTGGAAATTTTTCAGTTCAAATCCTGATGAAGCCTAGCTTGAAGGATTCTGAGCATAATTGTATTAGCATGTGAAATGAGCACAATATTTGAAACATTATTTGGAATTGCCTTTCTTTGGGATTGGAAATAAAACTGACATTTTCCAGTTCTATGGCCACTGCTGAGTTTTTCAAATTTGCTGACGTATTGAGTGCCACACTTTCACAGCATCATATTTTAGGATTTAAAATATCTCAGCTGCAATTCCATCACCTTCACTAACTTTGTTCATAGTAATACTTCCTAAGGCCCACTGGACTTCACACTCTAAGATGTCTGTCTCTAGGTGAGTGATCACACTGTCGTGGTTATTTGAGTCATTAAGACCTTTCCTCTATAGTTTTTCTTTGTATATTTGCCACCTTTTCTTAATTTCTTCTATTTCTTTGTATGAAATGTTCCCTGAATACCTCCAATTTTCTTGGAGTGATCTGTAGTCTTTCCTATTGCATTGTTTATCTCTATTTCTTTGCACTGTACATTTAAGAAGTCTTTCTTCTCTCTCCTTGCTCTTTTCTGGGACATTGCATTCAGTTTGGTTCATCTTTCCCTTTCCTCCTTGCTTTTCTCTTCTCATCAGTCCTCAACTATTTGTTAAGACTCCTAAGGGAACCACTTTACCTTCTTGCGTTTCTTCTTCATTTGAATAGTTTTGGTCACTGCCTCTTTAACAATGTTATAAACCTCTGTCCATTGTTCTTCAGGCACTCTACCAGATTTAATCCCTTGACTCTATTTGTCACCTTTAATGTATAATCATAACAGATTTGATTTAGATCATACCTGAATGGCAGGAATTCAGAAGTGGACTCAATTACATCAATTCTCTTTTTCTTTAGAGAACTCTGACTGACCAATACACAGGCTCCCAGATTTCCCTTCAGGTTGTCTCTTTTGATAATTCTAGACTTTATTGTTATAGTTAGTGCAAAGGAGAACAGAGGAACCAGTCTAAATCATCTTGTCCTAAAATACATATTGTGGTAAAGCTCATGATCATAAGAAAATTGTTTCAAGCACTTTCTTATATGCATCTTTAGAAAACCTCTTTCATTCTCTCCTTTGTTTAAGATACTGTGACTTTCAGGGAATAACTTGTAACAGCATCAAAGATGCACAGTACAAACAAGTCGTCTCTGAGAACTCACTTCTGATAACAATCATTAGTCAATTGTAATGGCCTCTGTGTTGCATTTGTCACATCTGTTACCTAAGATCTTCTTTCTTTTCTCAGATATCTAATCATACCGCTGAAGCTAACACTTTTATCTGTAGAAGGTAGTTCCTTTTTTTATGAAATTTCAAGTCATTTAATCTAAAATCCCAGGGTAGCCTTCTTCTTTTACTCCAAAATCTACCCTTTCCCTTAGAAGTTGGAGATACCTAATATAATATAGTATTGCAAGAACTAAAGGGAAACTGTCTTGAAATGTGAAGCTGGAGAGAAGCGATAGCATAATATTGCTGTCTTCAAACCTTTGATCTCATTTCAAAGGGAAGAGGAATGAGACATTTTCTATATTTTCTAAAGGACAAAATCAGGACTCAATGAAAAAGCTCTAAAAAGAACCAGATCTTGGCACTAAGTGAGTAAAAATAAACAAAAATGTTATATGTGTATGTGTATATATATATATGTATATATGTGTATATATATATATGTATATATGTGTATATATATATATATATATATATATATATATATATATATATATATATATAATGTTTAACTTTCAGCAATGTTAAAAGGTGAAGTAGGTTCTTTCAGGGAGTTTTTATCAGTGGAGATACTCTTATGATTTGAATCCATAACAAGACTGAGCAAAATTCCTACAAATATAGTGAAAAGGATTATAATATCAAAGGAACTTTAGATCAGATGTTCTCTAATGCCCTTTCTAAGGTTGAGACTACAAAATCTAAACTTTGCCATTTCTCAATAACAGAATAGATCATTTATACTTAAGACCAAAGGGTCTTAAGTACTGTACTTAAGTACTAGAAAGGTCTAGTACTGATAAAAAATTGGAAGAAATGCTTTAAAATCATTTATAGAACTACAGATAGATAATAAATATAAAACAAATAAATATGATTTATTATTACAGGACTACTAAAATAGAATGTTTTTATTCCACACATATTTTATCATTTTTGTATGAATATTATAAACATTTTTATACTAGACTGGTCTAATTTAACCACTTTGAACTCTTCAAAGGAAGAAGATTGAATTTGAGATTAATTTCTACCTCTTTCTACAAGTCAACACTTCCTTCATTAAAGATACATTTATTGTACTTACCTACACTATTTAAAGATATTCATAGCTTTTGCTTTAAAGTTAATAAGATACAGACCTATGTCTAGTGAACTTTTCTGATTTTAGGCTTTCATATGAAGGGATGCTGGGTTTCCCTGGTGGCTCAGATGATGGGGAATCTGCCTGCAATGCAGGAGAACTGGGTTCGATTCCTGCATTGGGAAGATCTCTTGGAAGAGGGCATGGCAATCCACTCAAGTATTCTTGTTTGGAGAATCCCTATGGACAGAGGAACCTGGAAGGCTATGGCCCATGGGGCCACAAAGAGTCAAACACGACTGGGTGACTAAGCACACACACAAGAAGGAATGTTAAAGAAGGCCATTTATAGCTTTGCTAACAAATTTAGTTCATTCAGAAATATTTTAGAAACTTTATATGCTAACAAATAAAACCACTAGCAGATTTCTTTATTTGTGGCTTTTCATTTTAAACTTTTTAGTAAGAAAATGCTTTCTTAATAATAGCAATTTCATAATGCCTTCAGGAAAAAGAAGATCATCAATTTCAGTGGTGTGAAAAAAAAAAAAAAAAGAAAAGAAAATCAACTATTGTATAACTGGTGGAAAGGGCACTGTAATATTCCTACCTATGACTGTAAGTAAAATGATCAGATTTCAGTATACTTTAAAGTGTGTTGCTTAAATCAGCCACGTCAAGAATTATGTAGGAAACCTGTTAATGGTCACAGTACTAGGCTTTTAGAATCAAATTTCTGAGAATCAATTTGAAGATTTGTATATATCATAAAGACACATTCAAGTCTCATGACAGCAACAATTAAATAAATAATAAAATAATTATTAAAATAAAATAAAACTCTTTATGAAGGGAGAAAAATAATGTTTAATGATTTTGAAGAGCTGTAAACTTATGTATAGAACTTAACATTTTGTCTTGCTTTAAAAAAACACCTTTAGAACAGTATTTTGGACTCTGTGGGAGAGGGGGAGGGCGGGATGATTTGGGAGAATGGCATTGAAACATGTATAATATCATATATGAAACGATTCACCAGTCCAGGTTCAATACATGATACTGGATGTTTGGGGCTGGTGCACTGAAACAACCCAGAGGGGTGGTATGGGGAGGGAGGAGGGAGGGGGGTTCAGGATGGGAAACACTGGTATACCTGTGGCGGATTCATGTTAATATATGGCAAAACCAATACAATATTGTAAAGTAATTAACCTCCAATTAAAATAAATAAATTTATATTAAAAATAAAAATAATAAAATAATAAAAACACCTTTATCTCCATCAGAAGATTAATTGTCTCATGGGCTATTTAGTAGATGGGAACTACTTTAAGACTTTTTATTATTTGTACAAGTAAAGCAGGCTGGAACATATATAGCACTAAATATTTGGGAATAATATTTTCACAAATTGAAAAGTTGTAGGGATTTAGCTCAGAAGTTCCTAAGTGTCATCCACAAAGGAAGAAAAGGCTTTGTTCTCAGTGTTTTAATCTGTTTGAGGGATTACTGCACAAAAAATAAGATGGGGAGACTCCAGGTAGAATGGCTGAAGGAGAGTCCACCAACCCTGGCCATGTAGTTCGTCAGGGAGAGGTTCTGTGGTTGTGTTGTGTCCACAGTTGGATCTTTTCCCCTGCTGGTTTTTGCACTCTTCTGTGTGAAGGTTGTCTCAGATTCTGTGTGTGTGTCATCCAAACCCAAAGGTTGGTTTGTCTTTGGTTTTCATGACAACAAATCTGCACACATAGAAACTTTTCATGACTTCTGTACATTATTCTGTATTGAAGGAGTTCTAACAATAATAAAGCAGACAAACTTCTGCAAAAACCTGTTTCCCTAATTTCTTTCTTTCTGTTTACAAAACTTGTATATATATATGCAATATATCTTCTACTCTAAAAGAATTTTCAAAGGCTCTTTTTCAAATACAAATAATTATATTTGTGAAAGAACTCCTGAAGACATGTTTACTCCCATGATAATGGAAAAGTTTTATCAGCTGTAACCTGTTGTTTATTTATTTTTGTTGTTTTTTTATCAAATCCCCAGGGACTTGGTCATGTGCCTGGAACATAGTTCTAGACTGTCAACAACTAATTGATCTTGACTAAACAAGTGAGATGCTTTCTCTACTGAGAAATTTCTTTCTTTTTTTTTTTTTTTCAGTTAGAGTATAATTGTTTTTCAATTGCTTTGTGTTAGTTTCTGCTGTATGACAAAGTGAATCAGCTATAGGCATGTATGTGTGTGTGTGTGTGTGTGTGTGTATAAACCCATGTCTAATATAAACCCAAATTCATATTTATATGGCTTCCCAGGTAACACTAGTGGTAAAGAACCTACTTGCCAATGCAGGAGACATGAGAGATGCAGGTTCAACCCCTGGATCTGGAAGATCCCCTGGGGAAGGTCATGGGAATCCACTCCAGTATTCTTGTCTGGAGAATCCCATGGACAAAGGAGCCTGGTAGGCTATAGTCCATAGGGTCTCAAAGAGTCAGACACGACTGAAGTGACTTAGCACACACACACACATAAATATATATTTATATGTATCCCCTCCCTTATGGACCTCACTCCCATCCCACTCCCATCCTATCCCTCTAGGTCATCAGTTCAGTTCAGTTCAGTTCAGTTCACTTCAGTCGCTCAGTCTTGTCCGACTCTGCGACCCCATGAATCGCAGCATGCAGAACTCCCTGTCCATCACCAACTCCCGGAGTTCACTCAGACTCACGTTTATCGAGTCAGTGATGCCATCCAGGCATCTCATCCTCTGTCGTCCCCTTCTCCTCCTGCCCCCAATCCTTCCCAGCATCAGAGTCTTTTACAATCAGTCAACTCTTCGCATAAGGTGACCAAAGTACTGGAGTTTCAGCTTTAGCATCATTCCTTCCAAAGAAATCCCAGGGCTGATCTCCTTCAGAATGGATTGGTTGGATCTCCTTGCAGTCCAAGGGACTCTCAAGAGTCTTCTCCAACACCACAGTTCAAAAGCATCAGTTCTTCGATGCTCAGCCTTCTTCACAGCCCAACTCTTACCTCCATAAATGACCACAGGAAAAATCATAGCCTTGACTAGTTGGACCTTAGTTGGCAAAGTAATGTCTCTGCTTTTGAATATGCTATCTAGATTAGTCATAACTTTCCTTCCAAGGAGTAAGCATCTTTTAATTTTATGGCTGCAATCACCATTTGCATTGATTTTGGAGCCCCCCCAAAAAATAAAATCTGATACTGTTTCCACTGTTTCCCCATCTATTTCCCATGAAGTGATGGGACCGGACGCCATGAGCTTCCTTTTCTGCATGTTGAGCTTTAAGCCAACTTTTTCACTCTTCACTTTCACTTTCATCAAGAGGCTTTTTAGTTCCTCTTCACTTTCTGGCATAAGGGTGGTGTCATCTGCATATCTTAGGTTATTGATATTTCTCCCAGCAATCTTGATTTCAGCTTGTGTTTCTTCCCGTCCAGCGTTTCTCATGATGGACTCTGCATATAAGTTAAATAAGCAGGGTCATCAATGAGCAGCAAATCGAGTTTCCTGTGCTATACAGCAGGTTACTGCTATCTATTTTACACATAGTTGTTTATATATGGGCTTCCCTACTAGTGCTGATGGTGAAGAGTCTGCCTGCAATTTGGGAGATCTGGGTTTGATCCCTGGGTCAGGAAGATCCACTGGAGAAGATAATGGCAACCCACTCCAGTATTCTCTGAAAAATACCATGGACAGGGGAGCCTGCCTGGCTACAGTCTATGGGGTAACAAAGAGTCAGGCAAGACTGAGTGACTAACACACACACACACATATATATATATATATATATATATATATATATATATATATATATATATATATATATATATATATATATATATATATACCACATCTTTTTTTATCCACTGCTCATTTAATGGACAGCTAGATAATATTTGGTAATGTTGAGCATCTTTTCATGTGTTTATTGGCCATCTGTTTATCTTCTTTGGAAAAATGTCTATTTAGGTCTTCTGCTATTTTTTTAAATTGGATTGTTTATTTATTTATATTTATATTGAACTCCTTGAGTAGTTTGTATATTTGTGATATTAATCCCTTCTCAGTTGCTTGTATTGCAAATATATGCCCCCATTCTGAAGGTTGCCTTTCATATTGTTTATGGTTTCCTTTGCTCTGCAAAATCTTTTTAAATTTAGGTGTCATTTGTTTAATTGTATTTTCACTACTCTAGGAGGTGAGTAAAAAAAATTCTTGCTCTGATTTATTTATGTCAAAGAATGTTCTGCCTGTGTTTTCCTCTAAGTGTTTAATAGTGTCTGGCCTTACATTTAGGTCTTTAATGCATTTTGAGTTTATGTTTGTGTATGGTGTTTGGTAATCTTCTAATTTTATTCTTTTACATGCAGCTGTCCAGTTTTTCCAGAACTACTTATTGAAGAGGCTGTCTTTTCTCTATTGTGTAGTCTTGCCTCCTTTTTCACAGATTATAGTCGATGAACCTCCATACATAGGTGTATGGGTTTACCTCTGGGTTTTCTATCCTGTACCATTGATCTATATTTCTTTTTGTGCCAGTAAAATATTGTAGTGACTACTGTAGTAATCAACTGTAGAGATAACTGTAGCTTTGTAGTATAATCTGAAGATGCAGAATCTGATTCCTTCAGCTCTGTTTTTCTGTCTCAAGATAGTGGTATTTGGGGTCTTTGCTGTTTCCACACAAATTGTAAAATATTTGGTTCTGACTCTGTGAAAAAAAAAATTGGTAATTTGAAATGGCTGCACTGAATCTATAGATTGCTTTGGGTAATACAATCATTTTCACCATATAGATTCTTCCAATTCAAGGACATGGTATATCTGTTTGTCTGTTTGTGTTGTCTTCGATCAATACCTTATAGTTTTCTGAGTAGAGGCCTTTTGTCTCCTTCAGTAGGTTTATTCCTAGGAATTTTATTCTTTTTGTTGTAATGATAAATGGGATTGTTTTATTAATTTCTCCTTGTGATCTTTCTTTGTTAGTGTATAGGAATGCAACATTATGTATTAATATCATATCCTATAACTTTACTAAATTAAGTGATTAGCTCTAGCATTTTTCTAGGGGTATGTTAGGATTTTCTATGCATCATGGCATCTGTAAATAGTGGCAGTTTCACTTCTTTTCCAATTTAGATTTCTTTATTTCATTTTCTTCTCTCATTACCATTGTTAGGACTTTCAAAACGATGTTGAATAAGAGTAGCTAGAGAGGACATCCTTATTTTATTCCTGATCTTTGAGGAAATGCTTTCAGTTTTTCAGTATTATGAATGATGTTTATTGCCTTTATTAAGTTGAAGTAAGTTTCCTCTATGTCCACTTTCTAGAGAGCTTTTATAATAAATGGGTGTTGAATGTTATCAAAAGCTATGCCTGGATCTACTGAGATGGCCATATAGCTTTTAGTACTCAATTTTTTTTAATATGAGGTATTACATTTTATTTATTTGCATAAATTGAAGAATCCTTGTACCCCTGGGATAAACCCTAGTTGATCATGATGCATGATCCTTTCAATTTTTGCTAATATTTTGCTTAAGATTTTTGCACTTATGTTCATCAGTGACATTGGCCTGTAACTTTCCTTTTTTGTAATATCTTTGTCTGATTTTGGTATCAGGGTGATTGTGGCCTGGTAGCATGAGTTTGGGAGACTTCTTGAGTATTTTCTTATATGGATTCAAAAATACATATCTTACTAACCCTCCTTAACATGCCTTTCACAAGTGAGGAAAAAAAAAAAAAAAAAAACTCTTGCTGGTTCAGGCCACTTTGTGATATTCGTCTTCATTGTAGTCAAGTAAGTTGGAGAGATTCCTGTCTTCTAACCTGTACAAACAATCGTGACTCCATATACATTTCCACAAAGAAACACACATACACAAACACACTCCAGGGCCTTGGTTTAAGTTTAAGGAGCATTCTGATGGATGGGGAAGTAGTTGTTCCTACAGAAAGGTATTACCATGTGACAGACTAAATCATATCTGTGTCAACTCTAGCTCTCTAAATGAGGCTAATGTTGCTGCTTCTGACCTGGTTGTTTGGTCTCACTTTCTGAGGATAACTCATAGTTTCTCACTCATATTATTTTTTTAAGAAGAAGCCACACTTACACTTTTCTGTGATTCATTTCCATAGTAACTCAGGTTGACTTGGATGAGTTTCCCAGGCAGTATTTTGTCTTATTTTACTGACAGTTTCATTCCCAAATATATGTATTATTCCTCTTCTTTCATGTTTTCTAATCATAAATACATGTAGAATATAGTCATATTTAGTCTGGTACAGGTTTCTGGGAACATGAAGTATCTTTACTTCTCCATTTAGGGTTTTGTCCTTCTTCACGAATCAATCTTTTACCTTTTTTTTTTTTTCCTAGATTTTTTTTTTTTTTTTTAAGTTCCTAGGCCACACAGAAAGATGGAAAATTATTCTTCTGGTCCTTGGAAAAGGATGACCAAAGGGCTGAATTACAAGGACATGTGGTGTTTTGGTTGGTCCTGTAGACATGTCAGCCTCTAACAGTTGCAGCATCTCAAGTTTTTATAAGACTGCTAGATGCCAGAATCAAAAGCAACTGAGAAGGGGCTAATTAAATAAGTGGGGAGAGAGGATGTTTGCAACAGCTATTGATCAATCATTTATAAAGGTGATATTCAGAGGTAGTTCAGTTCAATTCAGTCGCTCAGTGGTGTCCAACTCTTTGCGACCCCATGGACTGCAGCATGCCAGTCTTCCCTGTCCATCACCAACTTCCAGAGCTAACTCAAACTTATGTCCATTGAGTCAGTGATGCCACTGACTTGGTAGAGGTAGAGAACTCTAATTTCTAAAGCGACAAAGACCTATTTGCAAGTGTTTTCTATTATCATAAAATACCATCCTGATGCATAGCAGACTGAATTTGATTTTTGCTCCCTGAAAAATAATCACTTGACATGTGATATAAGTCTCAGTACCTTAAAAATTGTTTTACCACTTGTCTCCAGGATGGCTATTTTACAATCCAATAAAAATATAACAATCTTAAAAATATATATATGAGGCCCTCACAATTGTAGAAAAAGGACTCATAAGGATATTATTTCACTAATATTAATGTAGTTACTGCCTTAATACTGAAGGTAACAAATCTTTAGTAGTAGAAAAAAATATTAGGCCTCTCATTGTTGTTTACCAGGCAGCATTTCATGAGATTTCCTGCCTGTGTCATTACACATAGAGGACACATTGGTTTTACAATAGAAATGATGTGCAGCAAACCTGTAATCACCAGATTGTCTTCATAAGTAACACCAATGTGGATTTCCATTCACTAATTTACACTCCTTAAGCTCCATTGGGTCACAGTAGAAATAGGTATTGTATAAGGGCCTTACGCAAATAAACTCCTAAATTACAAATCCTCATTTCCAACTACAATTCATATCTGGTCCTTTCCCTCACTCCTCATGTCAGAGATATTGCTGCTGCCTTTGCCATGATAAATGCTGCAGAAACAAACCAACAACTCCCACATGAACTCCAGATTTTAGGAAATGTGTAAATTTCAAAATAGCACCTGAAGAATTAAAAACCTGAGATTTAAATGTACTGGAAATAGATTGAAAGTTGGGGTTGATTTCTATGTATGTTAAACCAAAATACTACCTGTGTGGGCTCAGAGGACATTCATCTCCCTTTAATAAAGCCATAAACTCAGTACTTTACTTTGTTATACAGTCAAAACCTAAGAGCAAAACTTTCAGGTGGATACACATACATTTCAAGAGTTTCTTATTCAGCCATCTCAAGTAACACTGCCCAGTAGAAACACTGTTCAGTTCAGTTCAGTTCAGTTGCTTAGTCATGTCCGACTCCTTGCAACCTCATGAATCACAGAACGTCAGACCTCCTTGTCCATCGCCAACTCCTGGAGCTTACTCAAACTCATGTCCACAGAGTTGGTGATGCCATCCAGCCATCTCATTCTCTGCTGTTCCCTTCTCTTTCTGCCCCCAATCCCTCCCAGCATCAGGGTCTTTTCCAATGAGTCAACTCTTTGCAAGAGGTGGTCAAAGTATTGCAGTTTTAGCTTTAGCATCAGTCCTTCCAATGAAAACCCAAGGCTTATCTCCTTCAGAATGGACTGGTTGGATTTCCTTACAGTCCAAGGGATTCTAAAGAGTCTTCTCCAACACCACAGTTCAAAAGCATCAATTTTTTGGTGCTCAGCTTTCTTCACAGTCCAACTCTCACATCCATACATGACCACTGGAAAAACCATAGCCTTGACTGCTGTTGCTGCTGCTAAGTCACTTCAGTGGTTGCTGACTCTGTGCAACGCCATAGATGGCAACCCACCATGCTCCCCCGTCCCTGGGATTCTCCAGGCAAGAACAGTGGAGTGGGTTGCCATTTCCTTCTCCAATGCATGAAAGTGGAAATTGGAAGTGAAGTCATTCAGTTGTGTCTGACTTCTAGTGATCCCATGGACTGCAGCCTATCAGGCTCCTCCATCCATGGGAATTTCCAGGCAAGCATACTGGGGTGGGGTGCCATTGCCTTCTCCTTAAACTTTACTAGATGGATCTTTGTTGTCAAAGTAATATCTCTGCTTTTGAATATGCTATCTAGTTTGGTCATAATTTCCCTTCCAAGGAGTGTCTTTTAGTTTCATAGCTGCAATCACCATCTGCAGTGATTTTGGAGCCCCAAAATATAATGTCTGACAATGTTTCCACTATTTCCTCATCTACTTCCCATGAAGTGATGCGACCAGATGCCATGATCTTAATTTTCTGAATGTTGAGCTTTAAGCCAACTTTTTCACTCGCGTCTTTCACTTTCATCAAGAGACTGTTTAGTTCCTCTTCACTTTCTGCCATAAGGGTGGTGTCATCTGCATATCTGAGGTTATTGGTATTTCTCCCAGCAATCTTGACTCCAGCTTGTGCTTCTTCCAGCCCAGCGTTTCTCATGATGGACTCTGCATATAAGTTAAATAAGCAGGGTGACAATATACAACCTTGACATACTCTTTTTCCTATTTGGAACTAGTCTGTTTTTCCATGTCCAGTTATAACTTGCTTCCTGACCTGCATACAGATTTCTCAAGAGGCAGATCATGTGGTCTGGTATTCCCATCTATTTCAGAATTTTCCTGTTTATTGTGATCCACACAGTCAAAGGCTTTGGCATAGTCAATAAAGCAGAAATAGATGTTTTTCTGGAACTCTCTTGCTTTTTCCATGATCCAGCCGATGTTGGCAATTTGATCTCTGGTTCCTCTGCCTTTTCTAAAACCAGCTTGAACATCTGGAATTTCACACTTCATGTATTGCTGAGGCTTGGCTTGGAGGATTTTGAGTATTACTTTACTAGTGTGAGAGGTGAGTGCAAATATGTCGTAGTTTGAGCATTCTTTGCCATTCTTTTCTTCGGGATTGGAATGAAAACTGACCTTTTCCAGTCCTGTGGCCACTGCTGAGTTTTCAAAATTTGCTGGCATATTGCGTGCAGCACTTTCACAGCATCATCTTTCAGGTTTTGAAATAGCTCAACTGGAATTCCATCACCTCCACTATATTTGTTCGTAGTGATGCTTCCTAAGGCCCACTTGACTTCACAGTCCAGAATGTCTGGCTCTAGATGAGTGATCACATGATCATGATTTTCTGGGTCGTGAATTTTTCCTTTGTATAGTTCTCCTATGTATTCTTGCCACCTCTTCTTAATATCTTCTGCTTCTGTTACGTCCATAATATTTCTGTCCTTTATGGATCCAATCTTTGCATGAAATGTTCCCCTGATATCTAATTTTCTTGAAGAGATCTCTAGTCTTCCCCATTCTGTTCTTTTCTTCTATTTCTTTGCATTGATTGCTGAGGAAAGCTTTCTTATCTCTCCTTACTATTCTTTGGAACTCTGCATTCAGATGCTTATACCTTTCCTTTTCTCCTTTCCTTTTCACATCTCTTCTTTTCATAGCTATTTGTAAGGGATCTCTAGACAGCCATTTTGCTGTTTTTCCTTTCTTTTCCATGGGGATGGTCTTGATCTCTGTCTCCTGTACAATGTCACGAACCTCCATCCATAGTTCATCAGGCTCTGTGTCTATCAGATCTAGTCCCTTAAATTTATTTCTCACTTCCATTGTATAAACATAAGGGATTTGATTTAGGTTATACCTGAATGTTCTAGTGGTTTTCCCTACTTTCCTCAATTTAACTGTGAATTTGGCAATAAACAGTTCATGATCTGTGTGACAGTCAGCTCCTGGTCTTGTTTTCGCTGACTGTATAGAGCTTCTCCATCTTTGGCTGCAAAGAATATAATCAATCTAATTTTGGCATTGACCATCTGGTCATGTCCATGTATAGAGTTGTCTCTTGTGTTGTTGGAAGAGCACGTTTTCTTTGACCAATGTGTTCTCATGGCAAAACTCTATTAGTTTTTTCCCTGCTTCATTTTGTACTCCAAGGCCAAATTCTCCTGTTACTCCAGGTATCTCTTGAGTTCCTACTTTTGTATTATAGTCCCCTTTGATTAAATGAACACCTTTTATGGTTTTAGTTTTAGAAGGTCTTGTAGGTCTTCATAGAATCATTCACTCTCGTCTTTTTTGGCATTAATAATTGATGTATAAACTGGGAGTATTTTGATGTTAAATGCTTTGCCTAGGAATGAACTGATATTATTCTGTCATTTTTGAGATTGCAGCTAAGTACTGCATTTTAGAGTCCTTTGTTGATTATGGGGCTACTCCATTTCATCTAAGGGATTCTTACCCAGAGTAGTAGATACAATGGTTATCTAAATTCAATTTGCCCATTCCCATCCATTTTATTTCACTGATTTCTAAAATGTCAGTGTTCACTTTTTCCAACCCCCGTTTGACCACGTCAAATTTGCCTTGATTCATGGACCTAATATTTCAGGTTCCTATGCAATATCGTTCTTTACAGCTTCAGAGTTTACTTTCACCACAGAGACATCAACAGCTGGGTGTCCTTTCTGCTTTGACTCAGCCTCTTCATTCTTTCTGGAGCTATTTCTCTGATCTTCCCCAGTAGTTGATTGGGCAACTACCAACCTGGGAGGCTCATCTTTCAGTGTCATATATTTTTGTCTTTTTATATTGTTCATGGGGTTTTCAAAGCAGGAATACTGAAGTGGCTTGCTGTTCCCTTCTCTACTGAACCACATTTTGTCAGGCGCTGACTAGCAGGGACAACCCTTTCAGCTGCTTCTTGTATCCAGAGGACATGCCTGGTGCCCTGTTTGTTCCACAGCTGGTCCTCTTGAGTGTGTACACCATCAGTGGCCACTGTGTCTTGGTCAATGTGCTGCTGTCTGGAGGCCTGGGCAAAGGCCCTGCTGGAGTTGTTGGGTGCTGCCAATTGAAGTTGGAGAATGCCCAGGAGGGGAGTGTTTTCTGGGTTAACCATTGCCATTGGCCACCCTGGGGCAATCTAAGAGGCTGAAACTTACAGTGTTTTGTTCCCAGGAGATGAGAAAGAAGCTTATGCATTTAGTTGGGTGGTTACCCCCAATCCAATAAGTTCATTATGAGAATCAGTGTCCAGCAGATTGACATTACTTTGTCAATCTGATGTACATTTTAATAAATAAAAATAATAATAAAAACTTCCTTAAATGATGTCTTTTATTTTAAGTTTTAGACAACTTCTTAAAATGTATGCCCGAGGTGAGAAAGTCACGTGACTCCCTATAATCTTTCTTTCTGAGTGTCAAAGATGATCTGTATACATTTAGGTTGCTACCAGTGGCCAGCCCTGGATCACTGTGCTGGCAAAATCTTTTTCCAACTCCTATGCTCCTTCTGCCTCAAGACTCCTTGACTCCAAACAAGCAAGCAGTCAGTCACTAGTCATAGACCCAGTTAAATCAATAGGTACACGTCTTGCATTTTATTATTATTTTTAATAATGTCATTTTTATGGGAAATGTGTTTACAGCTTCAAGTAATCATTTTTAATCATTTTTCTTCCAGTTCAGATATTTATTTCATTAAGAACAATGGTGTTTTTGCACTATTAGGGATAAATTTTATTTTATTTTATTTTTGTTAGAATGTCTTATTTATTTATTTTCAGTTCTCTTCTACAATCTGCCTGCATGGTCACTCATCCTATTTCTTTTCTTTCTTTCTTTCTTTCTTTTTTTTTTTTTTTTTTTTTTTACTTTACAATATTGTATTGGTTTTGCCATACATCAATATGAATCTGCCACAGGTATACACGTGTTCCCCATCCTGAGCCCCCCTCCCTCTTCCCTCCCCATACCATCCCTCTGGGTCGTCCCAGTGCACTGGCCCCAAGCATCCAGTATCATGCATCGAACCTGGGCTGGTGGTTCGTTTCATATATGATATTATTCATATTTCAATGCCTTTCTCCCAAATCATCCCACCCTTTCCTTCTCCCACAGAATCCAAAAGCTTGTTCTATACATCTGTGTCTCTTTTGCTGTCTTTCATTGTTTTGGAGAATATGGAAGGGAGAGACTGATGCTTAAAGCACACACTTTCTACCAGAGTCTTCCCTAAGGAACCAAAGGTAGTTTTGTTTAATTTTGCAGAGAGCTTCAAATGCATGATCGACAGGTGATGTTCCCTCAAGTATTTCAGAGGATGACTAATCTGGGCCTATCTCTTTCTGTCTGTAATGCTCATCTCAGTTAGATTAAGGAAAATACTGATTAATTCTGGTCAAAGTTGCTTAGTTAGAGATGGTAGACCTAGCAACCTGTTAAATATAAGGATCTTGCAGTGATTTGGGAGAGCTGCCCAAGGGTATTCTCCTTTATATGATGATTGCAAAAGATAAAGGTTATCAGTACTTCCTCACTCTCCTGTAACTCCAGGAGGTATTCCTTCTCCAGGAATCAGAACTGTTGCTTTTCTTCTATTGACCACAAATCCTCAAGCCCCAATAACTTCAATCTGCATTTACTGGAAATGACCTCTTTTATCCAAAACCATGTGTGGAAAGGAAAAAAAAAAAAAATTTTTTTTTCAACATATAAGAATATCTTTTTGTCCCTTTTCTGTTTAGGCCACTTTTTGAGGGGGTAGCAATCATCATACATGATCAAGTGTTCCTTTTCCTTTTGCTCTATTATTATATCAAGTCATCATGAGGATCCAGGTGGCTCATTTAGCATTTTTGCCACTGTCTAGCTGAGCTGCCATTTGGAACAGTTACCACCCAGTTTAGGAATGCAACTGGGGTAGAGAAAGGATCTGCCCAAAATAAAGCAGAGAAAAATTTCAGACTTTCTTTTTTTTTTTTTTAATATGAATTTATTTATTTTAATTGGAGGTTAATTACTTTGCAATATTGTATTGGTTTTTCCATACATCAACATGAATCCGCCACAGGTATACACGTGTTCCGCATCCTGAACCCCACTCCCTCCTCCCTCCCCATACTATCCTTCTGGGTCGTCCCAGTGCACCGCCCCCAAGCATCCAGTATCATGCATCGACCCTGGACTGGCAATTCGTTTCCTATATGATATTATACATGTTTCAATGCCATTCTCCCAAATCAAAATAGGCATATATGAAATCCCACACCTTTCATTCTGATCATTATCTAGAAAGTCACTGAGTGGAGATGGCCTTTCTCTGAGGACAGCTCCATTCATGACCAATCTGCCCTACTAAGGTATGTAGACTAGGAACAAGTGATGGAGACATAGCCATAAATTATTATGAATTTTGAGGAGGATGCTTCAATAATCAAGCTATTAGGGTACATGAAAAGTTTATTGAAAATGTTGATTACCAGACCGTTGTTCATTAGCTTCTGTGAAAAAGCATGATTCATTAGCACATGAGATTGTCAGGAAACTGAAAACAAATGTTTCAAAAGCCACGATAATATGGCCGAAGTCAGCTGATCACACAAGAACAGCAGCACCATGACTTGAATAAGTGCCCATTTTGGTGCGACCTCACCAGTCATGAGGGTGATCAGATTCTGG